>NW_020897734.1:0-659286 GCF_003984885.1 Neopelma chrysocephalum
AATATTTTGGTTAAGCCTAGCAAAGAACAGTATTCAACATAGTGTAAGCTTGTTGAAAAGTAGGTGGAAATGCATCAACTTCCAAATTCCTGGGGGTTCAAGCACAAATATTCTCTTCCTGTAGTATTGTTAGATAACTCTAGGAGATGACTGGGTCTGTCCAAATGATGGTTCTTCCATAGCTCCTGCTACGTCTTGATGTGAAATAGTTGATTTAAGCTATAACTGGTAGAGTTAGAAAGTAATATGCACATGCTCACGTAGTGCAAAGAGGCTGTTTTTCCTCTATTTACACTGCCATTATTACCTTAAAGTCAGTTTGGGGTGATGGAATGGAGAAAACATTTGGTCTTTGTTCGGGGTAGCAGTAGAGTTAATGAGGTTGCATGGAGCTGAGAGCAGGAGTGTTAATGTCTGTGTGTCTGCGCAATTTCTCCCTCAAGAAGCACCATTTCACTTTTTGCCCTGAAAAACAAAGAGGCTTGAAGAAACTATATGAGGTCTATTGGCTGTTTGAGCTAATTATACAGAAACCCAAGATTTATGCTGGTACTTTCTCAGGAAATCAGCAAAATCTTATATATATCTTGGCTTTGAGAATTACTTAATATCAGGAACTTATTACAGTAGAGTAAATATTTTATGCTTCACAGAGAAATAAATGTATTGTAACTTGTGACATACATACTAACTCTGCATGACCCCTTTGTCAGACTTTATACTAACATAAAAAATAAACTACTTAACAGATGCTCTATTGCTAATGTCAGGGGTTTATTGCTTCTACACATTTTTATGAAGGCATTAATTTTCCAAAAGTCTTCTTCCTAAAGTATTCTGAAGTATCTTCAGAAATTAGCAGTTATCACTCTACATTGCACCTCCTGGAAACCTGATGTACAGCCCTATTTCACTTTCTTTTATTTGAGGAGTCTTTTTTGGTTTGTCTATGCCTAGAAACATAAAAGCATCCTACAGCATCAGTGCTAAATAACAACATGTACTGAATATAGGCAAAAATTCCTCAAATACCCTAACTGTAACAGATTTCCTAGTAAAAGAATGATCATACGTATTGGTGACTTACAGTGCAGCTGGATGTCTGTGAGTGTTTGTCTATGGGAAGTCTCTGATTCCAGACGTTTCTTACAGCACAGGAAAAAATATTTAACTGTAAAACGAGAACTTCTGATAAAATAAATGAAATCTATACCAAAAGTATAATCTGAAATTAAAACAATTTCTTTTTACCTTTGAATCTATGTATTTGTGAAATAAGTACATGGAATTATTTTGTCATAGTGGGTTAAAACAATTCCAAGAAATTCCTACCACATTGAAAGATGTTGCTTTGTTAATTAGCAATAATACTACAGAAAACTAGTGCTTCATCTCCTTTGGATATTCATGTATTTGTTATATGATATTTAGCTATCATGATACCTGACCAAATGGATGTTTCAAATGCATGGAATAGTAACTCGGTGGTGACCCACATGTGTTAAGTCTGTCTCTGAGCACTTTCTGCCTTCATGATTATTCATGCATGTCAGTAGTTCTGGTGTTGTTCCATTAAACTCAGATGCAAGTTAAGCTTGAAAGCCCCTGTACAAGTGTTTGTGGGGGTTTAACACTGTGTATCTTATGGTGACAGTTCTTCCAGTATGTCAGAAGGACTATGAAAACAAGACATGTGCCATTTCAGTGCAGGACCAATGCATTAAACTATGTCAATTAAACCCAGGAGTAAGAGGGCAACAGTGTAGGAGTGGTTGTGAAAGAAAACAGTCTCAGACAAATGGTCCAAAAAACCACTGAATGCTTAAAACTGTGATTTGACAGGGAAATTGCTTAGAAGGGGACCTGACTACAAAATCAACTTCCATCTCAGATTCGTTGTAAGGTTTGTAGGTTATTTTCCTTTTTGGTTGTTGTTTATACTCCTTAATTTTAAAGTAATTCAAGATGAATGATAAGTAAAAATTTCCACAAATTTTACCTTCCAGCCAGGAAGTATGTCCTTAACTAAGCACCTTTACTGCATTTTTAGTATGCAGAGATGATCAGGGTTATCATTAAAGCTTATTTGAGAACACACTGAGACACTGGAGGCTTGGTGGTCCTTGGGGTTCTGGCATACTGTTTTTTGGCAAGTAATGTTCAATTACTGGGATGACGGGGAGGGATAGGGGCAACAGTGGAAAGGTGACACTATATGTCAGAGGTTCTTTCCAGCACATCCACAGTGCAGCAAACTAGTGAATGATTTATTAGGGCAGCATTCATACACCTTTGCAATCTCACACCATATCTTATTAATGTTTCTGCAGCAGTGTCTTGTTAAATCCATGATCAATGGTATCTCCCCAGTTGTTTACGTGCAACCAAATTCTGATTTGTTACCATAGACCTCCTTAGATCTTCATTCTCTCACAGAAGCAGGCTCTCTTTTTTTTCCCTTTTCTTTCCATGGCATTAATTTGGTGCCAAGGAAAAGGACAGACTTTGATGCACTCCTTTGTGGTGGTTCAAAATGCCACCCTCTCTCCCGCTGTGAGAGATTCTTTCTCTCCTGGCTCTGCAGTTCTGACATACCCATACATGGAGCATGAAAGCTTTGCTAAAATGCTGCCTCCTGTGCATCAGTAAAGAGTCTGTCAGGATCTGCTCTGTGGTAATAGCAGGGGGATTCTGAAAGGTGAAAAGGCAATTTGAGGGTTTGAAAAACGAGGCCACTTGCTCAGATGCTTGGCTCACTCTAACTTCAAGGACGGTTGGACACATCAAGATTTGTCACCAGCCTCAAAAATCAAAGGCTGCGGAATTGGGCCTTGTCTGCAAAATGGTTAGAAAATAAGCCTGATGATTCTTTCATGTTAAGTTTTTGTGTATAGGAATTCTTAATTGGTTTGCAATTGATTAAATAATAGTAAATAATCCCTGAAAAATAAAAGGAGCTAAAAATGAATCTGAAACTTTTGTCAAGCTACACTTTAGGCACAAGTGTCACGATGCCATTCTCAGGTACCAGGTAACCTGCTCAGACAGCGTGGGTTGGAGGGGTCCTGCTGTTGGAAGGGGACTCAGCTGATGCAGCCCACTGATCATAAACATTTCTATCTTTCCTTTTTTTTTAATCTAGTTAGCACTGACACACAACTAGTTCATTTGGCATTTTAGGCAGCTTCAAAAAGAGCTGACTTCTATTAAAGTAGGTCTTTTACTACTTAAAGATTCACTTTTACTCATTTTTTTGCTAAGGCAGTATGTGGTTTATGTAGTTTGCTTTATTACACCCACTCTGTCCACCGAATTTGCTGGTTTCCTTTACTATTTATAAGTAACAATCAATAAAATATTAATACATGAGATCCTTTGATTTACTCTACAGTGCATGTAGATGGTATTATAAAATCATCCCACTTCACTTTTTTTCAGTCTGTCTCAGTGCTGTTTACCTCATTACTACATTAATTCATGCAGATGAGGTTAGTCTCCACTGAAAAACAACAATTCCTGAGTCAGAAGCCTCATGTTATCTTTGATTCACTTCTCCTTGAACTACAATAAATGCTGTGGCTTGGGAAACAGGGGGTGTGAATCAGTATAATGCAAACTGGAAGGTAGAAAAGGATCTTTGTTTCATACATAGAGTAAGAAATGGTTTCCATCTAAAAATAATTATGAGGAATTTTCTACAGGACACTATTAGATGCAACCCTGATGTGCACAGCAGAGAAGCTGCAAATATATGATTTCTCATAGTGCCAGAAAACACTTTATTATATCTATGCCACATCAGTAACAGAACATTTCCAGAGCTTTCCTTTATAATTGGGCTGATGTAATTTACAATTCACACTTGTAATCTGCTGGCAATATTGTCCAATAATGTTTTCCTTTGTCCACTCCAGCACTAAATTCTAAAACAAATCTCTCTAACAACATTATGCTATAGGGGCACATAGATATTTTCTTCAAAAGTGCTGCGTGATTCATGCACCATGTATTGCTAGTCCTTCTCTACAGTGTCTCAAAAGAAATGTTTTAATCTTATAAATAAAACCATAAAAAATAATTTGCACGGTAGTCAGTCCCTGTGTCACTGGCATTTATCCTGTGTTGATAATACAGAATTGGAGGTGCAGGCTGACAATTGTAAAATGAGGCCCTTTTTCCCCCCACTGTACAGTAGCCTTTGATTTGTTCACTACATAATGGCTAGAGGTAGGTATAACTTGTAACCAGCTGTCTTGGGAAAATTACATAGGCATATATTCACATATTTATTCTCTTCTCAATGCCAACCAGCAAATGTTTATTGTCCATTACCTGTAGCTCTCTGTAGTCATATGGAGTTGTAGGTCCCGGAAAACTGACTTGGCTGAGACTGGACAGAAGGAATGCTAGTGGAAATATAGTCCTGATATTTTTAGTTTATATGTGTCTTACATATGTGTTTGGATTAATTTTTCCTATTCTAAACTATTGGTCTAATTCATGAGAGAAGAAATTACTACCTTTTCATAGGAGATTATGTTTGTTAATAAAGATGTGGAAGTTCTCTGGCTCAAGTTGAGGCACACGTCACCTTCCCCCCACATTTGTCTCTGACTTTATTGCAAATTAAATACTACAGACAAAATCAGTCCCAGTAAAAGGGGTTTTGCTGCAGAAGAGAATGGAATGGGATTTGGCTCATAATCCAATTGCTGTGCCCTTTTTCATAATGAATGAGCACTGTAAATGAATATGTGAACAAACCTGTGTTTAATGCATTCCTTTATCTGGCATGGGTGTAATTGAAAATCTGGTACTTTGGAGACCTGTGCAACTTCTGTGTATGATTCATAGGAAAAGAGATATATGCATTAAAATTTGTTGGGAAACTTTATTCATTTTTATTGAATTTTACCTATTGCATGAGTGATTGTATGAACATTAGGTATAACGTGGCGAATAGTCTAGTGACTCCAATTAAATTATACCTCAGATTTTATTTTCCCTTTGAAACTACCTTTTATGTGCAACATAATTCACTTTTGTTTGATTTCCTTTTTAACCCCAGTTTTACCAGTTTTGTCTTTGTTAATGTAACAATTAGATTCAGTGCTGACTTCCTGGTCACAGATCCCTTTGCCTGATCTTGCAATATTGACAATCTACTTACTGTGAGGAGTAAACATATTTCTGGAGTTAGCAATGAGAAATTTGAAATATTTCTTTTGGGTTTTCAAATCACTATTTTTTTCTTATCTCTATTAATAGAAATTGCTTTGCTTGGAAGAGTTTAGAATGTGGAGTTTTCTGCATAGGAAACTTGACACCTAGGTGTCCTCAGTCACTTGAATTTTCTTACAGCCTAGGATAAGTGTATGCCCTTGATTTCTTAAGAATGAGGGATTGGGTGTTGGGTTGGTCCTGATATGTGTGCCTGCAGAAATTTTTCCAATAAAACAAATGTTCTGGCATGATATTTTATTACACTGTCTTTATTGAGCATATTTTATGTATCAAGTGCTGCATTACTAATATGTGTTCAAATAAGTATAACCGTGACTGTGACATGCCTGGCAGGTACAGAAGATGGGCCAGCAAAGTAATATAGTGACAATATCAGTATTCAGTAAAGTAAGTACACGTCTAATCTCAAATATAACCCTGTGAAAGCCAATTTACCTGTAAGCATATATTCAAGTGATTTGTAGGATTGAACACTACTTGCAGAATACAGTAGTTCTGGAAAATAGAAAATGTAGGTTGTTTTATTTCAATAGAGGAAAAAAATGCATTAGTTTCAGCAGATAGTAACCTCTATTTGCCATCTAGCTGATCTGCCAAAAAGAATTGTCATTTCCAAGTCTATTTTTCAAACGTGTGTATTCCAGAAGTGTGAAAGTTAACCTTAGTAACACATAATATTTTTGTTCTCTGTTGTCCGAAAGGAAGAAATGGAGCTGCCAAATTTTCCAGCAACGGGTATGGAAAGAGATCAGTCTTGCCTGAATTCAGGCAAGAGGAGAATCACTTAGAAGGATTGACTTGTCTAACAGAAATAATTTTGGTAAAAGTTTCTGTAACTTGGTAGTCACTTGCAATAGAAGTTTTTCTTCAGTTAGGATTATGCCCTCATCTTTTGATAAACAGATGTTGGCCGTGAAACTGGCACTATCTTACTGTCTGCTCTCAATATTAGAATGTCTTCAGAAAGCAATGATTATAATACATATTTTAAAAATTAATAAAACCAATTTTCTCAGTGCTTTCTGTATAAAATATAAGATACAAGAGAGCTTCAGGGTCTCACATTACAGTTAAAGAACCTTCTCACTCTCTTGTGAACTATTTAGATGCTTTTGCAATAAACTTGTCCTCTAATGCAAGTACTGTGAGAAATGTTGAAGTATGGAATATCACATAAATCCCTAAAGTATCTCCTTCTGGCTTCCAAAGTTGGAATTGTAAGAATGGTGAATGGCCTCAGACACATCTAGGCATTAAATGCAGTCTGTGTGTTCCCACTGTTATCAGGGCTGGACATGATTTATTGAAAGTAAAACCATGAAGAGCCCGTGAGGCCAAACACACTCACTTTTAAGTGTCATCTACATCCTTCTGCTGAAGCATAAGCACATGCATACAATAATCTGCTGATAGCTTTTCATTTTCTTTGACTATTGTGAAGATATATTTGGAGGCAGCCAACCTGATATAACCTTGTCTTCCCCTCAGAGGTGGTACCCATCGTTCAGAAATGACAATGGAAGTGTTCCTATATATTGCCCTGTCACTTTGGCTGAATTACCAGTGTGGTGGTTGTAACCTGAAGACTTCACAAATCTGACATCCATTCTGAATTTAAGTTTTATTTTCTCTTTTAAATTTTGCCCCTGCAGTGGGTTTCATTTTGTTTGGTTTCCTTTTCAACTACAGGAAAACAGATCTGTGGTTTTCTAGAGAAGTCAGTAATTGATTTAACCTGCTGGCACTGCTGAGAGGTCTGGCTGTTGATGCTTCTGTGGCAGAAACAGTGTCTCATACTGGCTTCAGTGTCTCCTAGTGGCTATGTAAAAAGGGTTTATTAAAAGGATAGGGTAGAGATCAAACTGATGTACTCAAGCTCTTTTTGTGTCTTCTGCTTGTCCATTTCTTTTTCAGAGTTGTATTTATCCTGACATGTTTTACCAATACTTTTTTATCACAGTGCTCCAGAACACTGCACTCAGCAGTTCAGCTTTTTTCCTCTCTTAATCACTTTCTGGTTTATCAGACAAGCATCACTTGGAAAAAGAAAACCAAACACCTGGAATGTTTCAGAGTTGGTTTGTTAGTGAATTAAAAACCACGTAAATGTATATTTTGAGTCTGAGAAAGGAAGAACCATGCTTATTTTCTCAGTCACTAATTTTCCTTATTTTGTAAAGACACTTCAGAGGGGAAGATGTTACTTGAGGGGAAAAAAAAAAAGGGCAGAATTTTCATCAGTGCTTTTACCTGATTTCAGTGACTTTTTATGAAATGAAATGTTAATGAAACTGGATGATATATACAAACAGCATTGTGAAGTGGGGGTTTCCCTTAGTGTTTTGGGTTTTTTTCATAAAAGCTCTCTTTTTTTACCTACTTATTACAAAGCTATTTATTTTGCTGGGATTTTAAAATGTCATTGCTAATTAATGACTGACAATATTTTTTAATATTTTCAGTTTCTTTTATATAAGAGCTATGTGGGCCAAGCTTGATGGGTGTGCAGAAACCTCCTGTGCCAAGCTCAGTCTCTCAAGACCAGTGAGGATTTTTTCTATTTGAGACTTTTACTTTCTCCAGTATGAAAGAGTTGTGTATTTTCAAGGAATTTCTGGGAATTCTGAGTTGTTGGTCTGAATTGAGATTAGCTTTATCCAGACTCTGCCTCCGTGTTCTGCTCTCACTTACAGAAGTTTTATTGTTTTACATTTACTTCTTAGTTTTCCACCTGATAACAATGTGGGTTTCTTAAAATACCTTAAGGTTAAATAGCCCTATAATGGTATTTTTGTCTGTTCTGCTGTGTAACATAAACCTAGAATTTCCTGAAGTAGCTCTTGTGTCAGGCATAATGTGGTTCTTGGTTGATTTAGAGCTTATATTTTTAAGAGAAATTGAATGTTGATTTGGAGACTTCAAGTGATGGAGAATTCAGCACACCTGTAGGCAAATTGTTCTAAGGTTTGATTATTCACCTGGTAAAATTGTGTGGTTTATTTGTATTCTAAATCAGTTCACTTTCAGCTTCAAGCTACTGGATATCAGATGTTGGAAAGTCAGTAGTGATTTAACAAAGCTATCTGGGAAAAAAATAATCCTAGATTTATATAGAGTGAGGAGAAAGATTTCTGTGCGAAAAAGATGCACCTTTCTGAGGGAGTAATTTTAAAAAATTGAAAAGAACCTGTGATGAGCAATTATAAATGTGGGGAAATGTAGGGAGATAAAATCACCTTTCTCATTCTCTGCTAGTCTAAACTTATGATGAAAGGCTAAAATGCAATTAGTGATACTGAATAAAGGGAGGACAGCATATTCCCTGGTATGAAATACCTAACTTTCCAGTGCCATCACTGAAAAAGGACAACCTAAGCACATCAGCAAGAAGCCATGTTTGCTGAACAGAGAGGGAATGCAGATGCCACGTTGCCCAAGTTTTATGTCCCCAATAGATTTACCAGGATGCACAACTGAACTAAATCGAGCCCTTGCTGAATGGCTCTCTGCTGTGCAGCCTACATTCAGAAATGTATTTCAAATGTCCCCAAGACTTCACTGTGGGAGAAAAAAGCACCCTTATTGTGTATACAAAGGCTTGAACAACTCACATTTTAAAGATTAATATAAACCACTGTGATTTATCAGCAAAATGTGCCTCACATCAGGTGTTGAGCCAATGGACAATCCATTAAGCAAGGGAGGAGAAAATGAATACCATTAAATCATTTTTTGGTCCCTTTTAACTGTCATTTTACCCATTTTCTACCATTTGAGTGGTGTTGTGACAATATTTGGTGCATTCAGTCATTCACTGACTGTTGCGTATTTCATTTGTTCTGAAAACTGCTGCCACTGGGGAGGAAAACAAAGCAAAGCAAAACCATTGCCACAGGTCAAACTTAGAGGAATCCAATTTTATCAAGAGAAGTCTGGAATTCACAAGCTCTAATCTGATGTTTTAAGGTCCCTGATGTCAGCAGTGAAACAATCCAATAGAAGGGAGTTAAAAATGTAGATCTTTATAGAATTTGCCTCACCAGCCCAACCGATTAAAAATTGAATGAGTTAATTGATTTGGTGAGTGGGGCTTTGTACAGTTTGATTGTGAAAGATTTAAACTTATCTGGACTAATAAACAGCAATAGTAAAATCTAATAGCAGATGACACAAAGTTGGGCAACACCACTGATTTGCTGGAGAGCAGGAAGGCTCTGCAGAGGGATTTGGACAGGCTGGATCGATGGGCTGAGGCCAACTGGATGAGGTTCAGCATGGGGAAGTGCTAGGTTCCTCTGCTTGGGTCACAACAACGCCCTGCAGCACTCCAGGCTCGGGGATGAGGGTCTGAAAAGCTGCCTGGAGCAGAGGGACCTGGGGGTGCTGGTTGAGAGCAGCTGAACATGAGCCAGTGTGTGCCCAGGAAGGCCAATGGCACCCGGTCTGTACCAGCAATAGTGTGGCAGCAGGACCAGGACCAGGATTGTTCCCCTGTACTGGGCACTGCTGAGGCCACACCTCAAATCCTGTGTTCAGTTTTGGGTCCCTCACGACAAGAAAGACATTGAGGGGGTGGAGCAGGTCCAGAGAAGGACAACAAAGCTGGGGAAGGGTCTGGAGCACAAGTCTGATGAGCAGCTGAGGGAGATGGGGGTGTTTAGCCTGAAGAAAAGGAGGCTCATGGGTGACCTTATCACTCTCTACCACTCCCTGACAGGAGGCTGTAGCCAGGTGGGGGTCGGTTTCTTCAAAATAACAAACAATAGGACAAGAGTAAATGTCCTCAAGTTGTGCCAGGGGATATTTAGATTGGATATTAGGAAAAATGTTTCAGCCAAGGATTATCAACTCCTGGCACAGGCTGCTCAGGGAAGTGGTGGAGTCACCACCTCTGGAGGCATTTACAAGATGTGTAGCTGTGTCACTTGGGGACGTGTGCCTCCAGGGGTTCAGTGGTGGACTTGGCAGTGTCAGGTCAATGGTGGGGTTTCATGATCTCAAAGGCCTTTTATAACCTAAATGATTCTGTGATTGTAAATCTAAAAGAAAACAATGAAAACTTAGTACTTCACTGGGGGAAAAGGAAGAAATATGAGCATAATAAGCAATAACTTAACATAAGTTCACCTGTCATAAGGTTGACTTAGGGCTAGCCATGATTAATATATAGTATTTTATAGTTTATCTTTTGCGTTATAGTAGATTAAAAAACATTCCTCCCCCTGAGTCATGAGAGGTTGTAGATAATGAAACAGAGCAGTAACCACTCAGAGAAGAGCTTTCATGTTAAATGCTTAAGATTGTTTTAGAATAATGTCACACATTCATGCAAATCTCTGAGTTCTGACATACACAGAAAACCTTTTCCCTTTTTAAATCAGTATTTATACTGTCTTCATGTTGCTACTGAATGATTCATTCATCTTATATCTATGCATTGCTAACTCGAGGCAGTACACTAATTCACAAACTATTTTAAGTTCATAAACTTCTTCAAAATAGTCAATAATACTTTCAAGGCAGATGCTGTTCAGTTTGACATCTGTTCACATGATAGATCACTTGTTGATCTTTGAAGGTTAATAAGAAGCTTGGGTTTTAAATAATACTTTTAAATATATAGTGTAATGCAATTAATACTTCAAAATAATACTTTTTTCTTCCATTACAGTACCTCTCAGAAAAACTGCTTGTTTAAGAAACACTAATAGTAATATAGAATCCCTACACAGTTTTGAGAATAGATACAAATAATACTTGGGTCTTAACTGAGCAAGCATCTGGAAACTGGTGCAGTGTCAGTGGATGAACAGTGACTCTTCAGAGGATTTCATCACTTAAGATTAAACACATGCTTAAAAAAGCTTATGTTTAAAAAAATGACAGTGCTTCCTTGGCTTAGTTATAGCAGGGAGGAAGAGCCTGCACAGAACTAATCCTGAGTGCTCCTCTGTATTATTGTTGTTGTTGTTAATGTCTCTTTTGACCTCATCAAGTTGGTCTTGGATGGGACATATGAACCAGATAATAGGTAGGAATCAGGTCCTGGACTGATGGTTGCAGTTGAACCACAGTAATATTGAAATGTACCTTAAATATAGGTGAAGTGAAAAATAAATCTGTTTTTGAATCAAATCTGACAATGTGAAGGAAAAAAAAAATCTCTATTTTTCTCCAAAACTAGGGGATGTAAACCTGAAGATGATACAGTAATTTCATTCAGATCACACTCACAGATGATATTTTTTTCAATCCTCACAAAATTCTAGCACAGGAGTAATACTTCTGTAAGGAATATAGTGTAAAGCATTGGTCCTCTTTTGTTTTAGTCTATTACTTATAGGTTGAAAGTATTGAATGCCTTTGTTATAAAAGTACAATATAGCCATTATTCAAAAAGTGCATGTAGCAAAATCATATAGAGCAAGAAAATCTTGGCTTTTCTCTGACATAAAGTGTATTTTTCTCTCTGTGAAATATCAGTTGTATGGATGTCTACAGTAGAAAATAATGTTGGGGCAGTAGCTGGTCTAGAACATACATCAGTACAGTCTGCACTTATCACATTTAGAAATGTGCTTTCATGGATAATGCTTGCTAAAACTTAGTGAATGAATGCAGAGAACTTTCAGTCTCTATTTGAAAACTGTGTGTTGTCCAACATATTGGTCTTCTCCCCTAAATAGCTGGGGAGTATTACCTTCTCATGTTTTTGTAAAGTATTGAAATGAGATGGAAATTTATATGCTCACTCCCTAAAAATTATTTCCTTAGCGTTAACCTGGCCAGAAATGACTAAACTCAACCAACAAAAACTTTTCTGACATTATGATTTTGTACAATTGTTGCATAAAAGGCTATGCTCCATTAAAATAAGTGTCTCTCTCAGTCATTGTAACTGCAATATGATTCCCAAACTAATGAAGAATAAAGCAGTTCTCACTCTACCTACAGTCCTGGAAACACCATATGCACAAACAGAGCACTGTTTTTTTTTGCAGAACGTGACAATGTCTGATTACAAGTCAAGGGCTCGCCAATAAAATATTTCAATCTAAAATTAAGAGCTATTTCTGACATTTTATACTGGCTTGAGGGTGTTTGTCTTTGGTTGTTTATTTTGGTTTGTTGTGGGGTTCCTTTGGGTTTTTGTTTGTTTGATCCTTGATTTGTTAATTTGTTTCCCTATACCCCTCAGGTTTTGCTAGGGCATATGAATACTGTACTCCTCCCCAACAGGGATTTAAGGGGACATGTGTGACTCCTTATCCTAGTAATAGTCTGCATAATTTCCTGCTTAAAAAGATAAAAATAGCTCTAGAGTTTCTCTGCTGCTGGTTTCCATTTTATCTTCCTGTAGTGTAGCCTGGTTCACAGGTAAAGCAGGAAATGCTGTCGCCACCACGACAATTTTAGGCTTTGAGAAGTGATGCTTTGTCATGATCTCCAAGTGAAATTCTTGCATTTGATCACAAAATGCTTTAAACAATGGTGTGGTTTATGGCAGCTGCATGGAGAGTGCTGCCCTTTGCTTTCTCACATTTTAAGCTATTCCTACTGCCTTTACCTTTCCAGACTTTATTTCATTCAGAAATCCCAGCATCAATATTGAAACTCTGGGCCTGGATGTTGGTGTAATTGACTCAAAGTTGTTAAAATTCACAGTATCATCAGCATGTGCCTCGATTAATCAATTTTTTAGAAACACAGAATCGACAGTTTAATGAGGAAAGCTTTCCCAGGATCACAGTCCCCTCCTCCTCATTACGGGAGTCAGTCTTACATTAAAGAAATGGTAAATCCTATTTGATTTTCCTTTCATGAAAGACTGAGCTGTCCCAGGTGTAACCTTTCTTTGTGCTGGATGAGGAGGACAAGTGCTAAAGTAATGAGATAATCAATAAGAGTTGTTTTTGCATTGTTCATCTTGCATACAACTGGGGACATTATATATTTTCCTTGGTTTTTGCTCCTTTGCTAGTCCAGCCCACTACTGACAGAGCTAAGCAGTTATTCAAGGTCAGGCAGTTCCCTGGTTTCAAACTTTTCTTTGGCTCTTCTCCCATTGTCATTTGAATTAGCCTTAGCTCATCAACATAGCTTTTAAAAAATGCTACTGAGATCGTGGTTTAACGAACTGAGAAATGAATGTGTTGACCTTACCTTTTTAAAGGGGATCACAGGATGGTTTTGCTCATGGCCTCATTGGTCTCACTGTGGAATAACCCCTTCAAGTAAATGTATTTTTCCACAGCTCCCCTCCCAAAGTTAAAGGATATCTCTCAATTAGCTGAAGTATTCTCCTTTTAGAGCTCAAACATCTTGGAGAAGGTTGGCTGAGTGGTGTCATTTACTGGAGATTTTTATCAGGTCGTCGAACTGTTAAGTTGTGTAAAAGTCAGTGTTACAATCACACAAATTTAGATTATTTAAATATATTTGTATTTGAGTATTACCTAAATCTGAGGTAATATTCAGAGACCCCTGGTGGCCTAGTGGTTAGCGTGCAGGACTTTCACTGCTGCGACCACGGGTTCTAGTCCCCGGTCTCCTGGCCTGATGGAGGTCGTTAGCCCTGTGTGGCCATCCATCTATGAGAAGGTCACTCTAAACAAACCTACGTCCTGAGAACCTCACTGCCATTGTCCAAGCTTGCTTGGCCCCGGCAGATGAACCTTAGGATTAAAGGGTGGGCTCAGTTCAGCGCAGGCTGTGTCTCACCTAAAAAATCCATTGCGCAGGCTGGAAAGGTAAAAGACCTTTCCCCAAATCTTCGTTCGCGAAGATGGGCCATTATTATTCACCTCTCATTTCCTGAGGAGAACACTATTATACAAGGAGCTTCCTGGCCTGTGGTGAGAAAGATGGTAAGGTAAGGATGAAAAAAAAAAACAAGGAGTCCAAGCATTCTTCATCTTACTGAAAGAGAAAGAGCAGAATAACTTCAACAAAACCTGGCATTCTTATGTCTCAGCCCTGGGCTCAGCTGTTGGCATCTAATCTTCTCTCTCAATGGGGTTAACAACTCCCCCCATCCCAGGATTATTAAACATACCTGCCCCTACTCCTCTTTCTGACCTTTTATTAGTTAGATGATAATACTTGTGTTCATTTCCTGGGAGTCTTTTTACTTTATTTTGATTTGCAGAATTTGGTGGGAGGGAATACTGTGGTACCAGAAGGGAGCATTTGATGAAGTATCGACACTGTCGTATAAGTTTTAACTGAAGAAAATGGAGGGTTTAGGTACATTTTACATAAAGTTTAGCCACTCCAGTCCATTTTTAACTTGAAATAAATTTTCCTGTAGTCTGCATGTTCTCTGTGCATGCAGGCTTACACGGTGACTTACCCAGACTGGAAGCAATGCTGTATTTGGTGCTTGGAAAAGTATGAAAATACATTATTTAATGTCATTCATTCAAATTAAAGTTCAGTAGGGTGTGTGAATTCTGGGATAATTGTTTGACTATGGTGTGAAAACTTTTCTTTTGCTTCCTTTCCCTATTCATGATGTGATTTGCATAATAATTCTTTAAATTCTAGGCTGTGAATATTACCTCATTAACATAATTACCTAATTTTTTGTTTTGTGAATTACAATAGATAAGTAATAATAGTCTCAGCTTATTATCACATTTTCTTCTGTGCTTTGTGACCACAGTAAACAGATGAGCAATGTGTAAGGTTTTTTTTTAAGGGGGGACTGTTCAAATATCAGAATGATTATGTGACCCATTTATGCACATGCAAAACTCTCAGGATATTTCAGCTACTGACTGCAGCAACCTTTCAGGCACCTGCCTGAAGTCTAGGTCTTCATTAAGCTTCCTTTTCATCAGGAACTACTTTTACTGTATTTGGACACCATTAGGAGAATTAAACCCCATTTTTTCCCTTTAATATCAGAAAATTAAACCAGATTATTAAAGCATTTTAGTTCCCGCAGAGATATGTCTCAGGTACCTATGCTGGTTTGTGGAGAAAGAGTGCTTATGTAAAAAAAAAAAAAAAAAAAAAGGCATTTTATTGCAGTTACAAACTCATTTTCTGTAAATATTTAATGTCTAAATTATTTGTATTGGCATCAATATCTCCCAGAATCCAGAGAAACTGCTTTTGCATATAACATATTCTGTCTTTGCAGGACTCTCCTGCAAAGAGAATTCCTTTTCAGGCAAATCTGTAGACCCAATTTGCTATTTTTAACATATTAATATTTGCCACATAAACACCAATTCTGGAATATAAAGTTTTTAACTGGGAAACCAACAAAGACAATTATAGTTTTCAATTATATCTGAATGTATTTAGTCTTAATAAAACTTTATTTCAAAGTGCTTTAGAAATTTTTATATCAGAGCTGCTGTTATGCAAGTCCCTGCAAGGAGCTCCTGAGGTGGTTTTGAGAGATCTAAAACATGGCTTTTTCCCAGAAAGTATTAGCTCTAATTAGGCACATTCCCTGGCACCTAAATATGATATAAAAAGGATATTTTTAAGAGCAAGGAGTCATATAATACATTGGCTATACTGTTCTCTTCCAGTCTTTATTTCAAGAAGAAAGTATCATAATGCTCAAAATCTATTTAACTCTGAAACCAGAGGGATTCTACTCATCAGATACGTGTTTACAAGAATATTATCATTGTGCTTCCATTAGTGAGGGGTCCTGGATGTGGGTTTGATTGGATGCATAAAGCCAATAACACTGGTAGGTGATGACAGTAAGTGGTGGGTTCCTGTCCCCATGACTTTATAAGTGTTCATTTATCTGACCATGACATTTTTTATCTGGATCAGGTGCATCTTATTTTTATTGACTTAATTTATGTCTCTCATACATGATTCTTTATTTCTAAAGGAAATTATCTTGAGGAAGAAAAAGTTTTCAGCGGTTTTTTTTACTGCATTAAAAAAATCATAATGTAGCAAAGCTCTACAAAGACCTTGTGAAATTTCCAGGGTCAGTTGAAAGTAAATATGGAAGAAAGCGCTTCAGAAAGCAAATGGGCCTGTTAGGCTTTTTTTTTTTTTTTTTTGGCCAAACTGTTTGCTCTGCAGCTATTTGATATGTACATAAAACAAAAGACAAATTTCATTAATATTTTGCTTTTTCTGTCTACGCTGAATCAGAAGCTTATCTGAGCTGGTGAAAGGCCTCCCAGCCATCATCACACTTTGTGGTGAACAAGGAAAAGCTATAGAAGGAGAAAGCATGTAATTAGTAATAGTTGGGGGGTGGAAGGTGTAGACACAAGCTATGTTTTGAACTGATTTTAAGGCCATGTATACTGAAAACCTAATCTTCTCAAAAATTCAGAGAGCCCAATGAACATTTCTTTAAAAATTCTTCTTTTAAAAGACAGGACTGTAAGGGCAAAACTGACAGAGTGAGGACGGTGGTGGCAGTGCTGTGATTTGTTTGTAGAGTACATGAAGTCTGCAGCACACCTTGTGCTCCCCTGCTTTGGGGAAGAAGAGTATTACCTCCAACAGCGTGTTGAAATCACCTCTGTGGTCTCAGTGACCAGTAGAAGGGGCTGATGGAGGGAGGAGACTGGAGTTTCCTCATAAATGCTGCCCTTTAGGGAGGTGCAGTCAGGCTGAAAAGCTCAGAGCAAAGAAATGCCAGTGATGGTTTCCGGGAAACAAGGACGTGTCTGTGGCTCGTCTCTGCGGCGAAGGTGGTGGTTGGTGGGAGCTGCAGAAAGTGCTTCTTTCAATACTTTCTGATTTTCTCCCACATTTTGTTATGTTTGTTGACAGCAATGATTGTTGCAAAGCCCCAGGTATTTAGATCATCATCTTAATATTTACCTTCATCTTAATATTTTCAACAAGACAATGTTTTGATGTGGTAGAACTTCTTCACGGAAAAACAAGTTCCTTCCACCAAATTTCTTAGGAGAAAAATACTGTGATTTGTATTTTCAATCAGGAATTTTTGACCCAAATACTAAATTTTTCTATCTGCTTGTGGGATTGCGTTGTTGTTGTGCCAGTTTTCCTGAGAGCAAAGTGACATGTTGCAGGAACAATAAAACACTTTCTTCTTAGAGAAGTAGAAAGAGATATTAGTATGTAATTGTTCTGTGCCGGCATGGAAGCAGCCTAAAGTTACACTGGAAATTCTGGTCCTCTCCTCAGATTGTCAACTCCTGTGACATTGTCGCAGCCCAAAGGATATCCATCCATTCTGTCCCTTTGAATTTTTAAAACAAAAACACAGTTAATATTTTATTGCATTTCAAATCCTGCTAATCGTAAAATGAACCTCTTCCTTGTTGTTTTGTTTGCACTGCGTGTCTTTAAAGTGGGCATCAGTAATGGGACAGAAATAGGACCCTTTTTTCCTAACTTCTGTAAAAGGTTTTCTAATGCAATACTATCCTTAAACAGATTTTTTTTTTTTTTATTGTCTGGATCAGAGAAAATATCCTCACGGAAGAAGCAAAACTTTTGAGATAAGGTGTTCATTTAAAGTGTGCCTGACAGGAGTAAACATGACATCTCTAGAGTCTTATCTCACAGAAATAAATATAAAAGACAGACTTTGACAGTAGTTTTATAAGTGGATTGCCTCAGTTAGGTCAGTGTAGTCAAACAGACACATACAGTGTATGCTTAGTAATATTGTGTTCCTAATTTCCAGTTATATTGAAACATCTGTTATTCACAGTGATGAACAAAAGGAGTTGCAGAATAGCGTTGTTGGATAAAATCTTTATGGACACTTGTGTCTGAAAACTGCTTTGTTATTGAGAGTGTAGGAGTGATTTGTTGCAACAGCATGATGTGGGGTAGTATCTTCTTGAGTGATATTTGAAAGCATAAATACAGAGAAGTACTGTCTCACTGAACATGGATAAAGGTATCACGTGCTAATATAAGTGATTTTAAGATGAAATTCCAGTGCATTCTCTCTGTATCTGTCTTTTTAATTCCTGGAATTAAGCCCTTTCTGATCAAAGTTGGTGCAGAAATCTGGCTCAAAATGAGTAGTACATTCAAGAGTCTCAAATTGTATTTTCGGATTATGTGACCAGGTTCTTCAGTTGTCCTGGACATGCAGTACATGAGACATTGATTTTGGATTACAGTGGATATGGGTAGAAGATACTACCTGAATTGTATCATTTGCAAAATAAGGATATGAAAGGTCGTGGGCTGCTCCTCTGAACAGAAGTGCTTTTTTTTAAGACTATGTAATTGAAAATTGATTTACCTTCTTCCACAGAGCTATATGAAATCAAAGTTTTGATTTGAGGCAAGAGGGACAAAAATCTGATGCGAAGCTTAACTAACCCACATACTGTTTTTACAAACCACATAATCAAGCAAATCTTATTTACTTCAGCAATCTGTTTACAACATTGTTTTCCCCCTGAAAAATACCCAAAGGACTGTATGGGAATATGGATGGTTTCCTGATACACGAAGTTGTACTCAAGTCTTTATTCTTTTTTACAGGAATGATCTAGCAATCCATAGGATGTTTATTTAGGCGTTTATCTACAAATGTATAATTTCACAAACCCCCATTAACTACGATGAATTTAAAAATTTGAGACCAACTGTATAAAATTCTACCAGTTCTTTGAGCTCCAATTAAATGTTTGTTAATAACTGCTCCATATCTATCTGGAATTTAAGTAAATTCCTTGGAGTTTATTTCCACTTGTCATTGCTATGAATAGGCAGGCATTATCTACTGTGTCATTTCAGAGGCCATTATTTCATAAATTAAATAGATAAGAGAATAAAAAAAAAATCTCAATACATTTTTAAAAAGCAAGGACTGCATTAGAAACATAAGATGGACATTATATTGACATATCCTAAAAATGAATATGAGTCAATTTAGAGGGTGAAGGGACAGTCTTCTAAATCCCTGTTTAAGGTCAATAGAAACTGCCTGCTTGTGAAAACAGCAACTTCCTTTCATTGTTGCTACAGCTCTAACTTAGAGATGATTCTAGTTATCTTTCTCAGAGCTGTTAACTCATTTGGACTGGTGGAAGTAAAAAGCATGTTGTCACTCAGAGCAGATATATTTACTAAGACATTAAAATATTTTATGGTTATGGGGATGTTGTTTTCAACAGACTCATGATAAAACTAAAGGTGCCTTAAGGCGTCAAGTGGAATTTCCTTATTGTATGGAAAGTCTAGTGAAACATAAGCGTGTTTTATATATTTACTTTTCAGTCCCTTTTTGTAAAAGATGTATGAAACTAAAAGACGTGTCAGCACAAACATGTTTGTAGATTTGTGGGTTTTGATGATTTCCATTTTGATATTCCTATTTCTTCTGATTTTCTAAATCTCAACTGTAAACATTTCTGTTTCAAACAGTGCTAAACAAATACATCTTTTCTTATATTAAATACTTTAAACTAGAGATTTTTTAACATTCTTTGAAGTAGAGAAATCAAGTGTCGATACTGTTTTCAAACATCTCTGAAACAGTTTTTCAGTATGTTCAATTGTTTGTTTATTTTGGAAGCAGCATGAAACCAGCCTTGTTATTTATGTTGAAATAATGAATTTTGTTGTGTTTCGATTCTGCATTTGCAATGCACATAGAATAGATGGTAACAAGTAAATAATCAATGTGTGGGACTGTCAGAAGGGGTTCACAGGAGTTTGAGTGTGTAAGCTCAGCTGAAGTGACTACAGTAACATTAAATATTGTTAAATATTTATTTAAATAATTATTTAAATTTCCCACTTACAAAATGTAAGCCGTGTTCTCACTTTGCTCAGTAATACTAAATAAAGGAGAGTTTCTACTTACACCCAAGTCTAGAGAAGGTGATGGAAAGGAGCAGTCTGGACTGGATGGAAAAAGCAGTGCTAAGAAAGGTTGACTGTAAATATGTTGTAGAGAACTGGGTTTTTGTGACTGAGGAAGGTGAGATGAAACCTCTACTGGAGTTGGAGGTCAAGGAAGACTATATTATTTTTGTGTTTAAATGCATCAGTTTTTAATGAGTGGGGTTTTTTGTGGCTGGAAATTGAGACAGACAGAGAAAAGGGTAATTGTTTTGTTTTGAGCAACTTGTTTTTAACTCAGAGCTTAGAGCAATGACAAAAAGGCACAGAAGCTAATTTGTTATTTTTTGAATGTGATGAACAAATAAGTATGTTTAGTGTTGGATAAAGAAGCATTAAGAAAGAGGCTGGAGGAGAGGATTTTTTATAAATCTCAGTAGATTTATAAATATAAAGCAGTATGATGTAAGCATTTTAAATAATAAGAATAGTCTTCATTCGGGAACAAAGTGTGTCCTTGCTTGGATTCAAGTAAGTGTTTTGATAATAGAACAACTTTTTAGCATGACAGGGAGGTAAAATTGGGCAAATCATGTCAGTTCAGACATTATGAACATAATCTCATAAGGATTTTATTTCACAAGATTGAGGTCTCTTTTGGCAAGTTATTGGAGTTAAATTTCAGTTTCAGTGGTAAAATAACAGGACTTGTCCTCCCATAATTTTCCTCCTTTAGTTCTGCTGTGAATGTGAATTCCAGTTGGTTTGTCAGTTGTCTGAGAAATTGTGTATAACAAAGAATTCATACTGTCAGGGGTTTGGACTTACTTGAGGTGGACACATCATAACTTGCCTGTCCAGTGGTGACTGTGAATTACACTGCTTTAACAGTGGAGATTTTGTGTATTAAAAGCCACCGTAGCCTGTAAGTATTAGGTGAAAAGATCCTCAGGCTACCTCTCATTCACACACCCCCAGAGGGCATTCTGATACTTGGAAGTCAAAAAGTAATCACGAATTTGTATGTAGATGTATCTGTTAAATCAGCTTCACAAAAATCTAAGTGGACTGATAACGCCTGACCTTTTACTGCAAATAGAGTCTCCACTAACTTGTGTCATGCCAATATCTACTTGAGTTCACTTTTATCTTACAGACTTTTCAAAAGTTGCAGTAGAGAGTTTGGACATATTGGCACTTTATCTTTCAAAGACCCTGTGCTCCAGGAGTATTCTCAAATTAGGAAATCACTGTCTTTATAGCCCCTTTTAAAAGGAACTTGGTGCAAAGCAGAAATGGCCTCATATAAAAAGTAGATCTTCTCTTGACCTTTCAACATATGAATGCTTTCAGTATTTTAGCTGTATGCCAAAGTTAGTGCCTCATTGCAAAACAGAAGTTGTGTTGCCACTAATGCCTTGCCATTGGGTCCTGAGGGACGTGGTTAGAAGCCAAAACATGTTGACCTGTTGGTTCATTGCTTGCCAGTAAAAAGATATGTGACTATGTAGCTGATTTTTGGTACATAAACTTTTCCATTTTTTGCTGAGAGTGCAAGTCTTTGTTCCTTCCTAGTTATTATCTCACCCCTGGGAACAGCTGTACCACTACCAACTACAAGTGTGAGGTTTTCCTTATGTATTTATTTATGAAGTGGATAGTGTGTTTTAATATCTTTGGTTTATAATCATAACAGTGGGTTTTGTCCCTGGCATTTAAGCTTGGAGGGATTTATAGATTATATTTACTTAGCATCAGACACCAGGAAAATGTTCTTTGAAGATTTAGCCTTTTATGGGGGCTTTGTGCTTACTAGTTAATAAATCTACCTATCTTGTGTCAAAGAAAGAAGTCTTGTATGTTTAAAAAGCCTCTTTCAGTTACAGACAGCAATGGAGAAAATGCTTTGTTTTTTCTACTAACAATTATTTTTTAGATTTTTATTTGGCAACTTTCTTATACCTGCTGTCCCCAAAGGGCATTTTTTGACTGGAGGAAAGTGAACATTTATTGAAGAACCTACGTTCATATAACAATAAAGTAGAAACAACTGTAGTAAAGAAAATCTTCATTTATACTAAAGTGATAGCATAAGCAGAATCATGTAATGTTTTTGTAACAAGTTGAAAGAATACTTTGCATCCCTTTGTAGCAAAAACCCAAACATGCTCCCTGCTCATGACAAAGGAAGTCATGATTGCAGGAATTCTTGGCACTTGGCAGCACAGGGGTAGTGGTTGGACTCATCTTAGAGGTCTTTTCCAACCTAGATGATTCTATAATTCTGATTTTTGAACATTCAGGTGTCTGACTTACTTCTAAGACTGCAAAAAAGCAATTGGTTTTGTTTAGACCCATTTTCAGTTTAAGCATAAATAGAGGGTAAAATAAGTGCTGGTATTGGTGGCTGTGTAAGAAACTGAAATATAGACTACTTGATGTAGCTACTTGGTTGTCTTGGTTCTGGTGTAAATAATACAGGTTTATGATGATGCTTTTAATAAGCAAAAGTAATTTTTTCTAACTGGTACCTTCTCTCACCTCATTTAATGATGTATTTAAGACTGAGAGCTAATAGCCTAGGAGAAAAAAAAATTCCTCTAAAGCAGTAAGGTAGGGATTGTTTTTTCCCTTTGCCAGAGAGATTTATACCTGCCACGTCAAGGACCACGTGTCTGCTCTGAAGAGCCTCTGTTTTACCAATGTAATTTTCTGATAGAGCTGTGAGAAGGGTGAAGGAAACAGAGCAAATGGGTCTTTGAGCCTGCTGCAGATGCAGCCCAGGAAAAGGTGTGACATCCCTAAGACACTGAGTCTACAAGATGTATAGGACCAAGAAAAGTAGGTCTGGGCAAGAGAGGGGAGAGGACTGTGGAGCACTCAGAGGACCTTTATGAGGGGCACACCTGCCCCACACAGCAAAAACACTCATCCTGCTGGGAGGAGTCTCTTACTTCCCACCAATAACTTAAAACAAAAATTTGCTGAACTACTGCAATTTAGGCAAATGCACATATGAAAACTAATGAAATAAGAAGCCTTTGATATGAAGATTTGGGCCAATTGTTCTCTTTGTAAGTTTTTATGTGAAGACAGTGTTTGCTGTGCTTTGGAACTGCTTATTAGAATAATGTCAGGAACAGCACACTATTTGATATTCTCCATGTTTGTGGGGCAGATTGGAAGTGGGATGTAGATTGCAAAGTGTGTCCTATTTCAGTAGATCATAAACAAATATTTTCTTTAATATAGGGGCATAAGCCATATGTTATTAGAATTCAACAACGTGCAGAATCTCAAAGAAGTCTGTTTACCTAGCTTCTTCAGACTGAAATTTAGTGATCTCCTAAAACAATTACAAAGCGAATTGGATTGAATCTAAAAAATGCTTAATGGAAATTAAACTGTTTGTTATATCTGCCATGAGATCTCAGCAGTTTTCATGTAGTCATTAGAATTTTTCCTACATTACTAAATTAAACTTGTTTCACTATTGTTTATTTCCTACTTTTTACACTTTGATGTTCTAATGTTAAATTAATAGCTATTATCTTTCTGAGATTTAATTTATACTAATTTAATTAACTTTGGTGCATCTAGGTAGATATTAATTGCAACATCAATTCTAGCAATCAATAGTTCCTGGAAAATAGACCTACAATTATTGCCTTAATTTGTAACAATATGGAAAGCGTTTTTGCAATTTTTATATTGCTCTATTTGATGGTAGAATTCCACCTAACATGCTGAGGAGCTCAAATAGTGGTCATCATTCAAATATGATTCTTCCTTCCATTCTATTGTTAACTATTAAGCATGGATGAATCATGTTTTCATTTAATACAATATAGTTGTAACTCAGTGCACTCTGTTTAAATTGGATTTATGCTACAATTAAATTTGGACTTAAGTGATAAATATCTACATTTTCAGCAGCTATTTGTGGGAGAACTGACTAAATTTACTTCTTTTGGTGTCAAAGAATCTCATTAAACTAAGGTGGGAATTTTGTTTATTTTAACTTTTATGTCCATTTTATTCAGTGGATTAGGCAGTCATCCTTGTAATTGAATTATGAACTTAATCCCATCTCCGAGAGAAGTCTGTTGCTGATTGCCACAGCAACCTAAGGGCTGCTAGGTATAATGACTCACTTGAAATGGTTTGGATGTGGATTCCAATTCAGATAAGCAGCCAGTATTTCATATTTGGAGCTTACCTTGAACACTCTGGGTCTGGAAAACTAAGCTGTTATCAGAATTCTTTAAAGGTTTTCTGTGCCTCTGAAGACACATCTTCAGATCTCATTGAAAACCATAAATAAAGAGAAAAATTAATGGAGTAAATTCTTAAATCATTTTTTTTTATATCTCGGCAGGGTTTGATGACACAAAACTTGGCACAAATTAATTCCAAGTCATTTATTCATAAGTGTTAAAATTCAGTTTATTTTTTGTGTTCCCAAAATTTTAGAAGATTATTCTCTTTGTGAAAAATGGAGTTGTTTTTCCTTACAATTTGAGCATTCTACTACACTATAGAAGAAGAAATTATTCTAATATATATAAGTTTATATTTCATAAGTGTTTAGATAAAAGGACAACCTGGAGTAAAAGCTAATTAGCAGGCACATATTTTATGAATATATAGGTAGATATGCAAATTAGGATCACAGCTGACTATAGTTGTGTCATTTATAATTACAGTATGTCAAAACATAACCAGTCTGTAGAGACCTTGGAATGATTATTTTAGATGCATTTACACTGTTTTCTGGGTTTGTGTTATATTGTCCATATCTCTCAGTACCCAAGAAGCTGTCCTTCTGATGCTGTTGAATTTATATGTATTTGTGGGTTTTGGTAAATTGAAATATAATTGAATATTATTTCACAAGGAGACATATTTAACAGGTATTATGTATACAGATAATAGATTAGGGAATGCTAATCTCGTGCATCTGATAAATGCATTTGGGATGGAATTACATACACTATTTCACCTAAAGATTCTAACAGGCAATTCATAACTTTGCTATGGCTTCTCCCATTAAGAATGTTGGGTTAGTCTGTAAAGTGATTTATTGAATATCCTGAAAATATGTTGGTCAAATTTCTAGAACAGGTATTATAAACTCTGTACATTTCTCCAGGAGCCACTATAAACAGTTATCAAAGCACCCTGCAAAGATCCTGGCAAAGGCAGGCACAGTGTCCATCGTTGTAGTGATTGCAGTAGCAAAAGCGATATTTTCATGTAAAAATTAGGGGGGTTGAAACTCAGAGATTCTGTATACATAACTATGACCAGCTCATTGTTTCAGAATTTTTTTTCCTGATGGTTCACAGCCTCCCTGGATTCTGAAAGCGCTGAACTTCTCCCTAGCTTTTTGCTCTGTAATATTAAACCACAGATTTCTGAGATACCTCAATTTGTGGAACATGCCATATAATGATAGCAACTAATTGCTGTGGTTGACAAATCAATGTATAGGCAGTACAGAGCAACACAGAGAGCTTTTACTGCTGGGGAAAAAAAAGAAAAGAAGAAAAAATGTAATTCTACTCTTTGGATCTCTTTGGAAGGAATTATGTGCTCTGAGGTTGTGCCCTCAGAGAAGAGAGTAGAGTCGTCACTTCAGCTGTGTAGCTCACAAAGGCAAGTTTACTCAAAGCTATCTTTTTTGAACCCCAAGTAATATAGTATCACAAATTAGTATAATTGGATCTCTAGCACGATGACTAATCTTACTCTTTTTTAAAGTATCCATTACCTCACAAGAGTGTAAGAATAAAAACAGGATAAAGCCCATAGCAATACAAATTTTTTATCATCTGTTTGATTTATGTCTACTTGAAACTGTGTGTATTTTAGAAAGAAACCTGTTTTCTGTCCTCAAAAAGATGAGATTCAACATCCCTCAGCAGCTAATTTTTAGCACTTAGAGGTTCCCTTGGGCTGCTGTCAACCACAACTTATTGCATAGGTGCTTTTCACTAAACTCATTATAAAATGATTAGCCCCAGGAAGACAGTGCAGTGTTACAGCCTGCACTCCTTGGATGAAGTTTTGCATCTGAATTGTACATTGTCAGACTTTATCAAATGATGAGCAAGAAAAAGTCATGGGATTAAACAGACCAGTTGTTAATAGGAATGCTGTCATTTCTGAGCTATGTTTGGAAGAATGAGTGTCTCTAAGGCAGGATACTTTGTTTTTTCCACCAGATTTTTATTTGCTGGATTGAATTATGGTAAGAAAAGAACAGCGACAAAACATGGACTGAGTTATTAATGCTATTTGTCTTTCATTACTTATCAGCCAAGTGCCTTTGTAAAAAAGTAACATTTTTATTTTGTAAGTAGAAAATTTCCACATAAGAAATTTGCGACATTAAGGTGAGTAGTGGAAGATACCTTTGGACCAGGGAATTTTGTCATGGGAGAGTGGATCTATTGCAAGTTATCTGTTTCTTCCAAAGATACAGAAATACAGTAACACCCTCAGTACAGCCCAAACTCTTTTGTCATAATCACCTGAAGACAAATGACATGGGTGTTTGTTGTTTAAGAAGCAGCAATACTTTGGAAATTTAGTCTTTAGAGAATGGGGAGTGAGAACCTTTAAGGAGCTTTCTGGACTTGTAGTTGTGGCAAGTCTGTTCCTTGTGGGAACAGGAGCAATGTTTTGTTGTGCAGAGACAGACATAGAGAAAGTTATCTGTACCCCAGTATTGTCATTATATTATGAGTGTTGAGAAGAGAGCAAAATCATCAGTGCCCTGTTACGTGTGGTTGGGGAAGCTGCCGTCATGGAAGAGATGAAAGCAAAGGGGTCCACGGGGGTAAAAATCTTCCAGGTGTGGGAAAAAGTCTGTTGACACCTGAAGTGCATCTCACTAGAGACTGAAAGAGACCTTTGTTCAGACCAATAGAGGAGTTCTTTTTGTAAAAAGAGTCTTAGATTAAAAGGCTTTTGACAAGAGGGTGAAACAAGTGGCTGAGGAGAGGGGGCTGTAGCAATGGCAGCAAAGACCGTGTCACATCAGGCTTTGGGGTAAAAATGAGGGGCTGGAGAGAACTTTTTGTGGTTGCATTTCTACTGCCAAGGCAGCAACAACCGTGCAGGCTTCACTTCTGTTTCTCATTTTAGTCTGCACTGAGGATTTAAAACACATAACCAGTTAACTTCAGTGCAATACACTTCTCTTTCTTTACTGTGTGAGGCAGTTAAGGACATAAGAACAGCACTTAAGGGTTTCCAGAGGACTTTAAGTCTTTGCCTGTTTCAGAAACTTTAGGATTAGCCTTTCTTTTTCTTTCTGGAAAAAGTAGATTTTTCTCCTCTGTATTTTATCATGTGGTCAAAGATAATGCCTTCATGACAGTAAATCAATGAGGCCATAGTTATTTACTTGAAGTAAAGAGGTGCAGAGCATAGGCTACCATGACCTGGGGAGTTACATCCCTCTGAGCTTTGATCTTCTATGATTCATTCATTTTATGCCCTTTTTTTTCATATTTCTCACTTTTTCACCATATTCGCAGCAGCTCACAAGCTACTTTTTCGAGATTCTGGGAGTTTCAATGGACATCCTTATTTGAATTATAATTTCAGTGTGCCTTAGCACTGTCAAGTGCTTTATCACAGAATGTACAGTAAAAATTTCCTCAAAGCCCTGGCACATGAACAGACCCTTAACAGTCCCTAATGAGATATTCACTTCGTGGAGTAGAAGAGAAGCCGAAATGTCATTTCTGGCAGCTGAAAGGGTACAGTTAGCCCAGGATTTTCTCTAAGACAACTATCTGAGAGGGCAGATGTTTCAATAAAAATGTTAAAAGTAAAGCATCCCTTCTGTGCCCCAAAGTCCCTAATTAATTAGTGGAGTTATTGGAGCTTGGTGGTACTTCTTAGTCCTACCACCTCACCACCTTGGGGCAGCTCAAAACCAGACACTGAACAAATGGTAGGCGACTGTTCTGGAGTGATTCCAGGTAAAGAAAGCATTACACCTAAGAGCTCTCTGAGGAGGAAGGAATGTACAAATCAGAGAGACAGAAAGTAGCTACAACTCTTGCTTTATTAAATAGAGCTGATATGGACCTGTCCTGATAACAAGGACTGCTATTTACAGCTGCGTCATTTGTCAACAGAAGCAGAGCCAAGCTTCCAAAGCCAAGAATGTGTATCATAAAGAGAAAGGGAAAAAAAATCCTTTTTTTTTTTTTTTTGCTTATTCCTTATTTAGATAAATGGTCATTAACTTGCTCACTGCTGTGATTTATTTATTTATTTATTTATTTATAAATGGAGAAAGGGTGCAGTGAAGAAGTAAGAGGTTTGTTTGTGGGACTTTTTTTGCTCCCCTCAGAAGTGAGTGGGAATGCTTTTGATGTGAGATCAGCTTTCTTGGCTTGACAACTAGCAGTATGTAAATGCATACACAACCATAGCAAAGGTCATTTGCTGCTGCTCAGTACTTTACTTTTTCTCTAGGAAGTATCCTTAAAAATAGCTGAAATATTGATCTTATTTGTACAGACTGTGTCAAGTGCCTAGTTAGTTATTTTCTGAATATGTGAAAAGATGTATCCTAATATATATGTTCATAAAGTGCAACTAGAGCCAAATTGATATGTCTGAAAACACAAGGCTTTTATTTTGCTGATTTGGTCATTACCTTGACAACAAAAGAAATGTTTTCTCAACTTTATTATAAAGTCTTTTTGGAGCAGCAGATAGAAGATAGATACTAAAATATTACAGAGGAGAAGAGAAGAACTAGTTGTTTACTATATACCCCTAAAGTTTCTCCAGTCTGAGTGACTGTGAAGCCTCTACTCATGCACCAAGGAACAGAGCGAGCAGCCCTGCGTGCTTCC
This sequence comes from Neopelma chrysocephalum, assembly GCF_003984885.1. Taxonomy (NCBI): domain Eukaryota; kingdom Metazoa; phylum Chordata; class Aves; order Passeriformes; family Pipridae; genus Neopelma; species Neopelma chrysocephalum. Next base: position 28,908 of record NW_020897734.1, read on the forward strand.
AGAGGAATATTCTGCTTAATGTAGCTCTTTGTCATAAGAAGTTGTTCTAAGATATGGTTTAGTTTTATCTTTGAAATTATGACAACTGTTTGTAGAATTTTCTCTTGCAAGCCTTTTATCCTTTTCAAACAAGCCAGAGTTCAGGAACAAAAGATCTGAAATCAAATGTTTTTTTCTTGGGCTGCGTTCCAGCGGTTGCTGTACAGTTCTATTTGCAAACATAATTTACTGCAAAAGCTAAAACTGGGAAAGAAATGTGTTATCACAAACACAATTGAAATGAATTTTAACTTTTTTGTTTGTGAAAATTGAACCTCAGTTCTGAATTGTTTGCTGGCTATGAGAAAATCTTCACCTTTAGACAAGGTAGTTCTGTCCTTCCCATTATTTGCTTTAGCAAACTTTCCTGACTTTTTACATTTTGGTTCAAGATTTTGAAGATCACAAAGAATAACACTATTTGAACTATGAACTAGAAATAAACCTTTGTCTTCTGTGGAAAGATATCTTAATTTATTTTATTTTTTAGCTAGATGAAGGGGGTTTTTCCCTGATGAAGGTCAAATGATCTAATTTTAATAGGCGATGCTTGCAGTGTGATCGTATCTAAAGATGTGACTGCCTTAATAAAATTTAACTAGGTTGGCAGTTTTCATCTCTGAAGCCATGTGTCACCTTGTGAGTAAGTCTCTAATGTAGCTCCAAGAGCATGCTTATTCAAGTAAGTTTTAATTTACTGATCTTTAAGATTGGAACAGTATCCTTGAACAGCATCTTAAGGAAGAAATATTAATATACTGCTTTTAACTTTTCCCACTCTCTCTGTTTCGAAGTCCAAACTTTATTTTTCCCACCTATACATTTCTCAGTTGCTAGTTTGCCTATATTAGATGTTTTCACGCCCATGAAGTGTCATTTAAGAACTTTTTCCTTTGGGTATATTGTAGCCTTTTAACAGTTTTTTGACGTCTTCTAGTTCTATTGGGATCAAATAAAATATGGTTTACCACTGCCTTTTTTCCTACCCTTCGGTGAAATCATTCCTCATGGAAGACTGCTCAGACAAAATATTTTTTAAACCACATTTTGTGATTTTTTTCCAGAAGAAACTAGAACCCACCTATTTGAGTAAGTGTTCATGACCTGTTTATCACTTGAATATTGGTATCAACTGCTATTGTCACAATGTGGTAAATATTGGCAGCCTTTTAGACACTTCCACTTGGTTGTGATTCAAAGCCATATGAAACTTTGAGTTTTGCATGATTTGGTGTGAAATCATAAATGTGTTGTGAAAACATAAATATATCTAATCATGCACTTGAGGAAACCTTATGAGGAAACTGAATTATTACCAAATGTAAGACTCTGCTTTTCTTGTATTTGTTTGGTTTTGGTGGGATTTTTTTGGCAGTAATTCACTTCAGTCCTATGAAATAATATTAGGACATTTTCATAATGTTAAATTGAATAGCTGATTTGTTTACAGTGGAGTTGCATTTCATTCATAAATATAATTTCTTATATTCATCAAAAAAATGTCATTACACGTATTTACTGAAAGAAGAAAAGCTTTTGATTTAGAATGCTAATTGAAGGCTCTGAGTTGGAAGTTTCATAATGTCCTGCTCCTCCAATGGGATATAAAAATATTATGTTTGTCTCAGTGTTAGGACATGAAAATAAGATTGTGGTGAATATAATATGCAGAAAATGCTTTACATTTTCTAAAAGTTTAAGGGGGAAGAATTAAAGCAAAAATGCATGCAAGTGCTGCTCTTACGTGCTTTTATAGTTTCATTTGTTTTACATTCATTGGAGGAAAAGTGTGTATCTGTGTGGGGTACAGGAGGAAGACAGAACGGACATGAAAGAGGCTGCAGACCCTGCACTTGCCCCATCTCCTGCTTTGTTGATCCCTCAAGGCTGGAGCAGAAAGAGCAAGGCCACGGCCCAAAGCAGCCTCCTGTGTTGGGGACAGGCTCCTCTGGCACCAGCAGCTACTCTGCAGCACATGAAGGGTCTTCATTTGGCTCTGTGCTCCTCTGGGTCTGACTGATGTCAGTACAGCTTCCTCCAGTCACATGTTCCATGCAGGGAAGATGTGTAGCTTGGATGCTACTTAGGTAGCAAAAAAATTCTTGAGTCCTGACCTAGATAAATCAAATATTATCCTAATTGGATACACTTAATTGGTGTTTGGAGGCATTTTTAGACAGAGTTTTCTATTTCCACTGGGAATATTTTCATTTTTCTGTTTATAATTTACACCACAAATTTGTTTATTAACAATTCCTGGCATTTCTTTCATCTTCTTATGAATTTCTGCTTGAGAGCAAGGAAAGTATATCTTTGTTCTCAGGAAAGAAAAGTTACTTTGAGTTTTACTTTGAAGCACTCAATGATATAACTGAAATGTCATGAATAATTTAAGCAAACATTGATGCAAATGTTACTAGAAATAATCAAGGAACTTTAGAGGTTGTAAATAAAACCAATTTAAAGATTGAAATTGATGCAACTTGCAATTCTAATTTTGTATACACAAAAAAGTAGGACAAAATTGTATACGGGAACATATGGGAATGGAACAAACAGCACCAGCACTCATGTGGGTGACTCATTTGTGAGTAAAAGAGCTTAAATATCTTACTCTGGCTTGCATATGTACAGCAAGAACACTGAATTTAAAAGCATTTTAGCTCCCATCTAGATGTTTTGAAAAAGCTACCTCATAGAATCCCAGGATGCTTTGGGTCAGAAGGGACCTTAAAGATCATCCAGTTCCAACCCCCTGTCATGGACAGGACACCTTCCACTAGACCAGGTTGCTAAAAGCCACGTCCAACCTGGCCTTGAACACTTGGAGGGGTGGGGCATCCACAACTTCTCTGGGCCACCAGTGCCAGTGCTTCACCACCTTCTCAGTAATGAATTTCTTCCTAATATCCAACCTAAACCTACTTTCAGTTTGGATTTAGTAGCTCTACATGATTTAGTAACACACATCTGGCCAATAGCCCGAATGTAAATAGTTGTGCCATTTGCATTTCTGTATGCTACAGCACTCTAAATTGTCTGATCTAAATGACCTTATGATACTTTCTGAATAGTATTATCTTATTCCTGGTAATTTATTCAAGGAAACTGCAGGGGAATTATGTTGGTAGAGGTGTCATTTATCAACCACAGTGCCGGGTTTTCTGGTATCTGCAAGTCTCGTTTTCTGGTTTTGGGATCCAAGTCCTTCCACTGGTTGTTGTTTGATGTTTTTTCATCTCTTGGTTATGTGGATATTACAGTCCATCCTTACTAAGCAGATTTTATGCTTTGAGACACAGACTGTATGTGTGTATCACAAAACTGCTATTTCACCTCCATGTTTTCATGTGCTTCACGTGGGTTTTTTCAGCCCACGAGGGCTGGTTCAGTGTAAGGGGAGGTTGGCAGCCTTTGCAGGGCTGTGAGGGCAGGAAAGCTCCAAGCTTACAGGTTGCTGCATCGTGTATCTCAGTACCACCCCACCCACAAATACAGGCTTGGAATCCACACACACAGTAACACACCCACGATTTGCCTAAAGAGTGACTGAACCATGACGCAGGAACCCAGAGGGTATCTACAGTCCTCTGGATTACATTGAGTTTTAAGTAGATAAAGATGGGATCTTTGCCTGAATAGAATTTTTCAGACATTTCTCTCAGATATTTTAGAGAAGTATAAATAAGCTACAGTGAGAGAGACTAAGGCAGCATTTCAATCAATTCAGCTCGCTGCCAGACATTCTGTACCAGTACTGGTAAAACAAATAGATGGAGAGAAAAGAAAGTCTGCAAGGATAGTATTTTTGATAACAGTAAAGAATAAGTTCATGCACTGCTTTAGGCTACTTTTTTAAACATTATAGTGATGATAGATTTGCGCTATCTTATTCAGATATAATTGTGTTACTACAGTTTATTTCTCAGCAGAAGAGATTATAAAAAAATACTTGAAACATTTAATTAAAATCTGTTCTCTCACATTTAATACTGCCTAATTCTTTTAATTAATCTGAATATCCTTAATTACTTCTGTAATTTTTACCATGTGTAAATAGCTAATTAAAGTATTAACCACCATCAAATGTAGTCTAGAAATAAATATATAAATGCTCTGTCGCTGATTAAGAGGATTATATGAAAAAATGGGCGAGTTTCAGGTATGAATGCTTTCTGATTGCAAATACAGTCAGATTAACTGTAGTAAAAAGGGAAGTAGATGAATGAAGTTCATACCGTTTCTTACTGAGTTTATAGTTTCCTACTGAGCCAGCTAATATAAGACTTCTGTAGCTCTAGTGATGCTTACAGAAGTTTGGAGGTTGTTTGAAACTTCACCAGTTAGTTACAGTCCTTGAGGGACTGTCAGTCAATGGAGATTGCTGGAATGCAATATATCCAGCTCCTTTACTGGGTTTCCAGGACCAGATGGTAGGGGACATAGTTATGACCTACATCCTCTGAGAAAACTTCCTTTCTCATTTCCAGAGTCATGTAAAAGGTACAGAGAGCTCTTCTTGCTCCTGGAGGTTGCACTACAGAATAGCCTCATATTTGTATGTGAGCCAAAAGAGGATGGTGACAAACGCAGTGTAAATGCTGAAGGAGAATAATTTGACCTCTTCCTCATGATCAGCTTGGGAACACCATCAACACAAATTCTCTGTGAAGGTATCCTCTGGCATAACTGTCTGTTGTAATGAAATACAAGCCAATAACCTCTTAGCTTAGACCAACCTGAACCAGTAAATCCCCATGAGTGTCTCTGTTCTGTGCTCTTTAGCCATTATGACTCTGGAATTAGCCCATGCTGAACTAATCCATGCCTGCCCTGTGGCACGGAGTTGTTATAATCAGGAACATAAGGGAATCTCTTAGGTAATGGGGTGTTGGGATTTTTTAATGTGGGGAAAGTAAAGGCTGCTTTTCAAGACCCATAGAAAGGGTTTCTGAAGGAGGTTAAACCAATAATTTGGTTTCCATTTCTGCTGGGATTTGATTATTCAGGAAATTCAAACTTCAAGATTTTCAGAATTTTAGGTCATGGTTCCAGGTCTTTGTGTTACTTGTGACAGCATTCCTCCCTTAAAAACCTGTGGACTGGAGATAAACAAATGAGATGTTTCAATATGGAGTACTATTATTATTTTGTGGTCCCCTGAAAGGCTTCTATAGATAAATTAGACAATTAGCTCTTTTAGCAGACGTTACTCCCCGTGGTCCTTCTAGGTTCTATTTCAAAAATTAGATGGTGCAGACTCTTGAGTTGGCAAAGCCTCAAACCAGTAATGAAAAGCTAAAAAGCTCTTCTTTTTAAAATATTCTCCAATACTGACAAAGAACATCTCTTACAAAATACAGAAGAATCAGGTTTTGTCTTTGTTATTTTAATGATGTCTCAGATATAGTGCATCTTGCCTCCTCCGTGTATGTTCCAAGGGCTTTTTGCTGTTAAAGTGGAAGATTGAGACTGGTTTGAGGTGCCTCCTAACCTTTTATTACAAAGTGCTAAGCCAAGAATAGAAAAAGTTTACTTCTTATTCTGGGAGTACTTTGATGTTATCTGACTGCTCACAAGCAGGAAACATTATTTCAAGTGCAGTGCTCCTGGAAAATCTTCCCAGGTATATAAGTATTCTCCATAGGTAGATCTACCACTGTTAATGAGGCATGGCTTTTGAGAATCAAGCAGTTTGCATTTCTGTGCTCTGATTTAGAATTAGTAAGCTCAGCCTCACATCTGTTACAGAGAGATGAGATTCAAAGAATAATTTTCTAATGTTTGTCCCACCTGATTTTTGCTGTAGCATGTGCTCACTGTCTCCAGGTCCCACCCAGAAAGCCAGGGGAGCAGTTGTATCTCTGCCTTCTTCCTGAATACTCAATAGACTATATAAGACAATTTTTCAGCTTCTTTCTCCTGGCATAGAAACAATATTTCAACTAAGAATGATGTCCAAGTTGTGGTGTGGTTTTTTGTTTTGTTTTTCCCCATATAATGCAAATGAGGAGCAGTGGTATTAGAAAGTATCATTTGGCTCATTAAGTATTTTATTGCTGCTCAACTATTAGACATATTTTATGGCTTTGTAGTTTAATTGATGTAGGCGTAAGTTACAAACAGAAAATTAATATTATGATTATTCTTTTACATAAATCAGCTTTTTTAATAGAAAATTACCTGTCTAATTTGAATAAAAAATGTTCTGTTCTTAATCATACTGATTATACCAAAGGATATTTCACTTGATTTTTTGAAATCATCCCCTGGGATTCTGGAAAACTTGCATAAAAATGTTAAATTTACTTTGTTTCACTGACATTTTGACTTGATTAACTGAAATTATAATATCTCCCTAAAGTATTGACGATTATATTGATGTCATTTTTGCTTTGAGTGGTGGCATGTTTCAGATCTTTCTTTTTTTTTTTTTTTTTTTTTTGTTCTGAAGTACATTGGAAATTTGGAGTGGTACTTTCAGAATCATAGAATTCACTTAATGTAATTTATGAACTTGTTATTTCTGGCATCCTTTAGAGAACTGAACTACCTTCCATATCAAAACAATGACAACAATATAGCATGAGATCTCTCTTCCATTTTCCTTTGGAGGTAGAGTGTGAGTACTCTGATGGGAATCACTGGCAGGTGTATCTCCTCTCTATTACTCCCAAACTGTTGGTTTCAGAATATGGGCAATGTTAAAGGAATGATGCAGACAATTGTAAGGAAAAGGAAGCCTCTTGAAAAGGTTCAGTGTTCTGCTGGAGAAGTGGTTACATCCCAGCCTCTACCACAAAGCTTTTAAGTCACGCAAGAAAAGAAAGGTTTCACAGATAGACACTGTCTGTGTTTCATTTTGGTGCTGTGTAACTTAACAACCAATTTCTGATTTATAGACATACTAAGGATGGATACCTTGTAGTGCATTGCAAGCTGTGCTTTGAAAGTATAAAGTGCTGTAACAGAGAATATTAGTATGTAAACACTGTGGTCCCATATTCTCAAATTCCACATCTAAACTGAACAGATGTTTTGTTTACCTGATGCTCATTGTGCCTCATCCACAAAATGAGAATGATATATCTGCTTCTCCTACCTGGAGCTGTTATGAAAATTAACTTATCTCTTAACTAAAAGTCATGTACTGACATATAAAGTACATTTAGAAACAAACAAACAAACAAAAAGACTGAAAAGGAATTCTTCCAGTTACTTTTTATTTGCTTGTTTGTCCTTGCAGACCACAGTGAAAAGAAGAAATTTTAACATGAGTCCCTGGAAACAAATTCAGTCTATCTGTGATAACAACTTGAGCTGAGGTCTCCAAAGACTTTGTATTTTAAAGGTTGCTCTTAAAAGTCGTTGTTGTCTGACATATCATCCTTCTGCCCTCAGAGGTCTAAAGTTTATTCTTGAAATCATTATACTGGTCAATTCATTCTCTTCATAGGGAAGAACTTTAGAACTTAATTCTCTGTAACTAGTTTTAATGAGCAATTATGTGCCTTCTACCTTTGGAAAATAAACTGTCTCCTAAATCAAGTGACAAATACATACAAAATACATTCAAAGGGAAAAAAACAAAACAAAACCTGCTTTCCCTCTGTGGTGGGAACCATGACACCCTCTTAACCTCCCCTCCTGTCTGAGGCAGCAGAGGTTGGAGGTGCTCCTTTTCCTTTACACAGGAAGTTCTTGCTAATAAAAGACCATTTGGCAAATCAGGCAGCAAATGTTCTGCACACATATCTCTGTAAAGAGATATTATAGAAGCGGATTTAAAATCACAGTGAGAATCAGCAGTAGGGCTTCCAAAGCAATGTTAATGCACAAGCATTGACAAAAAACCACTACTGATAAAACAGCAGAGAAACATGTCAAAGGAATGATGTATTCCTAAAATGATGATGATGATGTCCAACTTGCCTCTCATCTTCTTGTCACATTTTTCTTCTTTATGTCTTCAGAATGCAGTGAGAGTTTTGCATTAATGCTTGCAAATAATGTGGGAAATTCAGGTCAAATAGACTGACTAGTAATTTGTAAAACCCAGTTGGCAGCCATAGATATTTAGTTTGTGTTGGTGTTGAACACCTCCTTAAAGTCTTGCAAAGACTTACTCCAGAGCTGCAGAATTGGTTTTTTTGTTAGGGTTTTTGCGAGGTTTTTGTGTGTTTTTGTGGGGGTTTTTCGGTCGTTGTTTCTGGTTTTGGTTCTTGGTTAATGACACATTAACTATGGGTATAAAAAAGTCCTCAAACAGGCCAAAACAAAGCTACTTTCAAGAAATAAGTATATAACTTATATAAACATATTTCTACTCAAATTATTTAGGTGATACAAGCTGTTTCAGGAACAAACAGCTCATCTGGTTCCGAACATGGGTGGTATTGAGGATATTTGGAACTTTCGTCACTGGAGTGCCACAAAATTGCACTGGGACATCTGTCTGGAGGCACTGTTCAGAAAGTTTCAGATAGTATTGTGGAAGGAGCTGAAGCAGTGGAAGATGTTCAGCTTATTTTAGTTATCAGCCTCTGGAAACAAGGAAGTCATAAAGAGCAACGTGTAAAATGAACAACAGGAGAAAATAAAAGACAAATGTCTATGCTGCAGCCTTGTTATGCTTGCACCTGCAACCTCCTGGTGATATCAGTACTAAGAAATGAGTGCAGACCTTCCTCTTCTAAACATGTATCTAGGGTAAATTTGAAAATAACCTTTCTGGGTTCTTCAATGCATCCCTGGAACTAGTGTCCTAGATTCTTCATTTCAGAATTTCCTTTTGTCATCTGGAATTTCACTGACATGAGATGAGGGTGATACATAATTTGCTGGGCTAGAATTAGAGAGTAAGTTAATTAGATGTGAGAAGTTTTGCCTTTTTGGAATAGACTAAAAACAGCTGTAGAAGATTAAATTACAGTATAATTGAAAAAAAGCCATGGTTTAAATCCAATTGTGCTCTGTGGTTAAGAAATATTATATTTTGAACTACAGTGCTGTAATAAATCCAAGAGTTTTAAATCATGTGTATATTAAAAAGAATAGATTCACCTGCTGCCCTGGGCAGCCTGTGCCAGGTCTTGACAACCCTTTGGGTAAATAAATTTTTTCTAATATCTAATCTAAACATCCCCTGGCACAACATGAGGCAATTTCCTTTTGTTCTGTTGCTTATTACTTGGGAGAAGAGACTGACTCCCACCTGGCTACAGCCTCCTGTCAGGGAGTTGTAGAGAACAACAAGGTCACCCTTGAGTCTCCTCTTCTCCAGACTAAACAACCCAGTTCCTTCAGCTACTCCTCATCAGACTTGTGCTCCAGACCCTTTCCCAGCTCCATTGCTCTTCTCTGGACATGCTCCAGCCCCTCAATGACATTCTTGTTGTGAGGGGCTGAGAACTGGATACAGGATTCGAGGGTGGCCTCAGCAGTGCCCAGTGCAGGGGGACGGTCACTGCCCTGGTCCTGCTGCCACACTGTTGCTGGCACAGGCCAGGTGCCATTGGCTCAGCCACTCTCAACCAGAACTCCCAGGTCCTTTTCTGCCAGGCAATTTCTCGAAGCCACTCTGCTCCAAGCCTGGAGCACTGCATGGAATATTTTTGACCCAAGTGCAGGACCTTGTCTTGTTGAACCTCGTACAATTGGCCTCGTCCCATCAGTCCAGCCTGTCCAGATCCTTGTGCAGATCAACACTCCTGCCCAGCTCAATGTCATCTGTAAACTGACTGAGGGTGCACTCAATCCCCTTGTCAAGATCATCAATAAAGATATTAAACAGATCAGACTCCAATACTGAGCCCCAGGGAACGCCTCTTGTGACTGGCCATCAGCCAGATTTTAACTTCACTCCCCCCCAAAGCTGTGTTTATTTTTTTCCCTGAACTACAAACAAATCAAGGAGATCTCGCCATGAGATCTGTATGGAGGGATCTCTGAGCCCTTGTGGCCTAACATATGTTTTTTATGGGTTCAGCAGCATACAGGTTTTTTTCACATAATTCTATAACTGATACCATGCAAATATAAATCTCCTCTATATTCACATTTCATTGTAGGCTTCAGAAATGATTTTCTACTTTAAAAGAATTTGTAACATCAACTTATTTTAGGTTGCTCTTTAAATCATCTCATATCTACAGCTTCTTCTCTGAGGGTAGTTCCTGCCTGATGGAACAGTAGGATTATGTGTGATAATCAGATATATAATTTGGATTTGTACATTCTACTCTAAGAGAATAGAACAATTCCAACTGAAGGAATTGTTCTACTTGAACCAGGAAGAGGTTTTTTATAAAAGAAAAAAAGAAATAAGATAAATGCCTTTTAATCACATATTTTGGCAATTCTGTTATATTTTGCTCCCAATAACCATACTTTTTTAATAAGTAATTGCCTTTATTAAGGTGGAAAAGGTGATTGCCTTGTTATTCCATGAGCTGATAGTTACAGGTGACCCAGGGAAATTGCCCTTGTTTTCCTTCAAGGGAGATTTAGCTAAGGAGGTGCTGCTTGCTTGGCTTTGGCCTGGCAGTCTGCAAACTGCACAGAGGTCATTGCACCAAACTCTTACTGTCTTATATGGAAATTCTGGCTGCCTTGGATGAAATGGCAATACAAAATTAACCAGAAATACAGGACTGTCACAGAAGAACTGACTTAACCAATATCTATGTAAACTGCCACTTGTAGATACTCACTTTTATGGTTATGCCACATATGTCATCTTTGTGCATTTTAACTAAAAATCTAGATTGATTTTCCTCTCCAAAGGGCTTTTTTAGCCTGGTGTAAAGCTTCAAATGGAAAGTTTGGAGTCTCTGTAATCAGCCCATTTGAAGTTCCATATCTGAAAAGCCAGCAAGTGAACCAAGCTTTAAACACTGATACATTTTGAATTTTAATAGACTTTATTACAAGCCTTCAAATTAAAAGCTGTCAGGAGAGATAAAAGGTTGGGGATTTGGATTCAAAGGGACTTTGATTAGACATAAAGGTCAGCAATGGTGGCAAAAAGTCGATGCATCTAAATTAAGCGTAAACCTCTGGAAGAGAATATGCTAATCTTTCATGTAAAGTACTTGTCAGGCTGATCTTGGCTCATATCCACAGCAGTTAAACTATTTTCTGTGATGAAATTTTAACAAATGGTAATCCATGTGTAATTTGCCTGTCAAGTGCGTGCCATTTGTTTTTACAAATGTTAGATTTTAACTGCTAAGGAATCATATTATAGTACATAATGTGCTCCTGATTAAAGATTTTTGTTTTAGAATCTTTAGTTCAGTTCTTTAACCGCAACTTTTTTTTTTCTTGGGAATGTAAAATGTAAATTGGAGGAAAAGAAAAGGAAAGAAAAACTCTAAGTGTCATTGCTTTGTTCAAAACTAAGTGTAAATGTATAAATTACTCTTTAATTGAGCAGCTACTTCAGGAGCTTAAAGTTATAGTAACTGTTAATATTTCTGAATATGAAATTAAGATTCTTCACTGTTAGTGAGCAAACTCATTAAGGACATAAAAGGATGACAGGATGAAAAAGGATTTACATTTGTATAATCTTCTGTAAAATTATGAGAAGTGACAGACTCCATTTTTTGATGCTGAAATCAAGGTTGCATGTCTAAACCGCAGCGACAATGCGGCTGGAGATTTTGCATAGCTGAGAACTAATAGGAAATTAATAGAGTGTAATACAGGCCTGTTGAATTCAGTCTAACTTTGTAGCTTTAATGTTTAAGAACAGAAGGCATAATTTCAGCCTTTGTTTAGTGTGCTGGACAGATAGCTCCACTAACTTCTAAGTACGGTCAGGATTAAAACTGTGATGGATGGCACCACAGCACATTCCTGACAGCTTTTCTGTTCAAATACAAATTTCTGTCACAGTCCCAGAATGTTTGAAGGAACATTCTGAGATGAAATATTGTAGCTGCAACAAGTCCAGTGTGAAGCTATTATGTTTTGAAAGGAAAAATAATTGCAAACTGTACATCTCCTAGGCACATATCTGTATTAATAATGCATACCAATAAATACACTGGAGTATACTAATGAAATGTTATTGAACATAGAAGTTTTGGGAACCATAAGGTTATGAATCTGTCAAGAAAAGTGTCAGTGTATCTGTCTAGTTTTTTGTTTTTCTGCCTGTTTTAGGCAAATAAGTATTTGAGAAAGTTATGGTAGATCATTATTTATTCTATCTTCCATAATGTCTTTTTAGAATATTTTCTCAAAGTTGAGATTTTTTTTTTAAATAACCATCCATTTTTTTATCAAAAAATGTTTCCTTTCACTTAAGACAGTCACTACGGCCTCCAAAAATTTCTGGTTAAATAAATTCTTTTATTGCAGTGTTCTGTAGATGGAATATTGTCCTTATTATGGCAGCAAAGTAGGTCAGAACGTCACTGTTTGACAGATGTGACATACAGAGTCCCTACCCCCATATTAGTAATGAATAAAAGGAAAAAGAAGCTGATTAGTGCAGGAGAATGTCTGTATTTAAAGAGCTAATACCTGTAGTGATTTTATTCTTTGTGCTTAACTGTTAATTGAAGGAGAGACTTAAACTTTATCCCATTGCAACCAATTCCCACACAAGCACAGGGAGTCCAGCTGACACTGCAAATGGCATAAGGCTTTGTAATATAAGCCATTGATTTAGCACAATAAGAAAGAAAATTGGACTCCATGAAGGGAGAATAAATTGTCTGACTGCTGAATCTCTGTCATGAAATCTCATCTCTGCGCTCACGTGTTGTGGTCGTTTGTCAGCAGCAAAGAACCCACGGTTGTCCTCTGGTGCCATTGTGCCATGGGCTGCCTCAGTTATCTCAGCAGAGGTAAACACAGGTGAGGTGGCCGTTGATGTTGAATAGTCTGTGGTCACACTTTTATCAAATTTAACCATCAAAGAACTCAAAATTGGGGCAGAAATATCTTAAATGGCTTCAACCGTAGTATGTACTTCTTTGAGATATTTTCATCAATGTTATTCGGTTTTAATCCAAGCACTTTTGCACATCATTTATGCAAAGATAAAAGCCTAGACCTTAAATGCTTTGTAAATAGGCAATTAACCTGTCTCCTCAGTGAAGTCTTGGTCTTATCAGGATTTATTTATGTATTTCTACATATTGCTGTTAAGTGGGCCTTGACTGTGCTCAGAGAGATGACTGTGTTTCTCAGTCTCCCAAACCAATTCAAAACAGAGGGGCCACCTCATTTCACACAAAACTGACTGCATCCTTGCTGTAATAACATACTAGTTTTATTTATTCCTGGCTTAATCTGTCAACCATATAACATTTATATCAACATTTGGGATCCACCCTATAAAAGTCATTGGTAGAAGAAGCTGCTCAAGAAGGTTGAACAACTAAAGTACTTAGAGTTTAATGTAGTCAAAAATACTAATACTCATATATAAAACAGGCAGGGGGATGGCAGAGCAACAAATGGATATGACAAACATATTTTGATAATTTTTTTAATAAAATGGGGATAAAATAACCAGAATTAGTGTTTCTTAGTAGCTCTGTCTATGGCTGAGTAGAGGTATTTGAACTAATGTTCTAGTGAACTAAGGAGTTGATTAAGCTGTGAGAAAGGGCTAAGCAAAGAAACTCGCCTTTCTCTCCTTTATTCTCCAATTATGTCAGCTTTGTGCAGTTTGCTGCCTCTCTTTCATTTTAATTTAATACATTTGTTTGGATTTGTATTTTTTAAAAGTAAATAATTGAAGCATACTTTTCTAAAGAACTGGAAAAAAAATATCGTTCAGTGATTAAAAATATGAAATTCAACTTAAGCAACCAAAGCAACATGAGTTACTGGCTAGAGATAGACAGGAAATGCTACTTTTTAAGTCCAAAATATTTTGGTATGACTATGTAGATTGCCAGGGGAACCTGGACACATGGTTCCTTGGCCATGGAGCAATTTGCCTGGTAGGTCTTACCTGGAGGCAGCCTCATGTCACTGCCACAGAAGAAGTCAACCCAGTGTGAATTCGGGCTCTGACAAAATTTTCAGGACATCTTTCCCAGAGGACTTATTGGAAGTCAACTTAGTTGGGAAACTTCAGTTATTTAAGTTCAATTTTGGACTAAAATATCAAATAACACAATTTCCTGCAGTTCAGTTCTATTCTTTCAATTGAATCCTCTAGGTCCTGTCCATCCTTTTAACTGAGTGTATCTGGTCTTCGTTCCTCATTTTCTGAGGAAATCAATGTTGTCTTATATGACTAGGAACTTGTATTTTTTCACTGAAGTAGAGAGAAAAAACACATTGTGATCTAGAGTTGTATGATGGATAATATCCTGACATTAGTCTCTTAAACGGAAAGGGCTTTCAGGCTTGAATACTTTTTTTAATACCATATTTTATGGAGAATATGATTCCTCAAATAGGCAGGAACCTGGACATTAAGATTTTATAAGTAAAATGAAAGACCTTAAGCTTCATTTAGCAGAGACAGGGCTATAAGGGGGCTGTTACTTGGTTTGTGGTTGTGCAGTCTGTTGTCCTTGTCTGAGTTTCTGTCATGGGCCAAGGTTACAGGCTGACTCAAATAGGGAGTGGAAAAGTATCTTATCTTCAAATGTTTTTTTTGACTTAAGCTTATTTAGAAAAATGTTAAGTTTAAAGGATAATTCTGGCTTACATTTAGAAGCCTCCTTTATTGCATCAAACTTTGAATAACTGACACAGTGTGACTTTTTTTGTTGTTTAAACAACAGTTTGAGTGACATTTCAGTCTCTAAGACACTAAAGTTTGGGAAGGAGCACATCCTTTTGCTCCCCAAAACACCTATAGTAAGTAGATGACCTTTAGCGTGAGGACAAAGGATTGTTGGACTCCTGGATCGTTTTGTTGGTATTAGATTTAGTCTTCAGGACCATCAGCAGAAAGTCATGTTGGGCTGTCACAGCACCCTCGTCCAAGACAGGCTGAACAGCACATTTGATCTCTGGCAGCAGCTTGAAGGCACACATCAATATTAGTTGCACTCTCTCTCTCTCTGTGTCTCTCTCTTTCTCTCATTGTTTCCCAAATACTCTGGAAGCAAATGAGTTATGTTTGATATCAAGGCATTTTTCTACTCTGCTGGCACAAGTATGAGTTTCCTCATGTTATTTCTTTTCATCTCATCTCCTCCCATCCTCTCTGAAGTTAGAAACAATCTACTTTACCAAAAGGACTCAGAGCTAGTACCAAATGCATTACAGACATAACATCTATGGATAAAATATTTATTTTAAAGCTTTTTCTTTTGTGAACCTTGATGGTGTCAGAACACATGACCTTTGGTACCTTCTTTTTCAACTGTAGGAATTGGGTAGGATTGTGTGTTTGGACTTGCACTGTCTTTTCAGAATCACCTTGTGACTAAAAGTAATCTGTAGAATGAGAGTAAATTTCTGTAAGGAAAAAAAATAAACAAAGTCAGCTTCAAACTCCCAGAAGTTCTTTTCTCAGTGTGGTAGATGAACGTGTGCGCTGACCCGTGCAGCTGGTGGTTGAGAGTACAGCCTGCTGAGGTGAGAGCCTGTTCATGTTTTAAAGCAACACAATTTCTCATCATAGCTTTGTTGCTAAGGGATATATCATATTTCTCTTCTTTCCTTTCTCTGTCAGATTTCAAAGACCCACCGGAAAGAATGTTACATTGTGTGTAGGCATTGCCTGTTCATGGTGGGGTTATGAATGAATTGCAAAAGCAAGCAAAACTTTAAATAAACTGTACAATAAGTAGCTCACTTCCGCTGCTGAGATATTCCTTACATGCACTTCTTAGTAGACAGTGGTGTTTTTCAGATTTCAACACTTGTCTTTAAACCACATTTGGTGATTTCATGTTGAAAAAAGCTAATTCAGTAATGTATTACTGCCTAAAATAATCTGCTTCTTACTTTGCACCTTGGTGCTCCCTGTTCTTCTCTTTTTTTCTGTACTGGTAGCATGACTGATCCAATGGAAAAATAACCCTTAAAGGAAGCAATGTTTCACTTCATAAGCCAACTAACTCATCTCTCCAGCAGATATGGATTGACAAGGAAGAGCAAAATTGTCCCCTTCAGTGTCAGCTCAGTGTTAAACTGGCTTAGAAGCAGCCTGAAACTGCATCTGCAGCAATACTAGGAATCTCAAACACCACAGTGGATTTAAATAAAAAAAAAAATCTTACCTTTCATACTTCTTTAGCCATATAAACAGCCTGAGAATTTTGCTTATTTTATCAGCTCCATTTGGATAAGCACATAAGAAAAATACTGGAGCCTCAGAAGTAGAAGTGGAGAGCAGCAGAGATTTCCCACACTGAAGAATGCAAACCAAGACTGGCATGTGGCTGCCCTCTTGTTGTCTCCAAGATTATATAAGCTGGGACATTACTAATGGACTAACATGATGAAACAGTAGCGTTAAAATCCTGTACTGTGTAAAAGGAATTTAATTCTCCATCTGACATTTTTAAGATACCGTATTAATAATTTAGCTGAGTTTTAGTAGCCTTTTCAGTAGTAGCCCACTAATGACAAGCTTGCTTTCTAATGTTTAACGCCTGCTGCGCAAGTGGAGCTTTTAACAAAATACATTTGCTGCAGGCTTTTTGACATGGCCTCACACTGAGATAAACACAATTAGCAGGAGGTGTTTAAAATGCTTTTCTCGTGTGCTTGTTTATTAATGGTCTTTTAAGATCTATTTTTCGTTATTAATTTTAAAGATTGTGTAACAGATTTGATGGCAGAGTGAGGGTATGCTGTTTAAGTGTTTTACCCTTGAGATATTCCTGGGTCATCCTCTGTTTGTAATAGCATATTCATATACATAGGCTCAAGAATTGACCAGATTGGTCCTTCTTTTAACATGCTGTGCTGAGAATGTATTGTAGCAGCCCATGGAGAATGAGCCAAAGGAGTGCAGGCAGGCTAGCTTACATAGTATAAAAATTTCATTAGAAAGTATTTCCAGGGAATCCTATTTTGTATAAAAAGGCTTATCTTTTCTATATGTCACATCAGAATGGCTTTTAGTAAAAATAGTCTTGCAAAGAAGGTCTGCTGAGGGGGGCTGTACTGAATATTCATAACGTCTGAGTGTACTGAGACATTTTAGAATAAATATATTCTTTTTAGGTTAAACTAGTTCAGAATATTGTTGTTAATCTTCTTTACATCCTTCCAGGTGATCTATGTGAGGAAATTTTTGAATTTAGAAAAAAAAAAAGAAAAGAGAGAAACTCTGTCCTCACTGAGAGCCCACACTGCAATCTCTCATTAAAATCAGTGGAGAGGCTTCTGTTGACTTTGCTGAGAAGTGGATCTTCTCGGCACTGTTTTGAAGGGGTAAAGGGAAGAACATGCCTCAAAAAGACAAATGGCTGTTAGAACACTCAAGGGCAAAGCTGTTGTAAGTTTTGTGCTCTTCTTTCCTGGCTGCCATCTCTGCTGACTGATTGAAACATCTCTACTTACTTTCCTCGCCTTTTACAGGGGTCAGTCTGAAAGTACAGCCCTTGTGGCAGCATCTGAAGGGAGACTGCTCCTGGCATGTTCCTCCTTCTGTGCACCTGGGCAAGTGACAACTGGAATTGCTTTCTAATAGTTGGATTTGAGAGAGGCAGAGGTCTGATTTGATAATAGGCAGATCTTAAATAAATTGACATCAACTGAAGCTGTTCATTTTAGTAATTCAGGTAGAGTAAGACATCTATATTTGCTTACTGTGGCCTTTGCGCCCAATAGATCTGTGCCTGTTTGTGAGCAGTTCTGATAAAGATCTATACATGGATATAAGTAAAATGCTCGGCCTGACAAATGACACAGTTGTTCAGTTGACTCTGTAGGAACTGAGCATTGCACTCAGGAGGGTGTGTCTGACTATCAGGGCTGATTCTGACCCTAAGTTCAGTGCTGGTGGCAGCAGCCCAAACTGTGTTTTCCTAAAGAGGCTTTCAGGATGTCATGGATTTCCTCATAAATCAGACCATGCTCTACTTAATACCTACAAGAAGAGGCAAATGATGGATAGTTGTCTTAACTTTTCTCTGGGTGTTATATACTTTGCTGTAACTGAATTTGTTGATGTTGGTTTAGGACTATCCTAGTAGAATCTGTGGTTCAGGAACAGGGGAGAGAACAGCATATTCTGGGGAGTATATCAGTAGTAGAAAACACTGAGAATTGATGGAGTGGGGAAAAGGCCCAAAGGAAAGGACATCCCACATTTCTTGGGTGCATCGACATGAAAAGAGGGAAATCAATTTGTTTTCAAACATTTCGCTTTATTTGACGTGCAGCAGCTTTTCACCACCAGGATTCCATGCACTGTCTTAATCTGGGTCATAACTGCTGAGACCCCATTGTTGTGACAATGCCTGCATCTAAAGCTAATCCCTTGGTTTGAACCCTGAAATTATTTTGAGTTATCCCTACTTCTATCTATGCTTTTACGTGGCTTTTTCAAAGTGAATAAGACATAGCTGAGACATCTCAACTACTGAAAAATGTCATTACTTGGTTAATTTTAGTGAGTTGATTTTGGAGGATCTATGATAAAGTATAGCACCCAGAGATATTTATCCTAATGACTTTAAATATGGTATTGGATTTTTGCTCTCTCTAATGTGTTGCTGTGATTATGTTAGTAGAACAGTAGCTTTTATCCAGACACTGAGTCTATTATTGTGTGAAGAACATTCAGATTTCACCAGAGAGGTCCTTTTAAAAAGGATTTGTTGGTATAACAAAACAAAGCATTAAAAAAAAAAAAAGGAAAAACATGGTTTGGAGTGTTGTGTAACAATCAGAACTGGTTTCTTCAAGGGATCTGGATTTACTGTAGTCAGGCTACTGAAATCCTACTTTCATTTGAACTCAAATGTCTGGGATGTCTCTTACATTTAAATATTTATAGCTTTGAAGGTTCACCAGGTCTGTAATAAGCACAGGGGAAAATAAATACATTATGCAAAGGGTGATTAGTTTTATCACATAGTCTTCTACAGGGCAGCTGTTTATTTTCAGTGTTCATTTTCTTGGATCAGTCAGGTAGACAGCTGTTCTTTTAGGGCATTTTTGTTAATTTAAGTAACTTCTTTGAATTGCAAATCTACCACCAAATTCACTTCTAAAAATTCAGCCTCCAGCTCATAATTATATCATCAAAAAAAATCTTTAGATCACTAATTCAAAAATATCTACTTGTCAGAGGTATTTCAAATAAATGCAAAGCATACACACTCTAAATCATCTGATACATCAATGTCTGTATAAAACTGAATATAAAATGTCCAGGTCTGTTAGGTTTCTCAAAAAAAACCATAATGTACATTATGAAAATTCCCACAAGCCCACAGCCAGCTTGAAATACTGTCATCTTATATATGTGAGTTCAAAAACACTTGTTAATATCAATGAGCCATTGAGAAGATAGAAATGCGATAAGTGGGCAATCTGTAATTAATCTTTTCATTTTTTAGATTACCTTGGATTTTTTGCCTACTCCACAGGATCTGAGGAGAGTTGTAGGACAGGGAAAGGAAAGGAGTAACTCAGAGTGGGTGACACTTATCATGCTGTACAGGAACAGGGCTTTTTGGGCATCAGAAGCTGTGAGGAACACGTGCAGTGTACAAACCCTGTTTCACCAGTGTAGTCACCCACATAGTCCTCGGTCTTGTAATGAACTCATTGAAGCCAGTGCATGACTGTTCAGGTACACATTTTGTATTCAAGCTATCAGACTCGTGCTATAAATATTTGTGCCCCTTTCAGTTAATGTAGAAACATAGATCTCGGCTACCGTAGTTTTATGAGGGCATTACTGGAATGTTGCATTTAAATTAATTCTTTGTATTGTAAAATGCTCAACTACAGAAAATTTACTCAGTGAGCGTAGGCACTTATGCTGGAATTGCCATCAGATATTTATTGGCTGACATATTTTGACCATTCTGCACCAACTGTAGTAAACTAACTCTGCAAGTGCAAAATATTTTTATTTCACCATGCACTGTAATTTGTGCCATTATGAAATTATTGCTGAGATACATTGTCCTGCAATACCATCACCTGGAGTGTCTGTTCCTAGCTCGGCTGGGATGGGGATAAGACTAAGGAGAAACAATCACTGTGGTCTGTACATACAATGGTTGTCCTTCCTCCAGGTCAGCAATGTTATCATGGTGCAGCAACTGTGGCAGGCACTTACCAAAAATTACTGGAGGTCAAGGGCAGCCTGGCATCATTAATAAACCAGAAGTGTTGTGTATCTGCATTGCTTGTTTTATTCCTGGTCAGGCATTGGAGTTGCTATTGGGTGAGTAGACAGAGACAGTTCTTTGGCAGGGTAGTGCCAGGAGATGGTATGATGTTTGGTGTATTTTTTTCCTGTCATCTCCTGAACCCGTCTATACATTGATTTTTAGTATCTTGAGAGTGAACCACAGAATATTCACAAATATAAATTGTTGGAAGCTTCAACACATTTGCATTTTTAGCTGTTGAGTCAGGACATACACAGGGTGTGTGTTTTTATGGAAAGCGCTACCTTGCTTTCCCATTCCAGTGATGTGATTCAGAAGGGTGGATTTCTTTGTGTAAATACAGTCATGCCAGGTATAACACAAAGAAAATAAACAGAAGAGTAGCCGGACATGGGCAGTGATCATGAGTGTTCTCAGTAAACTTCTGGTAATACCTGAAATGTCCCTTAGCATCACTTTGGATCAGAGCAGGGAATGTTTTTGTTTATTCATTTTACAAGTTATTCTTCTCATTCAGAGCTGTTACTGGTGTAAAGAGGTTTTGGTTCTACTGGAATTTTGGAAGTTGGCAAGAAGAGCCAGTTAGGACTGGAAACTTTTGACAAAGCATGAAAAAAGTTAACTTGGACAATTATCGTTAATGTAACATCTTCCAATACGAGTTGTTTTAATTTTGAAATCCTTGACGTATCAGAGCAAGGTTAAGATATTATTATGATGTAAGTACAAACAGTTACACTAAA
The DNA here is from genome assembly GCF_003984885.1 of Neopelma chrysocephalum. Lineage (NCBI taxonomy): Eukaryota > Metazoa > Chordata > Aves > Passeriformes > Pipridae > Neopelma > Neopelma chrysocephalum. Next base: position 49,984 of record NW_020897734.1, read on the forward strand.
TCAGTACAACGTTGTCCCCACAGTTGCTTATGGGATCATGACTACTATATCTAGCTGATTAATATGCTAATTATCTAGTTTAAAGATAAAAGGGGTATTAAAAGAATGCAATGAAGAGCTTGTATTTTTCTCTTTTGCTGTGCAAACACTGCTCCCTGCGATAACTTAATGAGGAAATTTCGAAGGAACAAAACTAACAACAAATGAATTAGAAGCTTAACTAATTAATTACATGGTATTTCTGAGACCTTTTAGGTAGGGACTAGCATAAATATGTGTTTAGATTGTCATAACAGCAAATTACGGAGAGAGTAGGAATACTGAGAAAATCTGTTTAGAAATTTATTTTTTCAGAAGCAGTCTAAGCAAGATTTTAATTAAATGGTTATTATTAAAAGCAATTTATATATTGGCAGTAGTAAGATTGAAAATTTTCTATGGTGTAAGGATATAAGCACTTTGAAGGGAAGAGAGCACAAATAGAAAAAAAAAGGAGTAGCACTTTCAGCCAGCCTTTAATGTATGAGTAGAAAAGCAAATAGCGTTCAAAACCCAAAATCTATATTTGTTCAGCAATAGGTATCCTGAATTTTGAAACTCCTCCAAGGGCTATAAAGGCTGCTTTTGACCTGGCCAGCAAAATTTTAATAGAAAATCTGAATAGTGTGGCACTGCAAGAGGAAGATCCTTAAGCACAATGACAATGTGCCTTAACTGAGTCTGAAGACCTATTAAGGGATAAAATTTCAGATTTCAGAACAAATAAAGGCAAATCTTTGAAGAGACAGGATGAGAGAGAAGAAGAGGGTGTAGCAAAACAAGAATCTGTGGTTTGGAAAAACATTTTTAGAGCTTTAACTTCTTTATTAGTGTTAAATTTCTTGCCTCTAAACACTTTTTCTCAGCTGACGAAAGCCCACGTTTGGAGCCTTCACTTCTGTCAGCAAGCCACACAGACTTAAGCTTGTCAAAATCATGACATTCTCCACACTGAGAATGCAATTTGAACTACTGTGTACAGCCTCAGCTGACATCCCTGCTTGATAAAGACAAAGAGACTATCTGTTAATCAGTTTAGTCTGTTACTAATGGGGTTGTTATTAATACAAAAACATTGTTATAGCTAATTTAAAAAGACACAAACACACAAAAGGAAGCATGCAACAAATCTTCTGTTTTCTTTTGTGTTTATTTAAACAATTCAACAACAACAAAAAAATCTAGCAGCTGCCAAATTGAAGTTAGAAATTGGCTTAAAGAAACAGTGAATATCACTCTGAGAATGGATTGTAGCAATTGTAGAATTTGTTATGGGAAGATATTGCTTTTTAAATATTCAGGTAAAGCATCTGGGACTTTTGATTCAAATTTAAGCCTTATCACATAATAAATATTGAGGAGCAGTAAGAATTATCTATTCATAGTAGCTCAATATTGAAAACTGAGCTGCATTTGCATTAACAGTGAGCACTTAAATAATCTGAACATCAGTCCTCTCCTCCAAAAGGAAAGAGTGTCTCCTTCTTGCTCTCGGCAACCAAGAGCAAGGATGAGTCTCTAAAAGGTGGAATTTTTTCAAAAGAGTTTGAGTGATTTAGAATCCCACTGATATTCTCTTTCTAAAAGTTGGTGCAATTCTATCCTCTAAATATTCGAACTTATTGAAACAGGGCAAAACTTTCACTGTGCTGAAGTCAACACCTAAACTTCAAGTGGTTTAGGACATCACTCTCACGACTAAGCAGATTCTAACCCGCAGTTTAAATGCAGTTTTCTGATTTGATTGGTCTTTTAGTTTTTTCATTTTAGTCAGGAAATGTGTAAGATGCAGTATATTTTTGGTCTTTTTTGCTAAGGAAAAAGGTTTATGCATTACATCTATCTGTTTTTATCCTGGTAACTTTGAAACTGTTTTGAAACACATTTCATGGAGAGATAGAGCTCACAAAGACACCGAGTTCCTAAAACATGTCAGTCTTTGACATATTTGGTTGTCAAGCACCAAGGGTTGGGTGGTGAGCCCCTATCACTACCTTCATATCTGCCCTCGTTGAGGCTGCAGTGGATGCACTCTTCATTAGACAACATCTATTGCACAAAGGAGAGAAACGTGATCACTGTTTGCACTTGGGAAATTTAGTCCTGAACTACTTGGATGCCAAAGTATCCATGAAAAATTAAAAATTAGACTCTGAACCAGACTTCATGAGTTCTCCATTTAAGATATTTCGTGTTTCAGGTACTATGGTTTCATGCTTGGGTCAATCTCATTATTTTTTAAAAAGAAATTGTTGAAGATAACATTGGATGAGATGAGAGCTCATGCAAATTTTGTTTATATATATATATATATTTATATTATAAGTGAGCTACAGCTGGCTTTGTATCTCTATAGATGGTTAACTGTAGAACTGTCAAAAAGGAAATAAAGGGAATTCACAAAAGTGGAACAGACTTTGAAGCTTAGGAAAGAATATATTTAATGAAATAAATCCACTTAAAAGGCAGCATCACATAAAACGTAAAATAGTCTAGGTTGAGAATCTCATTAGCTTTGAATAAACTCAGACCTTTGCTACAGAGCCAACCTAGTATGGCCCAGATGTGGCATTAGATAGGAAACATCCTGGGGGATAATGCTTCTTTAATAAAGAATCATATCCTACATGTGGTTTTATCTCCCTCCTCATAGATTTTTTTTCCTAAATTTAGTTTTCTTTGACATTCAACGCCATCAATTTAAAGTGGGTACATTTTTAAGCTTTGGCTAATATTATTATGAAAAATGAAATTCTATTTAAACTTAGTGGCATTTTTATGTCACCCATAGGGTCTCTCTGGTTTGGGGATTGTATCTAAATCACCAGGTTTTAAAATACATCTTCTGTATTAATTCAGTTAAACTTGCGAATGACTGGCATTTCTTAAGTGAAAGATCTCTTGTCCCCAGTGGTGGTTAAAGTCAGAGCTGTCATCTTTGAATTATTTTATTTCACGAGCTTTTAATCATACCCCAAGGACATGTCAAGCTCTCACATGCTCTTTCTTTCAAGTATATTCTTACACAAACACATGCTGTGGAGGAGATGCTGTCGTTTCTTCTCTTGTTCCACTCCAAGCTCATACTCATCATGGTAGGGTAAACTTATAAGAAATCTAATATCACAGTAAATTGCAATTTGGTGAGGTGTGGCACTCTTTTAAAGATTCAAAATCTTGGTGGGTGTGAAAAAATAGCTAAAGCAGCAAAGAACATACTGGCAGTAAATCAAGAAATGCAGTCACTCTCTAAATAAATACTGAGTTTTTTAGTTAGATAGAGTTAGTTCCCCTCAAAATTATCTTTGTGACATTTCTGTGAATGTAAATTAATGTAAGACATCGTGGGATTTGTTTTACTGTATACTTCACCACTTTATTGGATTTTCTATGCCTGAAGCATCAAGTAGTGTATTTATAGTCAAGCTATTCAACAATTTTGATATTTTTTCAATTATTTTTCTCATGGATCCCAACCAGAGTGTTCTTTTGTCTCACAGCACAAAATCTGTATGTCCCAAGGGTTCACATATTTTCAGAGGGGGCCTAACAGCCAGACTGTCTTGCTTTTACTGCTCAGGATAAGATATTGTCCTTTTTTGTTTCTGGCAGGTTTTGCTACAAAACTGTAATGATTCCTACTGTGATTGTTGTTATTTTTGTATTTGTTATTTTTATAACTTCATAGGCAAATAAATATTAGGCAAGGACTCAGTATCTGGGTTTCATTTAGAACACCAGGCTCTAAAATTGCCTCCTGAGAAACTAGTAATGTCTTCGAATGACTGTGTATTGAATGATTGACTTAAATGTTCCTTTGTGCTAAAAGGGTAGTGCTACTTGGAGAGCTTGCAGTTTGCAAGCCATTTTTGAAATGTGCACAGAGAAGCCCAGTAGTTGTATTTAAAATTATTTATTGATGGAGAAGTAAGTGAAAGACTGATATTTGGACCAAGAATTGTTTTCAGGAAATAACCTTGTTTCCCCTCAAGCTCATTTCTGAATTTCCTATAAACCTATAAAAATTTCTGAGGCTGAATTGCCAGTGTTGAGCACTGTTGCTTTCTGTCTGTGGGACACTAGAAATGCACAAGTATGTCTTACCTGTATGTTAGGACTTTAGCTTTGTAGCTGACAATCCAGCCTGCCTCCACTTTGGGTTCCAGCTCTGTATAAATCAGAATCCCCAGTACTCATGCTAGCCTTCATCTAATACCTCGACCATCTGCCTTTGCAACTAATAAAGTGATATCATCTGTCCCTTCTGTGTTCTCTCACAGGCTGAGGGAAGGTGGACATAGCTGGGCAGTAGAAAGGATCTTGCTAAGACAGGAACCACTAGAAACAGTGGGGAGCACGATGCAGACCCTGATCTGAGTGACTCTGCTCAGCTTGCCTTGCATGAGAAGGTTGCTCACCGTGCCTCCTCAGCTGTGCCTGGTCTGCCATGGCTCTGGCACAGCCTCTCTGCACGTCTGTGCTGTGATATCCTGGCTTCTGGGAGAGCATAATGGGGCAGATGGGTGTGATGCACAGAGATCTAATCTCGTCGTTGCAGGTTTTGTTGACACAGTTTCTATGCCATGCAAAGAAACTGCCTCTGCTTCCCATCTCCGGCAGCTTTGCAAGCAGACTGTCACATACACATTGTTGTGCCTTTAGCAAATCAGTTCTGGAAGGGAAACTGTACATGAGGTAATCTGACTGAACCAAAGCTTTGCTGTTGTCTGCAGTTATGTGGATTAGGTCAAGAGGAAAATTCAAAACCAAATATGTTATTTGGGGAAGACTTTGGGGAAAAACCTTAAGGTTTCTCCAACACTAGCCAGGCCAGAGCCTTGAACTTGGCTTTTCCATTTTTGTATTATCCTCATCTTGACCAGACATTCCCTCTTCATCCTAAGAAATGCTTCTGATGCAATGCTTAGAGAGACATTTCATTCTCCAGAAAAGAAAGTTTGATGAAAAATATTGCTGTCATAGACTTCAGTTTAGTCTTTAAAACCCCCATAGCATCCTGCAACCCTCAATTAACAAACAATAAAAAAGGCATTCAACACCCATACAAACTATCATTATGAAAGGAGCTTTTGTAAATCAATGGTCTTACAGCAGTTCCAAATGCCACCTTCTACATAGGCTTTAGATATATTTGACACATTAAATAATAGCAATGTATGTAATTGAACACCCTTAATGATAACTACTTGCCTACTACAGAATGTCTATTGAATTCAGTGGCCCTATTTGACTGAGGTCATGGTACATAAATTTTGTTGTAATCCCAAATTAAACTTACATATACTTGTGCAATAACAGCAAAGTAAGAAAATGAAACACAACCTCTTCCCCAGTGTAGCTTTGACAGCTTGGAAAATTACAGCTCTGTTGGTCAGATTAGTTACATGTAGAAGTTGTTGCTGGTCCATTGTATTCATGCCACTCACTATATAGGAATCTAGGCCTGCGGTCCTTTAAAATACAAAGTATAATTCTCAGAAAAAAATTTTACTAATATGCTGTCATATATCTGAGGGGTTTTTTTCTGTATGTCTGAATAAAGATTTCTAATGCAAAAATGTCTTATTTTCAGAAATAAGGAAGTTACTCATACTCTGGGTTGTTTTATTTTGTTGGTTATTTGGTTGTTGCTTGCCCAGTACTACAATATATAACCTCTGACTCTTTAAAAAGTTGCTTTTATGGTTTACTTTTACAGGTGTTTTTATGTTGAGAGCCTTTGCCAATCTTGAGAGAAATGTAATTTCTTTCACTATCTTTTGTCTTGAAGAGTGAATTGTTTAGCATTATGCCTTGGTTGCCTTTGAGTCCTACTGCTGTGTAATGTCTGTACTCTGCCATCCATTTATGGGGCAAAGAGCAGCATAAGAAAACAGTATTTTGAATGTTATAAAAAAATAGGAAGATTTTTAGGTTTAACAGAAGAAAGTGCTTTTTGAACTATAAATCAAGTAAATTTACTTTAAATAAGTAAATTCTGACATTACTAGTCATCAGTGGACTACTTCTCTAGATGAGGACTACTGTCTTCAGCACTTGTTGGCTCTCCATACCTCCCTGAAACCTTCTGTTAATAATTTTATTTCCAGCATGGTTTGACTAACAGATTGCATACCTGTTGAAATCAAATATGAAGAAATATGGTAAAATCTGCCTAAAACAGGATACGTGAACTCAGTCTGTCTGCTAGTAAAATTAAATTATTAATGATTTAATTTCTTTTTTTTTTTTCCACAGGATTTGAGGTTCCAATTAAAACCGTGTTTGGGCCATTGCTTTGCCTGCCAGTACTTAATCTTTTCCGAAAGCCTCATCACTTATCTAAAAGAAAAGAAAAACGAGGTAAGGAGAAAAAGTAATGAAATGCAGCATAGCACATCTGTCAAAGGAATGGAAAGTAGCTTTAAAAAAAAAAATCCAGGATCAATGGCATTAAAAAATTATTTGTCGAGCACTAAATGTGTTCATGTTTGGCATCTTAATTCTAAAGGATCTGTAACTACCATTATGTTCTTGCATACACTGAGGGTTTGGTTGTTTTGTGTTTGAAATTTACCTTTGATGTAGCCACGGGACTGATAGGAATAGTTGCTAAATGCACCTCTTTGTACTATAGAGTCCTTTGTAAGATTGTTTGACATCTTGATGCCGAACCTTTGAATATAATTAACATTTCTGAAGTTATTTAAAATTCACTTCTGGGTCAGTCTAGATTTATGTTCTTCAAATATGCATAATGGGTACTGTATTAAATGACTTAACCCGCTTCAGCACTTACAGCTCATACTACCCTTTGCTGTTTGTAAGAGTTCTTTCCAAGATACCTGGAATTGACTTTTGCTACGTCACTTAGGATTGCAATAATATGCAACAAGGCAGGCATAACTAGAGGTGACAGAGAAGAGTAGTAAAGTGATTTAGCCTTGACAGGATAAGCATGTAAGGCAGATATGGTGTGAAAAATATGAGCCTTTTCTGAGTTGTAAAAGAATAGCCTGCGGTGGCCACTTCTGCAGCCAGTGCTGACATTCACCAGGAGAGAATATTGGGGTCTGAGCTCTTACTTTTTTCTGTTCACTCATTTTTCCTGCGTTCTCAGATTCCTTCCAAAGGTCAGGTTCAAACTAATATTAGCTGGTGTGCACCAACCTCAGTGGCTTCTTAATATTTTTTCACCTCAAGGCCCTTATATGAAAACCAGCAGGCTAGAAAGCTAGTTGGCTTCTCACCTTTTCAACATAAAATATCGTGAATTTGGTTTGGGAGTGTTAAGCATGCATCTTCTCTAGAGTCTCTCTCAAGGACACTATCTATAATTTTGCTGTTCAAGCTGTATAAAGAGTGTTATTAGGTAGCTGGGAAAAAACATTGGCTCATTAGACCGTGGATGACCATAGGCCACGCAGAAAATAACCAGTGGTGGTTGTCAGTAATAAGTAAAACTGGGTTCAGGAGGTGTGTTCTTAAAGCACATGTGTTGCTGAGGGAGAGTTGTACCTCCAGATCCAGAGTTAACAATATGCATGATTAACTGTTACAAGCATTCCTAAAATATTTACTACAATTGCTATCAGAAACTACTCTTACTGTGTAGATTGTTGGATTTGCTATGTAAATACTTGAGTCTTGACAAATAATTTCCAGGTTTCTGAATCCTGTCTTGCTAATAACTGTGACTTACACCACAGTTGTCTCGTAGGTTGCCCATCTAGAGTATCATTTTGGCTAAAGTTTCTCATTTTGTTAGTCCCTGAGACTGAAAAAGATGATGAAACCAAAAAAAAAATTGTGTAATTTATTAAAAATTACTTCCTGCCATTGCTTGTGGAAACAAGACGGGCTGCTTGAAAAGAATTAGTTACCAACAGGGTCCATCTTAAAAAAAATTTAATTAAGCTTTAAATTAACTACTCTTAATAGGATTTGAAAAAAATACACTTCATTTGTCTGTAGGCTCTTCAATTCCTTATAATTACATTTCAAAGCTATTCTTTCAATAGATAAACATCTGAAATTTAATGTCCTAAAGATTCTACTATATTTTCTTTTTTAAAAAAAAATTAACTTTTTCATCTTCCAAACCTTCCTGCCTCCTCAAAACCCTGTCAGTGAGGTACTTTAACAACTTAAAAATGGATAATCCTAGTAATTATTAGCTTCTTATAAGCATAATTATCTTATGATGAGTGTGGATGATATGAAAAAAAAATCTTACACTGAAATGGTGCCTAAAAAGAGTAATGTGCTAACTATGTATGCAGCTTAATTGGGACCCCTACTGATACTGAAAACAGTCAAAATTTTGTTGTGGTTTCAAACAAAAACAAGACTTATATGATTACAATGGTGTGTGAGTGGTATATCTGTGTGTCTGTATTCCCCAGTAATATTTAACCTGTTCACTGACATAAGAGAATAAGGGATTTTTTAGCCTCATGACTGGCTTTTACAGGAAGATATTTTTGAAAGAAAATTCTTCCCAACAATCTGATGAAAATACTTTGCTTTGCAAGAAAAGAAAAAATAGGATATTTATAATGCCCTGACTAAGGGAAGGCCACTTCATAAGCTTCTCTAAAAGATTCTATAACAGAAAGAGACCTAATTAATGTGCCAAGATTGGACATATATTTTAGTCAGAACCTGCACCTTTCAAACATGGGTGGATCCACACTGAAAATTTGTCAATTCAGGGAATTGTCCCAGGGTTCTGCTCAGGAAATCAGACTGTTCTCCTCCTTGTGTGCTCTGAACATTCCCCTCTTCCTCATGGTACATATATCCTGTCTCTCTGTCAGATGCTGATATTTGATATGAAAACCAGGGGCTCAGTCCTGCAACAGTAGGAGCATTTGCTTTCAGGTTATAGCTTTTATGTTTAAAACCAAAAGCCATCACTGTACGTGTGTTTGGCAGGCATTGTGCTTTATGGTTTATTATATTTGCAGTTTCAACTGTAAACACAGAAAAACATCTGTTTTGCTTATGGGGCAGCTTATTGTTCTCATTGAACAGTAACGAACCTTATGCTACGGATGAAAGAATTTGATTTATCTGTGCGATTAAGTGTAGTAGGTGTGTGATTACACATAACCCTCATAAACCATATCTTACACTGTGATTTTATAAATTCCTGTTAGCTTGTACAATCAGGGAAGGGTTTTCTATTGAAGTCCTTAGGTAGTTGCAATAGATGTTAACATATGACTTGACAAAGCTATTGCCAGGTATGGATACTATTCAGGTCTTCAAGATGAAATGTGGTCTCCTGGATAATTTGTATAATGGATCTTTGGGGTATTCATACTTCCAAGATGTGTGTGGATTTACATGCTATAAAAGATAAAGCATGGTCTGCAGTTTCTATTTTAGATATAGTACCCTTTAAAATGCTTTAGGCTTCTCCTCCATACAGTGGGTGGTTTGCTCTGAGGATCTTAAACATTCATTTCTACTGGTTCTCATATCATAGATTCTCTATTAATATTGCCATAGTGAAATAGGAGACTGACTGCTGGGAATCTCCAGGCAATCAATGAAAAATACTTTGCAACAACACTGTCCTTTTCACTTTCATTAAAGGTTGTGAAAGCAATTTACAAACATTAATAACACATTACGGTAACCTCCTGAATCTCTGTGAGCATTCAGTTCTAGAAACTTTTAAACTAAGATAAAAATAGATAACAGCTATGCTACGACAGTGGAAACTAGCCATTCCTTTGCTGGCCTCCATTTTTTGGGGACCCTCTTGGACATCCATAAAGTTTTGTTTCAAAAAATGCTCTTGAGTTGCAGCTTCTCAGGTCTGGACTCTACTTTTTGAGGCTAAGCTTTGATTCTTCCATTAGGGATCTGGTCTATCTTGAGCCTCTTTTTAATAATTTGATCTAAATTTTGAATGAATCTGAAGAATCAAAAGGAAACAAAGACACTAACCAGAGATGAAACACAGGTTCATTGAATTTCCTGAGAATAAAATCAGATTCCTAATAACAGTATTCACTTTGCCTATGTATAGAAACATTCTTAGAATTATTATGTTCAATATTCAATTGGTTTTCAAAGGTTAGACCCCACTGTGCATTATTGATAAGGAGGAATAGCCAACTATTCAAATGCCAAATAGCAAAGTCTTAGCTGAGTTTGACGGGTTTTTTATTTTAATTTTTTTCCTTCTTCCTCCCTCCCCTATAATCCCATAAATTTTTTGGTTTACAGTGTATTCTGTATGTTAACATAAAATTTTGAATCCATAATTACTACAGTAAGGTGGCTTAATGTAGGGTAGTAACTACTGAATTATCCAGTGTAGGAAGTGTCTGCCATATTATGCTTGTGTCTCATCATCTTGTCTCACTGGAACAGAACCTCATTCCAACTTTCACCTAAAAATGCATTAGCAGCAGCCTTCGTAGCAATTCCAAGACACATCTACAGAGTTAGTGTAAGTTGCAGAGATACCAAACTAGACAATAGTACACTTTATTCCTTATTCTTTTGTGCAGCAAAGCCTCATTCTGAAATCACTGGAAATCCATGAGGCAAAGGTGACATTTTTCACATTGTCTGGTACTATAAATCACATGCACGTGTACCCTACCAGTTGAATTGGGATCTCATAGACTCTCCTTGTTTCTGCTTATAATATAAAAACCAGATTTTAAAGATATAATTAAAGCACTTATTGGAGAAAACTTTAATTATCAAGCAGTGAGATGTCATTATTCCTTTAATTATGTACATAAAATAAAAAATAGGAGTTGCTATAGAATTCCAGCAATGCAATTTTTCAGTAATGCACAGTGCAGACAGTTTCTTGCAATATTCCAAAGTTCTGTCCTTTAAGATAAATGTATTCCTATGCAATTCAAATTATCTTACAATCTTTAAAGTCTCATTTTACAAATCACTGATGTATTCATTTGACTTAATCATCTATCTGTACTTAGTCTTGACAAAGCACGTATGTGGTAGAGATGTTTCTTACTTCTTCTACCATCTGTAAACCAGTGAATCAGTAACAAGAAAGATAAAATGAATAATTCAAAAGATCAATGCTGACCAAAGATCAGAGATACTTACAGTATTATTATGTTTTTTTGGTTTTCTACCAGTAGGCCTTAATTTTATAGATAAAACATATTTTGAAGTAAATAGAGCTGATCACTATATACTATAAAAAATAGTAATACGTGCTTTTGCTAGCACTAGAAGGATTGTGTAAATACCTTCAGGGATGTGTTTTGCTAGCATCAAAAAGGAAAACGATTAAATATATATCTTTTGCCTGACACATTTCACACTTCCACAAAAGTAATCATAGCCTGTTCTTTCTGTCTTGGTTCTTTCTTCTTGGTTGTTAATGCTTTCCAGCAGAAGGAAGGCCTTGTGACACCAAACAGATGCTCCCAGGCTATGGGAGGGCTGCTGGGGCTGAACACTTTGGTACCTGACTTAGAAAAAAACCAGCACTGAGACTTCCTCCTTAAGCTGTCAGTGAACAGCAAGGCTAGAAATATCAGGGTACTAGAGGGACTCAAATCATTGTAGGCACAAGGACTCAAAGAAGCCTTTTATCCTGGTGAAATCCTACCACAGGCTTTCAGCAAGATGGTAGTTTCCAGATTTTTTGCTCAAACTTCCAAGCATGTTTGTGCTTCACTGTGTTCTAGAGCTGGGTCATGAGACAGAGGAGCACAGCATTCCCTCTGCTCTTCCATAGTATATGATTATTAAAAGACTGATGTTCAAGTTCAACTTCACTCAAGACTACACATAACAGTATAATAACATTGATAATTTTATTATTTTTTTTGTAACAGCTAAGAAAAAAATTATATCAGAATTAATATTATCAGCATCTCTCTTTAGTTGCAGCAGCCTCTGCTGCAACTCCTCTTCCCTCTATTCCCAGAAAAACTATTTTTTTTGTTTTCTTGGGTTCTAAGTATTACACAGCTTTCAGGTAGCTGAAAATTCTGTCTCTAGAGATTTAGATAAAACCCTGTGTAAGTAGAGTTAATCCCTTGTGGGTATTCTTCCAAATCTTAAAACTACAACTGTTTAGTCATGTCAAAGTAATTTATGTTTTTGTTTAACCTAAGTAGCTAAGTACTTGGAAAAAAAAAAGAACAGGTGCTGCAGGTCAGCACTTAGGTGAGAAAGTATGAACAGTGGGAATGAAACACTGTCTTGGTGGCATCATCCCTTGTGGTACATGTTCATTTCAGCTGAAAAAAAATCGAAAATTATAAAAAGGTGTCAAATATGGAAAAAACTGTACAGAAACAAACCAAGACAGCATGTTTAAGCTCTTAATTTAATTACTGCAGATTTATTTTGATTTGTATCTGAAACACAGCAGGCAAAAGACAGAGATTGCATTTGCTGGAATAAAAATAGATAATTTCAATGCAGTCAACTTGTCTCTCTATTTTCAGTTCCTTTATTTAAGGAGGTTTTACATCTCATTTTCATCATAAAAAACATATTGAGAAAGTAATACTGGATACATCCAAATTGTTTTAGTAGGATGGTTTGTTCCTTATTGTTTCAAAGTTTAGGGTCAGCAACTTGGGGAAATCTAGATTTTTCAGAAGATTACTGTCCCTGACTTCTTCTGAAATCCCCTTACAGACATTTGTTCTCTCACATCCCCAGTGTCAGGAAGACCCTTTCTTTCAACTGCATGGGTACAGACTCGCTATAGTCATCCAGCTCTTAGTTTCCATCATGTATAAAATGTATAAAATTTGCAGTTCCATCACATTTGTCCAGTGGATCTCTGCATATGTGCAGTCTGGCTGCATAAGTAGGAAGGGGAAATCTCAAACCTGTCTTGGTGCATCTTAAACAGAGTTCAGGCAGCAGCACTCAGACATCAGCGTGCTGGGCACTTGGCCATGCCTTTGCTCAGTGCTCTGCCATCCCCAGATCAGCCTTAGGCAGGGCATGGCTGCCATTCTTTACTCAGAGCACTCCAAGATTCCCTTCCAGGGATCTGATGGCAGAACTGTGGGAGCCGTCAACTGTTAGAGAGCAGAAGTGAACTTCTAGAAGAAAGGTTACTTGCCAGTAGAAGTTATTTGAGGACTTGACGTACACCTTCACATTTTGCCTGCCTTTTCCCCCTCTCAGTCTCTTTAAAATACAATTACACATTCACTGTCCAGGAGGGAGGGATGGGAATAACTCTTAAGTGTTGGTGTGGAAGGGCATGTGGGTATGTGCTCTTAGAAAGTGTGCTGCAAAGAACAGCTTCATAGCAAAGAGCAGATCTGGGCTAAGAAACTGTCCTTTGGTGGTTCCTGCAGGGTGTCAGATATATAGCAGGCTTGGTAACACTGCATTGAAATGGGGGCATTCAAATTCATGCATAGACAGCTATACCCAATAATATTGTATGGACATTATAAAAGTCATTTTGAAATGGAAGTACAGACAGATCAGGGGAAAAGATTGAATTATAATTCAATGGTCCCATATTTATAAATTATCTAGTATCTATAACGCTTTAAAATAGGATTTATTTGCTTTAATAATTCATGGAAAGTTCACAGTAGGTAATTTATTAATAATACAGTGTCATCAGTATGGATTTTGCCCAATTCCTATTTCTATTCTATTGAGCCTACTGATCTATTTTATGGCTGCAGCAAGAACCTCAGTTTTAAACAGTGAAAGGAAGCCTATTACCTTGTTTTCAAAATAAAATATGGACATATCCATGGAATACAAAGCTTCAGTTTGAGGTCGGAAATAGCTACAAACATAAAAGGAAGCACACATTTCTGTTTAGATGCACATGAAAGGTCACTATGCAGAAAAATACTGGAAGGGTGCATGCACTTGGATTTGAGTCACACCATTAAAATCAATGGAATGACTTTCATACTTACTGTTATAATTTTCCTATTAAGACACTTGAGTGTTCTGCTGACTCAGTGCCAGAATATGCAAGCCCTCTGCAAAGGCAAGGCCTATATCACGTTGGAAACGTACCATTTGCAGAGTGTTTAATAAATTCTCTAATATTTTGTTACTTATTTCAGCTGTTCCCTATACTCTTAATACATAAATTAGCATTGTCCCCACAAGAAGTGTGTGAGTATTGGTTTGCAGACGGTGGTTTTATAGCAGTAACAGTCAGTAGGACTTATTTATTTATTTATTTGTGTTCAGATTTTTCTATTGTTTTCAGCAAATAGGTTTCTCAACTTGCAATACTCTGACATCGCATCTGAAACAATTTGTTGTAGAGCAACAAATCTTGGTGTTTTCAGGAGAAAAGCCAATATCTGGTTAGCGTTATTGCTAAAGGGATTAAGATTGTAGTTCTTAAGAAAGTAGATCTGTTTATTCCCCTGAGAAGATTAGAAACAAATATGCACCAAATAAGTCATTCCGACTATGATGATTTCATGTAAGCACTCTAACAAGTTAAAAATTGATAGAAATTGGAAGCAATGGAATTGGCTGATTATGTCCATATCCAGAACTGCGCTGTAACAGCACAGGTGATTTTCTGTTATTCTCTGCTGCTGGTGATGCCATCATTGGTGGCTATCACAGTTTCTGCCATGTGTGTGCGTGTGTGTGCAGCCCATCTGCTCCATAAGTTTTAGGAGAAAGGAGCTGGGAAACTCCCATTGTGATTATATTTTGAAGTGAAGGATGCAGTGCACTGAAGGCACAAAATAACATTCAAACACAAATGGGTGATGGACCGAAAACTAAATCTCAGCAGTGTTTGCTTTGATTTTTGTTGCTGCCATAGTGGATAAGTGCGGGAGAACTGGCATAAGAATGTGCAGATGAGGTTTGGATTTGATGTTTAGCACTGTCAGTTTGAAACTGTTGGGAACAGTAGGTACCACTGTTGGTGGTGGCTCCCCTCGGAGTCATGCGAGAGAGGAGGCGTGTTTATCCCTTGCTTTTACACAGAAGTGATATCTTATGTTTTTGTGCTGTCTCAGTCTCATGTGGGTAGTTGTTAAATCTGACTACAGAGTATCCATCAGTAATGATCAACCATTTTATGGTAAAACAGCAAAGTTATTTTGGAATCAGGTCTGATGACTTTTAAGATGTATTTTACAAAACTGATTTATGTACTTCATTAAATAATATTTTCTCCAAAACTGACATTTCTGATTAAGATATTACATCTGCATCTGCCTGAAAATCTTTCTGACATTCTGTTTCCAAGTATTTTGTGTAAATAACATGCAGCTTGTTTACAGGAGGATCCCTAACAGTTTTCTGTTTATGGCTGTGTAGAATCTTACCAATTCTACAGGATTTCTTGTTTGGGACAGTTTTCAAACTTACCTGGTACAAATCTTCTAATGATATCATGAGATAACCAGTATATATGAGGTATGATGGTATTTTATAGTTGTTCTTTAAATCAATACATTTTTACTTTTAGAAAAATCAAGATGTTTAAATAAAAGTAGAAAGGGTTTTATGCAATCACAGTAAATGATTAATTTAGACACTGATTTGTTTTCTTCTGGTCTGAACATTGCTTTCATGCAAATGTTAGGCATTAGACTAAAACATGCATTGCATGTATCTTTATCTTGAAGCTTCCCCTTATCTAATGATAAAAGGTTTCCTTACCCTGTGTATTAAATGAATCAACATTATTCAAATGTGTGTGTGTGTACATTTCAGTGTTTAGGAGTATGTAAACACATTGTATTTCATTTATAGGAATGCTGTGCTAACTTCAAATACAAAAGCAGTGCTTTGTAGTAAGTCCTCCTGCATCCTCCTCACTTTCACATATATTAAGTACAAACCATTGAAACAGCAGCCTAGTTAGTATGAAAGAGATTTCCAGAAACATATCCCCATATAATACCTGCTCTGTTACATCTGCACATTGTGAATTGGAGGAGAGGAGGGAGAAATTTATTTTTAAATCCTTCTATCAAAAGTGTTACTGATCTTCAAACATTTGCCTTTTTATTTTTTCCCTTACCAATTCCCAGCCAATGGACAAGGACACACTGTATTACTACTTTGTGTGATTCATTCCTCATAAAACAATCTGTTCCTTTAGTGGCACTTGTTATTAATCAAGGTTTTTTCCCTCCATTAGAGTCGTTGTTGGCTCAATCACTTCAGTATATGTAATCACTAACTTTTTCCATTACACTAGTGAGTAGGTGCTCTTATATGTCTGTCAAAGGGATGCTGGTACATTTAGTATGATGCTTTGCAATTTCAGTAAGAACAGTAATGGTTGAAGTGTGATTGCTTTTTTTTTTTTCCTTTGAGAGGGAAAAAAAAAGTGTTACATGTTCTCCTCAGAGAGAGAATAGGAAAAAATGATGGAAAGTTTCAAACTCGATATATTTTTGAATCATTAAAATGTTCAAAAGTACCAAGGAATACACTTGCAGAATCCATCATTCCCTAATATAGCTTCAGAGGCCCTGGACTTGCTTATCCTAAATAGAATGCTGAAAAGGATAAAGTATCAATTTTGTACAATAGTCTGTGCATTTACAGAGTATAGCACAAAAATTCTCATTCTTACAAATGAAATGGAAGAGGAAGAGGGAGGTTGTGTGTACATAAAACCTTTACTGACATTGCATTGTTTTCTATGCAAAAATGGTATCGTTTCTGCTTGAAAAAAATAAAAAGACAAAGAGGATGCAATACATCATTAATTAGGTATTGATGGCATATTTTAATATAAAGAGGCAAGTGCTTAGATAATAGGGAAAATTTTGGGGGAAAAATTAAAAAAATTAATCATTCTTTTCACGCAGGTGATACTTATTCTCTAACACTTGGAGATTGTTCTGACAGGCTACTTTAAAAACAAGATTAAATAAATAAATATTAAATATGCCACACAGCTCTGTTGTTAAAATTGGGCTTCTTGTCATGTTTTCTCTGAATTTTTCAATTACCTTTTTCTTGATTTCCACTGATGGCTGCACTTTTCCTTTCCAGATCTCACATATTAACTGCTTTTTCATTTCCTATTCATTTTTACCTGAACCTTACTGTGTTCATTCTATAATACAGCAAAATTCAGTCTTTTCTCCTCTCCTCCGCCTTTCCTGGTAATTGTTTTGTAAAGATCTGATGAGAAATCTTCCATTCCCACAACTGCAAACATTGTTATAGTTTTTTCTCTTGAAGTGATTCTGCTCCATCACTGAATTTTACTGCATCTGATTCCAGCAGCCAAAGCGTCTTCCAAAGTCTCGATATAATTGGTCTTTATCTCTTAGCTCATTTAATCTATCCTGCTTACCCTTTGAATATTTTCCCCAGTTAGGTTTTCATCTTATGGCTTTACCCATTTTCCCCACACTGCTCCATGATTCTACATTGACTTTTGACCATTTTCTCCTCCTACTCTCTGAGTATTCCTCAGAGCCACCTCTAATCCTCCTTACACATTCCTGTACTCCCTTATTCAACCTCTCTCCTAATTTTTTGGATAATAAATTATTTCTGAAAGAGATCAACTGTATGGTTTTCAGCCTCATATATATTTTCTGTAGTACTTAAAAAATACATTATGGGCCCCCTTGGTCACTGAATTTTGTACCCGATGCCTTAAAACTGGAACTTAAAAATATTTTTTAATATTATTATTATATACTCTCAAATAATTCATTATTTCGTTTACCCCAGACATGCACATCTGCCTTGAAAGAAACACAAGAGAAGTTCTAATATCTTATAATACATTTCCTAATACAGAAAGGGAGGGTCTGATGCAGCTCTCAAGCCCAGCATAATTCAGAATATATTCGATTGATATGTCTTAGCCACACTCCATCAAACTGCATCTCAGTGAGCATCACGTTGACAATGATATCTTTCCTTAGTTTTCTTTGAGTGTGACAGCTAATTTCCAAATGACCCCCAAGTTCCAAGGTACCACCCCTCTTGCTGAGGACAGTGGGCACTGTGTGTCCTACATCATTGCTTGCACATTGTGATCAAGGTGTGAAGAGAGCAGCTGGGGCTCCCCTAGGAAGAAGGACACATTACACTGCTGCCAAGGGCTTCTCTTCCCCCCTCCAAACAACAATGAACAGTCACTGATTCATCCACATGCATTTTAAACTATTGCTTGGAAGGTAAAAATTAGTGACGTTCATAACATTTTGAATTTGATGATTTAGTGCTACGATAATTCTCGGTACTGTTACAGCGTCATTTCTTAATACTCTGATGCTGCTCTGTTAGGGCATGCTGGCTTATTGGATCCCAGATCTATTTTTATATATTTCTTTAAGAAAAGAAAATCAAATTAAGTATTTATTTCATTTTGGTGCAGCATGGATCATTATGCCATGCAACTATCATTTGGGAAATGGCTGTTATATAGAACCTGATGGGGTCTTGCCTCGGAAGGCTTGTGAAAGCATCCTGTCCCTCTGGTGGATGCTCAGCCCCGGTTGGAGCTTGGAAAACTGGAGTGAAACTTGCACCAACCACAAGAGCAACCCCTGCCTGAGCAGCCACTATGTAAGTGTGTGACAGCATTGGTGAGTAGGGTGATGGCAGCCCCAGTCAGATTTTGAGGGAACCTGAGAACAAAGCTTTGCAGAAGAATTACAAAGCTGGACTAATTAGAAGGACACCAGTGTGGGACAGCATGATGCCACTGTCTGACTGAATAGTTACAGACTCTGCAGGAGTTCCTGACTCACTGTTTCTTAATTAAGACATTCTTAATGAAGAATACATTTTTCCTTCTGGAGAGATACAATGTCAGCAGCTGCAGTCAGCCCTCTGCTCTTGGCCCTGTTTGTCACCTGTGCTACATATGCAGCAGGGTGATGCAAAAGGACCAGACATCAAATTTCTACTCATCCCAAGACAATTATCTTTATTATTTTCTTAAAATGTTTTAAAGCTTTTATTAACATTCTAAGAAAAATAGAACCCGGTTTGAGGTACATGATATTCTGCATTGTATAATTTATCTCTGTGTACTTTCTGAAGAAGTTAATGAAGTTATTGAGTAATCACATCACATCCCTCACAGCTTTGTTGGCTTCTTGCATATGTGAAACAGGCAGTGATATATTAGAGGCTCGCTTCCTAGAAGAGATGTGGATTATATTAACAGCCACTGTGCAACTATATTTCGAGTTACAGAACTAATGGAATTTACTGGTTTTCTTGTATTTGTTTTGTTTTCCTTTATGTCTAGTGTGGCTTATATAAATCTCAAAAATGTAGTGGTTTAGTTGCCAACAGAATCCAGGCTGCAAGCCAGCTTTTAAGGAGTACTAGTCTAATGCTAAAGTAATGTAGTGTATGAATCTGGTGGGAGGACAGGAGGATGCAAGAAAGAGCGTATGGGATATGGCTGTAAATTACCGTGTCCTTTATCTCCCTACTGGAACGTCACAGTTTAACTATGAAAACCTGAGGAAAGCTGTCTCTTCTGCATCATTGCCTTCTCATTGTTACTTTTTTTCCACTCAGTTATTCTAACACTTTAAATAAAGGATCTGTCAATAACATGTTTGAAATAAAAGTAAGCATAGGATTGGATAAGGTTCATAAGAAAATAGCTGTAACCTGCAGCTGTAGGTTCTGTAATCAATTAGATGATTTAAGGTGCAGAACCTCTTGGCTTTTTGCTGCACTGCAGTGATTGTTCATTGAAGCAAGTAGTTCTTTCCTGAGGTGTTTGCTACTTCATTCATGATGAAACCTTTTTGGAATTGCAGAGCAGAAGTTTTATTGTGTAGGGTCCTTTTGTAGTAGTCAGCTGAAAAGACTATTAAACTACAGTATCAGATCAGATCACTCCTGTGCTATTTCAGCAATACTTGTCAAAGATGTTGCCCCCCAAAAGAAGAAATTATCTCAGTGGAGAGCTGTTGGAAAGGTTAAACTGAAGGGTCAAGCATATGTTGAAAGAAAAAGAGCTGTTGTGTTTAGAATAACTCAGTCTTTCCCAACAGAATTCATTGTTGCACAGTTAGTCCACATATACTAGTCTTGATAAACTCCATTGTTTCACATGGGATGATAAATTTCTGTTTGTCTGCTTACTAAAGAAAATCAGGAATAGACAAGATTTCTGATACTTTGTGAAAACAATGTGTGAAAACAATGTGATCACACTTGGAGAAAAAAATCACAAGATAGCACTTACACGTGGTATCATTATTAAATTATATACAATTATAATGCTGATGGACCGTGGTAGATGTGATGCAGTTGCTCCAAAGTATTGCAAATAATGTCCACTGCAAATTCAATGAATCTACTGTTGAAACTGGCCTGTGTTGTACTTCAGTGTGCATGTGCAGACAACCTGCTTGGTCACACTTGTCTGTTGCTTTGTGAATCCACTGCATTTGGTCACAGTTGTTTTCAGCCATGCCCTGTTCGAAAACAACCTCCTTTGCCACTGGAGATGTATTCTTGCGCCCAGTTTTAATTCTTGGAACACTACCAAATCTGTGGTTATAAGAAAAATGTAGAATATTGTTATACACGTAACACTTTAAATACATCATTCCTATTTTTTAGATGTATTTTCTCCTTCTTATAATATGTGCCTTTTTTTCTATGGCTGGCATGCCACAGAAGTTCAACAGAACCAGCTGTGAGGAACTGATGCTCAGGTCTGATGCTCTCCAGAGGTACAGATGAGACAGATATTGCAGAGGTACCTCCTTGCTCCATCCATGTGTAAGCAGCCACTTTGCTTTTGCCTAGGGTTGTTCTAGGGAGGAAGAAATATAAGCACCCTGAAGCGCGATTTGCATCCTTCCCAAATTCATTGCCTTTCCTAAAATACTTAACTGAATTTAGTGCTCAGATTAAAAATGTTATTTCGGTAATTGTTTAAAGGCCAACTGGTGAAGCACTAAACAAAAGCTATCGTGTTTGTAGAGCAAAAAGCATTTTCTATAACAGCTTCTTGCTATTTTGTGGTGTGGTGGAGGATGGGAAGGCTTTGAAATATACTCTGTGAATCATTCTCAGCATTTCATGTTACTGAAATGTGAATATTACTTTTCAATGTGTAACTATGCTATTAGAGCCTTCTGTGATTTAGAGAGAGCTTTCAGAATACTAAAAAGACATTATTTACTTTCTTCCAGTCTATTAGTGCAGAACAATCCTCACACAGGCTCTGTGGTGGCAGGGTTGATTGGTTCTCAGTGGACTTGTCTTGTTAATAGAAGAAAAGAGGCTCTTGCTGGTATTTCTGCTCCTGTCTGGAACATGACTTCTCTAGACAGCTAATTGTGCTGCATTTGGTCTGCCTCCCTGGTGTGCCAAAGCAGGTATCCTCAGACCTTTACATTAAATAAATGTCTACTCCTCACATGTGCCAGAGCTTCCCGAGTTTACAAACAACAAGACTGAACAGCAGTTACCAAGAGGTGTCACCTGCCTTTAGCTTTAGTGAAACCCCAACATTATGAAGCTGGGAGTACCTCTAACCTCAACAAGGTTAGGCAGCTTTGTTCAATCTCATCATTTTCCCCTTCCATGCTCTTTGCACACGCTCCTAGGGCTAAGAAATATTTACATGATGGGGTTTGGATCACTTTGTCTCCTAGAAATGGAGTGCTTAATGCCCCCTTTGTCTCATCATTAATTAAACTTTGTTGATGCTCTTACACAGGGCTGGTGTAATTATGTTTCCAACATAGCTGCAGTAAATGTGAACTGTTTGAAATTTTTTGCTGCAGTAGCTGTACTTCTGCAGCTAGAAATGAATGAAAAAGAAGCATTGCAGAGGTGGTGTTTACATACAGCTCCTCGCAAGACTGCTGCCAGTGGCTTTTTATTGAACTTTACATGTGTAGCTGCTGTCAGTAGTAGTATCTGAAACAGCAAGACAGAACAAGTCAGGACCTGCGTGAAAATATACGCTCTCATTTAGTTTTAAACCATTTTTCTAAAAATCACTAAAATTGTATTTTCCTGTTTTTATTAAAATGAGATCCACTAAAAAAACCACCACTTTTTTGTCAACATCACTGCATGTTTGTCATCAGCAACAACAAAAGCCCCATTCAATATATCCTTAAATTGCTTTGCTTATGTCCTGATTTTGTTTGGCATAGAGTTAATTTTCTTCTTAGTGGCTGGTACAGTGCTGTATTTTGGATTTAGTAGGAGAATAATGTTGATAATACACTGATATTGTGGTTGTTGCTAAGTAGTGCTCACTCTAAGTCAAGGACTTTTCAGTGTCTCACACTCTGCAAGTGAGCAGATGTACAAAAGGTGGGAGGGAGCGTGGCTAGGAGAGCTGACCCAAATTGGCCAAATTTTCATGGTTTGAGCGAGAGTTATGTGGTTAAAAATTATTTCAACAAACAATGTAGAATTGGTGGTGGTCATTTATATTATGAGCCACTAGCAATTGAAAAATATCTGCTTTATTTTCTCCAGGGTATAGTATCTATTTTATGAATGCATTTGTACTTCATAAATCATTCTTAAGAGCAAAAGGGAGAAAAATGAAAAATCTATTCGCCTTCAACCCCTTGGGTCTTTATTTAATTTTTAATGAAATAGAAAGAATACTTCATCAATGGCAGCAATGGAGAAATGGCTTTAAACTAAAAGAGAGTAGGTTTAGATTAGATCTTAGGAAGAAATTCTTCCCTGTGAGGGTGGGGAGGCCCCGGCACAGGTTGCCCAGAGAAGCTGTGGCTGCCCCATCCCTGCAAGTGTTCAAGGCCAGGTTGAACAGGACTGGTAACAACCTGGTCTAGTGGAAGGTGTCCCTGTCCATGGCAGGGATTGGAATGGGATGATCTTTAAGGTCCCTTCCAACCCAAACCATTCTGTGACTCTGATTCTGTGAGAACAAAATCTTAAACCTCTATTGTTGAAAATCCCCGACCACAGACCAAAACAAATAAAGCGAAAGACCCGGCTTGAGAAACAAACCAAATTTAAAATCAAATGGATTTTTGAAGAATTTAAATATTTGGCAGTTACTTAATTTAGCTGTGAAATATTCTTCTATAACATTCAGCAGAATAAAAGCAGTCAATGTTAAGCATTTAAATGATTTCTTAGCTGGAATAATACTTATTTCAGGGACAAGTCTATCAATACTGTGTATTTGCTTTCTGATTCTGGCTTCCATGACAATGGGAGCTCTGGGATCAGAACAGCTTTGCCTTGAATGTGATATTTGCCCTTTCATTATGTTAGACATTGACTATAAAGCTGTATATATGTCATAGGACAGCGTCACTCAAATAGCTGAATTCTGCTAAGTGAAGTAGTGTAACATGTTAATATTATGTGAGATGAGAAAAAGATTTTTCTCCTGTTCATTTAAAAGTGAGCTTTTGTAGTTTGAGGCACAATAACATCATGAGATTATCTGATTTAGCCTCTTGTGTATCACTGGCCATTGTGTTTTAGAGATGTACCCTTGTATTTTATTTTGCTAATACTGATATTATGTGGTTCAGTCTCCGTCTGATTCTGATTTGAATATACCAAGAGGGGGAAAAAAAAAAGGTGGTGCCATTGGGAGGGTGGTGGTGGTATCTCTGGTGTTTTATTCCAAGGATTAACTCACCTTAAAATATGTGCCGTATTTCCAGGTCATAATTTTCCATACTGAGTTTCTTTCTAGGTTATGTTTTGCTGCTAGACTTGCACAGACTCCCTTTAATTTTATTGTGTTCTGTTAGGTGGAGACTTAGATGCTCTAGTCAACTCTGATCCTTTCCTTCATAAATGTTCATGGTTTTGTATTTTCCTACTGTGATCAAATCATTCATTTTTTTCTTAAATATGAATGCTGGGAGCAGATTCAGTGATCTGGTGTCTGTCTTGTCCTATTTCATATAGTAAAATAAGGAAATATGTTGTGGCTTTTCTTGGCAGAAAATAGGAAATCTTGCTGTTCAGTTTTTAGCAAGAAAACTACCAGTGTCATGTTATTTTTTTGCTTTCAGGGACCTTGGTTTAATGTCAAGAATACATCATGCTTTCACTAGGAAATATCTCAGTCCATACAAAGTCTTCTATGCAGTGGGAGAAGGAAAAGCTCTAATTCTAAGGCTAATGGAACTTGTGTTGAAGAAATATTTCCATTACAGCCATTATTAACTTGATTTTCATTCAGATAGCATAATTCAGATTGCAAGCATCTAATAGGTTTCTTGTAACTCTCTCAGAAAGCAGGTGGGGAATCTAGATCATCTCAGGATGTCAGACTCACCTTTACATAGTTACTGCTACTTTACCACTGAATGCACTAGTAGTGCTACTTCTTCCTTTCTGCTGTTGTTGCTAGAACACGTTGCTGATCATGAGTTTCTCTCTCTGAACGTGCTTTCCATGACTTGTTGCAGTGTCTGTTACTATCATGCCACCCATGCCAACCATATGTAGAAGCTGCATTTTCAATTGTTTATACACTTGTTTTACGCTGGACAGTCTGAAAATAAAAGTATGGAGCTTCAACACCCAGACAGCATTAGAACGCTTTGTAGTCTCTTCAGAATTACATCTTTGTGAATCACCAGCCAAATGACTCTAAATAACAAACCTAAAATTTCTTCACACCCATTAGCAGCTGAAACTCTCGTAATAGTCAGTGTTTTTTTTTCTCATGCACTGTGATTAGTTGTTTTGCTGCCTTATGTGGCAGTTCTGTTAAATTTTTATCGCTTCGTGTGCTCATGGCTCATTTATTGTTTTATTTTTCATCTGTTTGCTTACTGAATAGATTTATTACCTTTGCAAAAAATAATTCTCTTGAGATAACTACTTACTTCCACAGAGGCTTCTTCAGTTTTAAATTATTTTACAGGTCTTAGTTTCTATTATTCATATACAGAGTGTTGTTAACTATCTGCATGGATTCTGAAAAAAACATGAAACGATAATAATTAGAAGAAACTCAGTGAGGAAAGAACAAACTTTTTTTTTAATCACTTTTAGACTTTTGTCTTTAAAGGAAACTCCCTTGAATGACAATTCTCTTCCCATACTAAAAATTCTAGTGTTGCGTGTTATTCTTGGTGTGCATTTTCAGAGGAGCTCCATCAGAATGCTCAGTGTTCTGAGGACCTCAGCTCCCACATATTTCTCTGGGTAAATACATGATCAGATTTTAAGAAATTAAGCACAGCCCAACTGCAGATAATTCTCAGTGTAGTAAGATTTGTTTATGAGCATGTCCCAGGTCCCTTCTCTGAGGCTGCGAACACAGGTGATCAGTACAAAGCAAAGAGCCATTTTGCAGGATGAAACAAAAAAAAAATCTCCAAATTGTCTTGCAGCAGTAGGTTTAGCCATTCTTGAATGCTTTCACTGTGCAATCTGACGACTTCTTATGTCATGCTTATATATTAGATTAGCTATTTGATATGAGAGCAATTTCTACAGAGCACTCTCGAACTCAGACCAGCCTGCCTTTATAACTTACCATAGTGTTAACTGTCACAGACTTCTGTATGGTTTATCTACAAAGATTTCAACTGCAAAATAAACCTGTTGTCATCTGAAATACCTGGTAACCTTAACATTAGCATTAGGAATAGTTCAACATGTTGAAAAACAGATGAGATGTGAACATATTCCCTAGCAACAATGCAGATACTGAATTACATGAGCAATTGGATACCAGTCTTGTCACAGATATTACATTTCTCTGTATCACTGAACATCAGCTAATTAAAAAGTGCATTTAGCCAGTGGAATTATTTTTATGAATTCACAAATATGCTTTAAGCAAATACAAAGGAAAAGTAATAAAGCTTAATTTACTTATGAACACTGTACCCCATCTGCTATATACCTATATTTCAGCATTAAGATGATGCAGTGTTATTGTAGTATGGCTTTTTCAAAATATATTCAGCTCATTAAAAACAGAGAACTAAATTCTCACCTTCCCTAGAACATGACTATCAGAAACAAATTCAAATGGTGATGAAATAATTGTTTTATTTAATTCCCAA
Organism: Neopelma chrysocephalum; assembly: GCF_003984885.1. Taxonomy (NCBI): domain Eukaryota; kingdom Metazoa; phylum Chordata; class Aves; order Passeriformes; family Pipridae; genus Neopelma; species Neopelma chrysocephalum. The sequence goes on from NW_020897734.1 coordinate 76,014, forward strand.
GGAGCAGTATGTAATGGGACAGCAATTGGACATGCCTCTTTCATTGAGGGATAGAATTAAAGGAGCTTCTTATCTTTGGATTGCTGCATAAAATAATTGTCACCTCCATTCCTGTGAACAAGCGATTTCCCTGGGTAATAATGATGGATTTCTTATCTTCTGCAAAAGGAAGAGTAGAATCAGAGCAGAACTATGACTTTTCTCCCCTACATCTGCCAAAATGTCTACAGTTGTGTGAAATTCTGTTGGAGACCATTCTTAAAAGGTGGATGCAGAATGACTACTGACCACAGATGGTGTAGATAGAGCTGTGCAAATAATTTCATTTTATTTGATTCTTTTTCAGTTCTTAGTCTTCCAGTTTCAGAAAAAGCAGTTAGATCAAAATAGTTAGTCTTTTCTTCTTCATATATGCCAATTAAATTTATATCTGCTTAAAAGATAAATTAAATTATTACACAATTAAATGTGTATCTACTTTCAAGTAAAAATCATGATGTTTAAATTGAAAAGAAGAAAAAAAATCTGTTCAAATAAGTTTGTATTCTGCTCTTTGTAAAGAAGTAATTCCCTAGTGAAACCAAGGAACAATATACTGTAGGGTTCCTTTGGGGATTTTTCTTCCCCCACTGCACACCCCCCCCCAAAGAGCAATAATCTGTTATGTGGGATGAATCTTTCAGTCCCAGAAGGGCTGATAGGTGTTTACCAGAAGTCAGGAAATGGAGGTTTGAAATCCTCCCCTTGAACATATTGCCTCAAACAGGTGTTTGCTGTCTATTGCCAGAAAGTCAAGTTATTCATGCAGTCGTGCATCCATATGCAGGGAGGCACAGTGCCCTGTCACTTGTCAGGAGAAAGGCACAGCCTCCCTCCAACCAGACGGGTGCTCCTGGTGATAAGCCATCCTCTCCTGAAGATGCCAAGCAAATGGTACCATTGTTCTGCAACCTTGGCCTTTCTGCTTTGTTTCTAAGCACTGGAGTAGTTCTCTCTTCAGCTTTTCTTGGCTTCCTTAGCCTCTTAAAATAGCACCTTAAAACCGCATGCTGTCATCCATGACAACACACATCAAGCTTTCCATTGAAGTTTAAGATGCTTAAAGTTAATATGATAAAAATTAAAAGCTTGTACTGTACTCATTTATGTTCCTGCTGTACCTCTTCAGCTTCTGTTTAACTTTGGTCACCTACCACAAACAGAAAAGCCATCACTGTGCAGTGCTGGCTCTGACTTGAGCTGTGTTACCAGCCTGTCTCTTACATAAATTACTGGCTGAACTAAATTTTATGTGATGTATTCAGAGATATATGACTACAAAAGCAGAACCAAATAATTTACTGCAAAGAATTTAGCTTTTTATTTTGTGGGAGGGAAGGACATGTTTTTATAAGCTACTTGTTCTCCTGGAGCACATTTGCAGTACAAGACACTATATAGCTGGTGGGAGATCATTTGTGACACTGAGAACATTTGTGTTGTATATTTGAGCTGAAGAGGTGAATATTGATTTGATATATAGAACTAACTCATTATATAGGCCTTCGATAATATACTTTAAACTCTGAATTACCTTGGGAACTAACAAGAACAGGACTAATTTTCATGACATTCTTCAAATTCAACTTGGACTAAACAGCTGTGTAAGAAATCTTACAGGGTGTTGCAGATCAGCACATTGTTGCAGATATTAATAAATTGCAAATATTCATTCCAAAAATGTATTCAAACACAGTCCTTTGAACTGTCCATGCACCAGTTTTTGTCCACTAAATATCACGATCAATAGGAAAACCATAATTTTCTTGTGACTTTTCTGTTTCTAATCTCCAACAATGCTTAAGTCCCAAGTCTCTCCAGATGTGTAGTGCTTTTCTGCTTTAAATTTAAAAAACCTAACCAAAATCAACCAACCAAACAAACAAAGAAAAAAAAAGAAAACAACAAAAAACACACACAAATAAAAAAAATTCTTAGACAAAAGCCTTGCTGTTTTCTGAGCATTTCTTATCCCTTGAGCTGTCACCTGGCAGGTTTTGCATTATTTATCGTTTTTAATTCAATATGAAATTTTAATTCACCATGAAGCGTTTAAGAAACAACTTGATCTATGTAGAAATATTTTTTCTTTCACGTTTTCATCTATTAGATTTAAAAAGTTGCTATATTTCATGTAAAGAATCAAGACTGCACTGAACTCTTTCCCTTCTACACATGAACTCTGAGTGAATTTTTAGTCTTTCTTTATTTCATAAAGAGAGCAAGACTGTGAGGAGTGTTCTAAAACACCGGGGACTGGAAATGCAGCTTTTGGATGTGAGGGAGTGGTGGGTCAGCAGCAGGCAGACAGCACGGGGAGATGGAGGAAGATTGACAACTTCTCCAAGTAAAGCTGTTGTTCAAAAGTATTGAAAGGAAAGGATTGCACCCTTTCTCTTTGATGCTTTCGAACCCTGCAGAACATTGTTCAGTGGAGGATGTGACCAAAAGAGTTTGTTGCTGCAGACCAAAGAGTTTGGTGGGAGAACCAGAGAAGAGACAGGCACTTTGAGGAATGATTTTTCTTTGCCCAGAGGCTCTACATTTGAAGTAACAGAACTACATGCAAAATCAAAATGTTTACATTGGTGTGGTTTGCAGTCAATTTTTTCCTCATTGCTTCCTGAGATTATCCTGTCTTTTATACTGATTTTAATTCAGTTATGCATCAGGCTTGAATTTCAGATAGCATTTTCTTTTTTGTTCTCTACCTATTTTTCTGTCCTTCAATTTCTTTTTTAAATCTGCAGCAATGCTTTAATCTGTATAAAAATCTGAATCCAATAAACAATAAAGTAGCAGAAAAACCAGAACTGCATGCAGTGACTTGCATTTGGAGGGTTTGCTGGTAGAAATGTCATGGAAGGCTTTCCTATGTTTTTATATCTTACCCTTGCACTGAGCCAGGATAGCTCTTTTTAAATGCTCTTTGTTGTAGAGGAATAACAGCAGAAACAAATGAAGTAAGCATCTGCTGTAAGTTTTGGTGGCTATTGTTAACAAATGTTGCTACATTTTTGGAGCCAAGTTTTGAAAACCATTAATACATACTTCTTACCATCTTAGTAGCAATCTTAGGACTTATTGTGAGCAAAAATTTTATTATTGCAGGAATTGCAAGCTAGTGAATTACCAGAAGGAAATGCTTTAGGGCATAAAGATCTACGCATTTACAGTAGATTATTAAAATACTGCAGCAGTTTGTATCAATCCCCAGAAGACTCTCAGACACTTAAAAGGAATCACTTAGCTGTGAGAGACCCCGTGTTTACTCTGGTTCTAACTTGTACTCAAGGCAGGGTATAGTTGATTCTGTGTTTGCTTGGAACCTTGCATAATTGTTTTGAATAATTCCATGGATAGAGGTTCCACAAGTTCTCTGGACCCCTGTTCATAACAGGCCACCCTCATTGTGATTTATTTCTTGTATTTATCGAAAATTTCCCACACTCCAACATGTGCTTGTTGCCTGTTGTCCTGTCTGTATGCCTCTCCAGGAAGCATCTGACTCCTCCTGTACACCTTCACACTACATAGTTGCAGATGTCAGTAAGTTCTCTCCTTTATCTCTTTGCTCCAAACTGAACAAAACCAGTTCTTATCCTCTCCTTATACTCCGCGTGCTCCATCCATGCTTATTTTCACTTTCTAACTTTTAAACAGCCTCCAATACTTCTGAATTTTTTAGAAATCTCTTAGTTCAGACAATCCTTTATTAACTTCAGCATTTTAAATGACTGTACAGATACAATTTATAATTCATTGCTTCTTTCCACAAATATTTAAATTTGAATGAAATTCTACCATTTTTTCAAATGTATGTTCATTCAATGTCAAAATTGCTACTATTCAGAAGAAAAAAAATTGCAGTTGAGACTCAGTTGATTGGCCTTGGCTTCATATAAACTTTCATTGAGTAACAGAGGTATTTAAATATGGAGGTAGTTGCCTCTGTCCTTCAAAGATTGGCCTTTGGTTCTCGTCACTAATAGCTTTGGTCATTTAATAACGTATTTTACAGCAAGGTCAGGCTAACAGGAGCTTTAATAGGCCAATATTTTACAGGGAATTGGTGAACCAAAAACTGTAATTATGCATGTGAAATAATCCCTTGAATAATTAGTGATGATTAACTGGCTTTTATCATTGAGACAGGTTATAAGGATTTGATATAATAGGAGGTAGAAACCAACTTGCCAAACTTACAGCAAGTAACTGTTATATATTCCATAAAGCTCTCCATTTAATGTCTTATATGTAGACAATAGGGCAAATATTTCAATAATTGTGATTTTTATCAATTGGTATTGAAATCTAAAAAATTACATGTTTATGGTGGGTCTTGATGACAGTACACCAGAGAGCTTCAAAAAACTGACAAGCCTTTGTCAGTGCACAATATGAAATTATGAATGTTAATAGTGCTTAAAAATTTTGATTTGGTTAAAGATTATATGCACAACTTCAATTTTATTCCAACTAGTTTGACACTGTGCGACAGAATGCAGCTGCATAAGTCTTCTGAGGATCACGTTGTAAGCTTCAGCAGCATTGAGAACAATGGCTGAACATCAATTAAATTCCATATTTTTTAAATCAGTAACCCCTCTGAAAAAATTGCTAACTAAAAAAGTAACAGGACAAAGTGAGACAGAACAGAAAATCTTTGTGAAAACAGCAACCATGTTGTGATTGAAATGTGCATCTTTTAATTTCTGATTTAGAAATACATGTTCTAAAACTTCTTCCAGATGAGTCCCCCCACATCCAGGAGCAACATACAGGAGATATGTTAGAGGTTTGGAAGGAGGAGCTAAAAAGAGCTCTTCAAGAGATAATTGAACTTGTAGTGATGTCTGAAAAAAAAATTATCTAAAATAGTTGGAGTTGAAGTGGTGTGGTTTAGGAAAGAAAATTTCATGTGTGTAACACAATATATGGACAAATGATGGGGGGAAAAAAAAGAAGATCAAAAGGAACCATGTTGATTTTCTGGCTTTCTAAGTAAAAGCAAAAGACTAGATGCACAGTGAGGATTTACATCAGCAAAGCACTTCAACTTTCGTAACCAGTCTGACTTTCACAGGAGGATTTATCTAGATTTATAGGCTTCAGACAGTGCACCCTACTCCCCTACCAGTTGAGTTCATTTCCAATGAACTCTCACAGGGACTATTTACTAAGATAGTACTGTAAGGTAGCTCCTGATTATTTTGGTAAAATTACTCTATAAACTCTCTGCCATTTCAGTCTCTACTTGTTTTTAAACATGTTATGTACTTCTAGAATGATTAATACTAAAGAACTTAATTAGGTCTACTTGTAATTGCTTACACAGTTCCTTTAAGAAAGCAAATTCACCTGATGCAAAATTAAAAAGAATAAATTTAACAAATGGCACCCCTTTAATTTGAATAAAAGTCAAAATAGTCTATAACACTCACTCCAGACAATATATACTATTTTTACAGTGCAGAATAATTCGTGTTTTGTAGAGCTAGTGCTGATTAAAAGAAATTCACTTCATTCAATTTAATAAAACTAGCTAATTTAAGAAAAGTCAGTGTATTAAAATTTACTGTACATGACAACTTTTCTCATTTCGGAATGCACCCTACCACCTCTATTTGATTAGATTTCTCATTGTAACTTCTGAAAAGGTTAATGAATACCTTAACAAAGCAGCTCAGGTTCTATAATTGGGTGTAATAAGCTGATATGGTGATGGGATTCTTTGTTGATTTAATTCTGATGTGAGATATTTGATGTGATATAAAAACAACATAGCCACAAGTGTAAAGACAAATAAGGCCTCCCAAGTTCCTGGTTTACAGATATGCTATAGACATTGTTTCATTTCCTAGCTGATGTAAGCAGCTAACAAAGCTCTCTGCAGTTACATATTCCATGTCTGCAAACATGTACCTCAAAGGCAATTTCTTTGCACTCCCGTAAATGGAGACCGATAATTTCTGTTACAAGAACCAAATTGTGTCTCCTGAACCCAGTTGTTCTTTGAGTTTCTACTTGGGATTTCATATTGCTTGAATCTTTGCCTTTCACACTTGACTTTGGTTTTGCTGGGGTAAAAATGAGAGGCTGGTCATCTCTGCTTTGTTAAGAATCCATTTTCTTGACCATTCAGGGAACTCATCTCTGAACCTGGTTTCAGTTTGCAGTACTGTTCCTTGAATACATATGATGAATTACACAGAGGAGCACAGCTTGAATAACACTAATACTTCTCTATGTCTGCTGTGCTTCTTGAAGTCAAGTCTCACTGACTGATGTGCCCCAGCATTGCACTTGGTCATCTCATTCCTAATCACGTAGCACCAAACATTGGATTCTTTCATATTTTCTATTTCGTGATCTTTCAACCCTTGCAGATGCCTTTCTTAATAGTTTCCAATTTTCTAGCCTTGCCTTTCTTGCACTACTGAACTTCATCCTGTCTGTGTTACATGAGTCCTCAAGGATATGTAGTTCTTTTGTATGGTATCCACATTCATGAAATATCCTGCATTTCTTCCATCATCAGATTTGGCACGAACATTATTTATTTTTATTAAAAACGATTTTCTTTAAGAGTGAGGATGTTTTACACGATAGGTCTGAACTGATCCTGAAGGAATAAAATGTTTTCAACCTTTTCTAAGCTCAGTTTTTTTCTTTTCTCACTTGTTTTTTCCTTTCCGATTGTAATAATTTCTTGATCTACCTTATAATATTTTGCTAATATTTTCCCTTGGGGCGTTACATTACATACTTTACTGAAATACAGATCAATAACAGCTATTGTGTTTCCTATATCTCATACAGAAATAGTGTGGATTAGTAATAGAAATGGCTTGTGTGCAATAAACAGTGAAGGTAATTACAGTGGGAGAGGAATGGGAGGCACATGCAAGGTGAATGGACTGGAGCAAATTATCATATCAAACAATGAAATTTAGATATGAACCAGGTTTTTAACATTTGATTTCCCACTTAATTTCCTAGTTTTCATATTTGTAGACCAAAATCACTGTTATGTTATCATGGAATGACTAATATAAACTTGGGGGGGAGACTATATATCTGAATGTTTGACAGATAGAACATGCAAATGTGAAATGCATTGCCATTATGTAGGTGGGTAATGTGAGCAAGTTCTCTTTCAGCCTGTGAGACCTTTCTTTAAGGAAGCATTTATCCAACCCTTACCCATATCCTTTCTTCAAATAGCATTCAATGTTTTGAACATATTTCAGGGCTTTGGTACATATTCAATTTTTATTAGATCACCAAACGACTGAAGTTATAGTTAATGCTCCACATTTGACTAAATCATGTGGCTGTATGAGTAGATCTACTGTATGAGTAGATATACTGAATACTGTATGTGGATATGTGAGTAGATATACTGTAATATTTGTAGATAAAGCCATCTTTACACACCTAATCATGGACTGGTTGATGTTGGAAGGGACCTCTAGAGGTCCAACCCCCCACTCAGGCAGGGCCATCTAGAGCAGATAACCCAGGACCATGTCCACGTGGATTTTGAAATATCTCAAAGAGGGAGATTTTACAACCTCTGAGCAACCTGTAGGTACAAATAAGTAGTACAAGTGTAAACAGTCAGTGACTGTCTACCTATGTGATTTGTATACAAATATATAGACTGGCATTCATGAAGGCTGCAGCTGGACAAAATAGTTTTTCAAAGTCTAATTTTATTAGTCTGCAGAAGTGTTTTAATCTAACTTTTTTTTCTCAAGATTTAGAGCATGGTTATTTACCATAATAGTTGCTTCTATGTTATCAAAATAACCTTCCAATTTAAGTTTGGTGTTTATCTATATAGCATCAAAAAGGAAAATTAAAACTTGAACGTATATGGGATCTGTATTTGTTTCTCTCATACCTGTTTCCGCTGGCTGAGTCAAGCTTAGGGGAAGAATTTGAATGAAGTACCTTTGCATTTATGCATTTAGTATAACACTCTTTTTTATATATAGCATTTCTCAATTCATTCTACCTGAAGTTTCTTCCAAGGAAAATGCATTATTCATTTTTATATATTTCCAGTAGTGCTTATGATATTCAAAGTCTTGTTGTATAAAAAGCACTCTAGGTTTGACCCAAAGAACTCATGTCCTATAAATGAGAACAAAGTATGTTGTATTCATAATACTATGTCCATCATAAATCAGAGTGTTAAGTACACCATTTAAAATAGATAACTCAGTCTTTCATCAGTGTGAGGTGGACTGAATAAATACATACCTTATTCCTTCAGCAAGTGTACATTTTCAACCTGTATTCTCCTTAATTGTAAGAATGATTTATACATGGTTTGGTTTTATATGAATATATGCCCATTTCCTTCTACTGCCTGTCAACGAGTGTAAATTGTGATTGTTCCCTAAGCCAGTGAACCCATGAATGTTTGCATCAGGTTGGCATCTGCTTGAATAATGTGCCAGTAGCTTGGAGTGACCAGGGAGGGAAATGGTGTAAAAATGAAGTTGAATGAGCCCTAGTCAAATGTTTTTGAATGGACCTCTCAGGCTACAAAATAAATCTGCGTTCCTGGCCTCCTGTTTCTTAACGTTACCAGCAAAAATGCAGCCATTTGGTATCAACAAGATACATGGAAGGAATATGCAATGCGAATAAAAGAAGCAAAAAGCTGCATCTATCACCCTACAATCCACCTGGATTTTAATGTAAACTGTTGGTTTATGATAATGAAAATACATAAGAAGCTAAATTCTTGCATTACCATCCACTGTCCTTTTTTTATTTTTTTTTTTAAAGCAGCATAATCACAGGCAGGTCAAAGTGCCTCATAGATTGTTAAAAGAAGCATTTTTCTCAAAATTAGATTTAGCCTTCATTTCTCTTTGTCACTGTGTTGTTACACACAGCATACAAGCATTATTTAAGAAACATACCAATCAACCACCAGTTATTTAAAAAAATATTTTGGGTTACAAGAAGTGAATTTGAACAAGAAAAATATATGTTGCACCTCTGAGCTCCATTCATTAAATTATCACCAGAAAAAAGGTCTTATTGTGTCACAGTAGGTAGAAGTGACACATGGAGTGATGAACCAATTCACTCTACTGATGAGGGCTTTCAACTGAGTCAATAACAGACATTATAACCTGTCATAGTTGAAAACACACAAAATTTACTTAATCAGTTACCAGGAGATGAAAATAAGAAGAAAACTCAATCAGTGTCTTCGTGTGATGAGTTATTTTTATTTAGCTAGATACTTCATCACTCCACTGGCTGATAGAAATCCAGGGGGTCGGTCAGGATTCACTTTTATGCAGGAGGTATATTGTTTCACATCTTGACTGTTTTCTTGCTAATTAGAGAGCTTGAGTTTGTCCCCTGCACGCTCCCTTGTCTGTTTACAAGGATGTTCATTGATGTTTAGCTGATACCTTACTGTAAAATAAAGATGCTGTTTTTTGCAGTGAGACATGTTGAGAGTAATAGCACAGCAATAGCAAAATGACACTAAATATAATGGAAAGTTAATGGGAGGATACTCTGGCTACTGCCAGGCAAGCTCGTGTCAGAGGGATTACAATAACCGGTATTATTTCTATTATCCAAGGCCTGTTATGATCTTCTGAGTGCAACTGTGCTTTGAAAGTAGGAATGGGAAGTTGTATTGAAAAATTACTGTAATAGAGGACTGTAGAGTTTGGTGTAATTTTGAATGATTGCAGCACTGTTTCCGTGCTACTTTTGAAAATCATGGCCCCACAAAGGTTTGTGACATCCCAGCACTGCATTTAGAACAGAAGAAGAGTACACATCAATCTTCTTCTGAAATGTCACGAACAGAATATAGTTTGCTGTTATTTGCAGATTCCCAAAGAGTTTCAGGAAGATTGAAAGATGACAATAAAATGGTGACAATTCAGTTTAGGACAGGGAAGTATTTGCATTCCTCCCATGTTTGTGTATGCACTTTCTGCAGACAAAAAGTGGGCATTTGATTTTCTAAATCTAGTTTTTTTCTTGCTTTATTCACTGATTCCTGATTTCCTTTCACTTGCACACCATTGCCTACCTGCTTAATAAATAAATAAGTAAAGTTTAAGTGCATTCCTTTTCAGGTACTGTAAATGACTGACTTCAAAGCTTTTCATGCTAGGTTGGTTTTCTATATATAAAAAAGGGGCCAGTGCATAGGCATATTACTTAATTGACCAGGTTAGTGAAGCAGAAGCCGTGGTCTCCCAATTTATTCCATTTGAGACTAAACAAATTTATTTCAGCTGATCCACACTGTTAATCCCACGACCCAACCCCAGATAAAGCAAACTTCCTCTGAAACTCCAGTAGATCTGAATTATTTCTGTATCTGTTGCTTATATTGGCATAAAACCCAACTAAATAAGCTATCTGATCATAGTAGAAGTTTTGAGTTTCAATTTAAGGATTATGGTTTGATTTTTAGATCACAAGAAAGATGCTGAAACAGCAACACTGGCTGTTCCTCCTCATTAATCAAACGTATTGTAGTCCTTCCCAGAACAATTTCCTCCATGTACTTCTAAAAGGTGGTTTTGACATCAAAGTGGATGTATCTGTGTGCTGCTGATGTGCTTTCCCAAGAGACACCATGGCAAAGATATCTACTTTTAGAAGAGCACAGCCTTCTGGGTTTCTCATTTGTTTGTTAGTTAGGTGTTTGGTTTTGTTTTGTTTTCCAGAAGAAAGCCTTATTTATTTTCTTCTGAGCAGATTATAAGAAATAAGTTATGACTGTGACATTGCTAATGGTTTGTTCCCTTTGTATCTTCAGGCAAAAACATTTGATATACATGATTCTCACTCTTGAACTTTAAGGTTTCATAAAAATTGCTACATTATTCAATATTTTCTGCTTTCCCTTTTCCGTCCTTCCTAAGAAATGTTTATCAATGTTTCTATCTGAAATATATCTCTTAGTTATCCTGTCCATATTTCTGATATGTGTTTGGTTTGCTGTTCCTTGGTATTTTATGTAGGCATTTGCTTGGACAGAACTGATTGATAACATGAATCAACTGAAGAGGGTCACATAAGATGCTACAGTTTTTTATGTTGATGGAGTAATTTTGCTCTTTAGAAAATAATCTACAGCCTTTGTTTTTTTCTGGAACACTGTTCTTGGTCTTCAGAGCAATGGTAACCTGGGTAAAAGAGGTCCCTTTTCCTTCCTAATGCAAACTGTGCTATGGCCATCTGTGTGTTCACCTTCAGCATCAGCAGTCTTGAAGCATCCAAATAGTGATGCCTTTTGGGAATTTTGGCTCTTGCAGAATGACGTGATCACTCACTTCATGAACATATGTTTCAGCTTTTTAGTTGCTTTTGAGTACTGACCTAGTCTAAAGTCTTACAGTCCCCTCTCCTACTCGTCCTCCCCGAGTCAGATCAGTCACTGCCTCTTAGGCTCCCTCTTCAATAGCAAATGCTATTAAGGGGGAAGATTTTCATCTACAGATGTTGCTCGCTCTCTGAGATCTTTAGTACTCGGGGTGGTGTTTTCAGAGTGCAGGCATGCTGTTTGCCTCACACATTGTCCAATTTCAATGGAATTAAAGATGAACAAATTCTTATAAGTCTTGTGGCAATCAGCTCTTTATAAGAAAGAATCTCATCTCAGTCAACCAGAATTCAGCCACTTTTATCAAGGTTCTGGGTGGTCACTCAGTCACACTTGAATAGCTAAAGAGTAGCTACAGGATGAGTTTTTAAACAGTTGTCTCATAAGCCAGGTGGTGGGAATCCATCCTTAGAGAACTATGAATACAACGTAGGAACTAAGAGCTCAGAGCTTGTTCCCTGTCTGTTCTGTCTGTGTACTGTCTGTTCTGTTTACATACATCTTTGAAAATGTTAAACTGCTGGATCTTTTTCCTGCAAGACAGAGTTAATTTGGAAATCAAGAATAGGAGTTAGTTGGAAGGCTTAAAAGAGTAGTTCTGCTCTGATTAGAAAATGTCGGGTCTATAAGACTCTGAGTATTTTGAAATTAAAGAGATACTAGAATGATTTTGCCTTTTTTTTTTTTACTAGATCATGAAAGCTCTGGGGATGAATATTTTTCATCCTTCTCTGCAAAGAATTGCCATAGCTGTATAAAAGCCAATCAAGAGATAAATCAGTCTTCTCACATAATAGGCTCTAGGTAGAGAGGACAAAATTCTGAAGGTGCCACACAAGTTTAACGGCATTTTCCAAAGTTCAAGCACATTATTTTTACTGTAATACTATCCAGCATTATTAAAATACCAGAAGACATTGACTCTCAAATAGCTCTTATTATGATCTACTGTATGCTGTCCTCCCAAGTTCAAGGGGGCATTCTGGTGGTCATATTTCTTTTACAGGGTCATGAGTCTGTCAGGACTGTGAAGATTCAATAAGTAGGATTCGATCAGTGAACTGAATATGTTAAAGGTCTGTCAAACAGTGCTGTGTTTGGATCAGTGTGTCTGATACAAACTGTTCATATAGAATATGAATATGTGAGTCCATATAAATATTTTTAAAGTTTGGGGGGAGGGGGTTATTGATATAGTGGTTTCATACAGAACTAACAGAAAGGATTCCAGCCACAATCTCTTGCACTTCCTACAAGCAGAAAGTTATAGTCATATGCATTAGAACTTGATTAATATCTCTTTGAAAGCAGTAGTAAGACTATGGACCAGAGATTGTGTTCAAAATTGAGAACAAATAACTTTGTGGAAATGTCATTTTTGTTTTGTAGTTTAGAGTGGGGGAAGTGGAAAAAATACTGTAATTTTGTACATGTTTCGACTGCTTGATCAGAGGACAAAGTCTTCCAAATGAGAAAACAGTATTTCCTAAAGATCTTAATTTAATAGAGAAGTCTGTATAATTTTGCAAGTTCGCCACATAGAACACTCAGCTTTTTCTTTATTAAAATGAAAAGTCATGCCTCAAGGAATAAAAAGCTTTGCCATACTTAAATAAGGGAGGGGAGAGGTGACAATGTACTCTTGAAAAATATAATTCTGAAAATAGCTAGAGTGTCAATATAGTGAAGCCAAATGTAATTTATCCCTATGTGAAAAGATAACTATGAGAGATAGTTCTAAAGCTTGCCTTTAAGTGGGAAAAGATTAGGCTAAACAGACCCTTTATCACATGTGAATGACATTAAATAAGTCATTAACAGAGACCATATTTTCAAAATAAAGATGAAACTGGAAAGAGTTTGTAAAAATAATACAAGAATGATCTCTCTTACAATAAAATACCCCCGTATCTTTAGTTTTTCCAAGAAGAAGGATAACTTCTGAAATAATACATAGAGGTACATGCATGAAAGAAATCTTGATGCATGTTCTAAAGTAGCAGATTAAGGCATAACAAGATCAGTGAGGAAATAATAACACAAGAACTAAAATATTAATATTTAATAGGGACAGGAAAGATTCTATCAATATGGAATTGTCTATGAAAAGACAGCATTTGGTCCAGCAAGTCCACTTCCTTACAAGTACAGGTGACCATATGATCCAGTCAGACTCAACTTTGTGTATTAAGTTTAGAAATGTGCAAAGGAACCTCTTTGTTCAATGCTCCTGCATTGTGCAGAAGGAAAACATTTGCACAATGAATAACATAAACTGAAGACCAAGACCAAAAACTACTGTTAGCAACAGGAAGAGATTAGTAGGAATAGGGGCATCACTGCTCTGCTACACAACAGCAGGGAATTGGATGCACAGGTCATCCTAGGAAGTCAAGAATGCCCCATGGTAAGTTAAAAACCAGTTTGGATGGAGCTCTGAGCAACCTGGTCTAGTAGAAGGTGTCCCTGTCCATGGCAGGGGGCTTGGAACTGGATGAACTTTAAGGTCACTTCCAACCTAAACCATTCAGTTATTCTCTGATCCTTTTGGGGAATGTGATGGAGTTGCTGACTCTTGAAGTCACTAACTAGAAAACAGATTTTTTTTTTTTCTTTTTTAAAAGATAAACTGTACTTCTAACACTATTTTTCATCTGGCAGCCTGAAATATTGGTTTTGTTTTGTGCAGGAGGATGAACCGGATGATCATAAATGGATTTCCTCTGTTCTTAAAATCTATGCATGTATGGAATAAATGGTTGACTGTAATGAACTGTCAGAAATCCTAAAGAAAAATGTTTTAAAATACATTTGACAATACTATTTTTTAGTCATCTCGAGACACTGTGAAGGGACCCAGACTGATATAAAACAATGGCAGGAACAATGTCTCTTCTAGAAGAATACACAAGACAGAACAGCAGTATTAGACTAATGGGACATCTTGTACAAAGCCTGAGACTTTCAGTAACAGGATCACAGGGAAAAAACAATACTAAACAGCTTTGTAATATCAAGAAAGAAAATATTTCTCCATCTCTGTGACTCCTGAGACATTTGAAATATTTCAAGAGTTCTAAATGTCACTAAGTGGATTGTGTTGTCATTCTCATTATATCATCATCTAAATAATAATTAGACAGTGGTTTAATCACAATTATTTTGACAAGTCACCTTGCAGTTGTCTTTACTATATTGACAAATTATGCCATTTTGTCATAAGTACTTCGAATATTACAACATTTGTCAGAAATCTCTAAATCAGATTACTTATGCAAAATAGATATTTTTCTTAAAAATTCTCTATCTGAATCATATTATATGCTGTCCTTGATGTTGTAGCACATCACTTCTGTTGACAGCTGATAGCATTGCAGATAAAGAATCCTATTTTACCAAAGGATTATGCCTGTCAGGGCCTGGGAGGTTTTGTGTCATCCAGAAGCTGATTGCAACATTCTTTGTGCAAGTTTTGGGAGCTGGGGATAAGGCTGGATGACAGGGATATCACAATGAGTTTGCATCTTGCCCTAGTTTAATAGAAATGGACACACAGGTTTTTTTCATTTGAAAATTCTGTATTTGAGATTATGAGTTACCACTTGAATCCTGAACAGGATGCCTGTGATAGACACGTTGCATTTTGTCCCCTCCTGGTTTTTAAACAAGCTTATAGGATGAAGCAAACGTTTGTCACTTCTTGTCAGCTCTGTGATGGTAATGTGAAGCTTCTTCTTAAACCTGAGATATAGCTGTTTTGTTGCTTTCCATCTGCATCAAGGTTATTCACAATTTAGAATCTTCCTGCTATTTTGATAGATGGGACATTCAGAACTATTTTTTTTCCCCCTAAACCTCAAGACTGAAAGAAATGGCATTTCACTGTTTTTAAATTTCTGTGATCAGATGCATATAACTGAAGCAAAGCTGTTCTGGAAAATTGGGACTGTTCCAAGGCAACCTGCTTCATTTTGTAGGAGAAAACTCATCTATTTTCGTTGGTATCTTTAGCCAAAGCCCAAATGCAAGTGCTGATTGGAGCACGGCTGATCCTTCACTCTGCTGACAGCTCAGCACACCAGTGATCTCTTCACCTACTTGAGAGACCTGGTATTAAATCTCATTAAAAACTCTCCAGGACACACGTGCAACTTAGAGTCACAAGATTTTTAAAAATTAAATGTAAACAAATCAACAAGATTTAACCCATCCTGTTTTACAGATGGGTCCCCCTAGTACTTGAAGGAGCAGGCCAGCATAATGCAAGGATCTGTGAATAACATCTTATGGAAACTTGGGTAGGGTTTTTGACATGCAAGTTTCTACATAATTTACATTTTACAGTTTATCCCTGGAGGAAAAAATGTAGTAATTACTTAAAAACAGCTCTCTATGTGATGTATTCAGAGTTATCATTTTAAAGTCAACTTATGACACTTCAAATGGAGAGTAGAAATAATACATGGACTAGTATTTCTCTGCTGTACAGCATCTGAAGTATGATGTGCACCTTACTACTCTATCAGCCTAAGAGAAAGGTTTTCTTTTTGTTCTTCCAAAGCTTATGAAAAAGAATCCAGAGTGTTCTAATTAGAGTGTTTTTTATTTTCAGTAGGGGTTGAGAAGGGTTGAAACGGTTTTAATGAAAGGAACTTTGTTTCCTAAGTTCACACATTTCTTGCTGCAGAACTTTACTAGCCTTGAATTATAATGTTTTGATATCATAAATGGTTGCTAATGATAATTAAGGTTCAGATGGGAAGTCAGTAGCAAAGGCAGTGGCATAGTAAATGCTCCGGGTAACAGCAAAAAAAAGAAAAAAAAGAAACAGGAGAGCAAATGTGCAGAACTGTGTTTTGGTTTTGCTAATTACCACTTCCATTAGCTCCCAAAAACTGAAGTTAATTCTCAGCTTAGGAATAAGCTGGTGTTTGTACAGGGACAAGGTCTTCAATTGGTGCTTCTGCTTGGTCGTGAAGGTTTGGTGATAATTAGAGGTTCTAAAACAACAAAATCCTCTCACTAAGTAAACAGGAAAGCTCAAGTTGTTCCAGCCTCTGAGTGTGAAACAAAATGCTTGTCACTATCAACATAATTACTTAGGTTCATCCTTATTAAAATATTGTTCACTTACAAAAACCATGAAAAAAAATTATCCAGATGTCATCCAAGATGTCAATGAGCTGGATGAACTCCTTCGTGGAAGGATTATTTGGGAGACACGAAGGGAAAAAAAAAGGTTTATTTTCAAGGGAACAGGCATTTGAAAGACCTATTAGAAATATCTTATTAATATCTGAGGATAAGGGCTTGAGCTCTGCAGCTGCCCAGTGTACTTTGGACACTGGGCACTGGTTTTGAGAGCTTGTAGAGCAAGCTCTGTGATGTGCAGGACATCTGCCATTTAATATAAACTGGTGTAGATTTGTGTTGTTCCACGTTTACTTTCTTGATAACAGCTATTGAATACATGATCACTGAATATGACAAATGATAACAGTAACTGTCAGATTTATGATAGAATACCTGTAGGTCTCTACATGAGTGGCATATGGTGGCCAGTTGATTGGCATGTTATTAAATATTTTCGTTTTCTTCCGTTCTACCTCAGTTTTGTACAGTATTTTTTCAGTTACCAAAATGTCTGCAATAGCTTCAAATGCTGTATTTTAAACTTTCATGTACTGTTTGTGTATGTGTGACAGATCTCAAGTAGCTGATGTTGAAAAAAAACAGGTGAAGTTCTAGTGAAAATAAATATATTCCATTCAGAATGCAAAAACCTGAACCTTCACTATTCAAATTAATGTTTATAACACAAAAACATTTTTGAGGGTTAATTATGTATAATTTAAGGCTTGTTTGTCATGTGAAGGAGTATGCTACCATGCTCCTGTAGTGGAGGTATAATTTGTAGACTAACAATATGTGCTGTATGAAGACATCATTTTCAAACTACTCTGTCTTTTTAAACATCTTATGTATTCAGAAGAAAGTATGCTTGTACTGCATTACTTTAATATTTTAAAGGGTTGGGTTTGATTGCAGACAGTCTTTTATTTCGTGAAGTATGGAAAGCTCATAAACTATTATGTTGCAATTGTGCAAGTTGTTTTGTTCAGGTTGCAAACTCAATTTCCTTCCCGGTGACTCCCTGTCATTCTTCTTTACCCCAAACAATGTCGTTGAAAAGAATTTCAGCAAAAAAGACTGCTTCTGCCTTGAATGAGAGAGGATGATAAGAGAATACTGGTAGATTTGTACATGATGTCCACTGCTGAACTGGATCACAGTTAGAATTGCTCTAGGGTTATCATGGTAAAGTCCTGAGGTCTCCAGTCTCAGCCATTCTTACATCTCAGAACAGCAGCCTCTCTCTTTTGTGGTTATAGGACTTTGATATCCCCTTGCTATCAACTCCTCGTTCCTTCTCCTGGTATAAAACACCCAGTTCACCAATCTTCCCTCTCGTGTTCTGCCCATCCTCTTCCACGTGTGGGACAGTCCCTGTCCTTTCTTCTTAAACATAACGCTCCCCACATCTCAGAGGTCTCCATTCTGCTTTCCAGCTCCCAATCTAATTCCCCAGTTCTTCTTATCAGTTCAGTCATCTGTTCTTCATGTCCATGTCAGCCCTTCACACAGCTCCTGCTCTGCCTCTTCTCCAGCACAATGAGATCCTGCCACTTCCATCCTATCCTGCTCCTTCACCCCCATTTCATGCTGTCAGCTCCTGTTACCCTGTTACTAATAACTGCCATGACCGAAAGAGACTCCGCAGAAAATCATGTACTAAAATATGACCTAGTGATGCTCATTAGCTCAAGAAAGCACTGAACACTATTCATTAAACTATAAGCAGCTCTTCTTCTTGCAGTGATGATGCATGTGGACAGGTTGGAATTGTATTTCTACCTTTGACCTCACTTCCCAAAATACAGATTTGAATTGCCTCAAAGTAGATAGAAAGATGGTAACTGCCCAGAAGTTCTAATAGGGGATTTATAGGGAATAAAAGCCTCAGAGCTAAAGCTAAATGTGCTCCTATAAGTGTCCGATTCAAATCTGTGAGTTATTCAAGTTTCTGTGAATTCTTTTTTAATGCTTCTTTCTCTGGGAGAAGGAAGGCACTGGGTAGGAGGAAGGAAGCGAAGGAAAAAAGATTGTAGTGGAAAAGGGCAGCTGCATTTAAGTAAAACTGAAACCTCTAGAACTTCAGTCTCTGCCTTCTCTGAATAAAACCTGACAATGAAACATCAGTGAAAAGCAGTGCTGCAGAGACATCAGTGAAAAGCAGTGCTCATCTGATCCCAGACCTGAGCTCTCTAAGCACGTGAAGCGAGATGTTTACAGTTGAAACTCTTCTCCAGTTCATTTAATTGACAAAATATTAGGATAGTGATTAGAGTGCTGAGGGTAACTAACTTTTCTCTAGGCTCTGAGATTTT
The DNA here is from genome assembly GCF_003984885.1 of Neopelma chrysocephalum. Classification (NCBI taxonomy): domain Eukaryota; kingdom Metazoa; phylum Chordata; class Aves; order Passeriformes; family Pipridae; genus Neopelma; species Neopelma chrysocephalum. The sequence goes on from NW_020897734.1 coordinate 94,890, forward strand.
CCATTATAATGCAATTTGTAATATAATTTTCAGGAATATTCATGCAAATAAAATATCATAGTTCATAGAAAATAAATACAAAAGGGGAAAAGACTCCAGTGTAATTCAAGTTAAAAATGGAATCAGACCTTTTGTTGTTTTTTGTAATATTCACAGTGTTACCTTATTTTGTTTATGCAATGATTTAGGGTTCCTTAATGTATGTGTGGCTTTGCATTGACATTCTCCCTACTATGCTTTAGAGAAAAATGCTGTGATTCACTCAGGGATGCAGCAGCCAAGTGGGGCTTCACAGGCCAGTTTGCTCTTTCTTTTGAATCTTCAGCAATTTCTCCACTTTACACAACTGGTTTCTAATGGAATCTCTAAATGAGGAAATGTGTAATCAGCTGTGAAAGACCAATATCAAGCATCTATGGAAAGTGCCATATATAAACCAGAAAAGCCCTAGGGCATCAAGATATTACTTGTCTATTTTATACTGGTTTTACATGCCTGTTTATTCTTTCAAGAAAAAAAACAAACAACCCAATCCTTGTTACCTTAGCAACATGGTTATGTTATCTCCACACATCCAAACCAAACTCTTAAGACACAAACACTGTTGTTCGGGTGAACTTCTATCAGTGTAGGAACAGGATTTATAGTGTCAGGATATTTCATGGAAATTTTTAATCTACATTTTTAAGCTGCATCCATCTCAGTTATCTCAGCTTTGTAGTTGTCTTTTCAAGATTTAATTCTTGTCAGTTATGTTCATCAATCGATTGAATGATTTTTATTAAATTACAAATGGCAAGCTTTAATTAAAAGAGATATTTTGCAAACATCTATATTTGATTCAAAGAAATGTGGATACCTTTGTTTAAGAATAAACCATGCTATCTTATCTATCAAATAGTGGAAAATAGACTGAGGACGTAATTTAAAGTCCCTTGCCAAAGCTAATAAATAGTTTTGGCTGAAAGGTAAAGTACCGTATTGAATTAGAAAATAGCTATAAGAAACTGATAATGCATCCAAAAATATCTGTGTATCTCAAGTCAAGATGCATATGTCAAATCATATCCATTACTTGTGTTAATAATAATGCTGAGTTTTAAAGAGTAAAAGATCATCTGTATGACAGACTTGAAAATATATGCCATACTTAAGTAACAATCATGCATTTTTCTCAATTGCCTAAAACCAAATGCAATTTATATGTTATTTAACTGCAGTTAAGTATACAGTTAACAAAGGTGTCTGCAGAACAGACAGTTTGTGACAGCTAGTAGCACAGATGATAAACAATCCCACCTCTCATTGCAATAGACCGAAACTCTAAAGAACATGTTGGAGTTATTTGTCCAAAGATTCACATGGGAGTGGTTATCTGCCTAAGTGAAGCCAGGTTTTTGACTGCAATAGAATACACACCAAAAAAAACAGCATATAAACTCAATACATATTCCTGAATATTTCCCACTCTGTGTTTTGCATTGTTTTGGAATATAGGTTGCACTGGAAAGGGAACTGCATATATTTCTCCAAACTGTTCTGATAGTTTACTATTATGCTTTAGCTTTTCAACAGCAAGAGTTAAATATGGTGTGCCACTGGAGCCCCTTTATAGCTCCTTTATCTATTCCACATAAATGTGGGATAAATGGAGTGAGTAAACAATCCAACATTGTTTTTCTTTTTGTTAGCCTTTCCTATAGCTCTGGAACATTAGAGTGAACATACGCTTTTATGCAGTGGTAATGACATAAAAGTTGTGTTTGATTGTCTGTGCCCTTCACAAATCACAAAAACTTATTTCATAGCGCTCCATGCAATCAGAAAATGCAGCCATGCAGCACTGAAAATAAAACAATTTACTGTGAATTGGGGCAGCATGTCTAAAATATTCACACTGAGAAACTTGACTGCTGCTACTCGGATCACCTGAACCTATTGATTAGAAAGGAATGTGGAGAACAAGTAAACTTTGAAAACCACAAAGATTTGTGAATATTGCTTGATATCAACAATGAACCTAAACAACAAAATATGATGCTATTTTCCATAATTTTCTTACCATGACAGTACAAGGAATGTTTTCTTGTTCTGGGAAAATCATCAGTGAGTGTAAACTAGAGAGTGCTGTCATAGTAGAAGAGTGGCCTTTTATAGCTGTGTGCCTTTTAAGAGAGTCTGTTGAATAGGTAGTAAATTTGAGAAATAAATATAGTACTACTTTTGCCTTCGACACCTTTTGCTCACATGAAATTTCACAATGTTTTATCCTCTATAAATATCCATCAGCTCTCAATTTGTCATTGGTTCTCTTTTATCACGCAAGCCATCTCTTGCATGAGTCTTTGTACTTTGATTTTGAGTGTATATAAATAGACTGCTAAATTCAGAAAGTGCAAATATTGTTCATCTGCCTTTGGTGTTTCCATGAAAATAAAGCAGTATAATTGTTGATATGTAGCATCACATAATGTGTGTCTGACCTGACATGATTCAGTGATTACAAATTAGGAAATTATTGCTCATTCTGCTTGCTACATTAGTGCAATCTACTATTTATTTATATAGGACAAAATTAGACAGTTTTTTGCAGTCTGAATTTTATGTCACTTGAGACAATTTGCCTTCAGCTGTAGGTGGTCTGAATCTACTCCAGCTGTTATTTACGTATGGGACAGTACTGACATCAAAACTTGATGACCTTCATGATAGAATTGAAATAAAGCAAAATATAATTATAAAGATTATAGTATTATCCTTTTAAAAATGGAAAAAGAGAGAGAGAAATAAAATCCAAGAAAGACAGGTGATGCCAGTACAGTTGCCCACTACCCACTGAGCAGTGTCTATCCCATCCCAAGCAGTGATCAGTCCCTCCTGGCAGACTCTCCCACCAGTTTATATAATGGGCAGGACATTTTATAGTACAGAATATCCTTTGGCTAGTTCAGGTCAGCTCTCCTGCCCATGCTCCCTCCTGGATTCTTGTGCACCTGCTCCCTGGCTGAGCATGAGACACCGAAATATCCTCGACTTAGGGTAAGCACTACTTAGCAACAGCTAAAAATCAGTGTGTTATTGACATAAATCTCATACTAAATCCAAAGCACAGCACTGTAGCAGCTACCAGGAGGAAAACTAACTCTATCCCAGCCCAAACCAGCACAGTGCTGCTGACAGACAACTATGATGTGTGTGTAGGTATTTTTAACGTGTCTTGAATACATCATTTCTAAAGTGGTCACAAAGTTTTAAAAAGAAAAAAAAAAAGAAAACCTCCTCCATATCTAAAATGACAGAAACTTCAGTTAAAATCTTCACTGCCTGAATTAAGCGTGCTATGAGATCAAATACATTTTCTGTTGTTTATAACACATTTTCCATTAGTAGTATGGCAATGTGAAAAATGCATTTGAGGCGAAAGAAATAGCATTTCTCTGCGCTGTAGCTTAAGTAGATTTCCTCTTCATTGAATAGATAAATGAAGTTCACATAATGTGTTACTGAAAGTGTTGCTTCAACTGCTGCTCTGTTACGTTGTAATACCCACCATAGGAAACGGTCCATCTCTGGTGCTCACCATCAAATCCAGTTTCCAGCTGGGGTGTTTTACCTGCTGCGTACACTTAAATGCAGTCTTGTTTTTTTCAGCTGTGTTTCTCCTTTTTTATAAAGGAGATAAAATATAGTTGGACTATGCAACTCAGAGGCAGTAGTTTATCTCACTGCTAGTGACAGATAATGGTCCTATAACACAGCAAAGATTGCAGTGACAAAATGGTATGCAAATATTTTAAAATGAGGAGGCAGGAGGGTATTAAGTATGAAGTTAAATTTCATTGTGAGTGAGGACTGTATGGGTGTGTGTTTTTCCCTTGTCCAGTAGGCATTGGATGCTGAGTTCAGTAGAGCTTAGTTCTTACATTTTTTGGTGTTTCTGGAAAAGTTTTATTTCATTAAAAAGGTACAGAAAGGAGTGTTCTTTGGATCCTTCTGTCAGAATGTTGGCACAGCTCATATTGTAAATTATAACACTGAACAATAAACAGTTCAATAGAAAATTGCTTAATCTCTTCAGGAACAGTTAAAATAAAATGCACATATTTCACTATAAGCTAAATAGTTGATTGCCCAATTTTAGCTGTTTGTGTTTCACACAGCTTGCCAGCTCGAATTTAATTTCCAAAATATTTTCAGTAAAAGGAGTTGTGATGCTGGAATCTCAAAGCCTCTGTTACTGCATTGGATCTTCCTGAGCTCACCAGAAGTTTTGTAGAGATGATTTTGGGGTTTGCTGTTTGACATGATGTACAGCTGGGGTGATCCAAGGTGATCTGAGGGCTGTTGATCCCTGTTGATTTAAACTTGGACTAAACCTTCAGAAGGGATCACAGAACCACAGAATATCCTGAGTTAGAGGGGACCCACAAGGATCATCAAGTTCAACCCTTAGCCCTGCACAGGACCATCCCCAAGAGTCACATCACAGGCCTGGGAATATCATCCAAAGGTTTCTTGAACTCTGTCAGGCTTGGTGACGGGGGACAGTTCACATGGGAGAGAGGAAAGGAGGGAGGAGAAGACAAAGATGAATGAACCACTCATTTAATTCCATAAAGAAGTAGGTGCTAAGGACGTAGCTCCAGTGTTATTGGAGCATCCAGGAACAGTGTGTGGCTGTAGTTTCTTGGCTGTAGCTATCACATTATTTGTGTGGCAAATGATTGTGTTTTCATCGTAGAGATATAGAGCTTCCCATGACTCAACCAAAATCATCATTCCCATGGCTACTCCCAGGGTATATATAAATTTTTCAAGTTTTTTTTTATTTTTAAGAATAAAGAACTGTGAAATGAGAGTGATTGAACTTCCAGCCTCGAAAGAGGTGCTTTGTAACTCATTTATTTTCTTAAAATCTGAATACTTTGTTGTAGCACAAAAGCATTTAACTTTGTTCCTTATAGACAGAGCATTTTATCAACTATTGTATCTTTTATACATTTTGAAGTAAGATATCCTTGTCTGCAATACTAATGGGCATCTGTCTCATGAGGGACTTGCTTTACTTTGCGGAGAGGCATTTGCAATGAGCTCAAAGAGGAAAGGTCCTTTCCTTGTCTGATATAGTGGGTCTATTTTTCATTTTCAGAATTCAGCCTTGAATTTAATTGTTAGATGCAGCAGAGATACTTTTATAAGCTGGCATGCAGCACTGCTTTAGTGATGGGACCTGGTAGCTTCCAGTAATATATATGGGCACTAGACTTTACTGGTCCACACAAGGCCTCAGCTCTCACTCTCCCAGGACTCTAAGCCCAATTTCTGCTAGAAGGAACATGCTAATATGTTAGTTATTTTCTAACTTGAGTTAACAAAATTGCTTTTGTATTACCCTGGCAGACTACATGCCTGGAGGTTCTAAACTGGCCTCCAATTTGCCTCTACCATGTAAAATATTGCTGGATACAAATGTCTGTTTATTTAATGAGATGTGGGACAGGCCTTTGTTGTGCATGTACCTAAAGGAATGACTGACATGAGTATGAAAAAATACGGATATTGAACAAATAAAACTATAGATGTGTTATTTTAAATATATTTTGTTCTGTATTGTTGGACCACAACATTTTAGAGTAACCTGTGAAATTCAGTTCCCACAAACATTTGAATGTTTTGGGTGTTCTGGCTTTCAGAAAGAGCAGAGGATTTAGCTGCACTGAATCAGACCATGATTCAGTATCCAATCTGTCATCTCCTGCTCAAAGCATAAGTCATGGTGCTAATCAAGGTGAAAGACTAATCATGCTGCAGGATCCCATCCCGGGTAAGGAGTGTTCCTTCTGGAGGTTTAGAGGCTGAGCTGTTCAGATATTTGACACTGCACAGTTGTAAATGTCATTTGTCTCTTTAGCCTTCTGAAAGCATTGCAGATAATGTCATGCAATTAATCTTAGTGTTATGTTACAAAAAAAATAATGTTTCCTGTTCTTTGCTTTAAGTTTATATTTCCATTGACTGTCCTTTTCTGCTTGGAGTATACTGGAGATTTACAGGAAAGCTCTGGCCAGTTATCCAAAGACCTTGATAATGTTGACTGCTGTGTCACCATTGCTGATGAGCAACTTGCATAACAGTTGTATAAATACAGATAATTGAGAAAGCTTAATTTCATTAGTAAAATTAAAGGGTATACTCTGTACTGAAAATATAAATTTGCATAAAAGTAATTAGGGCAGTCAATTTGATTCTCATCAATCACGTGTAGTTTGCCATATTTCTCGAATTTTCTTTTTTCTTTCTTGGGAATGCAAAATTCCAGCTTTTTATTTCCACACATGTTTCTGTTTCTCAGTTATATTCAGTGCTTGATCATTCTCTTAATATCTTTGACATATGATAATTGTTCATTAAAATGTGCATCTGTAAGTTTGTAGATGATCTTGAGCATAACTAAAACAATACACTTTGTGGAAGAAATTAATGTTTGATTCTACAATTGTAGTTGCTATGTTGTTTTAATCTAAATAACTTTCTTTTGATGAACTATAACAAAAAGCATTTTTCTTTGTAGTAAGTGTATAGCAACAATCTGTAACAATGACAAATTAAGCTATTAAAATGCCAGTAAGTTTTGAATATATAACCAAACATACCTATAGAGTACTACAGGTTTATTAAAAATTAAATCCTGCTTTGTAAGCAATTTTAGTTATGAACCCAGTTATTAATAAGATTTAGATTTCGATTATGATACATATTTCTTCTGAATTTAAATTATTTTACTAGGATGCAAGCATTTAGGAGAAATGAACTTTTAATACTATAGTAGATAACACAGCATCTCTCTGAATATTATAAACTGACTGTGTGACTTGAGCACTAGAAATATTATATTACACATGTCAAATTAGCATCCAACTTCTAGAAAATTTGCATAGAATAGTCTGAATAAATAATTGCCTATGATTTTCACATCTGGAATTAAAAAAGCACATTCCTTCCAGGCACAACAGAATGTCAGCTTTTCAGACACAACTTTTAATTAGAAATTGGACAGAAGTTTGAATTCCTGGTTTGCCATGGGACAACTGTAACATTTCGGAGGGATAGGGTTTTTACTTGCTTCCCATAAGGTGAAGATCAGGTTTTTTCAAGTTCTTAGAGTACATCTGAAAATAATTGCATAGTTTTTGAGGAAAATATTGTTTCAACACTCTTGAAAAGAACTTTTGAAGTACTTGTGCCTTGCAGCTAATAGGACTGTCATAGCACATAAGTAGCTGGGGCGACCTGTGGGTCATATCTCAGGTTTGGCCAACTTTGGGACCCCTGTCCCCAGCAGCAGATCAAGGCAAGTGCCAGGAGATAAGAATACCAGCACACCATGTACTAAATATACTAATTATATATATGTGTGTGTGTCTGTGCATGCTAAATATTCAACTAGTAACTGAAGTATGAAGGATTCTAAATGTGTGTGTTTTCCTGTGTGTAGTGTATTTTGCTTTTCAGATATGAAATTATATAAATGTGAAATGGAAAATTATGGTTCATTAGCCCATCTTCTGGCCTCCAGGTCTATATTCTATCAAGTGTTTGGTAACTGTTCTTAACACACATCCATTATCTCCAAGTCAAAATCTCTCTTGAGTTTTGACATGGCTTATCTACTGCACTGTCTCTTTCATTTACTCTTCCTCCTGAAAAAGCTTCAAGTTACACCCATATGCCTGAGTGAATAAGTAGGCTTGGTGGATTAGATCTTAAAACATTTTGGCCACCTAGAGTTCAGGCTTGTGTTTCTATATAAGCAATTTTTCCATTAGTTTTATGTGTCCTGAAATAGGACTGTGACACAGCTGAATTTCAGAGCAAGCTTTTAAGAGCAACAGAGGGGGTTCGTATGCATTTCAAAAAGTTGTCTCAAACACTTTATACAGCTTTTGTAGTAATTGCATCAACCTGGAAAATTAACATTAGAATGTTGCTTTCATCAGCATTCCGAGAAAAAGAAAAATTTTTTAGAAAGTCGTGGGGAAAAAACATATTTTGGGATAGTTCTACAGATATTGGGTTTATGGAATTACATTTCAGCTAAATTTTGGAGCTTTTTCTGAGGCACAGCTTAAACTCATTACAAGTGAACTATATTTGGTGATACAGGCCTTAATGGCTAAGCCAGTATTCAAATATACCCAAACTTTTTTCTTAACAGTTCAACCCATCTCTACTTTTAATTAGTTTTATGATGAAAAACAGAAACTAAAACTGTTGCTCCAGCAGAAAATCCACTTTTATGCTTGAATGGCCAGCTATAATGATTATGCAAACTAGAATTACATACACTTCCTTTTTATTGCTCCAACTACAGAGCACACAGTACTTTGCAGCTACCTCAAGTTCTTTCATTTTCTATTTCTTTCTTCAAAGAAAGTAAAGCATTTTTAGATTCTTGAAATCAGATGTGTTTTTTTTCCCCATGCACTTCCATATTTGAAAATATTTCAACATTCTCAGTGATTTCTTGGAAAACTTTGCTTTTTTTTCCCCCAGTTTCACATACTCTGATATCACCTCTACTGAAGCTACCAATTAGATAAATGGGGAAAATTGGGTACCTGATCCTGAAAGCACTATGACTTTTTCGTGTTAAATCTTGGCTTTGTCATGACTTTAGGGCTTAGGTTGTTTACATGATCCAGCCATCTTAACTGCATGGAAGATAATAATTCTGCCTTCCTGAGAATCTGATGAGTCATAAATATGCTAGTGAATTCATTCATGGGAAATGTAAAGTACTCTTAGAAAAAAGTGTACACTGAAATCCTTCCATATGAAAATCCTTTCACAGCAAAAAAAAAACCCAAAACCAACCAAACCAACAAACCCCAAAACAAAACACCAAAACACAAAAACAAACAAAACAACAAACCCCAAAACACAAGAGTTTGACCAAAGTCTGTGGGGGTCAGATCTCCTTGCTACAGCTGCATCCTGAACTGATGCAATGAAAAACTGTCAAGTCAAAACAGTCAGAAAATGAAGCTGAGCCTTAGAAAAAAACCTTAGGATGTAGCCAAATATGGTAGGAAGGTTGACAGATTGGTTGGGAACTTTGGTTGATCTCAGCTTCTGCCATTTGCATTCCTGCTGGATATGTGCAGTAAGCTGCCAAGCAGAATTCCTTGTTTCACAGATCAGTGTTCCAGCTAAATAGGTGTCTAGAAAAATAGCAGATTTATTTGTGTATTTCCTGATAGGACAAGGGGTGTAGTGGTTTTAAAGTAAAAGAGGGTAGATTTTGAGTAGATATAAGGAAGAAATTTTTTGCAATTAGAATGGTGAAACAGTGGCACAAGGTGCTAGGAGAGGTCATGGATGTCCCACCCACGGAAATATTAAAGGTCAGGCTGGAAAGGGCTCTGAGCAGCCTGGTCTAATTGAAGATGGCTCTGCTCATTGCAGGGGATTGGACTAGATGAGTTTTAAAGGTCTCTTCCAACCCCGACTCTTCTATGATTCAAACTAATTGTCTATATCTGAAATTAGAACAAGCTTAAAATGCCAGATACGGAACTGAAGTGAGACGCAAAATTGTGTGGATGGTTAATTTGGATTTCACTTTCATAATCCTCTTCATCACAGTGCAAATCTGAGAACAAAGAGTGCTTGACAAAGAAGCAGCAGGGAAATCAAGGAGAGATTGTACATATTTGTTACCTGAGTTGGATCATGGTGTGGTTATTTTACAATATTACAGACAGCAGCAACCACCAAATGTGTACGGACCCTGTTTCTAAGCCACCTTCAAAAATGATAACTTTTTACAGGGAAGTTCACAGTGTTAATGTCTCCATCATTTGTACCAGAACTTTGGATGTGCACTATTCAAAAAAATCCAAAATATAAGACTCGAATTTCACTAAGAAGTTTCAAAATACATCAGTTTCAGATTTTGGGTTGTGTGGTAGGATTTGGGTATTACTTGCAGGTACTGTGTATTTCTGTGTTCAGCATAATTTGCTTCATGAGTAAAAATCTGAATATAGTCACTAAATTCTTTATCGTTGTGGTGTTTATTGAAATTGCCTGAACACTTGTAGCCTCTTGTAATATCATAGTACCTTGTTCTGGATGCTAGATCTGGTTTTTTTCTAAAGAAGTTTGAAACTTCTAAAGGATCATCACTTAATCCATTTAAATTAATTTTCTTTTAATCTTAGATGTCCTCACACATTCCTCTCAACATTGACCTCTTCTCAGAGTCCACTGTCCAATTTACCTTAAAATGTGGTTTTATCGTGGGACACTTGCTCAGCATTTTAAAAGAAAGTTCTGAAATTGAATCTGAGATAAACATCCCAGATTTAAAACATGTGCTTTCTACCAGTAAAATTTGATATAAAATTGTAATGGGAAAATAAAGCCTTCTACTTCCAAAAGAACTCAAGGCAATTGCTAAGGAATTGATGATCCTAATTCAGGGTATAAGAACTCAGATATTACCATTGTATGTCTCAAATGGTCTGTCACAAAGATAACACGGCAGCTACTTTTATGAGAAATGCTTTTTATTTCTAAAGTTACAGTTCTATTAAACTGATAAATAAAAGAACTTGAATTAGATTTTTCCATCTGTCCTCCCCCCAGAGCAATAAATCTTCCCTTTTTAGCCTAAGTATGGGTAGTCTGTTGAGACCCCTGGTGGCCTAGTGGTTAGCGTGCAGGACTTTCACTGCTGTGACCACGGGTTCAAATCCCGGTCTCCTGGCCTGATGGAGGTCGTTAGCCCTGTGTGGCCATCCATCTATGAGAAGGACACTCTAAACAAACCTACGTCCTGAGGACCTCACTGCCATTGTCCAAGCTTGCTTGGCCCCGGCAGATGAACCTTAGGATTAAAGGGTGGGCTCAGTTCAGCGCAGGCTGTGTCTCACCTAAAAAATCCATTGCGCAGGCTGGAAAGGTAAAAAGACCTTTCCCCAAATCTTCGTTCGCGAAGATGGGCCATTATGGGTAGTCTGTTAACGTGCATCTGTAATTAATTTAATTTTATTCTGGAAGTACCTAGCAAAGGAGGCAGGGGGACTTCTGACCCTGTATATGGAGGTACTGGGTCTACTTTGTATTTTTAGGTGTATTTTTTCACTGTAGGATATATCAGTCACTACACAGTTCTCTGCCAGTGGTGAAAGCTCTTCAGACTATTTCAAGATTCTTAAACTGATTACTTGAGAAAAATCTTCCACCAGAATTAATGCTCTTGATTTTTTAAACTGTGATATCTGTTTAAAGCTGTTTGAATAGCTGTACTCAAAAATCTTTGCAAGCAGAGACAAATCCTTGAGCACTCATCGTTTTCTGATTTCTTGGTGTTCTGATACTTCTTAACAGCACTACAGAAAGGGCAGAAAGTCACAGCAGAAGTGCTTTGTTTAGGAGCTTCCTATCTCGATCTCATTTCAAAACAAGATGTAATTTGTGATTTATACGTTATCTGGAATCCAAAATGTCATATAATCCAAATATCATTAAATGCAGAAAGGTGCATTGGCCATCCTCTAGATGAGGGTGTCTGCCTCTATTTAGTTTGTTAGAATTTCCCATTCTAACCAGATCCTCATGATAGCTTTTGTGGAAGTAGAAATGGCAATAGTACACGACATGGGGCCTCATATCTTTTTCCTAAGGCTGCCTTCACACCAACCACTGTGGGACAATTTCTTTCAAATGTCTTTATTCCCAAAATAATATATATACCACACAGCTATGTGCACATTATAAATACATATAAAGTCTCTTTTCTTTTTACTCCATCCTATCAAAGGATGAGGCAACATGTTGGAGCTGTGTAACCTACACACCAAAACTGTTGAACTCCTTCCTTATTTTGATGGATGTAGCCTGAGTTTGGCAGTGTAAGTTGTTCCTATCAAGTATAACTGAGAAGGTTCTCACTGTTCTCTTCAACTAAACTCTTTGAAGGCTCTAACTATACATAAATGCAATCTCTTAATTATTCACTTATTTGCTTGACTAGAAATAACAGTTCAACAAAATGAAAACTCCGAATCTTTAGTCTGCAGACTAGCAGACATTTAATAGATAAGTGGAATTCAGGTTAAATGATAACACAGAGCAGAAACTATTTGATTCAAACTGAAATTCTCTGTAATTGGTACAGATATTCCCATTATATCTGATTGCCAAATAATAGAGTACCTTTCAAAACTGGGTAACTTACAATTTGACATCTTTATATTGATGTAGGTTAACCAAAGGCCTGGTCTGAAGTACTCTGAAGTAAATAGAAACCTTAACACTGATTCTAGTAAGCTACTTCCTAGACTCCAAAAACTTGTAATCTTTGGAGAATGTATTTCTCTGGATAAAGCTAGAGACCTGAGAGTTAAAGACAGGGAAAAAACAAGTTCCTTGGTATTAGGTTGTCAGTAGTGTGTTAAGATTTAACTTTCAGCAAAGGACACAGCTGAGTTGGAGACACAGAATCATAGAATCATTTAGTTTGAAAAAACCTCTAAGATTGTCAAGTCCAACCATAAGCCCAGCACAACCAAGCTCATCACTAAACTGTGGCCCCAAGTGCCACATCCACACATCTTTTAAATCCCTCCAGGATTTGTGACTCCACAACTGCCCTGGGCAGTCTCTTCCAATACTTGACATCCTTTCAATAAAGAAATTCTTCCTAATATCCAATCTAATTGTCCCCTGCCACAGCTTGAGGCTCTTTCCTCTTATCCAGTCACTTGTTACCAAAGAGATTGACTGTCACCAGGCTACAACCTCCTTTGAGCAGTGAAGAATATGACTGTCCAAGCCACGAGCAGCCAACTCCTCCAGGAAAATGCTGTGGGAAACGGTGGCTTTACTAAAGTCCAGGTAGACAACATGCACAGACTTTCCTTCATCTGCTAAGCAGGTCACTTTGTCGTAGAATTTAATACAGCAACTCTTTGAAGACAGTATGAAAGCAGCAGTGGGATGATTTGAGATGTGGTGCATTAGTGCAGTGCGTTAATTGTTAAGACATTTGTGTTCTTATTGGAAATTTATGTTTGTACTAACTCTCTCCTCTGAATGCTGTCTTAATGCTATTCATCTTAACAACACTGGACAGATGAAACAGGCTAAATTTCTTCCTGAAAGGGCCATTATGTTGCCTGTTGCAAAGGCATAGTGATTTCTGGGCAGCCTGAACTGGTGCAATTCAGCCAACCTTAAAAAACAGCATTAATGCGTTTAGCTGGGCATTAGGAAACTTAAATAGCTTTTTCAGCTTTGGAGTTTGCAATAGGTCTGGAGAGCCATCAGGTATTGACACATTCCTGTTTGTACTGGATGAAAGACTTACCTCCTTGGATATCTTTTACATCTCTCCTTTTCTCTGCCTTTTTCTCTCTTCCTACTCACTTCTGCATGGCTTTTTTCTCTTCTTGCTCTCTCCTTTTTTTTTCCAAAAACAGCTGGATTTATATCATTCCTGAACCAAGCTAGGTTCCTACTCCATGCCATTGTGGATGCATCAGCTCTGCGTTACAGTTGTGCATGGAAAAATCAACAAATAAGAGATATTTGACTGGATAATGACGTTCAGTTAGATTTGGTATAAACTGATATAATTTTTAACTTATATGAGGATAACAAAGTTGATATGAAAAAGCCTTCATTCCTTTGTCTGTTAAATGTATAATAACCTTTTTCACATTAGATGTAGAGTGGGAAGGGGGTCATTTAAGAGCAGGAAATGGATTTCATTATCATTGATAAAGTCTCTAGCATACCACCACAAGAGGTGCAAACCATCTTTTATTAAGAGCTTAGTGGCAATTTTCTATGTCAAAATAATTTATGCTTGCTTAACATCCAGGTTAATCTCTACAACACCTCCTGATAAACAATTTTTTGAGATTTATTATATCACATATACTCAGTAACCCAAGCAAATATGGGTTTGCAAAGAAATATGAGGGTACCACAGTTCATTGCCTTTGCACATTTACAACTGCCATTGCCTTTGATCAATTAATCAGAGTAGTAAGAATCAGACAAGGTAGTTTATTGAATGGGGTAGAGCTGAAAAGTCAGTAAAGTTGCAAGTCTGTTGAAACTTGTTTGATAAAATCAATTTGTAGTGCCTTGGTTTGGAATTTTATAACTCCTATGGCAAAGTGAAGTGTAAAATCCTTACCAAAGTTTAGGATCACTCATGCTTTGATAGAGACTTGAAGCTGGTGTGCAGCACTTGACAAGACTTAGCTGCAAGGAATGACTGAGTTGGGTGAAATCACAGGGATAAAAGTTGTAGCAAAATGAGGGAAGGAACATTTATGGCCAGGCAAGAAGTGCAACTGTGAAGTGCCAAGCATCTTTCTGTTCAAGTGCTTTTGGGAATATAACAATAACAAGACTTTTTCAAAATATTGATCTACCTGTCCATATCTTTCAAGCAGTTGTTTGTCAGTAGTTAGGGTTTCAATGCAAGCAACACATTTTCAATAGCATCTCAATAGAAAAAAATTACTGTAATGTACTAAATTATTCTGTTTATCTGAAATAGAACTGTTACACACCATGGCTTTTATTTTTTTATTGAAAAATACATCAGAAAGTTCTTTTTCAACCAGAAAAATTATGATTTTAGTGATCCCGCCTTTCCAGTAATGACTCTGATAGTGGCAGAAAGATTTGAGTTCTCACCTCATTTCGGATCTCATATAAAAAAGGTCCTGTGGGTCACTTCAAAATTCTTCAAGGTTGCTTTGAGTGCCATGGCTTATTTTTTCAAGCTGTTTTGTGCTTTGTAGAAAAAAATTAATTATAGACACACTTATATCTGGCAGAAACAAGGAGCCAAACATTTGAATTAATTTTTAACTGTTAATGTATGGTAGTTGATGAATGTACTGATGTTTATCCAGTGAAACTACCTGGATGAGAATGAATTGTGCTGGTTGGAGGAGCCTTTCACAATTCTAGTCCAGAATTATAATCTTACTGCTTTTAGGAAGAGCTGTACTGCTCAACCTGGCAAAACCCTTTCAGCAATTCCCGATCAGTTTGTCAGAAATGGCACTTCTGAGCTTTTCCTGCCCTCTGTGCAACAGGGGTCTGGGAGCACAGGGCTGCAGACACCCAGCTTCTCTGTGCTACACTAGATTTTGGGTTATAGTGGTTGTTAAATACATGCCATTTCATCAAGAAATACAACATGAGCATGGGACAGGTTGCCCATAGGGGTGGTGTGTGCCCCATTCCTGGGATGCTCTGCTAATGTTTGGTATCAGATTCACAGTGAGATAAATTATATTTTATAAATCTGCATTTTTTATTTTCCTCATTTTTATATGCTAATCATTATTGCTATGCAGGATTACTTTTGACTTGGACCAGGGGAGTTTCTTATCAGATACAGAATTATTTAACTAAGGGTATCTGTAAATGAAATGTAAGCAGTGGGAATTTTTGTCTCTGATCTATTAGGCTTCTGTTGCATGTAAGATATTTGTTGAAAGAGTTGATTCTTTTAAAACTAAGCAGCAAGATAGAACTTTGAATACTACTACTTTACTTCAGCTTTCTACAACTGCTTTGTGAAACAGCCAATCATACATATATATATATAAAACCCATATGATTATATATGTTCTTTAATCATAACTTTTTAATATATGCACTTAACTCAGTGAACCTACTTCCCTAAATTTCTTATACTGACCTGTGCAAGGATCAGGCATGGGAGAATGAGAGGAAAGGACAAGGTAAAATCTCAGTCATTCGTCATGTCTTAGCTAAAATGTTTCTTGGTTTGAAAGTTACCTTAAACTGCACTGCAAACTAAAAAGGTGCTTATTTATTTTGTTGAAGTAATTTTACACTTGTGGTGGGTGATAAACAGCAGAACATTGCTGATGTTGATTAGGCACTGTGCTGATATTTTTCTCAATTTTCAGGGAAACATTAGTTACATTTGCATCTTTTTGCTAAATGAGATAGGAAAGAAGTTCTATGAATTTATTTTCATGACATCATGGCAGAGTTAAGATTCTTTAAATAGCGAGGCATCCCATTAGACATGAAGGATTTTGAAAATAATTATATGCATTTTAATGAGGGGGAAATACTTTATTCTCATCTGGTTTTCTGCTACTGGATGTGTTTATAATCAGCTTTTTAATTTCTGACTTCCACACTAAACAATCATGTGTACAGAGCAGGAGCTCATACCTTCAGTTGTACTGAGAGATGCCAGACTGCCCTGCCAGTATGGACTAAGTGGAGCCAGATTATACAAGTAAAAGGATAAATCTGTGAAATTTGGGTTCAAGTAGACTTAAAAATGGTTTTAAATAAGTGACTTAGAGCTCTCTACAGTTTAGCACATTTTTTTGTCAGAGTAAGGGGTCAGGTAACACTCTCCCTTGAAGAGATACATTAAGGAGATGTTAGGAATAGTATTAAAAAGGAGGGACTGTAATTTCATCAAAAATGATAGAAGGTATGATTTACACCATTTTCCTGGTGTTTGAGGGACGTAATATATTTAGAGAACAAAATGAATTCATTGTAAAGAAAATATTGCACATACACTCTAATTCAGACTGAAGAACTCTATTTACTCAATTGGAGGCAAGCTTTTCATAAAACAGATGAATAATTTATGTCACTGTTTTTTTGCTGCTAGCTGTTTATATGCCTTCTAGTATCCCATAGTCATTCTCAGACAACTATTTACAGTTTGATACAGAAAGAGATTAAGTGCCTCATTGAAGGTCACACAAGAAGACTAACAAAGCCAGGAATTAAACAGAGATCTGTAATAATTGTCTAGTTTCATATTTATTTAACACAATTTCCTAGCACTTCAATTACGGCTGGTTGGTTGGACAATAGCCAAAGTCAAGCCAGCTTTCCCAGCTTGCCAAGAGACCTCTGTTTTACTGTTACTATTGACAGTTAATGTTTCTTCCATGATGACAAGCTGTGGTCAGAAAAAAAAAATTATCTTAAATTAGACTGTATCTTAAACTCATATGCTTTTTGCAATGTCTTAGTTCTTTACAATATCTGATAGAATGTTATTTGGCGTAGTTTCAAAATCAAAAGTTATATTTTGTCAGGCATTTTTTCCCAGTGAATTTTTCAATGGGCATTTACTCTGAATAACTTAAGATACTTTTTATACAATGGAGAAATACATTCTCTGAAGACTTATATTTGCCTTCTCACCACCCCCACCCCCAATTTCAAGACAAAAATATGAACTGAAAGTATAGAGGGAAGGGAATAAAAAGTAAAAGTCAAATGACCGTTGCTTTTTCTTACATTGCGATTATTTTGTTCTTGAATAGAAAGTACAAAAAAAACCATTCCCTCTTCGATTTTTGTCATTTCTGAGATCTAGTGGTGGTAACACAGACACTGAAGGTATTCCTTGTGCATTTGGGAAGATCTGAGCATACAGTTTAGGTTGTAATATCCTACTGGAAAACAATTTATCATCTCTGTTGAATCCTCTTTGAAAGTAAACCCAAAACACAGCAATTCTTTGTCCTAGCCTTTCTGTTCATCTTAGGTACATGAAGCTGTTAAAACAGAATGGATGATGTTTGTGGATATTTTCACATCTGTTCTCATTTCGAAGAAACAAATAGGAAGTTCCAGGGCATGGATTATTCCCCTGGAAATCTGTTGTGTTTCCTGTATACCCTTCCCAGCTGTTTGACCTTGCTGCTCTCCTGCCCATAAAAGCTGTATTTGCTATCGAACCGCGGCTCTACGAGAAACAATCCATCAGTTTTACAGATGCTGCAATCACTTCAATTCACTGCAAAGTTAACAGTATCACAGTAACTCTCACATTACCAGTTCTGTTTTCAAATAATTGACTTAGGAACAAGTATTATTATGCCCAGCTTATGGCCATATCAGGCTGAGTAACTCATCAGGACACAGCTTAGGGCAAGGGAGCTCTCCAGCAGGTATCGTGGGCAGCTGTGATCCTGGGCCCTCTGTCATTTCCCACCTGGGACTGAGATGGGCAATTTTACCTCACTCACAGAGGAAACACGAGCCTTCATGGTAAAGTCCTTGTGCCCACATTGACCAATTTTAAAATAGAAGATTAATGTCTTGGAGCAACAATACCACAGCCTGTCTTTCATCTGTTGAGTGACCACCTAGAGGACTGAGTCAAATTTTTGCTGCCTCAGGGAAGATGTTATTTTTTTTTCTTTTTCTTTTTTTTTTTTTACACATTGGAAAAGGTTTCAGAACTGCAAGTGAGAATATCTAAACCAAGGAAAGCCCTACATCTTTGAGTGTTCTCCCAGAAAGCCCCTGCAAGCTGTGAATGAAAAGATAAATAAAAGGTGGTTGTGTGCTCTAGACAGGGTTCATCTAGTGATAAACCACCCTAAAATATGGTCTGCTCACTGAACTCAGTTCTTAAGCACAGATGATCTGACCCCATGCTAAAGGGGTCAGCAACATGGGTGCAGAATGCCAGGAACCAGGAGCAGTTGAGTAACAGAGACTTTTTTAAGCAATATCTGAGGTGAATGCCTCGGGCATTGCTCCACTGACGCTGGAATATCTGCTTCTGCTGGGAAACCTTTGGTGAAGTTCATATATTAACTTCAGTGTCATTAAGATGTTTGAGTCCCTCAGTGGAAAGACATAAACAATTTTTGAATCTATTCTAAATTGAAGTATTTATGATGAAATATTGAGGGTTTAATGATGTCAGATTTCATAAATCTAGCAAAGGCTGGTATTGTCAAGCTAATATTACAAAGGAAGAAAAATATCTGTCTTCTTTCTCATCATCACCATCACTTACTCTGAGCACTTTGACATAAAAAGAGTTATCATTTCCTGAGTGCTCATTTAATCAATTAAATAATGACAGAAGTGTCATGTAGCTTATTATTCAATTCATATAGATACAGTCATATCCAATGTTATGCAGCAAACCAGTAAATAATTTATCAAGTGACTTGTTTGTGAATGATCTGCAATCAATTTAGAATTTTCTTAAAGTGAGTTCCTTATTTTCAACTGCATGCTAAATCACTTCTGTGAATTTCTTTGCCAATTACTCAAGCTGTAACTGTAACTAAGGTTGATAGTTTTAATGTCAGTTTTGAGAAAAGGATTTCCATATATTAGGCTTCTATTCTCATAGCTTCATGACAAAGTCTTCAATTAGAATGTTAATTTTCTGTTTAAATTGAGGGGTTTCCCCTGACAAACAGTGTTCTTTGCAACATTAAGAGCAGTTCATATTGACTGAAACATGGGTGGAAATTTAAGAAAGGAGTGGTGGGCACAGCAAAATATTCAGCTGTGCAAAACTATTCTATCCAGGTCAGCAAATAGCATGCTTGTCTTAATGCTGCCAGTAAGAGAGTATAATTCCCATGTTCTCATGGCAGGAGCTTTTCAATGTATTTTTAAAGAACACAATATTTTCTTAAAGGAGTTTTTGAATCTGCTGTTTAGAAGGGATGGCAAGACTGGTTGGATCGTGTGTAAGATCAGTGTACAGTTTTATTTCTATACATTTGAATGTGAAAGAGTCTATGCTAGATTAGTTTGATCTGTTGTGCCATATCTTTCAGTACCATAGATGAAATCCAGATATCTCTGTTGAAAAATACTGAATTTCAATCAGTATTTTAGTCAAAATGTCTTTTCCTCTTGTCATATATTTGTCATTTCACTGGTTTAACTGTATGGAGCTTATTGGCATGAAAAATATTGAGGGGATTTTTTTGTTAATAATTGTTGAAATTACCTTAAAGACTAGTTTAATGGACTCTATCCTTTTCCTTGGTCTAGAAAATGAACATAAGTCAAGGTTATTTTCTTCCTCACATCCATGTCATACATTAAGCATATTTTAAAATCAGTAATATTTTGTATTAATTTCTAAATCACTTAGAAATCTTCCTGATTGAGATTAGTGGTAAATTGTCATATAAACATTATGTTGCTTAAAATTTAGGATAAATTTAAAGAACTCTGCATATCAGTTTAATACTTCTCAAAAATCAAAGGTACTAGGGTTTAATTATGTCTTTTTGAAGGAAGACAGGAAAATAATAGAGTATTTTCTCTGTCATCCGTGAAGTTATTAAGATGGTAAGAAAAGGACACCACATTTGAGTCTGTTCAGTAATGTGCAGGAAAATTGTGTAACATTTTGTGGGATTTAGGGATAATTGTTTTGTGCTTGTGTGGATTAGAAACTGGAGCCCTGATCCCAGGATTAGAATTGTCAATCCTACCTGTCTTAGCAACACCAAACCCCGGCTTTGTCAGTCTCATAAACATCGTGGGGGAAACCACGCTGAAAACCTTTCCATGTTTCCAAAGCAAGGTACAATGTATGTTCTCTTCATTTGATCTAAGGTTTGCTTCCAGTTTTGTACATTTATTTAGAAAAAGTCACGTATGCCCCTTTTAGAAGCTCTCACTGAAAGTGTGGCACAGAAGATTACTTTAAGACACACTTGGTTTCCACTATATTACACTTTGTAGATGCTGAAAGGGACTAAAAGTACTTTAGGTTGCAAACATTTCTACCATTACTGTAGGTGGTGCATTAACAGGAAACAGATTTGTTCACATCCAGACTTAATGCAGTCTTTTCCTAAAGTGTCCCCCATATGACCCTACATAAGAGTTCTTTTTTTCCATCATGGGACCTAAAAGCATTGCTGAGTCTTCTGATGGACATTCTTCATTTCAGCCATGGCTTCCATTCCTCTTAGGCTTTTGACCTGAGCTCTGCCTTCTAGCTTGCTCTGTGCCTTGATTAGTTAGAACTTCATGCTCTCCTGCTCCTATCTTAAATATTTTTTCTAACAAAGCAATAGTAAGAATAGTTCTGGGATTTTTGCCAAAAGTAACTTCCAGCTCTCAAATTAGTCAGGAAATATTTCTACCTTTCTTAAAGTTGAAGCCTTCGAATTCCTCAGAGCACAAATTTCTGAATGTCCACAAGGCACTTAAAACTTCAAATTGTGCCTTCACAGAACTCAAACTGTTTGCAAATCTCACTTCTTGCTTGCTCTGAATAAATGTGGTAGCTTTACAAGAGACCCAGACAAAATGGATTATGTTCATCTAATCTCCTTAAAGAACAAGGGAAAATATCTAGATAATAATTCCTAACTGTATATGTTGTAAAGGAACAGCCACTGTGAAAATGGAGAGTTTTAGCTGAATAAAAATCTGGCTTTCCTGTTTCCAACACAAACACACTGATGGGCAATCTCTACTGCACTTTCCAGTACTCAGTATATTGTCTTAAATACAAAAGAAAACTACTTGAAGTCTGTAGACTTATATAATGATTTTATGTCACTGCGTTGCCACTTTCCAGACATTCTGTAAATTCCATTCATCTTTTTCATGCAGGAATTGCTTCTACTACTTAGTTTCAATACAAAATCTTTTGTTACTATGCTGTGTACAGTGCAGCCTGCAAATTCTTCAATGTAGCTAACACTGACTATTGCTTCCCTTAGGTCAGCAGTTGTTTGTGCTCACTCACTGCCTGATCACAGTTTCCCTTATTTTTCTGCAAAAATAAAGCTAAGCATGAAACAGCAGGGAAACTCAGACATCATTTCTTTTAATGCAATTCTTCCATTAAAGTCCATGCAAAAACTTTCACAGGCGAACATCATTCCTAGGGTAAATAATGTAAGAAATAAAGATTAGGCAGATCATAATGTTCAAGTAGACAATGACCTAATTTAGACTGCCATGCCCTCATGTTGCAAACATTTTGAAGTTTGATGAACTTGTGAATGGAACAAGTTTTTCAAATCAGTGTCTGACTTAATTCTCGTGAGGTCGGACACTTGGGCAGATTTGTAGTGTTTGTACAGGAAAAACTTGTGTGATAAACTTTATGGGTTTAGAGAGCAAGTTGGACATGATTATTTTAGTCCTGTGTAAAACTTTTGGATGAAAGCATCACAAAATTTCCATACGGTCAATCTGTCACACAGGCCTAACCTAATCAAGATTTTAATTAAAAATTTTAACCAATCTATTATAAAAACATGATTATGATGAAAACTGTAAAATATTATTGATATTTTTTCTTTCCTTTAACTAAACTTTTGATTAAAACCAGCACTTATTAGTATACAGGAGACAAATTAGTCACTTAACAGGCATTAATGAATGGCCAAAACGAGGAAGTCTTTAAAATTGTGATTTGATACCACACTGCTCCTACTGATTTCTCTGATTCCTACCTTCTTTCAACAGGTAGGAGGGAGGTAGTTCTTTGTGCACTGTAGAAAAGGGATTAGGAGAACTATGGAGTTTACTTATTTATGGTCACTTCTACAGTTTTTACAATTACTGAGCAATGCTTTGAAAGCCTCTGTGCATAATTCACAGGCTCACTGAATTTCCATCTCAAGTTTATTTTCTGTTTACCAGAAGCTGTGAATTTAAACTCCTTTTTTAATAATGTCCTTTGCCAATTTAATAATAAATAATACAATAGCCTGCCAAAGAATATAGGACATCATATTGCCATGCTAAACAAATTAGACCGTCTATAAAAAAATCTGTGTAATGGAATTTTCTGTCAAATGAAAGAATGCTTTGTCTGCCACCATAATAAAGTCTTTTTTTGTTGAGATAAATGTCAGAACAGGTTTACATTTTCTCAAAGTGTCTGTGTTTAAATCTTTCTAGGTACTTCATAATAAGTAAGAGACTGTACTCAGAAAGAATCTCTAATTCATTTTTCTGACCCTGCTAATGATCTGGCAAGTTTAAAACCCAAACTTTTTCCTAAATTAAAGAGTTCCATTTGTTTCAATGTTTGGTACTCTCATTGGTGTAAAGAGAATCTCACTTAGCTGTAAGTCTTGTTGCAAAATCAAATAATCCTTTCTCCCTCAGCCTTATAAATTAAGGTGTTGTGTTTACGTCCTGCCCTTTAAGGTAATTTTTTTTTTCAACAACTGAAATAAAACTTTTTGAAACCTGGAATCTAATGATAGGGGTGCAAAATGTATTGCACAGTACAGTAACTGTTGTCTCCACATCAGAAAATGAAGACAGTAAGTGCCTGTTTCATTCCCTTTGAGTTTCTGTTAAACTGTAGAAAATAATATGTCCTCCTGCAGTTTCCTGAACTTTGTGCAGCATAACAGTGGATGAATAACCTAGTCCTTCTAGTTCCACTGTCTTCATTGTTTCCTTAGATTTACTACTCATGCTGTGAAATATAAATCCTATTTACCTCTTGTAGAAATCTCTTTTCTGTGTTTTTAAGTGGTTCTATTGATTTAATTGCTGAAAGGGACTGATCAGCCAGAGTCTTGGCTTTGTAAGAATAATTCTTTAGAAACATGGTATTTTGGTGAATTGTGAAGTGTCCAGAGGCTCATTGAGTCTCCTGCCTGGAGGCCAGGACCTCAGTTTCTTGATACTTACACAGCTGAGCAGCTGGAATTCTTGCTACAGTATTGCAAAGGAGGGAATTTTATAATATCAGTGTTTCTCACTTGCTAATCCTCAATGTCAACTGTGAAATACTAAAAAAATGTGGTTTAGACTTTAATTTTTCACCTGAAACATTCTTTGAAAGTTGAGGTTCTTGATTACTTTGAAATGTGTTCCTATTTACAAAGTTTAGCACACAACACCTATGTAATGGATTGGGTCCACACAGAAGCAAACATTTCTAATGTCCCTGGCAATGCCATGCTATGTATTGCTTGTTTCTGTGCTTACTTCCAGGTCTGCAGTTTGGGAGAAAAAGTAGACACACACTCTAGAGGCAAACCCTTGGAGAAAGAAAAGTAAATTACAAAGTTAAAAACCCTTTCCCGAAAATACAC
The DNA here is from genome assembly GCF_003984885.1 of Neopelma chrysocephalum. NCBI lineage: Eukaryota > Metazoa > Chordata > Aves > Passeriformes > Pipridae > Neopelma > Neopelma chrysocephalum. Next base: position 118,793 of record NW_020897734.1, read on the forward strand.
TGCTTTAGGCAATCTCGGCTTTAATCATAAGGGGTGATATGTGAAAAGAATTCTGTAAACATGAGGGAGCATTTGGTCACTAAGGTCCAAGGAGTACAAGTGTTGTGGGTTGAAATCCTTGGCTTAAATTCTATTTGGAAGCCATGTGGAAGGCATTGAAAATCTCAGGTTGTATTTTCCAGTGCTCTGCCTTTCTATAGGCTGTTAAAATGCAATAAAGACAGAAAACAAAAGGCAAATGTAGTGAATAACACATAGAAAACAATTTAATATCTGTGTTACCTAGTGCAGCACTGTCCTTTCTGAAATATTAAAGGAATTTACACCCATCAAAATAATATCCCCATGTGGAAAGTCCTTTCACTGAAGCATGTATAATCTTACTCTTTGGAAATTTGGACGAGTCTTTGTGTTTCTTTTTACAGTATTTTCACATGATTTTTATTACTTCTAACTTAAAAGTCTAATACCTGATATAGGTTTTTCATGACTAAAACTACCTCAAAAAAGATTTCTAATGGAACCTTTTGTGTATCCTACCACAGTTCCAATGTCTACCTGTTCCTCTGTGTCTCACATGTCTTCTGTGCTTCCTATCAAAATCTCTTCCTTTTATTTCTTCCTGGGAAATCATTCAGGGTTCCAGCATTTTGAACAAGGCTGGGCAATAGTATTGTTAAGCTGGAGTGGTTTTGTGGCCACTGTCAAGCTGGTTTTGGCCTTTTAAATATTGGCTCCAGTAACATGTTTGGGAGATCTATGTAGTTCCCTTAAGAATTTGCTATTTTTATAAAATTAATAAGGTTCTGTCCATTAATCACTATTTCAAGCTCATGTGGATACATTGGTCAGAATTAGGCAGAAAACTGCTGTTCCCACCAATGGACTTTGAGTGGATCACAGCCAGCAGAATTTTTTCATGAGTTTTCAAATGAAACCAGCTTGTTTGGAATTAGGAGGTCTTGGCAAGGAAGACGAGAAGCAGAGAGAAGGGAAGGGTTTTGTGGTGGATAAGCTTCAACAATGTTTTATTCTTCTCTAATCACTCGAGACTTATATTCTGTCCTCATATCACATGGTCTGTTTTCCCTTAGACCAGACAGTTGTCTTAGAGGTCTGAGGATGGAGATAAAGCATGTGAAGTAGCTGCAAGTCACTTCAGATTATGCCTGACTGGCTAATACATGTTAAGCAAGCACAGTAGGTATGCTGTGTTCTGCTCTATGCAAGATCAATTTGGAAAGCAAAAAAGTCATCTAAATTTAGACACATTTCACCAAAAGTTATGCAAAAGAGCTTGTCAAGAAAGACAGTTCCCTACTGCAAAACTAAGACTATTTAATTCTGTAGGTTCCATATATTCAGGATATCCCAGGCATGGTTGCTGCTTATGTGCCACACCATAACCTTCACCACAACCTGCCTCAGACTCTGGACACGCTGCAGGACATTGTGTTCCCAGGAGCAATTTAATGATGGCTTATAGCAGTTTCTTTTCTGTTTCCTTTGATGTAGGAACCACAATTTTCCAAGTGCTGTGCAGCCACAAAGAAAGGAAACTCCTATCAGCATCCACTTTAAATTTATTTTTATTATGTGATTTGTATCAAAGCTTATTGTCTTTTTATGTGTCACTTTTAGTGTGGTGATTACCATTAGAATAACTGGCTGGTGTTAATTACACTGTGTGGAATGAGGATTTTTCAGCCTTGCCTTGGGGATTGAACTTGCAAGTCCCTCAGTGGTGCCAGCTGCAGAGTGTCAATGAGCAGCATGGTGTAAAGCTCCATTTTCAGACTTCTACTGTGAATTTTTTTTTTGGTTTTGAGGGATCATTTGATCATTTTAAGGTAGAGCGGAGGAGAGGTTCATTTTGTAAATTTTACATTTTAAAAATATCATTAAGACTGAAACTATTTTCATGCAACAGGTACACTCTGCTCTCAAAAATCCTGCTGTAAACGAGATACAGGAAAAGCAAGATCCTGGTACATGAAAACTACATTGTACTTCTACTACTCCCCAAAGAAATGCTTTTGGTAATTGTGAAACATAGCATTTATTTCACTTGAACCTGGAATTAAATACACTGATACTTCCATGTCTACAGAAAAAGAAATGTATCCCCATTCTGTCCCTGTTAGAGACAACCTGTAGATAGTGTTGATTTACCATGTTCTGGTCTAGGTTCCTGTTATGTAGCTTAGAAGTAAAGGCTGTATTAAAGGACAATCACTGAAAAGTAACATCAAAAGAGACCATGAATTTCTGTTAGAGAATGCTGTATGCTTAGTGATGACAATTTTTAATATTTTGGCATACTAAGAAGTGCAAAATGATCATAGCAAGACTTGAGGCAATAAGTAGACATTATATCTTTAACTGGTGTAAGAAAAAAAGTGCTTTCTGTTTCTTATTGTCAATAATCTAATAGGTAAAAAAGAAAAACAGAGCTATTTTCAGAATTTATAAATCCAGTATTGGGTAAACAAGTACCTTACCTTTCTCATTAGGTGTTTGGAGTTTATAAATGAAAGAAAGCTTGAAAGATGCTGCTCTAGTGCTTGAAGAAACGTGCCAAATACACTAAAGCCAAAGACAAATCTTAGAAAACTGTTTTAGAGAAATGTACAACTATTATATATTATTTTAAAAGTTGATTACTTATCTGCCTTCTTGATTGATACATAAGATAGGATTTTTTTCAGTTATGTGATTGTTCATCTTACTTCTTATGAGAAATAATCACTCTGTGAAAGACATGCTCTAATATTTGCAAACCCTTTATAAAAGATGTCTATACTTGGCTTTAACACTGCTGACTCTTACCGTCTGAAATGCAAAGAAAAAAAAGTTATTTCAAAATCTATCTTCATTTTTATTCCTGGACATAGCATTAAAAAATCCGCAGCTCCTTTAGGGAGTTCAGACAATTTGGACCTATCCTCAAAATAAGCACGTAGCTTTTCTGGATACAATAAAGAAAATCTCATATTCAGTTGAATCAGCCCCTTGCATATTAGGTTAAAGTCCCATCTCTTCAAAGCAGAAGATAACAATTATTTTTTTCTGTCTATCATGCAATATTGCTGTTTTTGGTAAGCTGCATGGTCTGCATTCTGTCCAGGGAAAAGGGAAATAAAGAATAGACCAAAGAGCTGTTTCGCTGCATATGCATGATAATGTCAAGAATTATGAGCAGTTTCTCTTTTTCTTTTATGTGCTCTACTATCCCAAATGCATCAGAAAACTGTGTTGTAACTAAACAAGCAGCATTGTTTTCTCTTGTTGCTTGGAACCTTCAAACTGTAATAATATTTTTCTTGATCTTCAGTTTAGAAGCCTTGAAACCATTTCTGTAGCATTTTGAAATATAACTGTTAGAGACCTATCTTTAGATTTTTTACAGTGATTTATAATCACCTTTATTCAGACAGATGTATCACATAAAGTAGTCTGCACTTTGCCCAAGATTAAGGGCTTCAAAATCTGTCTGAATTTGTGTTTTGTTTTCTCTTGGGAAGTTTTTAATTCTGTCTGTCATCATAATCTCTAAAAGACTTCTGTTATCAGGTCTTCATGCAACACCACCAGCTTATCTATGACTCTTGTTTAGAGATTCAGAGCCTTGGAGTAACATTTCCCATAATGGAAACTTGTACAAATTTATGTGCCTTATGCTGGAAATAAATGCCACTGTCATTTTACTATGGTCATATAATTTAAGAAATGCTTACTGGTCAGTCAAATATTTAAAACTTATAGCTACTGTATTCCTACTTAATTTGGGCTATTTCTATAGTAATTTTTAAGTGGAGTTTCAATAATCCTTCAGAATCCCTGTCTGAAATACTTGGACATTTTCCATTTAGTCTCTGTTTTCCCCTTTCTTTTCTTGACTGAAGTGATGAATGCCAGCTCCATGTCTTAGCAAACTCCTAGCAGAAAATAAAAACAAAAAATGGAAACATTTCATTCCACTGGAAAACAACTCCAGTAAGATAAACAGGTGTGAGCACAAAGCACATCCACCTGCAGAAAAGTGCACTTCAGTGTGTTTCCCTTACCTGATTTAGGTAGCTGGAATGCAGTCAAGTGTTCTCATTCAGCCATATTTTTTCTGGTGTCCTTGTGTTTCTGATATTTTAAATTTATGTCATCAGATCACACGGGAGGTTTTTTGTTTTAGAGGGAGTAGCTCCCTTAAATACACTCTGTGTAAACAGCGGTGATTTGCTGTACGTTGGTTTTTGCTGTGGTACCCACACTCTGAAGAAACATTGTAGTTGCAACATTTTTCATAGTGAAATTCAGAGCTTTTAGACCTTGACGTTGCTGAAGCAAATAAAGTAAAATAATGTTAAAATACCCTTTAATCCTATGTTATCCTGTAGTAAATGTGGATTGTTTTCTAGCTGTATTTTAGGGAGCAGATGTCTATTTACATAATGTTAAGATTTAGTTATAGGTTGAGAAAGGAAAATTACATCTGTTTTACAATGTGACTAATCTATGTATAAAGAATTAGATAAAACAATCCAAACCAGCCTATGATTTACACCTTACCTGTAACCAATTCTTTGTACTTGAAGCATTTTCAGGAATGTAAAACAGTATAGCTAATTTTCAGATTGCATAAAGGCATACCTCCTCTAGAGCAAAATATTCCCCGAGCATCCTCAGGAACTAAGATCATCCTGTTATGGATTTTGTTCTCTTACTAGCCAATTTACATGCTGTTTTGCTCCTGTCCATATGTTAACTCAGAACTGGAGGTGACAACAATATCCAATATAACCAGTTAAGGGCTACAGATTCACCCTGAAAACACATTTCAGTGACTTACCCTTTCCAAATCCCACCCAAATAATCACTGCTGTTATTTCCATGTCTTCATGCACAGACTTTCCCTGAATGTGGCTCTCCTTTTCCTATGTCCCAGTGCAATTACAGCTGGTTTTCATTTGCAATTTTATTTGTTGTCTTTGTAGTGTACCTTTCCTCTGTAGCAGGATTCAGTGGCATGAGTCAAAAAGCTTAGTTCCCAAGTTCTAACCATGAGAGGAAAAGGGTCACTGAGAGGCACAGGTCAGCAAAGAGCACATGCACTGTTTTGAATAAGAAAATCCTGGCACTTCTCTCTGCAAAAAATTGTGTCCTTTATAAAAGCAAATTTCATGTGAGAACATTGTGACATTTACCTCATCTGTCTAGAAATAATTGAAGTCTCCCGGTCCTGCTCTGCTTTCTGCCCTTGTAGTTTAATCTGCCTTAGCATTTCAGCCTCTTTTTCACTTGGTCAAGTTGTAACTATTATAGGTCTAATACTAATCTTTCTATACAAGAAGAATTTGAATCCTTGATACAGGTAACTTATTTACTTTGCTTGGTCCTAAGCTTTCTTTATCATAGGGCACTTCTGCAGCAGAGTGATTTACTGTCTTATTTCTACATAATGTTTGTTGATACCAGGGTTTTCAGCTTATTATTTTCCTTATATTAGGTTTCTGATGTGCCTATTATATTAATGCCCTAATTTAAAACCAGGTATTCCACATCACACTTCTCCCTTGTTTTGATTTCTTGCATCGCTGTAGAAACACACACACACAAAAACCCCATTAACTTGCCCAAGCTCTATCTGTAAAAAACGAAGTAGGATTTTTTTGTAAGAGAGGTTGTGTTTTTTTAGTATAGAGGTTAAACCTGTGTGACTCTAGAAGTTAACAGATGTCTTTGTAGCTGAAGTATTTTGCAATTTTTTTTTGTTTGCTCTTTGTCTCATCACAGTTAAGATTTCATGAAGGGAGGAGTACAGAGGGTTACATATGCATAGAAGACAATGATGTGTCCTCACCTGGTGAATATGACAATATCTAGTATGAACTTCAGCACTGACACTCCACTTCAACATTGGTTTAACTGATCTTCCAAAGTAGGAAAGCAAAAGAAGGTGAAAATTACATTGAACCATAACAGGAAAGCCAAGGAAAAAGCAAACACGTTCAACTATGTCACAACTGACCCGCTCTAAATGCAGAGTTGCAACAGCTCCTCTTGCATGTGCACTTACAGCTCCCAATGGGTCAGAAACACTGAGTGTTCACTTCATATTTCTCTTTGGCTCATCATAAATAAACAAAAGTCTGACAGAGGAAGATTTTGTTAAAATAGAAATAGTAAAACAAAGTCATATGACAACAGCCATACATAGGGTGTTTTAAATACACAAAGGAAAAAAAATACCTACCCAGTAGAACAGAACATTTTCTTTATTATTTTGTTAGATTATTCTGATTCTATTGTCTATTCCTACAACTACTGAGAGACATTTGTCCACTGACAAGCATAGAAGAGATTTTCTAATAGATTATATTGGTTTTATAGGAAAACATTTAAACATTTTTTTTATTTTGGTGTAGCAACAAAATATGGAACCGATTCTGGGATCCAAATTAACGCTAACCTACCTTGAATATACAATCAGACTAATAACAAGAGGGCAATAAATATGCACATGAATACATTCTCTAAGTTAAAAAGGTTTTATTCTAAATGTAATTAGCTTACTTCTTACATTTAAATTATAATCCAGATGCTTAATTTCCATAGTTTGTTTACTGACTTTTACTTTAAATGTCATAGAGTTTCAGCATTATGGTGAATTTTTGAAATGGAAAGACTCAAGAACTTTTTAGACATCAGTTAAAAAAAAGATCTTCTTTCCAAAGCTGCATTACTTAACCATTTGTTTTTAAAATCTATTGTTCATTGACTATTTTTTAAAGTAATTTGTAGTATAAGAAGAGCATAATAGCTTAAATAGATTTCAGTTGTACCTTAGTTGTGAATTTTAAGCACAACTCCTAGTGAATTATACTTTCAACATACAGGCCTTTGTTGATATCAGTGGGACTATGTGCGAATGCAGAGTTGTCCCTAAATAAATTAATCTGTGGATTTTATTCCACATGACAATTGTGGAAAATTTTGAAGAATAAAAAAAAGAAAAGAGTGATACTGTGCACGGTAACATAATAAAAATCATCATAACCTTTTCCCCCGACAATAGTCATCCTTTCTAATAACAAAACTTTGGAAGGGTCTTAAGAATTTCTGTATTGGGTTTGGGTCTCCATTCAAATAATAAAGGCAATTGATGCAGTGTTCTCAAACATGTATTGCATAGGTTTATTACATTGTCATTTGTGCTTCCTGGCCAGGAGTGGTTTTTACATCTGTTGCTTCTATTGGCATTACCATACATTAAATTTCTCTCTTTGTCTCAGCTGGTATTAATGGAAAGTCATGCTTTGGTTGAAATGTTCTGGATAATCTACTGCCGCTCACATATATTAGCACTGCAATAGTCATCTCCTAAATCTTTGTCTTTTCTCTTCCAAATGATTTTTCTGAAAATCAGGCTGCTTCAGTCTGATTATTTGAGCAGTTTACATTTCAGAGTTCCACACGATGCCCACTTTGCATGTCAGGATCCATTCTATGATTCTATTCTATGATTCTAATGGATTCTGTGCTACAAAACAAAAAAACTTATGAGTTCTACATAAAGTCCTTCTTCCCAACTTATTTGATGTTTCATATCCTGAAGGATAAACTTGTGATTAACTATGTACTTATAAAAGTGTAGTTAGATAAGTTATGTACTTATAGAAGTTGAGTACTTACCTATAAGTGTACTTACCTATAAGTGTAGTTATATACATAGACATACAAACTTCATTTCAAGCTCCTCTCTAAAACCTTTGAATTATTATTTCAGCAGAACACTGATTCAATTTTCCTGAGATCACCTGCAATACCATATTTCACTGCTGGGTTCCTATAGTGAAATCAGGTGCTCCTTCACCATTTTTATTCTTTTTTTTTTCATCATTAGCATTCTTATCGCTTTGGGAGCTGTGGTATATATTTTGTAAAACAATAATGATGCCTTTTTCTCCATGTTCTTTCAAAATGCTTATCTTTGTCAAATTTAAAAACCTTCAATAACACAATAATGAGTGTTTCTGTCATGCTTACTCTATCATCTTCACACCAGGAGTGTAGGCACTTGTAGTGGAAGAGTCCTTGGTAGCTCATGCATGAGAATGTGGGACAAAGCATCACTGAAGTTTTCCTTCTACTTATTATAGTAGGTGTTGATGAGGCTTCGCTGATGTGGAGACTATTATTTCTCATATGCATTGTCTATTTAGGATACCTTGGAGAAAGCTCTGTCTAAAACACAAGGCAATTTTTTTTGTACTGTAGAAAGTGCTGCTCTACAATATAAAGCAGGATAAAGCTTGTAGGTCACTCTTTTAATTTCTTTAATTTAAGAGCTTAAGGGAAGAACTTGATGTAGCAAGATCCTAAATTTCTTTAAAAATAAAAACAAACAACACCCCAAGCTTCGCCTCCTCCCTCCACCCAGAAAATAAAAGAGGAAAAAACAGACAAAACACACAAGGTACAGGACAAACTTGCTGTGTTTGCAATAGTCTGTTTTAATCAAGACTGTAATATTTGGGGTTTTCCAATAGCAGAAGACTCTGACATTTTTGTTGCTGCGTTTTGACACTGAAGTAAAAAAGATTGAATGACTGAGGTCATGTCTTTGTCCTCCAAAAAGAGAATCTCCTGGCTAAGACAAGATAGCAAAAGTACCACCCATATTCCCAATGCAATGTGAAACGCTGTCATTATTCCGTGATCAGGGTATCCAAATTAGCAAAATAGTCTGCAACTAGGGGACTGTTTTTCAACAGTACAAGTCTTTAAATTCTTCCAGGACTGACTTACCCCAAACCAGTTCCATTTAGGGACTCCTATCCCTGGCAGTGTTGGATGCTTAAGGTATCTTTAATTGTCATAATTGTAGAACCATAGCAGAGTGAACAGGTTGAGCTAATTCAGAGCAGTCCAGATTTCATAATCCAGCTGTGACAGTGTGGGACAAGATTTAAATGTCCTGACATGTATATAGTGAAAGGTTTGTAATTTTGAGAAAAGAAAAGGCTGCCAAAGAAATGCAGATTTGAGGAAAAGTTTCCACAAGACTCAAATTGGCTTAAGTGCTCAAGAATTGGTTTCAAACATGGTTTTCCTGTCTATCAGTATGTGCCCCTGAATGGGGTCTCTGACTAACATTTTATATGTTACTTTTGACCTCCATGTAGAATTTAAAGGCCTTAGCAATTATAGCCAAAAATACTTAAAGGAAGCTTACATTTTCATAACAGGATGAAGATTTTATTCTTACAGGCACGAAGTTCTGTTTTGATACTATCACATTTTTTTACTTGTTCTATAAAAATATTCCCTTTCACATATATAGTACTCACTTTGTGATATCTGCAAAACACTGACAATTGCCTAATCTAAACTGCTTCATTTGCACTCTTACCTGAAAAAAAAGTTTCAATGTATGACAAGTCATCTGTCTCAATAATTACCTCTTCAGTGTGCCTTATGGTGACTAATCAACTTGATCCAATGTACCCCACAAAGTATATAAAACAGTTTTATAGAGAACTCAGCTCAGAACATGACCCTTCATGTGTACTTGCCTCACGTGGTGAAACTGTTTGTCAGAAGAAAACTTAAATAAGTTATAACTATTCATTTCACATTTTTAAACCCGTCTACCCAGAGGGGAGACACACTCGTGGTGAACACGAAAATATAAATGCATGTATGCACTTCTGTGAGTGATTTAGGATCAGCAAGTTCATGTAGAGCAGATTAATTGAGAAATGACTGCATGTTTTATTTAACACATAGGCAATTGAATATGGAGAAGGTAAACCTAAAAGGACTGCAAAGGCAATCTTTTCAAACGTTTTTTAATATTTTTATTCATTTAGATAGCAAAAAAATCACTTAATCCCACAAACTGTTGTATAAAATAAATTCCATTCTATCCAACTTTAAATTTTTCTATGCTTTCCTATTGAAATTCAGGTCTTCATGCATTTTGACCTTTTCAAGAAAGCCTGCTTCATTGTGAATTGTGAGTGCATTAGGAAGGTAAACACATTCAGTACTTGTTATTCAATGAGTTTGGATTTAGAAAGTCATTGTCAATAGGTTAATCCTTTTGTACAGAGAGTCTCTTTGGCTAAGAGGCATCTTAAACAAATAAAGGTTTTACCAAAATGCTAATTTTTCAGTCTTTCTGTCAACTGTCAAAGAACAAACCTCAGTGGAGGTCTTAAAATTGGTTATTTCTAGTTTATATTCACTTCATGTCAGCACAGTTTGAAAAAGAACTTCTGTATACAGAAGTCTAGTCACAGGCTATTTGTTACTCTGCTCAAGAAATCATTAAAACCTGGGATTTTCTTGGAGTGTTTTATGAGGACGAGGGAAGGGATAAGTTTATCTGGGTTCAACAAATATTTATAAATACCATGAATAGCAAGGATACCAAATTCAGCAGCAGATTGACTAGGCACTTAAAAGAAAAGAACATATCCCCAGTCTGATTAAAAGTCAAGTGTCTCTTGAACTGCATATCACATTATTCGCCAAGTGGATATATTTTAGACTACTGGTTAAAATGTGAAAGTAGAAATTAGGGATTCTGAGAGAGAATTGCAATAAAACAGCTTCTTGCAACAATTACGTGGGCAGAAGTTCAGCAATAAATAAGGTGAGTCTGTATGTACAGCTTTTATTTCACTCATTATTGTAAGTTCTTCCATTGCTTCCCAGGCTTCTTACAGGTCCTATGTTTCTGTTCTTTTCTACTTCAGAAATGACACACAATGGGACTGCAGAGGAAAATGTCCATTCACACAAGCAGACATTAACAGAGCCCTCCTGAAATACAAGATGCCAGAAATTGTTTTAAGTTCTTAGGAACAATAATCCACTGAACCACAAGCTCAGCTCATGAGTCAGAGCCACAGGAGACCAAAACTACAGTGAAGATACCCTTCACTCAATGTCTTTCTAGATGTTCTCCACCATGAGCTATACTCAGATGGTGCCCTCTACATGACCCCAAATGTTAGTGTCTGATTCCAGAGTGATGTCCTGAAAATTCAATGCCCTATACATATTTTCCCTCTTTTCCAATGAAGGTATACATCTTGTCCAGAAAATGAATGAGTCAGTAGAGACCTTCTAGATTTCCTTACATGAAAACAGGGGTTTTTTTCACATTGAGTTCTTATCTAATCCATGGGGTTTGTATTAAACATCCTGTTCTAAATGTAGTGTATTTCAACAACCAAACAGAGCTTTCTCCTTAAAATCCACAGTACTTACAAACTGTTTCTAAATTAATAATGTGTTCATCATAAAATATATATCTATTGTGAAGTTTATGACTTGCAGTGCTTCATTAAGATATAGAAGGTATTAGAATTACACATATTATCTGGTCAAAAAAATTAAGAATAAAGCATTGTTCCTCAGCTGCTTCAGTAAACTCCCGTGGGTTGAATGCAGAGTGGAGGAAAGTCAGGTGACATTTGCTGCAGATGTGATCTACTGCTTTGTCTTGTATCAGTCTTCATGATTTATGTTTTTCTAGAGCCGTTCTTGCCAGATTGAAATTTGCATATAATTTTCAGCATACTTCATATTCAGGTGCACATTTAATTTTTTATTAAAAAGTCAGGACTTCATAGAGTATGGCTGGCTGAATGCTAAATGACTGACTAATTTGGGGGATAATTATGTGGATTCAGCTGGAACCAGCATGTACCTGTTCAAAAGTCAAAGTGCATACCTGTAACTGCTTTGCAGAGTTTGGGTCCAATTAATGAGAATGGTCAAGAAGGTGCCAACGCTTCCAGGAATAAAAATAGGCTTCATTTTGTGTCTAAAAATATTTTTGCATGCTCGTAGAAGGAATTTAAAAATTATATCTGGGTACGCTTTGTTTCCCAAGGACTTTTTTACAGCACAGATCTACCAATATCTACCAACATAACAACACTCACAGCCATCCTACTAAACACAGTGATTAAAATTGCAAAATACTCCTTTTGCTGGTGTGGGCTGTGGTTCAGTTGTGTGTGAGCAGTGCAGCCATGGCCAGGTGTGCTCAGCAGTGCAGTCACCACCCTGTCACGGCCAAAAGAGAACCCTGTGCCACACAGAGCTAAGGTTTGGGGTCCCCTCAGCCCAGCTGGGAGCTGTACCCCACTCAAACACTGCTCCTGAGGCAGCAAAGGCTGGGACACACATGAGTACGATTTAGCCAACTGCTGCAATGGGCATTGACGTTGAAATAACAAAATACACAAAATAGAAAAAAATGCTAACAATTCTGAAACACTACGTGTTTTGTTAAGCTCCCATCCCTGCCCAAAGTTCTTATTGCTTCTTGCTACAGAACTAAACTATGACCTAATTTATTTTGGTAATAATGAAGACGTAGCAGTATGAACCTCAGCCTCAGGCGAACTGTTTCAGTAAGTACTTTAGTTCTTGGTGTGTTCAAGGTTGCTCTTGCTACATCTTCACAGCTCCTGTTATCTAATCTAAGTTGCATATGTCTACCCCTGCTGTTGACAAGACTCCTGAAAGTATTGGAATCATACCAAGAACTTAAAATAATCTCAAGCTAGCAAATGAAAAATTATTCTTTAAAGTTAAGCTTTCATGATTCACTTTCAGTGTGTAGCTTTTGATCTTCCTCAGGTAGAGACCATATGTTATAGGCAGGAGATATTTGAAGCTAAAATATTTTTACAGGTGTTTCTGTTAATCTGTGAAAAGATAGATTTAGAAATGCTTTAGAAAAACAAGAAATCAAGCTGAGAAATATTTTCATTTCCACCTTTCAAAATTATATGGAGAAACAAAAAGGTCTTCTAGCTTGAAATTTAAGGTAATTAGGATATCAAGAAAACTTAAAAGATTTAATCCTGGACCCAGATTCATTTTTATTTTCTGTCACTTTTTTACAGGTTTTGTCTGACCAGTTTTAGGTCCAGTCTTTTCTAGAAGGCACAGACACTATTTCCCATGTGGGATTTGTCCTCTCTGCTCATTGAGAAAAAGAAATCCTTTTTGTTTGACGGCTGTATTAACAGATTCCAGTGTACATCATGACAGTATTCAATGCAATATTTTGGTTTTTTGTTTTTTGAAGAACAGCATAGAAACAATGTGTGCAGCAAAAGGCAGTTGAGCTAAACAGGGGCCTCTACAGAGAATTCCAGCCTTTTTGTCATATTCTGTGACAGAAACATTCCTTCATACAACTGCTCAATAGTTTTTTAAGGAACTGTATATATCTTTCATAAACCACCTGACAGCAGTACAAGGATACTCAGTTTATATCTTTGCTAAGATGCAAACGTCTGCCCAACACATAATTATACCTTATGTTTTAAAAATGTCACTTATATAAATAAAAACAAATACCAGCCAATTTTACAATTAGGTCTTTCATTAAATACACAGTATAACAACAAAATCAACTTTTCATTTAATGGTTTGAAAAGTCATCATAGTCTAATTAATATGCCATAGTAATATCAACTATGCTGCTTGCATTCTTGTTCTTTCCCTGTGCTTGTCCAATCTTTTCTCAGTTAGTTATCTCAAAATACTGGCATATGCAGATTCCTGCATATGATAATATTTTGCATATGACATATCATGCATATGCCATAAATCATATGCCAGCTTTGTAGAATTACTTAATTCTTATCAGTGAACTTCAGAGAAGTTCTGAAGGTAGTTTGGGAACATTGTATTAAAGCCAAACATCTGCACTATGAGTTCTAGGATATGTTGTGTTGAACCTGTTCTGTCAAATATGAATACGTTGGTTGGCTTTTACTCTTTAAGTCCTGAGAAAGCAGAATAGACTGAAGTAGATGGTACTTTTTATTCAAGTAGTTAAGGTTCAACTAAAAAGTGTAATTAAAACAGTTGAAAACGTTTTAATGACGATCTAAGTCCAGGAGGGAAACTTGATATCCTTCCATTTAGCGATGAATTCAAGCATTTAACGATCCCTGCAGGGAGAAATATGCTTGAAACAAAAAAATTTACTCTCTCCTTAGATATCTTTGCTGACAGATATGTGTCTCTTAGATGGACAGAAATGACAAAGACAGAAAAGGGGCCTCTACTTCACTCAACAAGCTGTGGTGTATTACTGCTACACACACTGTGATGTGTAACTACTACACGGTGCTTCATGAAATTGTAATGATTGCAGTCATCAGCAACACACTGTTGAGTGCATGCTCAAGTTTTGATGACATTGATATTGCATGGCCTGAATGAGAAAAGTGACATTTAATTCACCTGCACTTGAAAAATATTTAACCCCTTCGAGTTCTTTACAGAGATGCTCATAACTTACTAGTTGATCCTTAAAGAAGTGACGAAAATATTTCCTGGGTTTTTTCCCCCTCGACATCTTTGGTTTTTTAGCCTAAGAGATCTTTTAAGTACAAATGAATGAGTTGTGTTTTAGGAAAGTCAATATTTTAGAAAGTCGAAGAAACAGCACAATCGTAAAGCATTTTGTTACTGCCTTATGAAAGCAATGCAGTTGGCAAGGGGCTAATGCTGTTGAGATTAAATCAATCTCCATTATAGAGTCAAGGAAAAATCACATAACAATAATAAATCTGAATGTCCATGAGAGATATTTACTATGTAAATGTTTACTAAATCAAGATGGAAATAAATACAAAAAAGTTGAGGATAGCTCTAGTGAAAGCTGTTGTTTTGTACAATTATTGGTCATTTCTGTAGCAATATTTTATAATGTATTTCCTTAGAGAAAATGGGAAAGCAAAAGATTTTTAGAGCTTGGTTTTCTGCAGAAGCCTTGTTGAATATTCTGACAAAGGATCCATGAATATTTGGTCAACTGGGAGAGTTTCTGAATAGATATTTTGTAAGATGCAGTTCTCTGAGCTTTTTAGGAGCTAATCACTTTGAGAGGGCAAGACAGGGCATAGTGAAAGGACTAGATTGTCCATCAGCATTTTCAAAAGTGCTAAGAGGCCTCTAGAGAGATGACATTTGGCTTCTTAAAATGCAGTTCATGTGTTATCACCAATCTGGTGACATACATGCCCCTAGAAAGATTAACAAGATTTGCCAGATATGCTGCAAGGTAAAAATACACTGTCAGAACTTAACCAGGTTCAGAATGATGTCAAGTGCAGATGTGCTCTCGAATCCTCCTTAAAATCAGTCACAGTTAATTTCAAGTTCTTAAACTTGTTTCTGATATCTGTGCTGAGAGGCATGTCAGTATTTCACCCTGCAGCATTTTCAAGGTGATTTGGACTGTTAAAAAGATGAAGCATAAGAGAGGTGCTTAATTATAGGTAAGTGTGTGAACAAAGTGTGATATAAAGTAATAGAGTTAATAAAAGGATGGTGACTAACACAATAATAATAGCTATATGAGTTTGTGATCCATATCCAGTAGACTTCAGATATGGTTGATAAAGATCCCAAATTAGTTTTCTAATTAATTGTTTGGAAACAAAATATTTTCATTTCACTTTCCCTACTTCTTTTGCTTGATTGCCACACTTTCATTTCAATTCCATGTTTCCACTTTTCTGCTCTAATTCATCTTTGCAATAATTGCTTCTGCTTCTTTTCATTTTGCTTCTTTTCTGTAATTCCACATTGCAGCTGGTCTTCAGCAAGCACCACACGCAATGTATCCACTTACATAACAATTGCCACCAATCCCTAGCGTTGTCAGACATTAAATAGTGTTTTTAACTGGGTATCAGCTTCTCAAATTATTCTCACACCATCTGCTTGTTGAATATTTTTCATAGTTCATGTTTTTGATTTTGTTCAGTTATCCTTTAAACTGAGACATTCTGCAAAAGTGGCATTACTCTCTTGCTATTATGTTATCAGAGAGTTATTTTTTTCCTTACCTGTTAGTTTAGCTTCTTAAGTAGTCCACAGTATCAATGATGCAATTCTTAGTCCAGGAAAGCAGACTGTATCTGCTGTGTCATTTCAGAAGACAAAATTAACTTGTTTTTCATGGAAAGGCCAAACACTCTTTGCAGGTCTAAAAATTTACCATCTTTGCATCATATCAGTTCTGCAGATTTTAACCAAACTGTTACCCTGATGATGATTTCTTTACCTTTTGCTGTTTCTTGTATTGATAGTGGTATTCCGGAGATGGGAAAATGACCTCCTATTTTCTGTCTCCTTTTAAAATCATTTCATCTGTGTAATGGATCCCCCTGCATCACCCCTTCACCACATACTCTCAGTATCCACAGAAGTTTTGAAGAGGAACCACAGGGTGACCCATAACTGCTGTACTGATGGTATTTTTTGCCATGAAATGCATCCAGACATGGTCAGAAGTGAGCCTGGAGCTGTAACAAAGTCACTGCAACCTCCATGTGTTATTTTAAATAACGGGGTCTCCAGTGGTATTGGAGTGGTCTCGGGAAGTTGCAGGTTGGCTTTCTGTAAATTGAGAACCTGATTCATAGAATTGTTAAGGCTGGAAAACCCCTATGAGATAGACCACTGAGTCCAACCATTAGTTTTGCCAAGTTGAAGAATAATAGCTGGTTGCTTGATAGCAGAACTTTGTTTTATTTTCAGTTATTTCTATATTTTTAATTTGTGCTCACTAACATTGTAGATAAGATAATACTTTCAGATGCTGTAAAAGAAAAAATCTGTCCTCTGTCAGCTATGAAAATTGTGGCATAGTTAGATGTAAGTGCACACAACTACAAGCCTGACTGCAGTGTAGTGGTTTGGGGTTGTCTATATCCCTGTACAATGCTATGCCAGAAGTAATTTTTCACTCTCACCTCAGCTTCTCTGTTCTCTCTTACACACATTCATCCCTTGGCTTGGTTAGCACATCAATGTAACTGGTTATCACTGCTCAACATGGAAATACTGAGTCTGTAGATTGAATGGAATCCCCAGACATTAAAGTAGTTCTACCTGGTCTTGGTTGAGTAGTTACTTTGTGATCTCCCAATAGAGGGATATAACTCTACTGCAAGTTTCCTGGGCTAGTTCCCACATTCCAGATTCGTTTTGCGCAGATGCTTCCTTGTAATGGATCATAAACTTTTAAAATTTCTATGAACTCTCTTGTTAGAGAGCTTGTGAATACAGAAAGCTTTATATGAAATATCAGAGACAGTTCACAAAGATGTTTATCCTATTCTGAATTATCATTATTGTGGGCATCTTCATTTTCTCTGCAGTTCTTCTGCTCTGGCTAGGGTAAGCTACACAGCCTCTTGCACCATGGTTTGGAACAAAGCTGATGACTACAAACTAAGTATATAGAAGTTTTAGATGTAATCTCACTTGCTCAGGGAAAGACTTTCATTTCTTACGGTAGCAAACATTGTTAATCTCCTGACTGCATAAACTTTGCTTGAACTGTGAGTTCAAATTGCTTTAAAAACTGTGATACAATAGTATCAGGCTGTGAGGGGGCTCCTTAGTGGGATGCGCAGTCAGAAGTCATTGAACAGGTTAATTGCCTGGACTTATCTTTTAAAGCAAAGATATAATGTTCAGGAGAAACACTTTTATACCATTTAATTCTTGACAAAGGTGCTGGAGCTTTTAGTTTTCAAATGTACTAGGGTTGTGAAACTTTATGACCTAACAAAACTAAAGTGTCACATCTAGTAATTGTCCAGTTCATTTTTATCTCTGATAACTGTAAACATGCAAAATCTATGTAAATTATAAACCCAAAAGATTGTGAGGTTTTTTTGGTTTTTTTTTTTACTCCTAGAGATACTCCAAAGTTTATGGACTCATTCTTTACGTCAAAATAAAAGTGGGGTTGGTATCAATTACCATTTCACTTGTTATTCCTGAGGTAACCTCAGCCTCCTCGCTGGTGGGGTGGGGTGACAAGCAGGAAAGGCCTTGGCTTTGGGTAAGAGCTGCTCAGCAGTAAGAAAAACATCTCTGAATTATCAACACTGTTTTCATCAAAAATCCAAACCACAGCTCCATAGCAGCTGCGTAGAAGGAAAATAACTCTACCCCAGCCAAAACCAGCACACTTGTGAAAAAGCAGTGGATGTAGAACAGAAACGAGCTGAAATGCTGACCAGTCAATATTCTCTTAGTGTAATTCTCTGCTGTTAATTATCTTAAGGAACTAAAATGTGAGATAATATACTTTATTATGTGTTCTAATGTCAATTAATTGCTTATTTGCAGGGTAGTTTTCCCATAAGTTGCTAATATTCATCTTCCAAGTCAAGGGTTAAATACTAGTGTACTTCAAATGGAATTAGATAAATTAACTTAGCCAACTAAATGGACTCTGTGCTGGAAAGAGCAAAATGAGATATCCTTCTCTTTTTTTATCATAGAGCATTAGAAAATCAGGTATTTTAAGAAAACTGTTGGATATGAAAGGATGAGCCCACAAACACTTTCATCCTGCATTTTCTGCAAAGATTAATTTTCATAAAGACAATGTAAGCTCACAGTTTATCCTCCAATTTTGATCTCGTAAGAGGTACCAGAAGCATCATGTCTAGAGCAGTTTTGGTCTTCTAAGTGCTAGTAATTGGCAATGCTGTTTCCAGCTCTGTCTAAGTTACAATATCCTGAAGGCTTTCAATTTCTTTTAATTTTTTAATGCATTCTAGAAGCACTTTTCTTTTTTTCTTTTTTTCAGACTTTTGGCATAACCAGTTTTCTTTGAGTTATTATAGAGTAAACAGCTAGTGGCAGGTAAATTATTCAGAAGAAATTAAGCGGTACCAGAGAATTCAAAAAGACCTTTTGGCTTTCTTTGTTGTAAATTTGCAAAAGTAATGCAGCTGTTGGATTGGAAATGAAATTTGAGTACTAATACATTATTTAGTCTCCCACTGTTTCATGAAACTTTTTCTTGTATCTTTTCCTAAGACTTTTTCACAGCCGATAAGCTCATTCAAAAAAGTGGAGACCAAAAAAAAAAGGAGATCAAATATTTAAATCGAAAAGTCAAGAACTCATCTTGTTGTTCTGTTTTGCAGTTTTATTTTTCATTGAATATAGTTGTTCTTTCGTTCTGTCAGCGCACTGTAGTGTAAACCGTCGTCCATACTTCTCTGCCTAGAAAGTATGTTATTAAGTATTACTTACTTAAGCAGACAGTTTGCCTTGTGCTGTACGTCCACAGGATTCACCTCCTAACCGTGCTGGATTTACTAAAAGGAAGAGGTTGTGTGTCTGTGTTCATACACACTGGAAAATGTACATATGTCTCCAAAGATATTTGTAGCTTTTTCCTTCAGAGGTGTAGTTGTCAATCAACTTCTGATCCCTGTGATTCTTCCCATGGTCTCCCTCAGCCACCTTTGACTTGGAATATGTCAGACTTTGCTCTTATTCTTAAAGAATGCTTTGGGACACTCATTTTGGGCTGCAGGAGTCACAACAAAGGCCAGAAACTACCAGTGGAGTACAGCCTTGCATTCTCTCATGTTGGGTATCTCTGCTCACATTGGAGTTTTGAAGGCAGTGAGATCTGCCTGTTCAGGTGTCCAGCGTGTTGCCACATGCGACCTGAGCAGTTTTTGTTGAGCTGATGCTGCTGTAAAACACCAATTAAGTATTTTAAGCTAAAGAAGAGAAACAGTGTGTGTTGCCTCCTACCCCAGTGCCCTCTCAATGAGGTCACACTGCCTCCCAGGACCTGAGTGAGAAAGGAAAGAGGTATCAGAAGATTTTAGCTGCAGGCAGGGCAAATGGAATTAAAGGTTATGAATGTGTAAGTGAAGAGAATATGACTTTCATGAAATATAAAAATGGTTTGGGTTGATAAGGTACTTTTTAATGGCTGCAGTGTTAACACTTTATTACAGTTAGATCTTAGTTCTCTGCTGATAAAGCAAGGGGAGTTGCCAATACCCTATATGCAATTAGTCTACAATTGCCTTTAAAAGTGTGACAAGAGGATTTTTCACTATGCAAGTCTAACCTGCCTGGTTCTAAGGCAACTGCATCTCACAGCTTCTGAGTTAAAATGCAAGAGCTCCAAGTAAATAGCTCCTTAGCCCATCATCAGCCCAGGAAGAACAGTATCTCTCCTTGTAGCAGCAAGCAGTTTGAAGAAAAAAATTCCTAACCCACGGAATGATATAGAATGTGTCGTTCTCCTGAATGCTCTTTTACAGGGTGATCAAGAGGCTTCCGTTTAGTGAATACATTTGCTCACTCAGTTTTGGAGAGTCGCCCTTCATTTATTCTTTCCCTTTGGAAGTACTTTCGAGTGCAAATTACTGCTATCAGAAGCCTTGAACTGAGAGGCTATTATTCTCCATGCTCAGATTAAATTAATTTTGAACAGTTTAATGCAGCATGTCCGAGCTGCAAGTCCAAGTGGTGTCAAATCTATTTCTCTGCTTTTTTAAGCTGCACCTTCAAGGGCAGTATGATTCATGGTAAATGTGTTCTTCTAATGTCTTTTGCTAAGCGTTATTATTTTCTTTCATTTGCAAGTCATGAGGATAAAATGTTAACTATTTTCCTCCTCAAATTATATAAAGAATGTACAATTTTATGTCAGGTTTTTTTTCCTAGAAGAAGTTTATTATATTTGCTTGCTGTGCATGAAATAAAGGAAAAATAGAAAAATAGTCATGATAAAGTATTTTTTTAAATGTGTAATGGAGAAAAAGGAGGCACTACAGGACCCAGCAACATCATCATTGCATTAGCAAGGAAGTATCTTGATCAAGGTCTGTGTAATAAAATTAAGGAGTTTTTAATGATTGGCTATATAACTCTATTTTTGTTTTTGCCAGGGTGCAAAAACAACACAGGACATAAATCTGGTTTTCTCTTCTCTTTAAATGGAAGCATTCAGCTGTCTCTCCATTGCTTCCTATTGCTAAGGTGTCATTGAAAGGTGGTAATGAATATTCTCCCCACAGGTTTTTGAACACTAAATGGCCAAAAGAGTGGCAATCAGTTTTCCACAGCATGGAAGTGGGGTATTTGGGATGCTGAGAGATCCAGTGTGTTTTTTGTGCAAGGGTTCTTGATGGCCAAAAAAATTTACAAATCCAGATTTTCAAACCCACTCTCTAGCTCAGCAATTGCCATTTCTGTTTCCTACTTTGCACTCTCAGATATTATTGTGTTCTGATATTTAGGTAGTTTCAGTACTGTGTGATGTATTGAATACTCTTCCAATATCACACTGACATATGGTGTCCCTATTTCAACTTCATCTTGTATGTCAAGTAACTGTTGTTACTTTCATGATCATATGTATCTTCAAAATTTTTATAAGACTGTGATAAAGGATATTTGCATAGTCATAAATAGCTACTTGGCTACTGTGCATTCTCTCTATAAAATGAAGTATATACACAATTAGATTATGAACACGAGGGGAATATGACCATCTGACAACTAAAGTCACCTGTATCATAAGGGCAAGTCATAGTGATTTTTTCTGTAGTAACTGAAAAAAAGGGACTATGTAATTCTGCCTGAAAAACATCAACTCTTTTCTGAAGAGTGCCAGGGATGTATTTCTCTGAGAAATCCTGTTGAATTTTTATGGGCTGAAAGTCAACAACTTTCTTACTGAGCAATTGAGGACTGAAATGTAACGTGGAAAAAAGTCTGTTCTGTAAATTATACAACATAAATTGCCAAGATCTGGTCCTACATTCATTGCCTAAGGAATAGTTATTTACCTGTTCTGTACCATTAAAGATATTTATTTTAATGGATTGCATCACCAGTGATCCAGTGCTTATGGGATACACATTATTCACACAAGCTGGAAGTCCTGTGGCTGCCATTTTTGACATGCCTGTTGTGTGTCTTCTCTTCAGTAGTTTAGCCTATTGAGTTGAAAATCTGGATCAGGAGTATTTCTATTGTTTTCTAAAGTTTCAAGTCAAGTAGGTTGGGTTTTGTCTGTTAAATAGTTGGGCTAAATAGCCCTGTGTATATTTTTTTTTATGAAGCTTGGATATTTGCAGAGTTGTAGAATCCTTGGGGGACAAAGACAAACCATAACAACAGGTAATTATCCCAATCACTATCATCATCACTATTTGGTTATTTTAGCCACAACATTTTTTGTTTATGTGTAAGGATGAATAATATTTTCAAAATAACACAGTCATCCATGACATCAGAACATCTGTGACATCACTTCTTTATTTTTCCTTCACCTCTATCACTATGGTGTTTCATTTATCTAAGGCTTTTTTTGAACCAAGAGCACGTCAGACTATCTCCTTGTTCTATTTGCAGCTTTGGAGGCAAAGTTGAATTCCTAGGTAATTTGGTAGCATCATGGGACATTAATTGCTCAGACAAGGAAAGCTGTAAGGGCACCTTTTGTGTTGCCAGTGCAGAGAAGAGTGATGTGCATCATACTGGAATCAGAGCTTTGCTGGCTGTGACATAACATCGTAGTGAGATGTGTTGCTGTCAGGAAGTAAGGTTAAGGCACAGCACAGTGTGCCATGCTTGTGAGAGGGTGACTGAGAATAAGACTAGGGTTATCCTGGCAAGATCTTTAATATTCATACTTTTAAAGAACAGCAGGAAAATAAAATGAGGTAACAACATGAAAAATTACACCACTGCTTATCATAGAGAGATGTCAGAGAAGTAGCAAAAACTGTGGCATTGATGCAGCAAAAGAAGATAAGGGATAACACGCATTGGATTCATCCTTATTGGAGCTATTGTTGGGTGAAACAAAGTAAGACAGAGGAGATGTTGGCTCAGATACCTCTAAAGCAATTTGAAGTACATGCACAGTATAGTTATGGTCCTCGGCCAATTGACTTTTCAAAGACCCAATAATTAGGAAAGAGTATAGACAAAATGAACAAATATAAAGTTTTAATAGGAAGACTGTGTGTAACTACCGAGATTGGAAATTCTTGGTCTCCTTCATCTATGAAATTACTGTAATATTTTAAATGTTTTTGTGTATTTTGTGAGAAATTTACCCAGATTCATCTGAGCATGCCAATTGAGACACCTTGAAATGCATTTTACTGATGCGTAATGCCAAAATCTTCAGTCTGTGGGATGTGCTAAAGTAATTTATATTTAAGGAGCTGGGGACTGATTTGCAGTCGAGTAATGCTGTCCCAGTAATGCTGTCATCAATTCAAAGAGACAAGACCATGGAGCAGGTCCTGTTAACGTCTAGTTAATGTTCACTGTGCACTACAGTTCAGTGCTATCAGATAGTCTTGATTTTCTCTTTCTGTGTTCAGTGCTGCTGATAATCCCTACCCTCCTGATGTAGATACTTCCTTTTAATAGCATCCAGAAACCCAGCATTTGTTAGAAAATCCCAGTAGAGTGGTACTTCTGATCTGTCCAGGATGAGAGGATTTTGTATTCTGGATAAATCCTGTCTGCCACTTTTTCTGTAGATTGTCAAAATACAGGAGAAATTAAGCCAAATGTCTGTTTCTATCTTTAGTCCTCTTGTGCTGCAAAAGGATTCTCAGTATCTCAAAAAGTAAATCAGTTTATTCTCCCTTTATGAAGTTTAGATGCTTTTTATTTGGACAGCTAATACAAAGTCCAGAATGGGATCTTCCTAAAGTTTGTAAGATAGTACAAATAAGATTTCCTTTTCTCATGTAGAGCCCAGGATAATCTGGCATCTCTTCTCAAATTTTTGAGATAATAGCATAGCTTAACTATGTATAGTACAAGTTCACTTTTTCTTCTCTTTTAAAAATATGACTGGGCAAAACCATGAAAATTTAAAATACATGGACAAACCGTTTGTGTTTTACTTCATGGAGTGTTTGCTCCAATTTCTCTTGAACTAACTGGATACAGTCCCTTGATTTAGTAATTGCCTTTGGGACTGAAGTCCCTGGCGTTTTGTCTTGAGACTTCTTTTAAAATTTCCTCTAAAAACAAAAGGAAAATTTTCAGACTCACACCTCCACTCTCCAAGTCCTCTACTTGTATTCCAAACCTTACTAAATTTTTTCTGCCTTTTATGTAAAATTTAAGTTTCCTATGTAATACCAAAGTAACAGCACATGGAATTATATGAATATATTTATATCATCAAATTTTTTATTTATGAAATAGATATTAGATTATCTACAACAGATGGTGGTAAAGGTTTTTTATTAATAATTATGCTGCTCTCAGCTCACAACTTCACAAGAGAAGTCCTTTTGAAAGAATTTAAGCATATCCTATCCTAGATGTATAGGCATGTCTTAAAATATATTTAGGTTTACTAATGGTACACAGTTTTCTGCAGTTGTTTATGTTACATAGATTGGATTTGTGGTTGCCCAAAAGTTTAGGTAAGTCACAACATCTCTGTGTTGTGAGAGGAAGTCTTTTAATAAGAAGTGTTATGGGATGGCTCCAAAAAGTCATCTTTTTGTTATTATTGTTAATTCTGCTGTGTTCAATGAACAGGAGATGAGATCATCTGGAACATGAAGTTAGGCAGAGAGGTTAGGTACAGCTGGAGAAGGATTTTATTACTTTAAAGTGGGGTAAAGAGAACAAAGTACATTAATCTGAATAAAGAAACTGATTATGGACACACGCACAGAAAAAAAGAGCAAGTCTTAGATCCATATGCAGATTAATTGTTAGCATTCCTGTAAACTTGTTATAGGCACCTGTTGATGACTGATGGATTGTGTGTCATTTTTTGTGTCTTAAGAGTCAAATAACATCCAGTGCAGGTTTTCCTTAGTCCACCAATATTTTTGAAATTCACTTTTTGAAATTCTTCTATCCAGCCGGAAACTTTCTGAGCATTTAAAAGAATTTGGACCTTTTCTGGTCATGACTGAGCTGCACTTACTGCTCCGAAGTCCTTCCCTTCATTTTTCAGGGCTTGCATGAAAACACAAAAAGCAAATGTGCCCAGAGCCTGTGGTGAAGTTTGGCTATGCCAGAAACCAGGCACTAGGACAAAGGTGTGGCACGGAAACAGGTTCCCCTGTGTGAATATCAGTGCAAAAGGGCGTGCAGACACCAACTGCAAGGAGAGTCTGTATTTTCATGACATTGTATAATTCCTGTGCTGTTAATGTGATGTGAGTCTGATTTATAACAGCAATTTTCATAGGGCATTTTTGAGCTCTGTGCCATTTTTAAAGGTTTGGTCTCTAGGAACAGCATAATGAAATCACTAATATGATCAGAAATTCTCTAACAAGATAAACAGAATTCTCATTCTTCTTCCTGTCGCTAGCAGTGTTGAAAATGATCTCATTGCCCTCCTCATCAACCTGCTCTCGTCTCACAGGGGGTGTATTTGGCAGCTGCAAAAGCTTTGTGCCAAGTCTGAGAGTGCATTTTTCATGTGTTAGTAACTAGGTCTAGCGCTGAGTGTGTGAGAGCTGAGACACTCTTATGTAAATCATACATGATTTGTGAGGAATTTAGTCACTGTTGCATGCTCAAGATCATAGTTTTTCACAAAATCCTTCACAAGATCAACTGACAAGGTCATGTGAGAGCAGTTAATCATGGAGAGAGGTTGTTTCTTTTCCTAACACTTGAGTAGAAACATGCAACTCTGGCTTTATAGCCACCAATGCTCCTTTTACATTTTACTTAAAGACCTAAGTTTTGTTCTTGTACGAACTTGAAGCCAACATTTTAATTCTGTGGCACAAATACCAAGGAGGCCAAAAAGTGAAAAAATATGACAAATATAAAAATTATGTGAACAGAAAACACAGTCAATCTGACATAAAATGGCACAGCACTGCATTAGGAACCTAAACTAATACATCCCTTCATAGCACAGTTGGTAGAGTTTATGAAAATGGTGTTTCAACACAAGTCAGGATGAAATGAGTTTCAGAACATGCAGGCACCAGGGTCTGGTTGTTTGGACACTCACTTTTGTCATCCTAAAGAGATGACCAAAGAAAAATGTTGATTGGGCTCACTAGGACAGTCCTCCTGTCTTCCAGTTATCCAAGGATTCGCTCACACCCATGTTAGAACTCATCTCAAGGGCATATTACAGTTGGGAAGAACAGATTTGAGAGGTTGAATGAAGACGCCGTGATGAGGTTTCAGAATGAAACCTGTGGCTAGAAAGGCCTGTGGATCGGGAGGGACCAGTTGAAGGAAAGGGAAGGAGCAAAATGCCTGGAGGATAATGCAGTAAGGGCAAGTTAAAAGAGAGGAGCTGAGAGAACTGCTGCTCAGCTGTGAGGTGCCTGCTAGGCAGAGGGATGAAGGTTAATTAGTACAACTGTTTGCAAGATTGCTTGCTTCTTAAGACATCTTCTTTTGAGTAAATTCCTTTCTAGTTCTCTCTCAACCTGTTTCATGGGATGTGCAAGTACAGAATAAAATCACACAAGCTTAGAAGTAAAGTCTTGGAATCACTTCCTTCCCCCTTCAATTAGCAGTCTGATTTGCTGCAATCCTAAGTGTTTACATTACCAAGATTAAATTTGTTAAAGCCACTGTCAGTATTGATTAAAAAACCCAAACCAAGCTGTAATGAACTATATTAAATGTGTAAGTTCTGGCATCACAGAAACTAGAAAAAAATAATGATACACCAAGTTATTTTTAAATACCAAGGTTGTATTGTGATCTTAGTTGTTGAGAGAATTGTAACTACATGCATGTAAATTACATTTGGAATCACATACTTAGTGTAGGTGGTTGGTTTATTTTTACTGTTTTCTCTCTAGAATATAACTTAAAAGCTCAAATTTTATGATAGCTGTTGGGTGCTTTCCTTTATTCTGGGAAACAGCATTATGAATTATATAAATAAAGGCAAAAAATAATGTCTTCTGAAAATGCAAATTGCTCTCCCTTTCCCTGAAGTACATTCAGGTCTTTTCACTAAAATTTCTTTCACTTTATCCTTGCTGAATGTGCACAGCCCAGACCTTTCTGTTCTATTTCAATTGATGACCATATTTCATCAGTGCAGCAACAACAGAATTGTTTCGTATCAAAGAGTCCTATGGGGGCAAAGTCAAAGCATAGTTAAATAAATAAAGAACAGTTTGTAACACACAATCTCTCTCCATTATCTTATCAACATCAGTACTTACATGAAAATGGATTTGTAGCTGGGCTGAAGGCTTTGCCCCCATTACCTTGCTGGCCTTGTTGCTCTACACGAATCGACCTGATGCAGACTTTGGTGAGACAAGCATAGTTTGCACACTTGCTGGAGCTTTCTGCTTCCAACTTCTGACATATTATACGGGAAACCTGAAAGAAAGAACCCTTTAGGCCACTGCAGACCAGAAGTTGCCAGTGGAATGAAACATGGGTTTGCAATTTAAAGAAACAAACTTGAGCAGCTTGATTCAGTACCAGCAGAAAGTGATAGAAGTTTAGCTAAAAATTAAAAATTCTTTCAGTTGAAAATAATTTTCTGCTTTGTTAAAATGTTGTGAGAGTAAATCCTCCTGTCAATCTTAATATGGGCCTACCTGTATTTCTTAGAAAATTTGGACTGGTTTTTAGATGATGTCAAGAGCTAGTGAGGCTGGTGATGGGAAATGAGGGGGAGGCTTATTCCCAATTTGTAATTTCCCTTCCCATTTCACACAGTTTTTTTCTATGCTGACAGAGTGAATGAGAAATGGTAGACAAATCTGTAGGCAGGCCTGTCTGAAAGTAGCATTCAGGAAAACGTGCCTAGATGCTACAAGAATGAACCCAAATTGACTCTTGTCACTTTTCATCAGCTTTGAAAAGGAAAGTAAATGAGAACCTTACACTGCTGACCATATTTTTAATATCTTCTTTAAAAAGGATCAGAGTCAACTTTGTCCCCCTTTCACAAACCTATTTTAACTGCTAATTCTGCATTCCAAGATGAGAATAAAATATGTTGTTTAACTAAGAAGAAAAAAATACCTTCAAAGTCAAAGCAACCGTTATATAATAAAGGCATAAGCGTAAAGCTAAAAAAGCCCCCTGTGCATACAGGTTTATTTTTAAAACATTATGAATTGTTGTCGCTCATCAAGCAGCATTGAGAGTACATTGAACACCTACAAAAGATCAAAGAACTTCCATATTCTGTCAATTCTGCATTTTTAGTTTAACTAGTACATCAAATAAATTATTCTTTGGCATTTATTTGAATGTGAAGTACAGTAATCAGTGCTCTAAAGCTAATCTGATTATGTGGTTTATTTCACAAAAGCTGTTCTATCTCTTTTTCACTGAAGATTAGCCAAAACCTCAATGTTTCTTTTTCATAACTTTAAAATTCAGGAGTATTATCTAATAATTATATTACTGACAGACTGTGCACTGCCCCATACTCAATCCAGGAAAACCAAACAAATGGTTTTCTCCTACTTGAAAGAAACAAGATGCTGGGATTGTTAAATTACTGAAGTATTAGTAAAAGCCTAATCTTTTTCATGAGCAAATGTTGCAAAAACTGCAGGTACAGTAATTTCCTTCTTTATTATTTTTGGAGCTTATGCTATAAATGCTATGAAAATGCAAATGAATTGCTAGATTATTCAAGATATGCATAACATGCAGCTATTCTTTCAGAGGGAAATTTGCTTTCCTTTCTCATCACACATCTGGTTTGTTTTGTTGTACATATATTTGTTTAAGATTTATATAAAACACCCTTTAGATTTTGGACATCACATTCATAAACCAAAAGTGTCTGAAGTTCTGAATTAGTTTAAGTTCCTCTTTTGGAAAATAGGAATTTGCCTGTGCTCTTCCAATATTCATAGCATAACATTAACATGGCAACACATTACAAAGACCCTACCCAGAATTTGGAAAATGAGGAAAATTAAAATATACACAGTACAAATGAAAATAGCAAGAGAAATTGGTGGAAATTTGGTGAACACCTGGTGATGTTCTCAGCCCAGAGTTCTGCCTCCATGGTAATCTGCCCATTGACACTCTGCTGAGGGCCCAGGTTGGTGGTGCCAAGCCCAGATGTGTCTGTCCCTGCAGGCAGCACCCAACATTCCCCTCAGCTCTGACACCTCCAAGCAACAGCACCCCCTTTACTTCCCACCCTGTGGACTATGGAAGAAAATGCCTGAGGTGCCACCAAGTGCTTTAGTTAACAACTGGGAAATAAAGAAGAGATCAAGAAAAGTTTAAGGATAACAAAAAGAGCATACATATCATCTTCCTAAGTCTAGTTGTCACAGGAAGGTGTTAGTACCAACCCTTTTGTCCCTGCTGTCAAGCTTGTCAGGAATTGTTTTATCATCTGCAGACACTGTCCTCTGCCTTCCCTCAGGGTCAATTGTTTTAGTGCCTTTCACATTTTTTGATCAAAGATTCACTGTGGAATCTTATCATACTTCAGTCATGTCATAGTGTGGAAAATGTACTTCAAAACTACTAATGTGCTCTCCAAGTGAGTCCTAGCAGATACATCTGTCTGTGTCTGCCTGGGGAGGCTAATGCAAGATTTGGCTGATAAGTAGCATTTAGGCAGCAGTACCATAGCCAGTCAGTGCACACAGAAATAGCCAACTTCGTAGTGCTCATGTAGTTCACAGTTGGAATTTCTTGTTTAAGCATTTTTTATTTATAACAGTTTATATTATTCTATCCTTTTATGTCTGAAATAATGAGTAATTTCTGACATCTGTCCTTCAGATAAATTCCCTTTTGTCGTTGGCCATGGATACTTCAAACAGGATATGTAGGTATAACCTCCTCAAATAACTCAGAATACATAAATTTGCAAGCAGAGCAGTAGCTCAGCTACTTGGGTACCTTTTGTTTGGCAGTAGACTGCCAGATGCTGCACTAGAAAATAATTTGTTGCAAACCTCATCTGGAAACAAGTTTATGCCCTGAAGTTCATTGTTTTTGCAATGTGTCCTTTGAAATGTTGCATTTGCTGTTCCACTTACAGTTTTAGAGTGGTGTCAACTCTGTAAATCGTCTTTGCTCATTTGTGTTTCAGGGTTTTTTAATAGCCTGTGTTTTTCACAGATTGCAGCCTTGATAACCTTGAATACTTTTTTTTAAGTTCTTAAAGTGGCTGAGGTCTTAGCAGTGATAGTTTCCTACAAGAGAGGGCAAGCTTTTACAGTTTTGTTTGTGTTTCTCTTTAAGTGCCCACAGCACTTAATATGAGGAAGCTTCTCTGTGTACTGGCATGTTTCTGGTTGAGAAGTATAAAAGGCACAGACATTTCATAGTAGCAAATCTTTTAAGAGTTTATGCTATTTATTTAGACAACTATGCTTTCACTTTCAAAGAATTTGCATTTCTTTTTTTTTTTAATAAAAATCCATATGATTAAACATAGTTTTAAAAGTCACTTTTCCACTGGTGAAATTATAACTTGCTCTTTACATTTCTTTGCAACTCCACATTGGCAAGAGGAATAGTGACCAGAAGCAAACCAAGAAAGTTTATTCAACACAGCTGAGTTTAATACAGACTTACCATCTGGAGTGCCCATCTCTTGCCACTGCTAAGGAGGGAGTCAGGGGCACCCTAGTCCTAAAATGGAAGGGATAAGTCTGTGTTCAACTGTCCAGTACTGTGGCTGTCAAAATATTTTTAAAATTATTTATATGAAATAAACAGAATGTGTGAAAACAACGGGAATTCCATGTTGCTAGGAGACCCTCTATGGCAGATTTCACCAAAGAAAAGTTTGGGGAGGTTGCAAGCGTTTGACAGAATAGTCATCAATTTGCATTTGTAGCAAATGCCATATCTTGATATAATATAAAAAATAGATGTTTAAAAATAGGTGTGCTTAAAATTAATATTTGACTGTCTAATAGAAGTCAAGTCAGTTCCAGTTTGGCATGTTGCTGTATTAGTACAACCAGTTTCTTCTAGACACCTACTTTTTTTTTTTTAATTTGTTGAGAAGTTTCAATGTTAGCCCTAAGAGTCTCTTTTCTCACTAGATTAAATATTGAGAAATAAAACAAATATGTAAATATAGTATACCCAAAAGCAAAAAAGTAATTTCCAACACAGATGGGTTTCAGGAGGTCTGCTGCCAAAGATTTTAAAATTCTTGTGCCAGGGGGCAATTTGCTTGCGACAGAAGAAAATGTATCCAATTACCCTTATGAAATTATGAGGTTTTTTCCCAAATCAGCCATTTGATGGGGTATTTGAAATGAAGGTACAAGAAATGGCTATCTTGTTTCTCATACTCGAGAAAATGATAGATTTACTGTCTGTTGTTTCTCTATGTCCCCAAAATGGGAGGGAAATAAATAATAAGAATCATAACTTGACCAACATTATGCTACAGGTAAAAATTAGTAATAAGGGGTTTTTTTCTATTTATGCTCTGCAGTCATTAAAATTAACCTTTTCTGACAAGGTGATACGTGTTATAAAGAGTGTTTCACTCCATCCCCGAATCTTCTGGACTTGCTCACTGGAATCAGTCCTGTTCAGTTTAAGCTCAGGCCTCCCTGCAGTCAGGGGACAGTGGCAAAGCAGCAGAAGTGTTCATGTGTGTAAACACATTTAGTAGGTTTGAAGGTAGCACTTGATATGCTTTGGGTCTTCCCTTCCCTTGAGGAAATAAGTCTTGCTTGGCTTCTCCATTGCTTTTCTATATCAAACTCAGGCTGTTTCCATGCAAGTAGAGGCTCTTGGTAAGTTTATTCTGACAGCAGGTGCACCAGTGAAGCTGGACTTCACACTGTAAGTCTGTGTCTCCCTTAGCTCAACATCCGCACTGTTATTTTTAGTGCTTTGAGCTTGACATTGAAACTCCATGTTTACAAGTAATGTGCCAGTCCTTCTATTGAAAAGCCATAAATATGGAATGTGACCATGCAATATAAGAATGTTTTCATATTGATTTTTTTGTAGAAACCATAAATTGCCCACGCTACGGTTTTGTAAAGGCCTGAGAAAGCACAGAGCACTGGTAGCTTTGGAGGAGATGCTTGTCAAGCTGCCACAAACACTGACAGTCCCAGAGCTGCAGCTGGCACAGCCTCACCTGCCTTCTCTACTTATGGAATGAGAAACATTGCTAAGGGATACCTGTGCCCTAATACCACCTCTGGTTTTGAATCCTGCAGGGGCCCGATCAGACTAATTAGACTTTCTCTCTTTAATTTTACCTGTCTATCAGGCATTGTCATTCAGCCTCATAGGAATTCTGTGACTGCTAATTAGCAAAACATTGTGGAATCAGAAAGGACTCAACAGTAAGGAGCAAAACATAGAAAAAGGAAGAGAACTGGGAGCAGAAATAAAATGGAAGAGGAAGCAGACCTAAAAATAGACTGTATAATGTTTTGTACAAGTAGATCCCACATATTTCTGTATTTGTTTAGGCCAAAAATTATTTAGTTTGGAACTTTATGTGCTCCTTCCTCTTGCATTCCTTCTGGTCTGATTTAATTTCATTTTTTAAAAAAAGTCTTCTACATATTTAATGTTGATTAGTTGGAAATATGTGTGATGGATAGTAAAAATGGCTGGTGAGTGTGAGGGCTCAGACAGTTGTCTCAGACAAGCATTAAAAAGTTGAGAAGGAAATTCTGTCTTTATTAAATTCCCACAGGTGATTCATTTTGTACTGGAATCTTTCAAGTCTACAAAAATACTAAAGAAACTGTTGAGAACTTGTTCTTCAATAGTTAGCTTAAAGAATGATTTCTTGTGAGTTTCTTTATAGTTCAATTTTTCATTTCATTGAGTCTACTGGCAATATGATTTAAGAGTCTGACAAACACATTAACCTCTTAATAACAAGTTTCTCAAATTCCTTTTTTCAAGTCTCTCTCTTTGATAGCACTAGAACACAGTAGATCTTATTTCATTTTGAGTTTTCTTGACCTACCCTCAAAGCATGACTCATTTATTTTTGTCTGAACCTAATAGGGGAGATTGTGTTGAAAGATGACTGGGGTGGTTATCTAAACAGACAGAAAAAAAATCAAGTTTCACCTGACTGGGCTCACTAGGCTTCTGGACAGGTGATAGAAACAAAATTTCCTTTCATGAACAGAAATAAAGCACACCCAAGTAAATTTTAAAGACTTACTTGTAACATTTTTAAAAAAGCAAATTATCAAGGCCATTTTCCTATAAGTAATATGTGCAAGAAGGCTTGTCCTTCTACATATAGTGACAATTGTTTCATGCATGTCATTACATTTCTTTGTTCTTGAGGCATCATCTTTGACCACAATTTTGCTCCTAGCAATAACATTATAAAACATGCATTTGAAAGCAGGTATTTAGAATAAGAACTGCTAACATTTAAAGAGAATAAAACAGATGGCATCAGACAATTTCCTAAGGTTTCATCTGCTAATTTGAAAAGCTCTTCATTCAAAGCTTCCCTTCACACAGAAATCTGTTTGGTACTGCAGCCAAATGTGTAACAAATTTCCATGGGTGATGCTAGAAAGATGCCATAAAACACAACTACAGAACTGCAGCACTGGTGGTCAGCCTCTGCTTCTGAAATAAATTCCTCTCCAATAATATGTTCAGCATTATGGTAGAGTGAGAATATATGCTACGAAGCTCAGTGACAGGAGTGGTGTAATCTACTCACATAGGTAATGTGAGAAATAATTATTTAATGCTTATGAAGCAGACAGAAAACTAGAAGTGCTATAGAGTGGTTGCTATCAAAAATCTTTACAATTTGACTTTGCAATTAGATTATGTTATCACAGTATTCCCCTTTTGCTCAGTATAGGAACATTTAGGGAATATTACTAATCCAGGAAGGCAGCAATAGCATTAATTACTTCCAAATGTAATTAAGAAAAACAATGCTGGTGATCTCTGATGATCATGAAGTATCTATTTACTAGAGCAAATAGAGTTTAGGACTGCAAATGTTACATTTTAGAATATGATTTTCTATGTCAATTATAAATTATGTTACAGGATTTTTCACTTCAGACACGCCCAATTGCCTTCCTCTGGATGGGAATGATCTGATTAGAAAATGTTGGCCTCATTTAAAGCAGCACTCAAATACCCTCTGACTTTACTAGACAAAGTTTCATCCTTAGTCACTTGCCAAAAGCTGTAGAGGGAGTATCTGTCACAGAAGAGAACTCATGAGTATTCTGGTTAGAGCTGTGCAGAATATTTTTAGTGTAAATCAGAGTTCTTTAAAATGTTCAGTTATCAAGCAAAGACCTGAAAGCAGACAGATTTTGAAATCTATGTTAATAAAGGAATGCATGAGATCTTAAAAAATACTCATATTTTGATTAAAAAAATACTTTTATCTCACATTTTACCTTTTTTTTTTCTTCAACTATTTTATTTCTAACTTAGAAGTCTGGACTGAACAAAGATCTTAGTGATTTTTCATATCATTGAATGTTTAGTTCATTTATGCAATCACTTGACCATGACTTTTTCTTATTTTAAACAGACTCAGAGCCCTGCATTTCAGTTCACAGTTGTTTTAAGTGAATATTTACCTTAATCTTTACTTTTTTTAGTCCACCACCACCCAGTGCAAAACCAGCAAATCCAAGATAACTACATGGCACACGTGCTTTGTGATGTGATCCAGGGATTGCACAGTGGAAGACAAATCTGTAGGATTTCTACACATTGTGTGCTGTATAGTCCAAATAAGAGCCTGCTAATTTTCAATTTTTTAAGTAATTGAGCTATCCAGCTGATTATGCAAAGACAGATAAGTACCCTGTGAACACAGAGTTGTTAATATTCCATTGCAAAGGTCCAACTGGTGCCCTAAATGGTGAAATACAAACTGAGAGTGTAAATGCAACAGCCCAGGGTGGGTGTTGGGAGGAGCAACAAGGAAGAATTACTCCTGTATTTTTAGATGGTAGTATTCACAGTTATTTTTGCAATGCTGAGAGACTTTGAAATGTTTGGAGTAACTCAGCATTGCACTGGGATTGCCAAGGATCAGGCACAGCTGCTTGGATGCTGTTAATGCTCTAACAATGCCACTTCTTTCTCAGCAGCTTCCTGCTTTGCAAAATTTCTATACATATTTCGTTGGGGTGATGCTTCTTCGCATTGATCCAACTTCCAGTAGCTTCTAAAAACTTATTTATCACAGGATGCCAGGTAGGATTAGGGCTTGTTGTTAAGACCACGGAAGAGCCTTCAGAGCTTGCTTGTGGCTGGTAACTGCCAGGACGTGTCTTTGAGAGCATCAGCTGATGTGGGGGAGTGGGAAATGAGAAGGCTGTTCTGGTGCCTGGGTGGGAGCGGGTAAGATGTTTGCCTTTTAATAATCTCTTCGATATTTGCACACCTCTTGGTGTGTACAAGTATGGGACTCATTCATCCAAACACTGTAATTACACTCACAGGAACTTGTACTGTTGCATGAATTAATTTAAACATTCTAGTAACTACTGTCTAATAACATACAAGTTCCCAGGGTACTTAGAGTACTAAATTGCAGATGAGAATTCCTCAGAGAGACACAGGCTGCATATCCATTTGCTGCTCCGGGAGGGGAAAGCTCTGCTCATTGCATTTTGTTGTTGTAGCTTGAGTTCTCAGTGCTTGCTCAAGAATTGCCGTGAAATACTTTCTAGGACCAGTAGCAAGTTCATTTAAGTCCATCTCCATCTAAAATGTAGTCAGAGGGCTATGCAATTTAGTGATACTTAACACAGATTGTTAGTGGCTGCTGGCTGTGGGGGAGATTTTTTACTTTTTAACTAAATACAGCACGTGAAAAGCATTAATGGTCTAGTGACAAAACCTAACCTTAGGTTGAGCAAAACCACAAACGCAAGAGAACATCAACATTTTTTTATTCTGAGATAAAATAGTTTTTGTTGTAGTTTACTTAGATAGAACTTTAAGGTTGTATTTAATAGGACTAAGTGAATAGATATTTTTCAAGAAACAGTTTATGATTTTTACAGCCCATGCCATATTTGCTTGAGAACCTTTCATCTACCCACCCTCCAGACTGCGTGCCAATTCTTTACTGCAACCTTTTTAAAAGAGCTTAAGAATCAGCAATGGTCTCTCCCAACTCAGAATAATCTGTGATTCTGTGATAAGGACAGACTCTATCAATACCATAAGGGCAAGATCTGTACAGGTCCCTGAAGTTGGTTGGTGGTTGCCTTAGAGCACTGCACATATAATTTGTAATTTCTGTGGGTGTGTACTGTGGCTCCAGCAACACTCTGCACCCAGACAGCAGTCTAGCACATCTGGGACACTCAGAATTTCTCTGGTGTTTCTTGTCAAGTTTCTTATTTAACAAGAAGGGATTGAACATATGCCTATAATTAATGCATGAGAAGTTTGATATTAATAGATGAACTTTCTGTGCACCTTTTTTGTATTTACCCACATACTTAGGCAGTCACATAAAGAGACAGAAGTTAGAGAGAAAATTACTCTTAATATTGCACAGTTTTATTATCTTCTTAGTTTTCTTTCAGTATATTTAGCCAGTGATAAATTTAGCATATAGATTCCATCTGTTTTCTCTTTGCAGTTAGCTCTCAGCTTGTTGCTGAAATGCAGCAGGGTATGTGAAGACCCTGGGGACAAGAGGGCAGTGGGATAATTGTACCTTGAAAAGCTAATGGTACATATAAAATAGAAATTTACACTTCCAAAATTTTCCTGTCTTCCTAGTGTGTCCAGTATTGGTATCCATCTGATAAACTCCATTTATTGTACAGTTTTGACAGTCTGAAATTCACATCTGTAGAATAATTCATCTCCTCCTGAGGAACTCCTATCAATTAGATTCACTCTTAAATACGTGTTGCATGTTTAAAAATTGCTGTGTACAACTAAGTTATATGTGACACAAAATTTTCAAATCTTAATGTAAAAATAGAAAAAGTGTGTGTACATCATACTGCTGTCAGGCAATGTGATCATGTCAGCTGAGAAACATTCATGTTAGAGAAACCTGCAAGTGGCCAGGGATAGAAATAAGGATTTCTTGCACTTTGGAAATAGGATTTTGACTTGCCTTTTTTTTTTTTAATATATTGTGGAAGCTAATTAAAAGTTCACATTTGTCTCCTGGTATAGTCTGTATTGCCATCCATATTTCCTCATGGTCTGTGCAGTTTGAGGTGTTTCAGTAGCAAACAATGACTATATTTATTTTAGCAATAAAAGTCATCATTGCAACATTTTTTGACCCTGGTAAAGTATACATATTGATTTGGAAAAAAACATGATGTTAAAGAAAGGAAATCCTCAATTAGATGGGAAGACTATTTAAGATGAAACACAAATGCTTTTAATTTTAAATTTTTGTTCCTTTTTTTTTCTACTGTGGAGATGCGCCAGAGGCATGGGACAGTAAAGGAATAAGAATTGCATTAATAATTTACAAACACCTTATAAAATGTTTTAAAAATGAGCTATGTCTAGAATATATGACAAAACATTTATGAGGATTTTGCTATTCTTGAGTCAGGTAAAGTGATGACAATTTATTTCTTTCTTCATTTGCTTTGTATGAGATTCTAACTAACTCTTAAATATTAGACAGGACATTTACAACAAGTAATGAAATAGGTAAAAAATTGAATTTAATTGAAAACACCCCCAGAAATTTGGCTACGTGTTGCTTACTGCCTTAGCAATCTCTTACTGGATTAAGACAAACTGAAAATTAAACTTGCTTTGTCATCTGCTCAGTCTTCCGAAACTTTTGGATGAGGTTTAAAGTGTTCTATTTCACAGTTGCCTTAAGGGAAAAGAAACAGTTTTCAGATACCCTGAATGAAAGGTAATCTGGAGAATACCTCTGGAGTATTCTGAGAAACACTGAAATGAGGAAAAAAACCAACCAACCAACCAACCGAACAAACAAACAAAAAGAACAAAAAAACCCCAAACCCCCAAACCCAAACAAACAAAACAACCCCGAACATTTTAAAAGGTTTGAGCTGGGATATAAGACAATATTTGGAGAGATCTCAGCGCAACATGATTAACACCTGTAACAATATTGGGCTTTAAATTTCAGATGTGTTTGGTTTTTTCCAGTTTGTTTTTTGTGGGAGGGTTTGTGGGGTTTTTTTGCCATATAGATATTTTGATGCAAACAGAAGCTTTCCTCCCAAATGGCCATTTTTTTTTCCCTATGTTTGCACTGTGAGGTGCAGGGCTGGAGCAAGGTACTGCTATAGGAAAGAAACCTCTACAGACCTGAGAAAACCTTGCAGCAAACAGTTAATTTGCTCCTGTTAGTGTTGGCTGCCCTGAAATATTTGATCAAGGATTTATATGATCAAATTGGCATCCTCCACTTCTTTTTTGCAGACTGATTCTCTTCATCTAATGTTTATTGTTCGTAATTAGCTGCTCAGTGATGTTAATTAGACACACATTTTCTTGCTCCGTAGTCTGTATGTGCATGCAAATTCATTTCAGCTTCCCCAAAGTGGAAATAGATGAGTAAGCACTTGACATCTGTAGGAATTTCTGGGGTGACCCCCAGATATAAACTGAAACAAATTGAAACACATTCCTGAATATACTGACTTGACACATGACACATGTTCTGGATATATAGTTGGTACTTAAATTTGGACTTCCCTCAATTAATTGGGTAATGGAAGCAGAGTAAGGAATAGGTTACAGGCAGAAACAATTACAGAAAGTTGGTAAAGAAACGTAAGAGGAAAGTGAGCAAGTTAGGTCAGAGTGAGATCAGTGGCAGCTGTGTGGCACCTGCACAGTGTGCATTGCTCTTCTGTGTACAGACTGCAGGGCTGAAGCCCTCCTCAGCTACAGAAACACTCCCTGAGTGCTGAGGGAAGGATAAGATGCATGAATCAGTGGCACACTGTAAACGAGAAATGGAGCGAGACTGCCCGGGCTTGATGAGAACATTAGGCTGGAGTGATAGATTGAGCTGATATTACTGAGGTAGGGAAGGCTTTATATCATAACAGAATGGGTAGACAAGGAGATAAAACAATACTATGCTTTGTGTCAACAAGAAATGTGAAATGTGTGAAGAAATGCATGGAATTATAAAAGAATGAATGAGTTTTCTTGCCAGCACACTAGTCTTTGTATAAAATCTGTTGTTTACTGCTTGTTTTAAGACTTAGGATATATTTTCTTACGCTTTTCATATATGCCTTTTTGGAGGCATATGGAGACTGATTGAAACCTCAGTCTTTCAAACACTTAGTGCTTTGTACATGATAATGATTCCTGGAGTGGGAATATCAGCAATATTATGAGCAATAGTTTTGAGCAGTGAGAGATTTCCAGACTGTGTCCCTGCACTTTCATTTAAAAAGTTCATGCATCTTTAATAATGAGGATCACATTACAATTAAATAACATACCAGTACGGGGATGACTGTGTGCCGAGAAATAGTGCTGTGCTGCTCGCTCTGCAGTCTGCACTGAGTTTGATTTTATGATTGATAAGATGCATCAAGTTACAGCTGTCCCTGGGTGCTCATCACAGGCGATTAGATTTGGCAGCAGTCTCAAGAGATCCTCCAGTTCATTCTTATAGCCCAAGATCAATTAAACTAAAATTGTCCCTGAATAATATTTGCCTAACTTTAAGCTCTGTTTAAAAGAAAGAAAGAAAGAAAGAAAGAAAGAAACACAAAACAATAAAAGAATCAATTCTATACACCTAATAATTATATATATATGATTAAATGTATATTGAGGGGACAAGAAGAGTAACATACTAACCTGAAATTTTTTGTTTCCTCTTTTCTCTCTGTCTCATTTTTCTTGTCGTTTTGGAAGTCAAATTTCACTTATTGTGCTTTTGTATATATATATATATATATTCTCCTAAGATGTTCTGGTATCCTCCACACCAATTATTCTGAAAGGTTTAGCATTTTAAGTAACATTTTATCACTTTTCAGATTTTTTGGCATTCCAGTGTTTTTCTTAAGCTGAATTTTCCAATGGGACTTGCTATGTATTATTTTTACTTCAAATCTCCATGAAGCCATTGAGATATTGATAAACATGAATTCAAATATCCACTTTAGTATATTTTTAGTAACATGATGAATGAGACAAGAAGAAAATATATTGGTTTGTTTAACTAAAATTTGATTTAACACCTCATAACACCATCTGCAAATATTCCTAGAAGTAGGTAGAAAGAAGAGTAGCTCTTATAATCCAGAGTATTATTCTCCAATATTAAATATGAAAGTCTGGAAATTAAATCCATTTTAGAACTGTCTGGCAAGCTCGGTTGTCTCAGGTTTCATTATGCAGCAAACTTTGTAGAAGTTTTATTCACAGTGGGTATGATCCAGCCCTGGAGCCAAACAAGACTTTTCCTGCAACTGCAACTTTTGATTGTGTAGGTTTTGCCAGGAGAGAGTCAGAGCACATGAGCAGGGAAATTCTCCCTCCTGTGTCCTCCATAGCCCTCAAGCAGAGTAGATGAAATAACTGAATTCTCCTACACTTCAGTTGTCAGTAAACATCTGAAACCCACTGTGGAAGTTCTTGATCCTTTCCCAGAACTGATGCACAAAGAAGTTCACAGCACTTGGTCCCAGGTAACACTTGTAGGGAAGTATATGGTGTTAAAGAAGGTGGTAGGTAATAAGAGAATTTAAGGGGATTTTTTGGAGGGGGGAAAAAAAATTACATTGTGGGTTAAAGCAGAAGGGGCTGATCTACCCCAGTAGACTGTGACAGGTCTACAGTGGATGCTTAGGGAAGAGCGGGACAGGAGAATGTCAGGATGGTCATTTAGAAAACTCCAATTCTCCAGCAGTTTGTGGCCCAGCAACTTCTGTAGAAAGAAAACTGTTTAGACCCCCTGTCTAATTTATTTCTGAATAGGATTGAGTGAATGAGGCAGGGTGTTGCAGGAAGAAAAAAGATGTCCTTATGGTTAGTGACCTGGAGAATTGGTTTTCGTCATGCTCCCGACACACAGTAATGCTATGCTGGTTGCTAAACCCACACTTGATAAGGGTTTACCTTAGCTGTGTATATCCTAGGCTGCAACTGGAGCAAATTGCTCTGCTTTGGATATATGAAGTACAGTATAGCACTAAATCACATTTTAGATTTCTGGTATTGCATCTATCTTTGGAATAGGAATAATAATATGCACTTATCTCAGATAGTTATGGATGTATTGTGAAGGGCCTAAATACTGCACTGATGACTGTCACAGAAAGACTCTGAAGAAATTAATCATTTAGTCTACAGGGTTTGAATAGCACACAATAAACAAGGCATAATACCATACAGTAAACAGTGGGGATAAAAACATAATATGGAATAAGCGTCACCGAGTGATTTATTTACATCTCGTGCACTGATTGAGGGCATTTTTTTCCTGAAATATTAATGTGAGGTTTTATTACACGAAGATTATGACCTAAACTAGGTATATGAAAGCAGACCATCTGAATCATGATGCTTCCTAATTTTAGATGCCTAATTCTGAAATCTTAGTAGTTTATGCAGTTTATTTCTGTAAAAGGAATACCTGACCTTGTGAGGCACATAATCATCTCGTATGCTTTTAAATATCCCTAGTTCTTACTACCTGAGCTGTTATTATCAGCATGCATAGAAGCAAATCTTTTAAGACTTTAGAGAGAAATTTTACTGGATTATGATATGGACATTCAGTCCATATAAGTCATATAAGATCTTACTAGGCAGTATAGCAACTTTGACATCATCACCAGTACCAGATTTTCTTCTCAGTTATGGAAATGGAAAAAAAAAGAAAGAAAAAGAAAAGAAAACCCCTAACATTAGAAACACATCAGATTTGAGCAGAAAGATACAAATTATTCTCTGTTATGTCTCTATTGAAGTCAAGCAGTAACAACAGAGGAGGGTGTGATATTCAATCTGTAAGTAGACAAGTGACTTTCTCTTGTGAGTCATGCCTGGAAAGAGAACTTAAAAACTTACTGGTATTGTCAGTAAAGCAGCATTTTATCAAGTGGGTCTGTTGGCTTTCTCACACAAGTAGAAGTGTGAATTTCCCAAAGGCCCAGTGATTTGGAAGGTGCTATTTAGATTCATTCTTATCATTATGTTAGACTTAGTCTGCATCATGCAGCCAGGCCCCAGGTAAATGGGAGCTTGCTGAGGGAAAGACAGGAGGCTGATGAGTTTCAAAGGCTTTTTTGCCAAAATACTCTGGTGAATAGGCATCTAGAGCTGCAGTATTTATTTTTGTAATGTCAGAAAAATAACCCACTACCAAAGGTCCAAGAAAACAAGAAAAGAAATAACATTTCTATTAAAGTCCCCAGAAGGTACTAGCCACTGGCTTTACCTCCATTGCACTGCAACATAGGGCCCTGTGGGGATTCGTGTGCATTTCTACCTTTTGAAGCCAAATTCGGTGACAAGAGTTGTGGGGTTTTTTTGCAATACCACATATATGTTCAGAAAACAGTATAGAAATTATAAATTCACCAGCTAGAAGTTTCTACAGAGTAGTAGGCATTTCATTTAGGTCATGTCTGGAGCAAGCACATAAGTTCATTTCCAAACTGCATTTGCTAACCTTTCCTACTAACAGAATCATCAAAAGCTTGCAGTGAGTGTTCTAAAGCATGCTTAGCCCCTTGGAGTCAAACTAATGCTGATAAACTCAAAGAATCTATTACCAACCCTTCCAAAATGCTATTTTGCTTGTAACCTGACTCATAGTTTGATCACTGTTATCTGACCTTAGATTTTTATAGGCAAAATGCTGTTATGAGTCTAGTGTGAAAATTATTTTGAAAAATTTGAATCTCCATGAAATCACAATTTTAAATGAACTTTGAACCTGCACACACACACACACATATATATATACTTTGCAGTATGCATTAACCCAACCTGGTTATGCCCCCCCCCTTCCTGTATACACTGATACTGCTACCTAGTGAGTTAAAATGAAATTATTCAGATGTCTAATAGTAATTGTGAATCATTCTTGCTCTTCATAATGTGGAGCACAAAGAATAAATACAGCTTTTGGGTTTGGTAGTAAACATATAATGTGGCTCTAGTTAGAAGACCATGCACTGTGGTTTTATGGCCAATATAAACTCTCTCTATTGATTAAGTAGGTAATGCTGGAGTACCTGAAAAGGCATTCAGTCGGTACCACAGAACTCTGTACATCTGGCATGGCATTTGTCTGTAAGAAATTTTACAGCACTCCTCAATATGTGAAATCCTTGGAGTTATTTTAGAACTGTAGTAACCCCTTTCTGCTGCAAAACAACCTCTATACAGCAATTTCAGTGATTTTTTGCAGTGAAAGTTGTTGTGTGTTACTGAATGATACCAGGGCAGTAA
The DNA here is from genome assembly GCF_003984885.1 of Neopelma chrysocephalum. NCBI lineage: Eukaryota > Metazoa > Chordata > Aves > Passeriformes > Pipridae > Neopelma > Neopelma chrysocephalum. The sequence continues at coordinate 162,029 of NW_020897734.1, forward strand.
ATAATTATAATTCATTAAACTAGAAAGTGGTTTCTTTACAAAATAGTAGTGTAGATAATTATAATTCATTAAACTAGAAAGTGGTTTCTTTACAAAATAGTAGTGTAGATAATTATAATTCATTAAACTAGAAAGTGGTTTCTTTACAAAATATTAGTGTAGAAAATACTATTTGTATATACAATAAAGTTTCAGGAGCAAAGTCTTACTCCAGTAATTAGTATCTTTTTTTTAGGAAGAAAGAAAAGAAAGGATAGAATTATTAGTTTGTCATATATTGAAAAGGTGTGTTAACTATTAAAAATTAAGACTCTCTGTCATCTATCTGAAGTTCTTCCCATCCAGAAATTATCTGCTAGATATTAATAACTTAAAATTTTAAAAATAATATTCCTACGGATAAGACCTGTTGGAACATGGAAATTATAAAAATAATATTAGAATAATGGCAAATCTCTGTCAGCACACATGGCAGGCTGCACCACTCTGGGCAGGAAAGACTTCTTGGGGGACAAGGATTTGCCCTGCTACCAAATAAGCATGAAGTAGAGCTCTTGCCAGCTTTGAAAGAAAATTATTTTAAAAAATAGGTCCATAACGTCTGGAGTCCGTGAGCAGAATACCTTTCCCTAGTAAGCTTCTTGGACCTAGTCAGGAATTTCATCATTTCCTTTACTTTCTTAGGTTTATTCTACCCTTGATTCCAATTCATTCACGTTTCCATAAGAAAAATATGGAGTAATTAAGAAAAGAGGACATTTTTCTTCTTTTCCTTTTTCTTCAACTGTCTTGCAGATTTTTCTTTCTATGGGAGAGAACAATTTATGAAGATGGACAAAGATTATCTTCAGTTTTGTTAATATCTGCATGAATCTGTGCAAGCTCCAAGGATGTCATTTGTGTTTCAGTGACAAAAAGAAAGCAAAATTTGGTCTTGGGGGCACACATTAAACAAGAATGACAAAGAAAGGAAAAATAAATAGCACAGTATACATGGTTGAAAGGGTTATTTAGGTGGGCTGTGTGGTGTGAACAGGGTGAGTATTGACAGAAGCAGTATGTTTTGCAGCACTGCTCAGGGTATGCTTAGCCTGAAGGTGAAAGGCAGATTCCATTCCCTTTTTTGCCAAAGAGTATTCAAGTTTTTCAGCAGAAACCTCATAGGAACATCTGAATATAGACCATTGCTTGAGAATAAAGAGTGATTCACATCAAGTTGCTTTCAGTCTCCACTGTTTGTACTGCTCTGTGTTGTACACAATACTTAAATATTTAATAAAGCAGAGACTGGGACCATATCCAGTAGCTACTAAGTAAAGTAAGTCCCAGGGTCACCATTTTTACTTTCATGTTGCAAATTATGGTTAATAATTTTTTTTTATTTCAATGGTAGGAAAAATCATTTTGATTTGGTTCAATGTTCCCCTGTATTCATAACAAGAGGATAACCTGCTGGGGACATGAGAACACGTGTAAGGAGTGAAAGGACAGGGGGAATGGCTTTAAACTGACAGAGGGTAGGTTTAGGTTAGATATCAGGAAGAAATTCTTTACTGTGAGGGTTGTGATGCAGTGGCACAGGTTGTGCAGACAAGATGTGGTTTCTCTATCCCTGGAAGTGTTCAAGGTCAGGCTGGATGGGGCTTTGAGCAACCTGGTCCAGAGGAAGGTGTCCCTGACCATGGCAGGGGGGTCAGAAACCAAACCACTTTATGATTCTATGATTGCATTTATGAAGCTTGAATTGTCACCATATAAACCTTTGAATGCCTTTACACCATGCAAATGATCTTTACTGTTACATACAGATTTCTTTAATTTTATATATTACTACTTCAATTAAAAATACTTAAAGATTTTCAGTTTGTTTAATCACCAGATCTAAGACTTCTACAGTCTTTACAAATCTTTGAAGTCAGTGTACATACATATAAATTTGCAAATATTACCAGAAGTGTTTCAAGTGCCATCTAAATATTCTTATCTTTATTTACATCATATGTGCATATATACAACTAGTTATAAGTTTGCCTAACATCCAAAAGTGTAGAACATATATAGTAGGTCCTAGAAAACCATTGGGAAAAATAGATTCTTTTCACTAAATAAAACACTTTGCAAGCACCTGGAAATTATTTGCTCGTGTTCAACACTTTGCCTCATATTTTGATTTCATTTTCTCAAAATATACTGTGTCCTGAATACATTTTTGGTTTCTACATTGAAAAATAAACTAGTGCTCCTAAACAATATTTAAAATGACATTTTTATTATGTTGGCATGAAGCACGTTGCTGAATTGCTTTTAATATGATAATGTTTTGCAGTTTACTATGCCATAAGTGCAGTTTGGCAGTTGAGTTTACATGAATATTTCATCCAGAAAAGGCCATGAATTTGTAATTATAAATAGACCTGTTCAACAGAAAGAGATGGATGATTCTACAGCTACTAATTTTCCAAGGAAATGCTACGGTGTTGAAGATCGAAGGCAGAGACTTCCAGCTGCAGATCACTTTAAGCTGTATTATAGAGGCTTAGCTACCTTTCATAGTGGAGTACTTGAGGTTGGTTATGATGCTCAGATTTTGGTGTCTTGGCTTCTTCAGCTGTGTATTTGCAAAAGTTCTGGTTCACCAAGGAGGCAGGGAGAGGCCTTCCTCCCTCCTCCACCCTCGTTTGTTCACTAGCTCACCCAGTAGCTCACTCTGGTTTAACTATTTAATGCCAATTTCCATATAGACTTTCATTTTCAAGAGTAGAGGAGTCCAGATGAAAGGTGACATGAAAACAAGGTTAAATTTTAACTTTCAGAATTTTCCTGTGTCGTGAATGACACAAACACATTGTACATATCATCATGAAAAATGTTGACATCTCAGGCAGCTCTGGAATTGGAACTAGTGTGGTGAGGATCCTGAACTAAGTGGCAATGCCTTCTTCCACCCCCCAAATGTGTACATTGATCTGGAAACAGGGACTGGTCTAGGCCAAGCAAACTCATGCATCTTCATGACAGCTTCTATGATGTAAGACATGACAACAGGTAAAAGATAAAAGGGAATAGAAGCAATAGCAAATTGTAAATCCTGTAACTTCTGCTCACATAAACATAATATAAAACTTGTAGTTAAATGGGAAAAGTCCTATTTTTCTTATTATTTTCTTAAAGGGAAGAAAAATTAGTTTTAATTTGTTGAATAACTATAGATATTTAAATGCCATAGAAAGCTACAAGTAATAAAAAATCTGAGTGTTCAGTTAGAAGTCTTACTACTGCTGCTAGAGTAGATATTGCATCACACATGACATGCTCAGTATAGTGAATAACTATTGTGTAAATTCTCAGAAATCCCAGTAGTGGATATTTCAGTTACACTGAAATATTCCATCTTGGTGCATTTTTAAATATTTTTAATATGATTTATTTGCAACTGGTTTTACTCAGTGGTCAGCATTGCTTCTCTGCATCTGGAAATAACAAACTTTACGGCTGCAAAAATACACTTCAGTTTTTGTCTATTGTGATATCTTACTCTGTTTCAATGTTTTTAGTTTTGTTTTACTTCACTAGTGACAGTATCAAAAGCGCCTTTAGTGGCAGATCTTTCAAACACACCCTCAAGTGACTTCACTGATGTGAATTACAGCCCACTGAGGTGTAGTCAGTGCTACACCTCAGCAAGATTAGCCCTAATGCCTTTGGCACATTCCTGAAGCTTTCCCTAAAGGATCTGGTAAAAGAAGTTTATGTCTGTAGGATATACTGGCAGAGTGCAGCAGCATGAACACGCCACTGTGATTATTGATTGGGTGAAATGATTCATCCAGGTCAATTTTATCTGACAGCTGTGATATTAATTGCTAGGGGTACATACAGTGAGAGTTGGAGAAGCTGTATTGCAATGTTATCTGTTATTACACTATATTTGCTATAAACTACTCTATTGTGGTTTCCAGCTCTGTTAAAATTTTGCCCTTGGTTGTACCTGTGCAGTTCCCTAGGAGTTAATAGAGCTGTCTTGCATTAGAAGAGAAGTTTCTTTATGTCCCTGTATGCCCACAGACAGGTGGCAACTGTGGCAGGAACATGTTTACGTGTTTTCAATACGTATTTTGAAACACTAAAAAAAATTAAAATAGAAAAATTTATAATATGGAGAAAGAAGCTAGGAAAGCACCTGGAAAGAAAATGGAAGGAATAGACCATATCTATGTAATAGCTGTATAAATAAGGAATAGAGATTTAAGAATTGAATTCTCTCCTGAAAGAACTAAACAGAGTAGAGGTTAGAGGCTAATTTTTCCTCCATCAAAGTTAATGACAAGGCATCTATTAATTTTAATAGGACCTAGATTAGCCTCAAAAGTACTTAACTATAGCAGGACACAAGAATGAAATGATCATGATGATGATGAAAGAAAACACAGTGTAATTGGATGTAAATACATTGTTGTGGAAAGAAGGGGGAAAGAATATAAAGTATTATAAAGAATATAAAGTAAATATTTTTTCCCTACATCACTTTTCCATTTCAATCCTATTTACGCCAAATGTTTGCTTTCAAAGGCAAAAAGACTTTGCATCCTGTCCCTTTCTCTCACCTTTTAATTAATTCCTCAATGTATTTATCGGCAGATTTTCTTTATGAATGTACACTTGACATAATATGTTTAGAGTGTCTGTGCTTTCATAAATATGCCATTTTATACACGATGGGGTTTTTCTTAAAGATTTGGCTTTAAATTTGCTCAAAAATCTATTGTGAAAGCAGCCTGTCACAAATGCTGTGGGGAGGTTTCTTTTTTTGCTGTTTCCACATGTTCTCCTCCAAGAAATATTTGCATTAATAAAACTGGCAAAATGATGTCTTAATTTTGACAGGCTGGAAGCATGAAAAAAAAACAAAAACCAGTTATCTTAAGAAGAGCAATAACCAAAACTTGCAGTGTAGGTCATAGTTCTCAAATGATTCATTTTTATTTCATTAAAGAGTAGGAAACTGTCAAGGCAAATTCAAAAAGATTCTGAAATGGAAGGCCTGACTCCACTTTGATTTGCATTTTACAAAGCAGAGGCTTGATATTAGGCAGGAGGAGGGAATTTTCTGTGTCAGAAATGCATGTTTTGCCATTTCTGTGAAAATCCATCCATACTTGGTGAAACAGTAAGCTTTTGAGAAGCTTCTGCACATGCTCTGAAGAGATTTGCTAAATGTGAGAAGGAAATACCAGGCTCAGAAGCTTTTTTTTTCTATTGGCATAATCAACTCCTGCTGTCCCTCACCATCCAGCTCCTGTGGCCATTGAGCACTTGGCTGTTCCAGGTTTCTGAGCTGCTGTTCCCAACTGACACGATGCTGAGCTGGTCGTGCTTTCCTGGCAGCTGCTCAGAAAGTTAGAGGAAGACACTTCCTAAGTGTGTTTCATAATGTTGGTTTGGTGATTCCTTTCTTCTCAGACCCACAAATAGGAGCAGACTCCTGCAAGGGCAGGGAGGTGAGATGCTGCTCCATGTGTCTTGGAGAACAGGTAGGCTGTTGACAAGAGGGGCTGAAGTCCTTTTAGCCAGGAAGATTAAATTATATAATCTTGAAGCTTTCTTAGCACTTTCCAGTGATTTTCCTCTGGCAAAGTCAGTGTGAGCAAAAGAGACATGCTCTTCAAATAATAATAGTGTGGGTTTTTTTAAATAATATCCATAACTGAAGAAAATTTCCAAATGTCACCTTTATAGGAAAAGTAGTGAACCAAAGTCCTTCAAAATACAATGTGCTTTTCCTGGAAGAATCTTTTTTAAGAACTTTATAAAATATTTTATGTTGTTTTTTTTCTAATGCCTTTCTGTTATTCTGGTGTTCAGAAGGTGAAACAGTGCATTAGGCTGGGACTTGGTAAGACTGAATTCAGGTCCCTACCATGCTGGTGCTTTTCTGTGGGAGCCTGGACCTAATTAATGTTATCTCTTTGACTTGCTGTCCATGAAATTGAGTTACCTTGTGGACTAATGTGAGATTAAATACATTAAATATATTTATATGCTCACATAAAAGGCATCAGACAGTTCTTTGGAGTAAAAAAAGAAAACTAAACTAATCAACATTTTGAAAATCATGTGAAAGACATTCTGCAATAAAACTGACATAATTTTTAGAATCAGTTTGTTTAAGTGCGTATTCTAGTTCTACTATGAAAAGAATGGAGAATATATCATGGCAAGGAACAATACAGAAGTTATACTAATGGGCTAAAATTGTTATTTAGACTTGTCAAGAACTTTCTGCAAACATGGAAGTTGCTGGTGAATTATCAGTGATGTTGATATAAACAAACTAAATGTTTTAGAGAAGTAGATACCACTCCCCAACAACACCAGCACAGAAAGTGCCACAATATGTATTTATTACAGTTTGCTTAGCTCTGTTATTACATCTATTCAAGCAAAGACAGCACTGTTGTCAAGCACTATCTCAGATCACCACATGAAATGTCAGAGTACAGGGACAAGGACACAGTAACTCAACAGAAGAACCTTGCATGTTTGGTTGAGAGACCTAATTATGAGATCTTATGAAAACATACTGTGTACTTTGAGTTCATGAGAGTTCCTAGTTTGCATTCGAGAGTTTGATTTTAATCATCTTACTAGCCATGCTCTCATCTCATTTTTTATACTGATGCAAATGTTCATAGACACAAAACAATATTTTTCTGTCTTTTTTTTATTCCTTTATTCCTTTGTGTGCTTCTCTCTCCTTGTATCAATGGGCAGGGCAACATGTTATTTCAGTTTCTCATACAGAAACCAACTTCCTCATCAAAGTTACTGTCCTAGAGACTCAAGAGTACGTGTGTCTCTGACTTCTCCTGAGCTTCAATGGGCCCATTCACGTGTAACAGATTCCCTCAGCTGCTTGGCTTTCACTCAAGTCTAGTAGTTAAATTTGAAATACACTTTAGTGTGCTGCTTGCTCTCATGTGTACAAAGAACTGCCTGCCAGTATCTGAAATACTGCATTTATTCTACTTCCAATCTAAATTCATGCTGTCAACAGCTGATGGGTATTTTTCTATGTGTGGAGTTTAATTGAATAAACTGTGGTTTTGATTTTTGGAATGCTTATGAAGTTCAGTTAACAGTTTAAATCAGAGGAAAACATTCTAGTGACTACTAATATTGCTACTTTACGGGGTCCTGTGCTGTATAAAATAGGCTTTCACATGATGCTCAAGGCAGGACAGAGGATTATAGTACACTTTTTATTGGTTTTTTATGCTATTATAATTATGTATCCTGAGAAAACAGGCATCCTGGCAACATCAATGTCTAGAAATCAGTAATAATAAAAAAACACGACAAAGTCAAGTAATAAATCGTAGGGACAGGTTATCTCTGTTATCTGATATGTTAGGTTTAATTTCATCTCTTTTGTTGCTTTTTCCTTGATGTTGGACAATTCTAAAATTCAGCTGGACAGATTGCTGGTTCCATCATGCTTTTGCCAAGAAAGACTGAACCAGAGGATCCTTGAGGTCCCTTCCAACCTGGGATTCTGATTCCGTGATAATGAGATTTCTGCTCAGGTCTTGTTACTGGATTGGCTCTCTCTAATTTGTCATATTGATGTAAATAGAGGGAAATATAGAGGAAAATAGAAGGAATGTTTTTATTCTATGAGTTTTTGGACAACCTTGGGGTGAATTAAGTGGAGTGTACATTTTAACTTCTGTCCAAAACACTCCTCTGGGAGCTATTGGCTGCCAGTGGGCATAGGCTGGGCCAGAGGCACTTCAGTTCTGCCCTCTCATATTCTACTCATCAGCCAAGAAAAAGTCAGAGAGAACATCAATCCCCAAAGGCAGTTTATATCCACTATAGGGTATAACATGGAGAGGGGGGTGTGTGCAGAGTTCTGTGTTTGTACCTCATGCACGTACAGAGGCATCTAAAACTGTAAACTGGCACTCAGCTGCACTGATTCTAAACTTGAAAAATTTGTTTAGAAGTCTGTAATGTGTCATTTGATAGTGATTTTTATACAGGATGATGTGTGTATGCTAATTCTATTGATGTGTGATGGACTTATTACACTAAAAGGGTTTCATTCACTAGGATTTTTTTTCAGTGAAATTATTTTGCTGTCTTTTCAAATCGAGGAAATTTTGTTTGAAATGAGAGATCCTGCCTCTTAGTATTCCACATCTACACAGAAAAAATATAAGTCCATTATAGCATGTGAATTCAACAAACTCTCATAGAAAAAATATTACTACAATATTATCTTGTGTTTGGGGAAGTGTTCTGTGGAAGAGATGCTGCTGACTTCCTGGGGAGATCAGCTGTGCTGAATGACTGCTCATCATCATTAAATGAGGAGAAGTGCCTGAGCAAAGTCAGCTGAGGTTCCTTTGCATTTATCTATGTGCATTCTAGGAGAAGTAGCTCCATGTTTTGCATACCAGAACTATCTTCTTGGTTCCTGGAAGCAGCAGAAGAAGGAGAAGCTGGTCTAATTCCCTGTGAGTGAAACAAATTTTAGCTTGAGAAACCTCACAAGGTTGTGGTTTCTACATTCAGAAATAGGTACTTTTAGTGTGTTATGCAAGTGGTTTTCTTTACTAATAGTTGGACTTGCACTTGAAACTAGGGAATTCTAAGTTGAGTTATTCACTTTGTACTTAAAGAACTGTAATATGAAAGTTGGAGCAGGGTAGAGGTAGGAAAGGCAATAACATCTTTAAGAGGTTAATCTAAGGTTTAAGATCAGTTTTTATTGCATTTCTTAACTGAATTTTAATGTCTCATAGGGAACCTAGAAATTCTGGGCTATTTGTTTTTCCTGTGTGGATATGGAAAGCTGGCAAAATTAGCAAACGTGACAAACAGGAGATGGGGGCAATTTCATGTATTTGAATTCAAGAGCTGCATTTGTTAATGAAATGCTATAGAAAAGTTTCCTTTGAGTTTTTCCTTGTCAGGCTTCAGAAAAAAAAAAGGAAAAAAAAAGAAGTGATTTTACAGTATCAAAAGGTGAGCTCTGGTAGAACATTAAATGTGAAAATTATATGCAAATGAATGAAAATTCTCTTCCTTATTGAACATATCGCTGGCTTTTACTTTAGCCCTTTCTACTTTTGTGATTACTGATGTCAATTGTTCAGACATGTGTTTGGAAAAGTAGTTGGAAGAGTTTTATGTGCTTATGTAAATTAAAGAACGGGGAGGAGATCCTGCAGCCCCAGAGCTGGGGGTCAGGCTTTGCTGGGGAGATGCTACGTGTGATTTCTGAGGGATATTTTTTGATTAGACACTCTTAATTATTTTGTGATAAAGTTTCCTTGTAACAGGAAACAATATAGCAGGTTTTAGTAATGTCTATTCAGTAAGTTCTTTATTGTAGTGAAAGTAGGGAGAAAATAATGCTAATTGCTTTATGTTATTCCATTTCAGTATGATACCAGTGCACTTGTGTTCTTTTACAACCCTAGCATTTTCATTTTTTCTTGCTATATCTTAGGCTAAATAGGGAATTCTTCAGAGGGAGTGGACCATAACGAGCTACAGTTTCACACAATAGGGTCTGAAATGGGTTTGTGATCTTCCAGTATTTTCTCTACTATAAAGGGCAATGGCAAATAATTAAAACTGCTGAAATTTAAAGATGTGTGTAATATCCTATATAGAGAGTAAGCCTTTTTTGTGATGTGGGTTCACTTCTGAAGATTCCTTTAAAAACGTAACTTATTTAGCGGTACTTAGAACAAATGTTTTACTTCATTGCTAAAATAGAATTGGCTCCCAAAAGTATGGTTTTCTTTTAGAATTTCAGCATTTTAAGGCCTTACAGCTGGGCTTGGCTTTTCAATATTTTTTTTTCCCCTCAGTTTTGTAATAAATAAGTTGTCCACTTAAGGATGCAAATACAGAACACTTTAACCTGTAATTTTCCTTTCTCCTATGTACGTAACATATTTTAAATATCAACAGTTTTCTGATGAAAGCTGTTCACGACCATATTGATGGTTCAGGATGTGCTACTAATTAGTTTTAAAAAATAGTAATAAGGAAGGAAAAAAAACCAGAATATTTAACTACCCTTGACTTGTTCTCTGACTTGATGAAATTTCTCTGAGTGCATGTACCAGTAACAGAGACTTATTGCTTTGATTTTAGTTCTCTCAGAGTACTGCTTCAGGATATTGGGGCAAAATTGAAGAAAATTAATGAAAATGGAAGGGATGGGGAAAGAGAGAATGATCCCAAATTCAGCTATGAAGGCCATTTTTCCCTTTACTTTCGTGGTAGATTTCAAACTTCATGGTTTTAAAAGTAGACTCAATGATTCTTGTGGGTCACTTCCAACTGAGAATATTCCATAATGTCAATGATGATGATGAAACATCCTGAAAGGATGTAAGGTTTCTATCACATAAGCTTTGAAATACAGGTGTATGCTGATGCTTAGTTTAACACTGATATGAGATTATATCAAATGACATCTCATATGAAGTTCAAAATCCATAAGTACAAACATTTATGAGTAGAACTTTACATTAAAATGTTAGGAGATTTTCAGTTGTAAATGATACTGAATTACTCAGGTTCTCCTGGAGTTGTGTGGTACGTTTCAAAAAAAATGTAAATACAGTCCATCAGAATCTTCTGAAGAAATAGTGAAGAATAAGAGTCACCAAATGCATTAATCTTATTTAGAGAGGTAGGTACAATCTGGTCATCCTTGTTCAAGAAAAATGAATTTAAATGAGAACAGATGGAAAGAAGTGCAATTATGATGATTAAGGGAACAGTGAATCTATCATACGAGTAGAAATTAAAGTATGTTATATAATAGGACCTACTTATTTAGCCAGGTAAAGTGGAGACAGAAGAACATGATTCGACTTTGTAAATAAAACAAAGGGTTAAACACAAGCAAGGAGATGAGGATATTGCTAACACTGGGAAAAGTGCTTAAAATCTGGTGTGAATTAATGCAAAATGGATGGGTCAGCAGTGCTTCTGAAGAATTTTTTGGATGCTGGAAGAGTACTCTGATAGACTGGAAAAAACCTGTGACTGAGGTGTTCTCAGTTTTTCCCCTTCTTTCCAGGCAGGAGCCCAGGTCAGGGTCCCTCTGGTGCAGCCTGTGCAAGGAACACGTCGTGTTAAAGAGACTGACACAAATTTCAATACTGATGGTTGTGTAATAAATATTCTCTTTATGCTGTTCTCTTAGGTCATGGGGGGAGTTGCAGGGAGGCTTTCTGGGGAGATTTTAGTGTTTTTTTGAAACATTGCTAATGTAGAAAAATATTACATCGAATATTTGAAGAAGTGCTAGTAAGCAAAGGTTAGCAAGAGAAGGGTGAAGTACAGAAACAGACTATGCACATGCTTAATATGTGACAGTGAAAATAAACTGTTGATGGTATTATTATTTTTTAATGCATATTTGATACAAAAGTCTCCAGGAGACTGAAAACTGTGAATTTAGTTACTGTTCTTAAAATGACAGTGTACATGAAAGGTTGAAAATTGGAGTCCTGTTAAGCAAAATATTTTCAGCCTATTGGTAGAGAACAGTAAATTCACAGTTGCCAAAAGGACACACATAGAAAATTATAACTTAAAGGACATAAGTAAGTGAGGATTTCTGAAAGGTGAGTCATGTTAAGCAAATACCATTACTTCTTTACAAGTGAATGGTAGAAGAGAAAATGCAAGATTTAGTATTTCTACATTTCAAGGAAGCTTTTTCTTTTTACTTAACTCTCATGCAACAGATTTTTGTCTAAGCTGTCTGAATACGGAGTGGATGCTTAAGATTTTTGATACTGATAAGTAACCAGAATAGCAGGACATGGGAAGTGCATTTTGGTGGATTGTTGAAAAGTAGAATCCTTTTGTTTTCTTTGTTGGGATCATTCTCTTTAATATTTTATATTGATTTAGTTTAAAATATGTAAGGTAATAAATATTTCAGGTGGTACTAAAGTAAAGAGATGGTTTAAACAGCAGATTCTTGCAGTTGCTTTACAGGATAATTTCTGATAAATTGAATGAACAGACCAGGGGGTGGAAAATTAAATGCAATAGATCTAAGTGTTAAGTGATGCTCCTGGATTGGTGTATTATACAAGTTGAGTGTAGTTGAACTCAATATTGAATTAGGTAATAGTCAGGAAGAAGTGTTCAATGCATGCTTATTGACAGATTCAATGTTAACTGCTTACTTCACTGTGTAGCAGCAATAAAGGCTAATGTGTCCAAATGGACTCCTAATACAAAACTGAACTTGTTTTATAAACCAGTTCATAAAGAACAACCATTGGGTTGAATTTCCCTATTTTGGTCATTAACTTGTAAACATAGAAATATCAAGGAATGAAATAGAACAAAGAAGCACATTCAGTGAAGCTGATAAATCTAGGAATAGATGATCTAGAGAGCTGGAAATAAAGTAATATGCAGAGACATTGAGAGCCCCTGTCAATAGTGTAGAATTTGAAGTAAAAACTGTAAATCCTGCTTTGAGGATAGACAGCCCTTGACTGGAGGGTTTTTTTCCTACTTAGTCTTCAATCATATTTGGTTATTTGATATTTCAAAACTTGACACCAAGTCTTTGGCACCTTCCAGAAGTCCTCAGAAGTGAATCTCAAGGAAAAGACTTTGCTGCTATGTTTTAATCCCCATAATATAATGTGGTTAATTTAATACATGAGTTACCTCACTAAAATTGCTGCAACACCTTGTATATCTTAAGTTAATAGCGAGTATATGTGTTTGCAGGATCAGGCTTCACTGATTAGCTTTATATTTAGGTGTAGCTAATAACCCCTTCTGTGAGTTGAGTGGAATTTTCCCTGTCTCCTGTGAAATTTGATGCTCATTAGGAAGGCAGGAGTGACTGGTCTGTGACCACTCTTTTTTGCACTGATAAAAACATAAACTCTTTTTGAAATGGGCTTCTTTCTTATCAATCTACTCCATTTGCCAGCCTTTATACCTCATGGGATGGATGAATCTGACAGGTTCAGCCATTTGAGAAGCAGGAAGGCTTTGACTGAGGTGTTGGTTCAGCCTCCCATGCAGCTGAGGAGGTGGCCAGTGGTCCTGTGGTAGGTGTAAGGTCAAATTGTGCTAACAATTAACAAGAAATTACTGTAATTATGGGCACTATTATTTCAATTAATGTATGTATTTCCTTTTAAACCTTGTTTGGATACCCGTATCCCTTTTATGTTAGATATTATTCAGTTCTACTAAGAAGGAATGTATGATGAGATGAGATCTTGAGGGTAGCATTGTCAAAGTAATAGTGTTTGCATATGTAGCTGAAGATAAAAGAGGATGTGGCTGCAATCTATCTGAAAATCAGATTCTTATTAATTTCTTTATCCACATGAGATACAAAGGTGTTTTGAGCTGAGCTGTTGGCAGTATCAATGGGAATTCTTTGTAGGTCTTTTCTGTCTTTTTTAAGCTTTATTTAAGACTGTCCATAATCAAACATTGCATGTGTCTTACTATTGTGTCTGTATGATGTGGTCGTCGCTGTTTTCTCAGGGATTACTGATCATTGCAAAATAACAAAAAACAATTATGCGAACAAAAGATGCTGCCATATATGAGCTCACTGTTAATTTTTTTTTTTTTTGCAGTTGGTGTTCCTATTTAGATTATGGTTATTTTTATACCACTTAAGAGTAGGAATTATTTTTTTTAAAAAGATAACTATTATATTCAGTGGCTAGTGAAAATATAGTAAGTATGTAAACTTGTCATTCAGCCTCAATTTTTCAACCACACTTTACTGTTCACTGGTAGAAAAACAAGCAAACCGCATCATGGCGTGGCTTTATTGTACCCCTGCTCAGCAATTTTTATATACTGTTTCCTTTTATAATTTGAGACATGATAATGATTTTTGCAATAAATTTTTTTCTAAGTATTCTTACTGATGGATGATGCATTTATTTAAGCATCAGTGGACAAATAAAGTTATCCACGGATGACTAACAACCTTGAATAAATACCATTTCACTCAGCAACTATCCATAGTACCTTGGCAATGCAATTACATGCCAGGACCTATTATCCCAATTAATGGACTGTTTTATATTCACTGTGCATTATACTTGAAACTCTTCAGAGGCCTGGCCTTCACTTAGCCAGAGGCAAAAAAGAAATGTATAACAAATCACCGGGAAAAGGCTTTCATTTACTTTCCAAGATATGTAGCGTGTAATTATACTTTAAGCATTACAAGGATGGTCTCAGAAATGCCCTTTGATTTAAGTTACAGTAAGACTATATATTAAAACCATGATTATTAACTATAGCTATCTTGTTTTCCAAGATTATTGTTGGTAACTGCAAAAGCAGATATTTTGCTATCCTCTTCTTGCATCCTCTTTTTTATCATTATTTTGCCAAAGGCTAAGTTTGAGGGTTATTTATTAGATTCATATTCCTTCCCTCTTTCTAAACATATGAAATAAGAACAGCAATTCATGGGGATGCTGCATTTGCGGGATGGGTGAGCAAATAAAATAGTCCACTAAGAAGTACATAGTGCAGTGTTGTGTTGCTGCTTTGTAAAATGTCAGCCCTGGGCTGTGTTTCACAGGGCTGGAATTTGATCACTGGAGTTTCCCTCTACTCCCTCTGGTGGTTTGCAAAGCTGCATTGCTAAAGCTATAAAGTAAAACACAGTTGTATTTCTTCTCCTCATTGTAAGGAGCATTGATTGCTTCTCATTGTATATTATAGCAAAGGGGCAGTCTATTACATAAATTTATTGCATTTTCTTCATGATAATTACTGGAAGTTATTGAACAAGGCAGGGAGTTATCACCAGTAAGTTCCTGCTATAGCTGAGGAAGCAAATCCACAAATATTTAGTGGATCTAAAGCTGTAAACAACACATCCTGTTTACAGTGTGGTAGGAATTTACAACTTATGGTGCATCTGAGGATTTTTTAGGAATCATGCTCCAACTGCTACAAATTCAGGCTTGAAATATGAACTGCAGTAAAAAGTTGTCTTACACTGTATTGTGTAGGTACCTTTTGTCAAGCCATTAGGCAGCAGTTAAAACGACCACTAGATTCACCATTTCCCTTATTCAAGAGTGACATTACTATTTCATGAGCAGCTGGTTAGGGAGTCTCATGAAATCTGCATTCATACATTAATGCCCAATTGCTCTCTTTACATTTGGAAAAGGAATCTATCAATGGAAAAAAATCAATAATGTAAGTGTCCCAGAAGGTCTGCGGATTCCCGTAAAATACAATCACTGAGTCATCTTTCTGTAATTTCTTTTCACAAATCATTTGTTTGTATCTTTGGTGTACAAACCGTGCCCAGCCAGCTGTGGGCACATGGACTTGCCATGCTGGGCTTGGCAAAGCTGGACCTCCTGCAGGAAGATCTTGGCTTGCTGTGCACGCAGAGGGCAGACCTGCCGTGCCTCTGGGAAGGTTTATTCCTTCCAAAAGCCCTGGCTTTGTTATGCATTAGCAGCTATCTCACCTCAAACCAGGTGATTCCTTCCTCCAGCCCAGTTCACACAGTAGCCAGAGGACCACAAGGAAAGAGGATAGCTGCCACAGCCAGAACCATCACACAGTGCTCTTCCCAAATTTCCTGGGTGGGCCTGATTGCCTCCATCCCTTGCCCCCCATAGAGCTGGATGTGTCCTTGTCACAGGACATAATGTCAGCCACAGGGAATGCAAAAAGGTGGCCCTGGGCTGCTACAGCTGCCCTTGGATGCCTGGCTCTGGAGAGCCTCAAGGAAAACAGGGTGAGCAGGTGTCTGCTGTCCACAGCTGCAACCTACAGTGACAGCTCACTATGATGTTAAAAGACAAATGCCAACAAAGGCAAAGTGTGTGAATTCCTGTTTTTCTAATAGTGCTTTCTTTCCCTGACAGTGAAGGGAGCCTGATTTGTGAGATGGTTTCAAATCCTTCTGTCTGTGCTCTCCTCTTCTTTCTGTCAGAAGTCCTGAAACATCAGTGAGTGCAATGCTTGGGATAGCCAAGATACTTAGACTTATTTCCAAATTCAAACAGCCCTCAGGTTCATCCATGGATAAAAGACCCCATGAATGGAATCACCTCTCAGGCTAATATGGTCATCATATTCATGAACATAAAGCAATGGTCCATAAACGTATGTAGATAAACTGTTTTTACAAATTTCTGTTTTCCAAAATTCCTAGATTTTTACTTGTAATATTCCTAAGATATTAGAGGGGTTTTGTTAACGTGCAGGTCCACTGTGGGAGGTACTAATGCATTTACAGAGCAGCCCAGCTATCCCATCAAAAGAATGCTACAAGTATAATTTATTTAAAGGTGGAAAATAAAACCCTGAAATATTTAAAATAAAAAGTAGTAATCAAGCACTTTATCCTTAAATATATGAACAAACTAGTACAGTAAAAATAAAAAGCTAACAAGTATATTAACTCTAATTAAATGTTGATGACTTTGATAAATGCTGCAGTCTCAATAAATATAAGTGATCTTCACATTACTCTTCATTTATTGACACCCTCGTACTATTTTGAAGAAGATTCATCTTCCACCAAAGACTTTTATTGCTATAATATTTCATAACTGACTAGCCAATTTCTTCCATTATCTTAATATTCACAGCTAAAATAAAAAACTAACATTATCCCTGATGACTATCTATGTCATATACAAAGACAGTGAGGAGAAAAAACATAACTGGGGAAAGAAAATCCCTGGCCATAATTCACTGTTTCTTACTTCAGTTTCAAATATCACACTGAAATGGGCTCAGAAATATTTTTTCTTCTGACCTATTTTTCTGGTTTTCTTATCGGTCTTTTCCCTTCTTGAAGGGCAGAAGATGGCCTTTATTGAGTCTCTAAAGTAGTCTAAAAATTTTTACTCCCTAGGTAGAAGCATAGACACTATAATCACTTTCATTTCTAACATTTAATTGAGAGAAAAAAATTTTACAAAACTAAAGAGTTATTTTTTCCGACTGCATTGTGGAGCCGAAACAAAGATTTAAGAAGCAATCTGTGGCAACAGTGACAGAACTGTACTATAGTGTTGGTCTCTCCATTTTAGCCACCAGCTAGAGAAGCAAGGAAAAGGGATTAATGTGGTAGACATTTTGATTCTGCTTCTGGGTTTAAATAGTCCCCTTCTGCTGGGAGAAATGGGAGAAGGGGTCGAGCCCTAAACGGCTGCTCCAATGTCGCTGTGCGGACAAGTGCCCTTGACGTGTTCTCTGGTGTGTGGCTGGAAATCTGCAGGAGCATAAATGTCATCACTTCTTCCTGTCTTGCAGCAATTCATTGCATTCCAAGTGTCTTAGTAATGATTGCCCAGACAGCAAATATATTTTCGTTGTCTGTAAGTATTAATTACAGAGCACTACACATGATAAGAATATTTAGTATCAGTAATGTTTGTAATGTCCAGTAGAAAGGATTCAGTAATAACAGCAGAAATGAAAGATCTAAGGGGTGGTGGGAAGGGACCTTTAAATAAATATTGATTTACTTTCTCCCTTCCACACTATTAACAGTATTACAGAGAAAGAAAGGCACTGCCCTGTCCAGAATTTTACTGGAGACTCACAGAGCAATGACGCCTTCCAGGCCACTACAATATTGTGATGTTGATCAACATATAAATAAATAATCCATTTGATAACTGTCACATATTACTACTTTACAGAGTTGGTATATTAAATAATTCAGTGAGTATATCTCTGCTATGCCTCAGAGTAGCAGGAAGATTGGTTATTTTTGCTTGAAATTGAATAAAAATACTTACCGTATGTAGATGAACACAACTTTTCTATAACAAATGAACTTTGATTCCACTTAATGATCACAATAAGACATTTCCAAGAGTATGGTGTTATAAGATAGTCCTTTTATGGGTCCTTTTAAGGCCAGTGGGGCATGTGTTATCTCATTTTAACACACACCTTGTAAGTTTTTTTTCATTTAAGTAAATGATGTTTTCCAGTCCAACAGCTTTTTTGTGTACAGAACAGACTAAAGAAGGTGAATAATGTGACCGTGGGAATCTTTTAATTTAAAAAGAAATGTTTCTTAATCAGTGATAATGGTAGAAGCTTGACAGGAGTGACCACCATATGAGCAAACCTCAGCAGCTGTACTGTGCTTATACAGGGATAGTGCTGGAAGTAACACACTGCTCCTACTTAGTTCATTGACTTTTTCTACTGGCTTCTTCTAACTCCCTTTTCCAAACCAACTTCACACAGCTTCATTGATATTTGGCTTTGGTATATGGTGGTTCTTAAGCATGTTAAATTGAAGAAGCTGTGTTCTTCTGAAGGGACTGCAACTGTGCAACATACCTGTATATATTTATTTAAAGAAAAGAAAAAGACAAAAGGCAGCAAGTGCTATGCTGCTGGGGACTTAGTATTGCCTTGGGGTCCCTGCAAAGACAGGCTGCAATGAGGAAGAGCTGGGTCTACTCCTGGGTTGCTGAGAGCTGTGGTACAGCTTTGTCTTCACTTGCTCTGATGTAATTCTGCTCTAGAAATGCCCAGAGACCTTTTCGTTTCTCCATTCACCTTCTTCTTAACAGCCCCTTCTGCTGCAAATAATAGTTCAGGAATGGAATCTTATTTTCCCTCTTGCAGCTGTACCATCTTTGTTTAACCATGATGGAGTCGTGGCTCATCCAGCAGACTCTGCTGCAGAGCTCATTCATCATCCCAGCCCCAGAGTCTGGCTGTATTACCCCTCAACATGTGTCCTTTTCTTTGGATCTTCCTCATAAGACATAAATTTTGTCTCCATTTTCATGTCTTCTCTTTATCAGCTACAAGGATGTCAACTCCTGCCTCCGATGGGCAGAGGTTGTTCCGCCCTGTGTTTGCTCTCCTGCTGCCTGTTGAACCTGGGGAGGAGCTTTTCCTGCAAACATCTGTCCAGCCACAGTGTTATTCTGCCTCACACTGCTGTAGTGCAATCCCAAAAACTTTGTCAGTGCTTTGACTCCTGCTATTCTAAACCCATCCCCTACTTTTCTGGTCTCGTTTTTCCCATGACCATCTGCTGTATTTTGTCTCACACTCATTAAGCTGGCTCTGGGACTCTTCCCCCAAGTGGAAATAAAAATCATAGTCATTATGTGTTTCCTGTTGGGAATTGCTAACTTCTTGTCTGGTTTATGAGGCGTAATCACTATCAGTGGAACTTGTAAATCATGTAAAAAATGAGGTATGTACAATAGGATATAACATACACTTGTGATTACCATTATAAATGACATTTTTCATTGCAACATTTGGTGTATCACTTCTTCCCTTTACTTTAATATTCTTTAGTATTCTGTCAGAGGTTCAAAGCAGAAAAATGTGAGCTATTGTAAAAGGAAATTCAGGCTGTGAGTGGAGTCCTCCCTTGTTAGTACTTCTTTTAACAACTCTGATTTGTGCTAAGTATAATTGGCTTTGAAAATATTCCTTCCACTTGGCCATTCTGTAGCAGTGAATTGCTTGCATGGCAGCCTTCAAATTATAAGGAAAATAATGAAAAGGAAGATACAATGATCACAGAAGTAACAAAAGATACCAATGCTTTAATAATATATTTTTTAGACACAGCTAGTCAAAATCTCTTACTATCAGAGACAAACTTCTTCTCACTTCAGATTAAAAAAAAATTTAACAAAAATAGAAGTGACTCCACATGAAAAAATGTATTGCATAAGATATATTCATCAATTGATAAAGCAGCTGAGCCCAGTATTATTAAAGATTGCTATTCATGTTTTGAATTTGTATGATTGACCACTTAAAGAAATTACTAGTGCTATAGAAAGTCTTGTGACTAAAAGGGAAAAGTCATTTAGTTCAGGGAGGTCTTGTAGGCCTCATAAAATAACTGTTGATTATAATTATACAGTAATCTCTGAAATATTCTCTTGGAAGCAGAGAGAAAATGAACAGGGAAAAAATTACCTCAGACTGATACACATTACTGATATCAAGAATACACTTTTGCAGCCTATTGCATGCTATGAGAAGCTTTTCAAAGCTTGTTTCTTTTGCTAACTTCTAATTTCATCTATCTAGTTCCTAATACTATGTAAGGTAGAAAATCCATATTTTCAAAGTCACTTTTATAAACTAGACAAACTATTTTTGTTTCCTCAGTTGTCAAGCTCTTAAAAAGTCCAGATTTATCTGAGTGTTTAGCCCTAACATAAAGAGCATAAGAACAGAGCTGAACTTCTCCAGCATCAACAGTAATTGTTTTTGTGACTTTAGTGTCAATTTTCCACTCTTAGCATTACCATCCTCCGTTATGAGGGAAATGTTACTGGTATAACAATTGCTCTTGATTTTTAGTATGTTACAAATTTGGTGCTTTTCTCTGCTGCTTACATAGAAAAAGAACCAGAAGGGCAAACTTATTTTTGTTCTGGTTTGACAGAGAAGCAGCTTTTCCAGTTTTGACGTGGAAAATTTGCAGTTGTGTTGAAAATCCTACTAGAAAATGGTAACCCAGGAAGTAATCTCAGTTCCTCCTGGTCTCAGTGTTAGCTGTATTGGCACATGGAAGGCATGGACTTAATTTCTCACTAATTAGAAAATGTTTTAAGAGAAATGAAGGTAGTGAACACTGATAGATACCACTGTCTGGTGACTTGTTAGAATTTCAGGGTAATATAAGGCACATCTGGGACAGTAGAAAAATCTTAAATCTATAGTGGAGAGCCATGGACACATTTAGGATATTTCACATTGCTTTAAGTGTTCTTACCCTACTAGGCTGTAGAATTTCCCAAATTTATAAACACATAGCCTATTTCAAGCAATAAAACCCATATTCCCTCTCAGCAGCTCTTACCCAAAGCTCTACAATGGGAACATCACGCGCATTATGAGATGTCTGGGTTTATCAGAGCTAGTCATTTCTAGTACACATAACCCACTGTATTTATTTCCTTGGAAGGCAAGTTCTGTTGTCTCTTATCCAGTTATTCTTCAGTGGTGTCCATGGAAGGTAATGGACTGAACACTGCACCAGGTCTCAATGGACCACTTTGTGCCTCAGCTGGAAGGTGGGGATGCTGATACTAATCTCCTGCAAAGCTTTTTCAGAAATTGAAATGCAAACCTCCAGATATTGGCTAGTGGATGTCATTATAATTATTCAGAGAGGGGATTAAATTCCTGATACTGAATTCACAAATATGTAGAAAATTCCAGGGCTATTTAAGAATATGGTTTTCAATTTACTTTAGAAATTCTCTGCAATGTCTCCTGTAGTACGAGAATAACACAGAATGTAGAAACAGCCTGGAGGTAGCTATTGTTAGGATCCCAGTGAATGTATGAACATACTGTGAAATAATTTTTAATCAACATTTTTTGATGGAGAGTTCCATGAACTCACCTTATGCTATAAAGGGAGATGGATTACACGTGATGCTTGTGAGGGGTAAGAGATTGGCACGGAGGCTGTTGCTCCACACACATCTCTAGTCAGTGGGGTGTTACTTCTTACAACTGACTTCCTTCTGATGGCTCTGAGCCAGGAGTACAGTACTGAACTAGGCAGAAGTGCAATTAATACTGAACAAATATAGGTGTTGCATCTTGTATGTTAATTCAATCTGTTTCTCTAGAACAAATTATTTGAATTTCTACTGCATTAGCAACAGCAGACTGTTTGGAAAGAGATTTTGGGGTCAGACATGCCACCTGGCAAATGATGTAGACATTTGTTGGGAAAATACACAAAAATTGCAGAGAATTTTTCTAATGAGGACAGAATATCACATGAAATGATAGAATCTAAA
Organism: Neopelma chrysocephalum; assembly: GCF_003984885.1. NCBI lineage: Eukaryota > Metazoa > Chordata > Aves > Passeriformes > Pipridae > Neopelma > Neopelma chrysocephalum. Next base: position 183,883 of record NW_020897734.1, read on the forward strand.
AGCACCATTGCTTTGTTTGTTTAATGTTATAGTGTTCTTTATTTGATATATTATTTGAATCAGAATAGTTAACATTAAGGAAAATAAATCTTTTTCACATAATTTTCAGTGCAATAAGCTGAATATTAAAGCTTAAGTCCAGTTTTACAGGAATCTGTAAAGAATTCCTGTGTAAAAGAGCTTTTCCATAATGTCCAGAGAGCCATCCTATCCCCCTTTTGGGTACAAGAAATGGGGATACTGTCTCTAGGGCTGTCCAGCAAAGGAAACCTTTGGCAAGGAAGCAGGTATTGTGCTCTGAGTTTATTGCAGTGTAGCTCTTAAACTTCCAGCCCCACAGTGCTACTGCAGAGGAACCAGAGAGTTAAATTGTAAGCAGAAGCTGCCTATATCATTCACTGTCTGGACTTCCACAGGAATATTTAACATACTTTTTCTGGGAGAATGTCCAGATATGTGTTGATTTATACCTTTCTCCACTACAGTCCAGTTTATTTTCTCTGAATCCTGATTTAGGAATTTTTTTTATCAGCACCAAGTGAAATACATAAATGTATTTTTTGTTATGCAGTTTTAATGAATATTTTTCTACAGAAAATAAGAAGCTGTTTATGATCATCTGTTACTTCTGGAATCAGCTTGGTAAAGGACATTTTGTGTTTAGTAATCCAGCAACTCCTGTAGTTAAACTTTCAGAAAAACATAGTTATTTTTTCAATGCAAATAAAACAGTGAAGATTTTTTTTTGTCAAAACATAGTTGTTTGTTATTCCTTGTACAAGATATATAGTCTTGTTTTGGTCATGATTGCTCATGCTACCATATGGGAGTTTGTTCATATTCTAGTTGAGCTAAAATCTGTTGCCATGTGTTTGACTACTCATAGTAATTTTTTTTAAGGCTTATCTGTTTTTCACAGCTAAATTTAAGCTAAATTTATTGTTTTTGTTTTTATAAAAGATAAATTATGAAGTCAGATGTAACGATAGGACAGTAAACAACAGAGAAGTTTGTTACTTTGTGGTTTTGCTTCTCTCTAATGGAGTTCTTAAATAACAAGTTCCTAAAACTATTTTGGAAGCGGGACTAATTATTATTACTGAAAGCCATCGTTAATGCAGGCAGTTAATTATAAACCTGGTGTGGTCAGAGGTGGCCAGGTTTGACTATCTCAGGGTCTCTAAATTTCACAATCTTGAAATAAACTGCTGATTTCTCACATATCCTTTGACCTGGCTGAGCTCTATGGAGAAGTATGCAGGGATCTGGAGAAATGTGGAAGTGTCTAAGGTACAAGGTGTTTACAGCAGCACAACAGTCAGACCTGCTGATGGTTCCATGATGTGGAAGAGGAGGTATATACTAGGATCATGGTGAAACTCATCTCTTTTTTGTCTTTTGTCTTTTCCTCCCCTTTATTTTTTTTTTTTGTATGTGTGTCAATGTCCTTTTAATATTGCTCTATTGGATAAATCAGTCAATTCAGCAGGGGGGGGAAAATTGCTCAATTCTTGGCCTATTTTGTTTGCTTCCCAGCAGCTACACTAACAACACCCTGTAGCAGACACACCAATTCTAGATGTACATTGACTTCATTTACCAAACACCCTGTAAGAATAATTCCCAACTTTGAACATTTAGTTTTGTTTACTTTTATCCTTACCTATATATATGAAAGAAGATCTTTTTTAAAGCAATTTATTGTTGTTCTGATACATCACTTCTGCTCAACAAATCTGGAAGAGTTGTGCAAGGGCTCTGAGTGGCAGTGTAGGCACCCAGTTGGAAGAGCCTCTCTATGTGGGAGTGTTGTAGTGCTCATACTCATTAGTTTCCTCTGCAAGTCAATGAGCTCAGTTAGACTGAAAATAAGTCTGTCAAAGAAAACATGAAACTGGTGACTGACTGAGAAACTGTTCAAAGAAAGGCAGGCAGAATAAATGATATCAATTCCCAATAAGCTACCAGGCTCATTATGTTACCCCTGGCCTGCCACATAACAGTGTAGTATCACAGTTCTCTGTTCTTTCATAGACCTAGGATGAGACAAAAGTATTCCAACCAAACCAGAATTATAGGTAGTGAACACAACTTTGAAAATCATATGAATGAAGTAGAAGGATAAAAATAAACCTTAAAACAAATAAAAACTGAGGACCAGATCTCTGGCTGTCAGAATAGGAGTCTTGGGATCTAGTGAGTGCTGCTTTTGAGAACAGAGGGTGCTTTGAAGTTTAAATTTATTCAGGTCTTATAGAAATGTGTGTCAAGAGATTGAACATATTCCTGTATTAAGCAGCACTGCTGTAGATGCTGGTTCTTCCACATCCTGATGGACCCCAAACCTATTGAAGAGCAACACCTTACTGTCAGTGCCATACTTCATGAATAACAAAATCCACTTATTCCAACCAATTCTGCTTGGGATTTTTTGAGGAGTCAAATATTTTCAATTAGAAGAAAATAACTTTGAAGAGACATTGGGGGAATTTGTTTCTAAGGTTGTTTTTATTTAGCTATTGGAGCAATTTAGCCCAAAATTAGGTATGAGGAAGTCAGGTCCGTACATACAATTTATTGACTTAACTGTCTATTGGAAAAGGTGTTATTGTTACAATGTTTTTGGTTGAATTTTCTGTCTTCTTTTATTTCAATTAATCTTTCTATTCTCAACACCTCTGGAAGCACAAGGGACTGCAAGAGTGGTAACAGTAAGAAACTTCACAAGTTAATGACTAAACTATCCCTGCTACTCATTGCAGCTCCACTACACTACAGAACCCCCTGACTTTTATGCTGCAGACTTGTCATGAAAAGCACTGGAGGGCAATTGACCATTGTAATTTTTTATAGCATGTCACAATTGCAGAAACATCTGTGCACATAAAGCATATTAAAAATTCGCTGACAAGACCATAAATCATTGAAATGCAAAACCCTGAAATATCAGTTTTGCAGTCAGTCATTAAACAAAACTCATAATCTATGAAATTATACATTCCAGCCTAAAATGCAATATTTCACCTCACATATATAAGGCTAGGTACTCACTGTTCCTTCTCTTTTGCAAAACACACGGCTCATCAACAAAGATATTTCTGTCAGGGTAAATAAAGTGACTCTATCCATCATTCTCCTGTCAGAAACAGATACATTCTTAGTTAAACCCTATTTTTCTTACACAGATTGTCAAATCTAAGGGACACAGTCTTTGTTCTGCTTGTGAGTCCCAAGCACATTAGTAATAAGTCTGTACATGTATGGCGTGCAAAATATTTTTACAGGAATGTGTTCACAAGCTACATTTTTCAGAGTGATGGAGGACCTGGGTTGAGCCTGTGCCCAGGGCCACATTCCCACTGTTCACATCCTTTACCTGTCATTGACATCCTCGAGTCTACACAACAGCTCTCCCAGTACACTCCTGGAGAAAACCTGGGTACAACCTCTGTTTCAGAAAATATTCAAGTCCATATTTCCAGGCTGATAGGCTTGTACCTGGCTTTGCTGTCCTCTGATATCTCTCCTGCCTTTGAGTCGATGTCATATGAGTGCTCAAAATGAAAGGTCTGGAGGAAGTCTTTCCAAGAAAAATATTTCCATGTTCCCTGCCACAGCAACAAGTCACATCAGTATCTCAGTTTAAGTTGGATCACTCTCTATACCAGGGTAACATGATTTTAAGGAACTAAGTCTCTCTAATGCTTGTGAGATGGAAGGGAAATATGTCATCCATATGTTAGATACAACAAATACAATATTACATTGTTTCTACTCAAGGCAATCTCTGCCTATTGAAGTATTCATGTATTTTCACGAAGTACAAAGTTATCAAACAAAAATCTTTGCTAAAGCTTTTTTCCCAAATGTGCTGTCTAGTACAAGCCTAATGAGCTACCCAGAGGTAATAAGTCATAGTCTGACTGTACCACACAAATGGAAAAACAGTTAACTAATTTAATTAGTAAAAAGCTAAAACTTCTTCTTGCATCTCATCTCACACCTCATGGCTGAGGCCATTTTTAACAGAAATTACCTGTTTGCATATTTTAACTGGAACTTCACTCTCTGTAAAACAGGTTTCAGCTTTGGATTGGGTGTCAGGAGGTCTTCTGAAACAAGAACTATAGAGAGCATATCTGAGTAAGTCTGCAGACTTGCCATCCTGACCTGAAAGTCTCATGTGATTTCACAGTGTAACTGTGAGTCAGTTCGGTATTTGATTGAAGAGAAACTCATTTGAAGCTGTGTACAAGGTTTTGGGCTGTAACATCAGGAGATGAACTTACAAGGGAGTTGGCTCAGCTTCCACCTGTGTTTCCCAAGTATTGCTGTGAGGCCAGGAATAAACTGTTACTTGGAGGATTTACTGAATTTCATAAAACTAAGCAATTATTTCTGTTACTGCAAGGATCCTGGGAGAAAAAAATTGGTTTACATGCAGGCTGTCTTCTCCTTTCCTTCCCCCTATTACAGTTCCCCTTTTCCCACTTCAAGTAGACAGGCTGCAAAATGTAATTTTATATGAACAGGTTAAAGAGAAAAGATAGTTTCTGTAGGATGTGTGTCTTGCCTCCAGGGCAGAGGGTTTGGGCTGTGTAAGAGCTGAAATTCTCAACAGATGCAGACAGTGAGTTTCAGATCCCCTCAAACTTTTCATTACTAAAGCTCTGTTAAGCTAAATATGTTCATCAAATTCCAATATGCACAACTTAGTTTTCCTTGTTGTCTCTATCAAATGTAGCATTGTGCTGTTATGGATCACATACTGTCAGATGCCTTTCATCTAGTGTATGGTAGTACTGAAGAAGTGGAGGGAAAATTATTTCACTGCCTTTACAGATTTAGCCTTTTTGATGGGATATCCAAATTTAGATACCGTTTGTCAATGGGAACGAGGCATATTTTCAGAAGGGAAATTTCGCACTCTTTAGGCTGCAATCTCACTGTTGCATCCATTGTGTAATGCCTCAAATTGTTCCCTAATTATTAGAATAACTGATGCTGATAAATCTAATACACTAATAATTCAAAGAAAGACTGGTAGAGAAGAAAATGCACATTCTCAAATATTTTCTTCATAAACTGAAAGGAAAATGATAGCATAAACTTAAAATAAATGAGATTGCATTAGTGTTTATGTAAGATTCATTGGAGGAAATTCTATATTCTTACATATTTTTTAAAAATCCTTATAATCTCTGGTCATAATCCTGGTTGCAAACCTGATTACTGCTGCATACTAATTCTATATCATGGAGTCTTTTTGCTCTAGTTGTTTAGTTTAACCTCAAATTGTAGATTTACACATAAAATAAGTAGTGGAGTATTTCTGAATCCCTTGCATGCTGGCTTAGATTTTAATGTCCTGAATTAATAGGGGAGAGGTGTCTGACATGATAAAACAAGAAAATAAATCACCATGGTGCATTCAGATAGCTGCATGTTTCCACATGGCAGAACAAAATTAACAGGTAGCTGTCATGAAAGTAAACTGTGTCTTTGTTGATCCCTCAAGTAGGTTAAAAATCCAGGAAAAATGAATATACATGCCATTCCTGGAGTGCTTTTCATCTTGACGGACTTTATAATCATAAAATGAAGAGACTCCTAGAAAAAGGAGGGTGATCAAAGCTGTTCAAGAGGGTATTCAGGCAAGATCTGAGTTCCATTAAACCTTGATAACTGAGTCTACTTATCACTCATCTTAATTATTCTTTGTTGTATGGGTAGTTCTTGCTTTAAAACCCGTTTGAACATGGAGACAAGAAGTGAAAGGGTCACAGGAAGGGTCAGGTTCAGAGGTTGCTCAGGAGCTCACACACTGTCCGGCTTCCTGCTGAAGCAAGGCCAGTTTGAAGGTCCACCCAGGGCTTTTCATTGTGGGGTCTTGAAAACCTCCAAGGACAGAAACTGCACAAGCTCTTTGGGCCCCTGGTCCCCTCCCTGACTGTCAATCCCATGCCCCAAATCTGTCAACTGATCTTACCTTTCCTGCTTTCCAGTGATGGAAATATCAGACTGAGAGTGATGCGATGAACCTTGTTCTGCTTTGTTTTGTGAGTCGGTTTATATACTATGCAGAATAAATGCATGAGCTTTCATTAATTAGAGTACTCCACAGAGAACTGGGGAGTTGTTTGTTTCCAAAAAGACAGATAAAAGCTTAAAATCTGTAGCTGGAGCCTTTGACAGCTGGCTAGAGCCTAGAGACAGCTGACTCTGACAAGGGATTTTGGATGTTGGGAAAGGTGTCCCTTCTTTCAATTTCTTTAAGCCTTTTTATTTCAGGCTTTAGTGATTGAGTTGTCTGAATTTAAAATCTATATTCTACACAGCCTGTGTTGTCCCAGCACTTTTGTTTAGATAGCACATTTTTTGCTCTTCCTCCCTCTAGAAGTTGTCACTCTTTCAGACTGCAGACAACCTTAGTAGTCAGAGGTCTCTGTGAAAATGCTCTGAAGTACAATTATTGACGATATTGATGTTTTAATTGTTCTCATTAAGTTCCAAAGTCTTTGCTGAATTAAGAAAGTGTGAAAAGCTCCAAGGCATTTTTTTCAGACTTTTCAAACTTAACAGAAAACATTCTATTAACATTGGGTTCCAAATGAATGTTTCCTTCATAATAAGAAAAGTCATTTATATATATATATACCTTTGTATACATATACACACACAAATAATATTTAAAACTAGATAGATAAAAAAGGTTTATGGTTTTCTGAGTAATTTTAGGAAGCCTGTGGTATCTGCTAAGATTTGTTTGGAAGCAGTTCTGACTTTTTGCAAGTCATAGCTATTTGTTCTGGTTCACTTCAGTCTAAGTGGCAGCTCTCAGCATTTTCTAGGGCTGTTGTCTTCCTCACCTGTATAAAAAATGTTGCCTCTTTGTGGTTCAGTAGCATATTTGGGAATTCCTGTTTTTTAAAAGCTGTTAATGTTATACTTGTGAGATGCTTGACTTCACTGATAGCTCAACACCAATAGCTATAGCCATTTTGCAATGTTCAAAAACAAATCCATAAATTTAGCGTGTGTTGCAGTGTTGCTTTTCCTTGGCTTGTGATTATCATCTGCAAATAACATTTCTGCTAAACACTCAGTTTATTATCCTTACATGACTTACAGATTATCAAGGTTTAAAGAGAAAATGGACAATACAGTGATGAAAATAATGCTGTTCTGGCAAAGACAGACTTAGGTGACCTAAATAGACCTTTTACATTTCTGACTACACTGATCCTGTGAATTATGTATTTAAATCTAAGCAAACATATGAAAGCAGTAACTGAAGAAGTTAATGTAACATTCTTGTTCAGTTAACAACTATCTTATTAATCTTTTCACTGGAGCTTAATAGAAAAGCACATTTATGCCATTTTGATGTCTAAACTTTTTAAATCTTTTCAGCAGAGAACTGTAGCTAGGCTGGCACTCTTGGTATGAGATATCAGGGCCCTCCTGGAGAAGTCAGAGCATTTGTAAGTCCTAGCATGATTAGACATTAGTGCTGAAGCCTTGGTTACCATCTAGACAGATAAACCTACTGGGATACTAACACATGCAGATGTAACATGGCAATCCATGCAGAAAGCTGGTGTTTCTGTCTCCTCTCTCACATGGCAATGCAGGCTGCTCAGCTGGAATGATGCTGTTTGAGCACCCACGTCTCCCTGGCATTGCCCTGGCTCAGCCTGAGCCCCGTGAGCCACCCTGCTTCCTCCCTGACTGCCAGTCCGGCAGTTCTCACTCTGAAAGGAAAGCCTAAAAGCTTCTGCTCCTGAGCATGGATGCCCTAAGCTCTCCAGTTTGGATTTGCCTTTCATGTTTTACTATGGACACAGTGATCTTAAGGGTCTTTTCCAACCTAAATGATTCCATGATTCTCTGTCTCAAGTGATGAGGAGAAAAAACGATTAATTCCTCACCAGTCTGAAACCACATTAGATTTTGCTTCATGTCATGCTGGAATTAATGACTCTTGTTGGATGGCTTTACAGGCACAGGGGTATTCCCCACCCAAGGATTCACAAAAGAGTCCTCTCTATGAGAGCTGAGCAATTAACTCCTGTCTATAGCTTACCTGTTAGATGAAGGGGTGATTGCTCATATACATCCTAAAATATTCCCTTAAAGTGTTTTGAAGAAGGGACTTTTTTCACTGACTTGCCATTTTGCAAGCTTAACGGAATGGACTTGAAACAAAAAAATTAAAACCAAATTTCTTGGGTTGGAACAATAGTGATGGAATAGCCTCTTGGGGTGACTTTGCCCCAGAGGATCTATGTTCAAAGAAAAATGATGACAGCAAGTTCAGGCAGCTGAATAATCCTATCAGTGGAACATTCAAATTATTTTATAATGAAATATAATTTGCAACTTATATAGAAGCAGCAGATGCTATAAGACCTCCAGATTCACTGCCCCTGAATATATGCAGAATTACAATGACAAAAGGTGGCAAGTGTTAAAATTTTAATGACACCCACTGCAGTTGTAATCATGTAAATTCTATTACTACCGAAAAAAAGTTCATACAACTCTGTTCTAAGCAGTAATGATTTGTAATACCATATTTCTATGCTATTTTTGTATTTTTATTCTATTCTATTTCTATTCTGTTCTATTTCTTTTATTTGTAATTATTTGTTAGTGTTATTAACAGGTATTCTAGTAAAATAGAATACTGATAAAATGGTATTAATTTATTCTCATAATATTTCAGTTGATGCATGTGGAGGAGCATACAGGACATTTTTGTTTGCATTTTGCCATGTTAATATTTACATATTAGAGCATTTTAATTGACTGACCAAACTATATGACTTTGCAATCTTTTAAGTTTTATATTTGAGATCATATTAAAAAGAACAGGAAGGTTTCATATAATTTTGCCAATATCCACTTGACTTCAGCACTGTCTCCTTAGGGTAAATGTAAAGAATAGGTTTTCACTTTTTTCCACACATTTCTGCTCATATGGGAATAAGAATTAACATGTAATGTCGCCACAGTAAAGAATAAGAGCCTTTTGTAAGATTTATCTGAAGATTGCTGCAACTAAGCAATGTTAAAGAAACCCAGAGTAGTGACCTTACATTTGGTAAAGGCACAGGTTCTCTCATCAGAAAAGTGAGAGATCTGCCCCTTAGAGTTTACAGTTTGTATATTTAATTAAAAAGAACATTAACATGGAATTGTTCCCTCAATCAGTTGTTCTGCTGTGAGCATGTGTGTATGCAAGAAATTTGGCATTTCTAGGCTTGCTAAGCAAACACAGACTTAATTTTTACTGCTGCAATTAGGGCTGAGCACAGGAATCCAAAATAGGGAGGTGATCCTCTGTTATTTTCTGTCTATTAATTAGCCACAAGCTAAATGTGCTATTTTTAGCTTACTTATCAAAAGAACAATGAAAGCATACTAGTTGCATTAAATGTGTAGATTTAAAAGCAACATGCTTTTGGCTATGAAAATACCATTTTTATTAATTTTGAAGTATATTTGCAATATTATATTTTTTATTTTTATTTTTAATATTACTTTGTCATGGTTTCAGCAAGGCCCAAAATCTAATTCCTATTCCTAGCCCCCCCACCCACATCTCAACCCCATGTGAGATGGGTTTTCCAGACAAAAAACACGAGACTCAATATGGGGGAAGGAATATATTACAAAGACTATACAGCAAATAAATACTATAATACATTGTATACAATCTTAACTCTATATCTATCTCTACCATGACAATAATATTTACAATGGGTCAAATCTCTTCTCTCTCCAAATAAAAGTCCAGGAGAGAAGAAGAAGAAAAGACCCCTTCCAGTCTGTCAGCAGCAGGACTCTCTCTCTCTCTCTAGGCAGTAGGCTTTCTGTGTCTTCTCTTCTAGGCAGCAGTAGTAGTTGCTGGCTCTCTGCCAGCACACACGAGGGAGGTCTTCCAAGCCTCTCTCGGCCCCCGTCTTCAAACAGGGGGTCTTTCCATGGGCTGCGTAACCCCAGACACGGCCGCTACACCATGGTCATATCACGAAGCACCGGGGTCTTCGTGACGGTCTGGTATCCTCAGGGGAAATCAAGCCCCTGTGCAGAGCTCCCATGCTCTGCCTCAAAGATGGCTGCCAGCTTCTCTGAAGCTGGAGCAGGGGGGGCCAAGGTCACCCCCCACACACACACATTCCTTCGGCCGTCCTGGCTTATCTCTCAGGAGGCCATGAGCTTCCTAGCTCCTCTCATCAGTGCATACTGCACTTTAGGACTCCTCTCAGTCCACCACCCCCTCCTCTTTCTCGGAGGGGTCTCTAGTGAGTTTGGGGGTTTTGGTTTGTCCAGTTCTTACCCTCCGAAACTCTCTTCCTGCTGCTGGCTCGGGTCTCTTGTCCTGTTGCTGCTTTTCCTTCTCCTCAGACACCTCTGTGTCTGCTTTAGCTGCATACCGGCTTGTGTTCCTCCTTCTGGTCCTTATCAGTTGGCTCTTTGCCACTGCTCTTCAGACGCTGCTGTCCCTGCTGCTCCGTCACCCACTCGCAGTGGAGAAAACTCTTTCGGCATCTCAGACACAGGCACTTAGTTCAATTCTGAGTCCCTGCAGCCCCCAACCGGGGGCTGGGGGGGCAGAGGCCCCCAAGGGGCCGGAGCCCCTTCTCCTCGTGGCCTCTACAACATGGCCACCTCTTCTTCTCCCAACAAGTACTACTGCTTCTTTTTCCGGTCTCCAGAGATATGTTTATATTTTGCAGGAGCACTGATTGGTCAAGCCCCAAGGGTCACCACCCCCTGGGGGTTACTACTTTCTTAGTTTCAGGGGGAAAACCTGGTTCAAACCACTACAATTGGGAATACCACATTGAATGCCACAGGCAATGAAAAGGATTTTAGTAAAGAAGTGCTAATAACTCCACTTCTACCTTAATTATGGTTCCTGTTTGGAAAAAAAACAAACAAAAGCAACCAAAAACCAACCCTCTCTTATCATCCTTGAGTGCCCTTTAAATCAGGACACCGTTGACACTTTGTTTCCAATTAACAGTAAAAACCTTCTTTGATCCTTTGACTTTTTTATGAGATGAATTTATATTTTCTAGACTAACATGCATGACAACATAATTCTCCACACTCATTAATATTCCACTTCTTTGCTTTAATGAGGGAAACGAAGAGGAATGGAATGTCATCTGCTTATCTAAGGCAGCAAGGGCTTTGCTAACATTCACAGACAAAACCCCCTACATTTAAATTACATTAAAGTTGTGACACATTTGGCCAAAATCAGGTCATTCAAAGTTAAGCCTGACACTCAGAGTTGAATTAGATTTCTATGTGTGGTTTTCCACCATAAAAAGTTGAGAAATCTGTGTTTCCACTCATTGATTTTCTTTTATATTCTTTTGAAATATGAAATAATGAGACTCTGGCATGTGATGATTCCTGTGCCATTCACTGTTGTGTTCCCCAGATAGTGGTCAAACCTTAGTGGGATCCTTAAAGGTTAAGAATAGACACAACACCTTATTCCATTTGGTGGTTTTATGTCTTATATCTCCACGGCAGAACCCTAAGGAGAATCCACACTTTGGGTTTGTCCCCATTGAAACTTCATTGATATCCTTGTAATGCAAATTTTAGTAAGTTTTACCGTTACAACTGAGTTCAAACAAAGCATTATATACATCTTGTGTTTAGTCTCAAATGGCATAAAAGCTCTGCATCTAGTTTAAATGCCAGATATCTTTTGAAAACTTTAATGTAAAATTCCCTTTTGGCATACTGGGATTAAATGGAAAGAGTGTGCACACCTTCCCTACTTCCTGTTTCTCATTATTATTAAAAAATTTTATAATACAAGATTATTAATTTTATGTGACATGAGTTTTTAAAACTCCAGCTTAGAGGGCTGAGTGTCTAAAAATATCCCTTAGTTATTTCTTAAAATAGCTACTCACAGCCTATTTAAACTCTTGTACTAATACTTCAGTAATATTTTAATAAGATTTCTTATAACTTGTGTTACTTTAGCACTTCTAGAATGACTTTCTCTTTTGGTATAGGAACATGGTCGTGTAATTTTTCCATGACTGTGAGAATTTTTTGGCACATTATTATGGATCTTTATAAAGAAACAGAAATCTATACCAGTAATACTTTTTAGTGCATGATGGAAACTCTTAGATCAATAGCATTACCACTAAAATGGAAAATACTATACAGAATGGCCAGAAAAATTCTGCATTAACAGTAAGCTTCAAGACCTGAAAACAGACATGACACTATTAGTAGACAGATGGAGTTAAAAAAGAATACAGAAAACTTGCAGTCAGCTAAGGATAAAGTAAGATAATGTTGAGGTGTAGTTGAATAAAATAAATAAAGATAAGTCTCGATAGCCTGTCTGAGCTATTGTGAGTTGGACTCAAAATAAGTCTCTTTAACAAAACATTTTGTATTCAGACAATGTATAAAAAAATAAACTATTTTTTGCCTTTGTGAAATATCCTTAAGCCTGTTTTACAGAAATTTTCCTCATATTGGATGTACTTCATCTTATCCTCCTGATTGATATCAGCAAAATCTGAAGGCTTCTAGAAAAAACTGATATGCAGATTAAGAGGTGTTAATGGAATTGTAATTTTTCAAATAGTTTGAAAACTAATCAAGCCATTCATTGTTTCTCTGTAACTTCTTCTGTACAGCTGACATTTTTAGTATTGTAAAGTTGGAATCTAACGAACAGTTGTGACCAAATCCTGCACCTTCCAAAATCATTGAATCAAATGGAAGCATATTAGCCATTGAATTATGCACTGCAGTACAGTCTCTGAAGTATCTTGTGGTCTGATGGATGGAAAGACATGGCTGAGAGGGCCTGGGAGTGAGGCTAAAGCATGTACTGCAGACGTGGTTAAACCTGTGTTGCAGGTGGGGTTTTTTTGCATGTGAGGACATCTTCATCTTGCTTCCATGTTAGTGATCCGTGAAACACATTGTGTGGGATGCTGGGATGGGCGAGAGGTGAGAAAGCACATGAGAGAGAACGTGGAGGTGTAGGTGGAGTGATAGCAAGGAAGGGGGTGGAGATTCCACTGTATGTGTCCTGTGCTGAATCTTGTCAGTCGTGTGATTTTCACGTCTATCCATAGAGATCCATTTCTCTAAACAATAAATACACAAAACAAGACATCAAATGGTATGTTAGTTGCACATCTCATACGTGTATGTGGGGTTTTTTTGAGATTGTCTTAAGTCCCAAGATACTCTTCTACTGTGCTCAGTGGACAGCGAAAGGGGGCCTTAATTTGGGCTGACTCATGGGCCAACCACAGATAATGCTGTGAAAATACATTGCTGCAAAACAGCAATTCAATATGTTCATCTCTTAACTCAGGGTTGCAATGTTATATTTTCCATGTGGATGACAAAGTTAGGTGGGGGGAGAAATAGATGTAACAAATAGATTTTAAAATGCTATGAATACTGGAACATCCATTCAGCAAGGGCAAAGGACTACAGATCAGAATTCTTAGATAACAAAAAGGAATAAACTGAGTATAGTAATGGAAAGATATTCACTTCTCAATATTCATTGGTGCTATATCAAGCTAAAGGACTTATTTATATTTATAGATTGAAGCATATCTCAGATGATATAGTAATCTAAAATTTTAGTGCTGTGGGAAGCCTGTATTCACAGCACCAGAAGGTGTGCTTGCTTGGGGAGCAGACGTGGCATTGGAGTTTTCTCAGTGCTACAATGCCATGACCTTCAAGTGTCATTATTTAAAAAACAGGATAAAGTTTCTCACTGTCCCTTTTTATATCCTTGCCTCCTTCTCAAAGCTGCTAATTAAGCCTCCACTTAATAGTGGTTACTCTGCTATTAATGATGTGGAAATCTACATCACCAAGCATTGCTGTGATGCAGTTGGCTGTGCTCACCTGGGGTACTTGCAATGAGAATTACGTGTCTTCTGACTATTGCTGAAGACCACTGACAAGAATTACTAATTGTCTTTGCACGGTACAATCCAAACTATTTTATCTACAGGTCAGTTATTCCTCTACCAGACAGTAGAAAAAGAATATAAATGCAGTCCATTTTAACTCTGAGAAACAGCTTTTATGGACAGGACTGTTGTTATCTGAGCTGTTGTCTTGCCATGGCTAGAGGTAGTGGAAGGCACATTGGCTATGCCAGCTGCATGGCTGCAGTCGCACTTATGCCTGGTGTCAGCATGGTGCTGCTTCTCTGTATTTGAAATGTCCTCTGGATAAAAATTTCCATCACAGCTGCCTTAACCAATTGACAGAGCATTCTGTCTGAAGGTGCAGATGTGTGGCTCCCAGAGCAGAGATGGATAGCTTCTATCAGGACTAAAAGAAAATGAGCCTATCTCCAAACCATAAACTGAAACATGCTCTCACGATCAAAGATGAGAATCAATGTTCACCCTTAGGAAGAAGGGGACTCCTTTTTTTTTTTTTTGTACTGATTTCCTATTCTGATGTAGCCTAAAAACCTAAAGACACACTATTGAGAGTCTCATTCTACGTGGTAATAGATTTTAATAGCTTGTGGATGTCTTCTTTAAACAGCTCTCAGAGAATAATAATAAGAAATCTTGTAATAAGCAGATCAACGCCTGTAGAAATTTAAAGCATAAAACAGCATATTTTTTCCTATGGATAGCTGCCAGTATAAACCTTTGCTTGTTATGCCTTTTCTTTTGTATATCATACCAGACAGAGGAACCCTTTGAAAATACGGAGTAAATATTACTTAGACTGGTAGAGAACCTAACAGAGCTATTGTAGGTCCTCAGCAGCAGTAGAAAGTACGAGCAATACACAGGTTAAATGTGTCTGTTCTGAGGATACTGCAGATCAGCATTATTTTTCAAGAGGAGTGCAAACTGCAAGACAAACTTTTGTTCAAAAGCTAAAGGGAAACTGTGACACATGCAAGAATGTGACTTAAAATTCACCATTGTTTTGGTGAGCTGTACAGTTTATTATGCACCGTTTATCAATCTAGGAGTGTATCCAGGTCATTACAAATTTGATGTTTGCTTACTCAGCAATACTGCTCCCTGTGCATATTTCAGTGACAAAAATAATTTTCTTGCTATGTTTCTCCCAGTTAGGCCAAAAAAACTGGAGACTGAACTGAATTTTATTCTGTATATTGGATTAGAAATGTAGTTGTAGATTCCTGATGAATTCTTTCCAATTGTAGTTAATTCATAACTGGATAGCTACACAAAGGCCAGAATTCTAGGCAAAATAAAGAAACTGAGAGGATGAAAATCCAAGATACAAAGACATTTTTATAATCTCTTCTCAAAACTTGGGCCTTCATTTGCTGTTCTGCAGATTCCCGCTGAAGTAAATCCTTAGTACTTCTCACATTAGGAACATAAAAAGCCAGACCCTACCTTAAACTTTTTAATTACAAAATATTTTCTTCTCTATATGTTCCTTAAGGGGAGATAAAATTGGTCATATAATTTTAAAACAGCAGGATTATAAAAAAATAAATTATGTAATTTTCTTATTTGGCAATCTTTGACTAGATTATGTTTTGAGACCTTGATCTTTGGACCTCAAAATTAATTTTGACCCTGACAAACAGGCACCACTTGTTTTTCAATTTTTACAGTAAAGTAGCATAGTCTGGAATCACTGTGGCAAGATATAAAATGCCACAGTGTTATTTAAGGAACCACTTTTCAGTGTCTTACTTTCTCAGATACACAAATTGAAGCAACTCCAAATAAAGCATAAGCCAGCCCAGGCAAACAATTTAAAATGAGGTTTTCAGAGATTTACCTGCTTTCTATTGGCCCTTAAGTACCTGCAAACAAGGCTCATCACTGCTTACAGATGTTTTCTGTCTAATTTGTAGGCTCAAGGTTAGTGAAATGAGAGAATATTGTTTTCTGTCATTCAATCAATTTATTCCATTGGCTTTACAGAATTTGTATGATTACAATTCCTCTAGTGTTTCCTGAAAGTGGAATAATTTACACTGTAGTAATACATTCAGTGATGGTTTACAACAGCATTAAATAAAATGTTGCTTCCTTTAAATGAGTTATCAAAAAGAACCAGAAAGAAAGGGCAAAAGAAAAGCAAAAAGTAAATAAAATTATACTTCATGGAAAGAAAAAGCTCTTGATGAAAAGAAAACGAATTTTAAATTCATGACAACTATCTGAGTGGGAAAACTCACTAGAATAAGATGAATCAGAATACCCTAGGCAAATCGTCCATCTCGAAGCTTGTAATCCTTGAAGAAGAAAACTTTACTGAAATAAAGAAGCAGATAAAGAGCTGTAAGAATCAAAGCACATATTAAGTATGTTAAAATCAACTTCCAGAACAGAAATCCTAGTTTACAAACAAGTGCATCTGTCGTTTATCAAAGTGCTCAACAAATACGACTTATTTTTTAGTTATAACATTAATGCACCAAGATGATACATATACAGCAGAGGATAAATATGTGCCCATTCCACATCAGAATTTCATTTGACTTTTAAAGAAAAACCTCGACTGGAAAACTGAGTGGATACGGAACTAAACTCTTTTTTTTCCTCTAGAATTAGCACACAGTAAAATACAAACTGCAGAGGCAACTGGAGCTGTAATCATATATCTAATTTCCGTTGTCATCTACTTCCATAGCATTCATGTAAAAATATGAAGGTAACAGATAAGCTCTTCAGGACCCTAAATTATATACATTAATTTATTAATAAAGTACAAAGAAATCTGGGTTTCCCCCATGCCATCTATAATGTAATTGTTTCCTAGCTCAGCCTCTGTTGCTAATTCTAAACGAATGTTGTCAAATTGCAAAGTGCATATTGTTGTCAGTATAACCTGTTATTACACGCTATTACTGTGTGTTAATGAAGTGTTGAATATCCAGAGCTGCCAACTCCTTGATCCAAGGGAATATGAACATTATGAAATAGATGTGATACATGACTAAATTGATAAAAATTATTGATTTATGCTTGAGTGCATTTTTAACATAAATTAAATATATCTTTCTAAATTAAGATATCTAAATAACCTAAAAGGCCAGATATTAGGCTTATGTAATATCTTGGCTTCTGTCTCTACATTAATTCCTGTAAACTGTTAATCCTCTTTCTTTAGGGTTCAATCCTCCAAAGTGCTGCATGTTTCATTGAAAAGGCTGCACACTCTTGCTTTGTACCTTGATAATAATAGTGTTCAACACTTTGTAAGCTTGTGTCTTGAATAATCAAACTTATTGATATCAGTAGCCTTATTCAATATTTAAAATTGTGGTTTAGAAATGTACTCATTTTTCATGTGAAGAAAGGAATATGATGAAAGTCTACAGGGCAGTGATGTGCCTCAGAAATCATTCTACTGAAATGAATTACTTTTTTGACTGAGTAACTTCAGAAGGCATTCACATCAATATGGTTTATAACACATGGAAAGGAAAATTGACAAGAATTCTTTGGAAAATAGAAGCAGTACTTTCTCACCACTTCATAAACACTGAAATACACATTCTTTTATGTAAAGATGAGTGAAGGGGTTGAGATGTTCCTTGCCATCCAGCCCTTCTAAAGGAATCAATCTTACTGAAAACCACGGAGATGCAAAGGTATTAAATGTAAAAGGAAATGACATTGTTGAGCTTGGACTGTGCTGTCACAGAAACGGAGGAGCACATTAGGACAAGCTCTTCCGCAATCCTACTTTTATTAGTAGGTGTCCTTTCGAGGAGACTGCTTAACTCAGCCCATTTAACAACCTGCTCCTTGCCTTTACTTTTGAAAATGCATTGACATTTGCCCTTCTTGTTTCTGGAAGCAGCCGCACAAATCCAATAGACTGGGTCCAAGTATGGAAAACAGCAGTGTCATAAAGCTTAATTTCAATAACAAGCTTCAGCAGCTCAGAAAATGCATACTCTTCATTCCTCTTACAATGGAAAGAAGTATCATTTAGCTTCTAACAAGGAAAGAGGTAATGAGATAAAGATTTAGTGCTTGTATTTACAGGAGGCCTGTTTGAGATTATCAACCGAAGCAAAGTTTGGTTTTGTTTGATTGGTTTTTGACGGGTTTTTTTGTCACATTTGAAAGTAAAAATTTAAATTTCTTGAAAATAGATTGCTGTCAATTGCTTTTAAAAAGAATGTATATTGGTTTAAAAGAATCCTTACACTAAACATTATTTACATATTTTCATGCAGCTAAATATCAAAAGTTATTTTCTACATTTGTAAAGTTATTAGTTATTACGTTTTTCTCTTCTGTTCTTCCACACAATAACAATAGAGACGTTTCCACTCTCATGACACACTGTTCATTAACAGAGACTAATGTTCTTTGTCAAGGTCAGTGTTGTTCTAACAGATGAAAAAATGAGGTCTGGCACATGGTCTAGTTGCCAAACTGGGAGTAGAACTAAATTTGAAGAGATCTAAGTTTGTGCTTGATTCCTAAGCTAGTGATTCCCAAACTGTGACATACAAGTCTTAACTTGCCTGAACCCCCATCATCAGGCAGTAACGAAGCAGTAGCTGCGAGGTGGGTCAGACTTTTTTTCTATTTCCCCTTTGCAAAAATTGATTCCAGCAGAACTCGCTGCAGTAACTCCTTTGACCCTCGCATTCCATCAGTTCTGGTCCTCCTGCTTTTATCTCCAGCAAGGACTGAGGGAACAGAATTCAGAAAGAATATCAGCAGTGAATCCAAAAGGTTGAAAGCCATTGCATTTGTTTGCAGTTATGAGAGGCTTGGCTAGTTGTCACTTTTACTAGTTTTGAGAATAAATAAATGTCTGTAATTTTTTGTTCTCCATTACCGCTCTTCTGCATTTGATAGGTTATCTAGCAAAAGAATATTTATCTCTGATGAGGTCTTTGGAAAAAAAAATTACCTTACTGTGACAACTTATGTAAAATTATCAAACAATTGAGAATTGTGGCAGTTATAGTAAAGCAAGATCTTTGAAAGAGGGGAAAAAACAATGCATTTAAATCTGAGCATTATAATCTTCAGCTGTAAAAATTTGGCCAGATGCATACTGTTTAGCTATGTCACAAGGAAAAGCACAATTTCAAGGAGTACTACTGCACTTTTCCATTTATCTTTCAACTCTGCCTATATGTCATTATTATTTCTACTCATGACTCATAGTATTTCTATATTTTTCTACTTAGATTGACAAAACTGATTTATTCTCACACCAGAAACCTTTCCTATGCATTTCCACAGCCAGATGTCAGTTTCTTTAAATAGTGTATGGGCTTAAGGTCCCATCTTCCCAAATTCTACAATTCAAAGCTACAGGAGTTGCTATACTATATGTACATTCCATTAATAGACCAAAGATGTGTAGTAATAATTCTACATCATGTTACAGCTTCCTATTATTTTTGTATATATATACACACACATATGTGGGCTTATCAGTTTGCAAACATCCTCATTGCACAAAATTCACCCATTTATAAACAGACCTTTCATCCACTCATTAGTTTTTATACCAAATGTTGTGTTAGATTGTTTCAAACTGATTCTCCTCTTCCCATCCAATATAGAAACAACATAAAGAAGCCTTAGGTGAAAGAACCATGAGGGAACTCTCTGGTACTTTTGTTCCCATTCACATTAGAGTGATGGTGTTTCTTATGCATAGCTGTTCAGTGAAAATTAAAATTAAAGATTTTGCAGTTGGGATGAATAACAGAAACATTAAAATTTACCTCAAGTGTAGCATATGTAGACATACTGTCCCATTTCTTCACACGTTATTTAGTCAGGTTTACATATTTAATCCATCTTCCCAAAGACTATTGCAGATTTACATTGTATTCTGCTTTCTTGAAGTATTTGCTTGTCCACAAAGAACTACTGATAAAAACCATGCATCAAACAAATTAGATGTGTGTCAGAAACCTATAAATAATGAATTAAATGCTAGTATACTAATAAATATTACAGAAAAGACCAATATGTTCCAAAAGAGTATTTCCCTTACAACTTCTCACATAAAGTGCAAGGGTGTGATGATGTTTAGGAGGCTGAATTATATATATCTGGATTTATAATTAGTCCAGCTATTAACCTTTTTTCCAATTTCTCTCTTTGGTGATATACTGTACTATAAATTCCATAAGAGATTACCTTGCAGAAAATATGGTTTTATGTAAATGCCCCATGCATATTTCATAATCACTTTTAATTTATTTATTCTCAATCTGATTCTCTACTGTCTCGTACTGGTGGAGTTTTACCTGTGCAAGATGGATATGAACAGAATTTTCTGATCACTTAAACCAAATATGTTTTATTTATTTTTTAATGGATATGCATTACAGAGCTTCCATAGGGTTGAGACAGGTCAGAACTCCAGGTGTGGAGTAACGTGCCTGGCAGAAGTTGCAGGCAGACTTAAGGCACTAAATCACTGTGTAACAAAATTATCAACTCTTACTCATCCTAAGCCCATCATATCCCAGTCAGATGTGTGTGTGTGTGTGTGTATATACATATATATATATATACACACACACAAATATATATATGTATGGAGGAATTTCTGCAGGTGACCAAGATTTCTGCATCCAGATTTCTTAATGGGTTATTTTTAAAGAAGTTGCATCAGAATCTTCTGCTCAGAGCTGATGACAACCAGTAAATGGGTGCACATTAATGCTGCATTAGCATTGTAAAACTGCAGCACTTCACAAAAGCCTGCCAGAACACGACCCAATCTGGACTGTTAAAATGGCTGCACATGTATTTGTAATTTGCAATCCATTCAAAAGCTGAAAAAAGGAGAGATCAAATTATCTAACTCGTCAAAGAAACTTCTGAAAAAGCCAAACACGCTGTTGTTGTGCTGTAACAATTTCAAACAGGAAGACTGTAAACTCACCCTGTTTGTTTTACAGATATTTAAGCCATTACTCTGCTACTTCATATTTTTTAGAACAGTAGGTTTATGTCTATAGGGATTTCAAGAGTCAAAACTGACAGTACATATTTAACTATCATAACCACCCAGCAATTACGTTTAGCTTCTGCATTCTCATCTAACTAGCCTTGCAATCTAGGAACTTCTGTGCATATTGGGATTTCTGTAGAAGTTAGCATAAATGAAATAGAGTTTTAAATTTCCCTAGGCTCGATCGAGACATTAAGAATATAAATGTAAATTAGCAGAGAAGAGCTAGCAGCCTTGAATACCAACATTTTCATCATATAACTTTTAGTTAAAAATGTACTATGGAATGGGGGATCCAGCCTTCTGCAACTGGTACCCTCAAACTGCATTAATAATTATCAGAATATTTTTGTAATTTTTGTAATTATGTGCTATAACACTGTGAGAGTCGGATACCTTCCAATTACAGATTATTACTGTCTGTCTGATAAATAATAGCTGTCTAATTCCATTCTGTCTTAAAGACTGCCTCAAAAAAGATTCTTTTCTGCTTAAGAAAACAGTTGAACATAGAACAAAAGTGGCCACAATATTCTACTTATTCCACCTTTTACTGGCAAGACAAATCTTGCAAATTCATTGCGTTTTCCTGACATTTTTATAGCCACCTGCAGTATTTACTTGCCCTGCAGTGTGTTTTCTATGATCACGGGTGTCCACACTCTTTGCTTTAGTTGACTCTCTATCCCCATCATCACTATCAGTATGTTCTGATGGTAAGCAAGTGAAAATAAGATAAATAGTGAGAATATTAACCTTGTACACGTGCTATTAGTAGCTTCAAACTATTGGCACGCCTAGTAGCAAAGTACGAATTCTAGTTATAAAACTGAGATTTGTATAGTTAAGGAACTTCTCCTTCTAAAAGTTTTCACAGTGATTAAACTTTCACTAGTGTTATGACAAGTAACATATTCTAGCTCTTTACCTACTCAGAGTCACTGATTTTCAATATAAGCTGGTAGCAATGACCCTAAGTAGAAGACAGTAATGGGCTGGAAGGACACTGATGATGTAAACTCCACTTTTTGAAGTTTAAGTGAAGTGCTGAAACAATGTTTGTATTTTCTGTGGCTATTCAGTACTATTATCTTGTTGGAAGAATGGGTTGAATCAATTAAAAGGAATATTTTGTTACAAATAGAATGACTGTGTTTTATATGAAAGTATTTTTATCCTGTTTTCTTTTGGTGTAATGAAAAACGTGATCGATCATAGAATTATAAAATAAGCTGGAAGGGATCTCAAGAAATTTTTGGTCTAAACCGCACTTGGAGCCTGGAGCTTTCAAGTTTAAATATTCCCAACCCATAAGCTATCTAGGCAACCTGTTCTAATATTTCCATGGGAAAACTTTTCTCCTAATATCTAAGTTCGTATTTCCCATGTTCAAGTGTGTCCCTGTTGCCTTTTTTCCTCAAACTTGCCAAGTGTACGCTGTGGCTATTGCTTAGGTTGTTAATAGAGGCATTACATGTTCTTCTGATGTGAATGTGCAATAAGAAGATAAAGAATCTGACAGATATCTATGTGGATGAATGGATGATATCTGTGTGTTCCTGTTTTTCTAAAAGGAACTGTATAAATTGACAATATTTTAAAAGATTAAAAACTTTTAATTCTTCTCAATGAATCTTGAATAAAGAGGATTTCAGTATATACAAATTTTCCTAAACACCTACATGATAACTATGTAGTTCTCAAAAACATTTGTGCAAATTATGGTGTCCTAAGTTAGAGTCTCAAAAAACCCCACATTAAAAAGTTTCACAGTATAGTATTGACCTGAAGTTTTAATGGGAGACATTTGATAGATTTTGATAACACATATAGAGCTAGAAGAAAAATGGACTTCCACTGTAAGAATTTGAAATTCTCTCTTTGCTCCAGTGTAAGTGATGCTAAAGGATGAAGATCTCTGACAATCTTCTACATCAACTTTCACAATTTTCAATAAGTATTCCAGAAATTTGCTAATAGATCGTGTCCTAAGTTGTAGGTTCTTAGGTTTGTTTGGGTTGAGTTTCTGTTTTGATTTTGGTTGTTGTTCTGTTTTTAATCTCATAGATAACATATTTTTTTAGCACAGCATCCTTTTTTATGTTCCTATCAATTTTCTGACAGTTTCAATCTCAGTTCTGAAGACAGTTCAGTGTCTTCCCATCAAATGAATTTTGGGTACAGATTTTGAAGTTGCTAGAGAACGGTAACAAATTAGTCCTGCAAGACACTTGATTACCTTTGTTATGGGGCAATTAGAATACTAGCTTAGGCCATAAATTTTATTGCAGTTTCTTACTAAACTGAAGGTGAACAAGAAAATTCAAGGCATCACAATTTTCAGTGAGATGCCTCTTAAAAACCATTTGGTTTAAAAGCATTTGACATAATTTAAAAGACATTTTTTTGCAACCTTGCCTCCTAGGAAGCACTTGGGAGCCTAAGTAAAATTTGAATGTTTATGTTTTAAAGCACTTTTAATGCAAGAAATCTGTGTATAATTATCTCTAATTAGTCATCTCTTCCACTGAGATTTATACTAAGCATTTAGTTTTTCTCTACAGTAGCTATTTCCCAGGCTCCTTTAATAACTAGGACTGTCTGACAAGCTGATCTCAGGATCAGATTTCAAACTCCTCTTATTCCATTCTACCTGTTGCTTCAGGACATTTCTTAATGAGGCCAGAGTTACTTTCATGTCTAATTAAGCTGAAGAGATTAAGATATTTAGGTCTTGTTTTTGTATACTTTCCTAAGGGAAAAGTAAATACATAAGCAACAGAGATCAGCAAAAATACAAGAAAGAAGAAAAGCAGCAAGAACACAGGGGAGTATTATGTAATATAAGGGAACAGGAAAAGGGAGAAGCAGGCTGGGTAGATTATAATTCATAAAGTATGTTCATTTGCAAGTGCCTCAAAAAATATTGCACTGCATTCTGAGTCAAAATTTCTTACTAACACAATAATTATATATTTATCAGATGGACCTGAAAGAGAAATATGGAAGAAAGGAATTTATGTCTATACAGTGTATTTGGAAAAAAGATCCTTATTATGATTTCCTTCTTATGCAATAAATTAAACTGTAGGCTAACCATGAGATTGATGAAACAATGGATCCAAAACACTCCGTCAAACATGCCTTTGTTTTTTATGTTCCTTATCTTCTTCAGTGTCAGCTTTCAATGCAATGAGAAGTTTATTATTTCATTTAGGAAAGAAATGATCCCTGCTATTTGGAAGTTTAATCTCTCTTCAAAAGTGCTTTGCCTTAGTTCCACTCTAATGGGCAAGCTGATAGACTCAAACCTCTTTTAGCATGCATTCATATTCTGGAATAAACATTTTCATTGAATATTTTTCAACAATTTTTTTAAATAGTCATCTTTCTTACTAAAAGGTTTTTTTAATCTTCTAGCCTAGGCACACCTTTCTGAAGTACCCAAGAACTTCCCTCTAAGAGCAGGAAAGCATTTAAACTAATCTTTTCAACCTCCAGCTCTTTTCAATTACCTGGGAGTATACTTATTTATACATTTTGCATGTTTCTTCCACGTGAGTTTGGAAGAAACTTCATTTCTTCATTTTTTTCCTAAGAACTGAAAATATATGGATGCTCTTAAGGCTTTTTTCCTTTTCAGTCATGACCTAGAATTCATTTTTATTTGGGGTTCACACCAAAATAACAAAGAATATATTTCTCTATGTCAGTTGGAAATTGATTTTTTTTCAGTTTATCAAAACAAAAAACAAGAATTTAATTTTAAACGAAATGTATAATATTTAATATATAGTATTTCTTGTAATTAATTTAAGGCAAATGAAATATCTGGTACACCAGCTACACATCAGCTACCACCACCCAAGTGAGGCTTGCTGGGGAAGTGGTGAATCAGCAGTGGTGCCAGGAGCATCAGCACCACCTTGTGTTCATGATATAGGAAAATCAGTCAGAAACACCCCTCTCCAGCCATGGAAACCGCAGTGCTTCCCTGTTCTCCCCATGGCATATTAACGAAGGGACCATATTTGTGGAAAAGATGCATATTTTTCGGTGCTGTAAGTTTAGAATAATCGATATATCCAGGTAGATGGGAAATTACCAGGAAACTTGCTTGCATTTTTGGTCAATGTGTTAGAGAGCAGTCACAGCACATGAACAGCCCAACTTTTGCCAGATTTTTGGGTTGGCATCTTGGAACAAGACAGTTTAGAGGTGAATTTTGAAAGAAGATTTGCAGTTATTTACGGGAGTTCTTTCTGGATGTGAGACATGACAATGTAAAAACCACTGTTTTCTTTGAAAATGGAAAAAGGGAGCAAAGGAGACCAGCGCCATGCAGTGATGGAGAGCCTTGAGAGAGAGTTTTGTTTGGATTACTTTTTCATAGCCTGCAAACATGCTACAAGGCAGTGTTGTTTCCCTCGTCCTTTTGCATGGTAGAAACTGTTCTGTAAACAGAGCTATTTCTGGTACATTTTTCACCAAGTTGACTATGAAAATACATCAGTTTTCATTTCTTTTTCAAAATATCGACTTGTCTTTAGCCTTTTGTTTCTGGGAGTACAGTTTCTGGAAAGAGAGATCCCATCAGAAATTACAGTTACTTACTTCTCTTTCAGCTCTACTACACGATGCACAGTTTCTGGTAGAAAGTCTGGGGCAAAACCTGCTCTTGCCGGGAACTGGTAATAATATGGGAGTGCAATTTCACATACAGTTTTCTATATCCAGGTGTATTTAGCCTAGCTTCACAAAATGCAGCTTCTCTCTCTGAGTGGGAAATAGGACAGCAACTTTTCCTACTTCCTGGCCCCTTCTTTTTGTCCAGAAAGTAAAATTTTCTGACTGGTGTTTCATAGCTCACTTTCCTAATCTTTTACAAATTTGAATATTCTCAGACCAAGGGTAAGACTGTCCCTGTGTGTCACTTGAGTGGACTGTATCAATTGTCTTTTCAGTAGGAACATAGCTAGAAAAATATATAATGACATAATATAAGTGTTATAAAAAATTATCCTGATTCTCCTTTACATTTCAGTTGGTGTAATGATCTGTGCATCATCACAGAGAATTTACATCGGGTACCTTTAGACTTCTGTTTTGATCATGTTTTACATCCACCCCTCATATGCACCTCCATCAGACTGATGCAAGGTATCATTTTAAAAAATGGCAACATTCCAAAACCACTGTGTAAACTCTGAATGATGGATCAGTCTCATTAGTTTTATCATGTGTAAACTTGGGTTTTTAGAAAAAATTCAATCTTCTGGAGTACAGTTGGGATCCCATGTTGTCGTACACAAGAGGTCTTGTTCAACGGTGTCCTTTTGGAGTCTGACAATGTCTCAAATGTCCTTATAATTTGTCCCATCTGACACAAACCATTCTATGGTTCTATGAAGTCAGAGCTCGCATTTCAAGCAAACTACATTAGAAAGCATAGTCAGCACTGGGATTGGGCTGATTTCTTGCCTCTAGTAAAGCAGTCTAGTAAATTAGGAAAACTCTCCAAAATTTCAGAGAGGTTTTAGAAGACTTCATCTGATTCAAAGAATAAGAGGAAAAAAGAGAAATTTTCAGCATCATTCTTGGAAGCATGGCTGACAGAACTCTGATGAGTGTGGTGATATCCTACCCCAGGTGAGTTGAAAAGATCCTATTCAGCAGTGAGACCAGCAGCTGTGTCTCGGGTCTCAGCAGAGATTGTTGCAATGCAGGCAATGATCTCTATTCCCACAGGAGGCATGAGAATAATTTAAAAACAGTGCTTCAGCATAACTCAGTTACCAGTTAAAGACAATGACTCACTCAGGAGGCTCTTCTGAACTTGAGGAAGCCAAAAGGTGTCAAACAAGTCCTTAACATCAATGCTGCAATGACGAGTATTGCAACTGTGCACTCGAGATACCATTCTTTGCTACTTACAAGAGAAAATCTTCAGTGCAGGGAGCTGCAATACCATATAAACCTACATGTGTAAGAAAATTCCACTTGACACCAACGTATCTAGTAATATTTTACCTGTCGCTTCCTTCTAAACTAGTTTAGCAACCTTAGCTGAGATATCTGAGGGTCAGAACTCTGTTTGCTAAATGCACTTTTGATATTTGGTACATTTAGGTTTGATGTGCTTAAGGGCTCTTGTTTCCAGTTATAAATATACTAGTTCTGATTCTTGGAAAACTCTATATCTGTATCTGTTCCTTCCACTGGAGCAGTTCTTCTTACAAAAATACTCTCATTATCCAATGAGTCTCATCTCTGATTGAGCTCTGCTCCTAGTTCTTTTAGAGCTTGCATGTAACACACCTGAAGTTCCACACCTCACACATCTTTCTCATGGAATAATATGTAGTATCTGCCCATTACTCCAAGCAGACCTTTTAAGTTTCCCTAACTCCAATTCACTAGGGAGCATCCCGTGCGTATCTGAAATTACCATCTATACCAGACACTCCACTTGATGTCTGCCAACAATTTTCCACTGCTGAGTTTATCCACTTTGGTTCATTTATCTCAGCAGTTGCTGAAGAGACACAGGTAGGATTGAATGTCCACCTCCACTGGTTATCTTTTTACGCCTCCCTTTGATGAGGCTACCATCATTTTATGACTACTATATGTTAATGACTGCAACAGGCAATTCCATAGTATTCCAAACAGAAGAATTAATAACAATGTGTGATCTTTGCCTGCTAACAGCAGGGCAATATTTAGTTGACTTTGGTACTATCATAAAACCCAGAATCTAGACTGGTTGGCTACCTTGGTCTATGTTTCCGTGAGTAACACATCGACTTAATTCTCCACCTTTTTTTTTCTTTGGTTTTGAGTTATTTCCATGTTTAATCTGTGATATGTAATTTTTGTTCTAATGAAAAGCAAATTTTGTCCAGAGAGAGAAGAACCAAAACAACCATGTCTCCTGGGAAGAAAAATTTTTTTTTTACTTTAGGCTCAGAATAGTTCATGACTGATCCACACTGCTGAAGAATTATTCCACCTACCAGGGCTAAGTCACAGAAATTTGAGATAAACTTCTGACAGAGGACTGTTTTGGCTTAAAATAATTAATTTTTAGAAACAGTTAATGATGAAGTTTGTTGAATGGCTTCAAGATTCATGAGACATAGTTTGGTTTGTTCTGGCCTCTCTGGGCTTCCTAAGAAAGTAATGTATAACCAATAGCTCATGACTTCTGCTGCATAGTATGGAGTTACTCCAAGGAAGGTAGAATGGACTTCCTAAAGGACTCTGTATTTACCTTTGGATATTTACAGCTGTGCTTCCTTTAGGGAGAGGCAGATTTAGATTTCCAGGATATTGATGAAAGACGATTTCATGCTAAAGAACTAGACCAACATCTTCATTGTAAAATTGAGTCTTAAGAAATTAGTAGACTAAATGGAACTAAATACCTAAAGTATAGAAAAGAAAATACAAAGCCAGTGCTCTGTCACTCATGGAAGCAGCAGATTTGAAAACTGATCATGTTTTTGGTTCCTTATCCTTCTTCCAATCTTCCCATTCCCCCCCTTTTTTTTTTTAAAGAGGTTGACTTTGGAATTACTAAAACCTCCCAGTGTTTTCAGAATTGTGTTGCAGCCTATGTAAACTGGGGAGACACCTCCCTTGCTTCATACTTTTAGAGATGCTAATATACATGTTTTGGAAAAGAAGTTGTATTTTGGGCCAGTTCCTCTATCACCTTTGCAATGCTGTTCAGTAAGGAATTTTCTTTTTTCCTTTGCTCCCTACAAACTGATCCCATTGTTGGGAAGTAATTTTAAATATCAAAATCTTATCTGTGTTTCTACCTGAAGAACCAAGAAAAAAATTACTCAATAAGATTTTTTGGGTGGGGCATCTGGATTTTATTTCCGCTAGAGCTCAAGGCAGGGATGTCTCAAAGAACATGTTGAAAATGACAGAAAAGTTATGTATAGCAGCTGTATATTACAATAACAGATGGCATTACCTAATTTATTATTTTTTATTTATGCACTGCAAGATATTATATAGGCATCTTCAAGATGTCATTTTCTCACATACTTTTGTAAACAGTATAAACTAACTGTTAAAGGAAATATGTCCTGGGGCATGGTACAGAGTAAAAAAAAAAACAAAACTCCACTTTAGGTGGTCTATGCAGAAACTTATAAAGAAATAACAGCAATAGAGAACTACACTTTCTTTCCCCAGTGTTTTCCTGCAGCTGAGTGCACAAGCTAAATAATGTAAATAACCGCAGTGATTTTAAGGAATTGATAGATATGTGTATGCAGTACGCATGTGAACAGAAACCAGATGGAGACAGCCTGATGAGCCGGGTCCAGCCTCAGAAGCACACCTTTGCCAGCTCCTTGGACTCTTCAGCACAAAAAAAATCTTTACAAATAACTGCAGATGCAGAATTAGATGTTATGAAAAGAGCAGGTGGTAATCACCTTTATGCCTTTGTATGTCTGCCTCAGGATACACAGTGTATAAATGATGAAATTATAGAGATCATCACCAGCAGATGAAGTTCCCCTCCATCAAGACCCAGGACTACTAACGGTGGCCACAGGAGACCCCCACCTTAATAAGCTCAGATCGTGGAAGCTGTTGAAGCACCTTCTAAAAATCAGCATCTCTCTCCCAAGCCTTGATTCCACTATCAGCCTTTCTGCCTCAGCAAGGTAAATTATTTAGAAGGAGGTGTTCTGCGCTCCTTCCCACGCAGAGCGCCGCCGGTGGGGCTTTTTTTCCTCCCTTTCCCCCCTCTCCCCCGGGGCGGGCGGCGGGGCAGGGGCAGCTCCTCTCTCTCGGGCGGGCGCAGCCGCCTCACCTTCCCGCGGACTTGCCGAACTCTGCCCAAAGCTTCCACCGCGGGCGGCTCAGCCCCTGCCGCCCGCTCCCTCCCGCCCCGGCGCCACCTCCACCCTCGGGGCAGCGCCAGCCGGGCCACCCCAGCGCCCCCTCAAACCCGCTCCCCCTCAGCCCTCGCCCCTCCGCTCGGTGCGAGGCGACTCGAGGCGCGGCGGCGGGCAAGGCGCCTGCGCGGCTCTCCCGGGCATGCTCATTAACAGCGGAGGAGCCGAAAAGGGGGAAAAAAAAAAAAAAAAAGAGGGGGGAAAAAAAAAAAAAATTCCCACCCTGCGAGCGAGCGGCGCCGCTGACACTACACCCGCCGGAGAGCAGCGGCGGCGGCAGCAGCGCCGGGGCTGCGCCGAGCCCGGCCCCGCGTCCCCCTCGCGCCTCGGCTCCGCACCGCCCGCCGCCCGGGGCTGCGGGTCGAGCCGCGGCTGCAGGAGCCGGCGCGTCCCCCCGGCGGGGCGGAGGGGCCGGGGCGGGCTGCGGGGGAGCCGCCGGCAGCGGGGATGTGGATTTATATCGGCCCGCGCCGCAGCCGCCGGGGAGCGGGGCGCGGACACCGCACCCGCACCTAAAGGCGATGGGCGAAGCCGTCGGCGGGGCTGAGCCGGGGCGCTGCTGAAAGTTCAGCCGGTGGCCGCGCTCGGTAAGTTTGCCGGGGAGGCGGGAGCGGCGCCGCGGGCGCCCGAACTTCGCTTTCCGCGGGGTGCGGCGAGGGGCGCGCCCGGGGGTGCCGTGCCCCGCCGGAGCGGGAGCCGCCGGACGCTCCCGGAGGGTTTTTTGTGGATGACACTGGGTGTGTACGTGCGGCTCCGTGTGCGCTGTGCGGGCGGAGGGTGCCGGCGGGCGGCTGCCTGGCTGCGGGGCGGTGCGTGCGGGCACCGTGCGGGCACCGTGCGGGCACCGTGCGGGCTGGCGGTGCCGCCGCGGGTGCGGGGAGCTGGAGCCGGAGCTGTCGCTGTCGCCCAGCAGCGATGCCTTGTGCAGAGCCGCGCTCGGGGCTGAGGCACCGGCCCCCCGGCTCGCCCATAGGGGGTCTCGTTCGCCCGCGGTTGCGGCGCGCCGGGCGCGGTGGGTCGGCGCTGGGTCGGCGCGGAGCGGCGCTCTGCCCGCCGTGCCCGGCCGCGCTGCCATCGCCGCGGGCGGCAGCTGCTCCCCGTGCCCGCTGCCGGGTCGGAGCGGGGCGGCGGGGGCCGAGTGCGCGGCTCTCCGCGGGGCGCGGCTCTCGGCGGGGAAAGGCGGGGCGCTGCCGGGGGCCGCCCCGGCGCCGCGCTGGGCTCCGGCTCCGCGCTGGCGCTGCGGGAGCGCCCGGGCCGCTCACGTGAAAAGCCGCATCCCCGGAGCGCGCAGGGGTGAGGCGGCTCTGCCGGGGCAGCGGCACCGCGCTCGCTCCCCGCGGGAGGATGGAGCAGCCTTGTTGCCGACCGCTCCTCAGGCGTAATCTGTTAAACGGGTGTTTAGTGTGTTCTCCTTCCACTGGCTATGGGATATATAGTCTCTACCTTTAGTCAAGGCGTGTGTACATACAGTCGTAACACCGCTGTGCTGCTTCCAGCTGTTTTTCCCCTGAAATGCCTTACAGCTGTAGCTCGTGACTGACGCTTTAAGCTTGATGAATGCTTAGGCTGGCTATGGATATGATTGTGGTACACAGTGAGGTCCCTGCTTCTGTACTAACTGTGTGATCTTACCGTGTTGAATGTCAACACGTTTACCTTTAGCAGATCTGGGGTTTGCATGTTCTAATTCTAAAATCAACGGCAAGAACTCCCTCCCTCTCTCTTTATTTGGCTTCAATATATGCTACCTTTTCAGGCTGTATAATAACTGTCTTAGTGATAGTCATTCATTGATTGTGTTCACAATATCCAGAGGTTGTAGATACCCATCTTGATTGTGCTGATGCTTCTCTGATAATTAACGAGTAAGATACACTGTACTATGGAAATAAATACCAACTGTCCGTGTGGTGGGGCAAGCATCCCAAACATCCACCGTGTCTGTAAATGGTTTTGCAGTAACAAAACCTCACTGCTCCTAATGCCTGTATTTCAGCTGTTAATTGTGGAGCTTAACGTAGAGCAATTTGATATTTGAAATATGGAATTCCTGGTGTTGTAAAGAACACTTTGTGAATCACAAATAGCAAGATAAACTATAGTAGGGGAAGAGCTATACATCAGAAGGTGAGACACAGCCCAATAGCTTTCCTTCTTTCTTGTCCATAGTTTCTTTTCAAAGCTTATTTTTCACATGCCTTGCAATGCTACGGGCTAACTTCAAAATACTTCTCAAATTAAATGCAGTCTTCTTAATAAACTGATTGCTGTTTTCTCTGTAGATACCATATTTTGATGATATAAAATCACCAGAAGTTTTTAATGTAGTTTTAATACAACTGTGTGTTTTGGGGATTTTGGCTTTAGAACTCAGATTTCTTAACTGCTTGGAGATTTAGGAACCTTTATGGGGGTCGCCCCTTTTTTTTAGTTACATCACAGTTTTGTTTCAAGGAATGATTAGAAGTTTTCTGAATAGTACATTTCTGATAGGTTTTTCCTCTGATCTTTAAAAGAAACAAAACAAACAAAAAAAACCCCACAGAAAACTGAATTTCATATACTTAAGTAAAAATCCTTTCTTTCAAAGAGAAAAGTTCCTTCTGGTTGCCCAATTTTAAATATTTGAATGACACATATAAATAGCAAAAGAGAAAATTGCAAATTACTACTCTTAACTTTTCAAGTAGTCAGATGTGAACGTAAATGAACATATTGTATTGATGGCTTATGTGTAAAAAAGCGATTGAAATGTATTCAGAGTTCTATAAAAGCAGTGTCATGTGAGAAAAGCTGCAGCAAAGATCTATTATTACTCATTTGAAGTGGCATCATAATTTAAAATGGTAGTTTTTCAAAACTAAAGAAATCACCTGGTTGCTCACACATGTGCTGGTAGTCACGTATGAAGGTATGCAACGTTTTTGCTCTGCAGGAATGGCTTAGGAATAGGTAAATGTTTACTTTCTTCTCTTCATTGGGATAGGAAATTCTGAGGATTGGTGTTGATGTTAATTGGAGCAGGCAGGACATTATTTCAATATGATTCATGAGGTCTAAATGGTATGCATTTAATTTTTAAATGATCTTAATCTGAAAAATGTTACAAAGAATAACGCTGCTTAATTTATCATTATTTCAGGGCTTTGATTGTAGGAAAACAGTCCTCTCCATTTGGCTGGGAGTATTTTTTGTTCATATTTTACGGACTGAGAGAACAGTGTGTCCTCTCATTGCTTCAGCTTCAAAGACTGGCCATATCTCATAATGACTTTAGTGGGACTAGAGTTTAAAATGTTTTAGAGACCAAGTATAAATTGGTGATGGAGTTATGTCTGAAATTGAAGAGTTTCTGATTTCTGGTCTGCTACTTGGTCTCCTAGATGTGCCCATTGATTATGTTTCACAGTTTCATCACAGCTGAGTTAATGTTCAACACCGCAGACGTGTAAAAATGTCAAGTCAAAGAGAGCTCAGTTGCACTGGCTACATCTTGCTACTACCTAATGTTCTGCCTCAGTGTTACTGTGTAGGCAGTCATTTTACCATATACGTAGGGTGAAATAAAGCTGAAAATACTCAGTGCTCAGTATTCTCTCTCTTAAACAGAGCCTGAGAGGTCTTAAAAACACGTTATGTTATGACTATCCTTTATGACTTATAGAAACATATACATTGAAAACAAGAATCTAAATAGGTTTTGCTAACAAGAGGCTGTCTTTTCTAAAACCTCTCAGTAAAATATTAAAGAAATCCATAAACTCAACTCTACAAAAACTTAGTAAATATCCAGTGGAGTAATCAATACTGAGAAAACATCAGTTTCTTTCCTACTGTATTTACAGTTTTAACAGAATACTTCTGAAACCTGATTAAAAGATACTTACTCTACTTCTTTCTTTGTGGTTTTTTTTAATACTATTTCTCTACTGCAAATTTTAACTTCAATGTGTTGAGTATATTTTTAAAAATAAGTATTCCTTCTTTAAGTCTGTTGCACTGAACTGTTTTATTTGAATATCTATATTTAAAATACAAACCCCATATGTATAAGATATTAATCTCCTTGTCTGAAGCTACTGTGTAAGGCTGTAGTTGTATTGTTTTCTGCTTACCAGTACAGAATTCTCATTTCTGAGCTATAGAAAACAAGCAGTGTATGATTGCAGGCTTTGAGCAACCTATCTAGTTGTTGCTCCCATGGCAGAAGAGTCGGAACTAAGAGGTCTTTAGGGTCCCTTCCAACCCAAACCATTCTATCATTCTGTGAAAAGATCGCTTCTAGTTGGATGTGTTGTCTATAAGTATATTAAAATTATTGTACTGAATAGCCTTAGCTTGTTGCTTTGGAAGCCTCCACTCAGCAGTGCTTGCTGTAGCCTTAATGAGCAATTACTGCACCCTTCCAGTTCAGAGTTAAATAAGCAGTACTGCTTGTTCCACGTCATGTTTTCTGGTTTGCCCGTAAGCTGTTGGCAGTTTGTTTCCCTTTATGCAGAGAGATGTTTGCTAAGAGTTATGAGGGGTCCATAAACCTGTTTTTGTTTTTTTTTTAAAGACATGGTATTTGGGGTTTGAGGTATAAAGTTCTGCATTTTTTACAGTGTGTCTGTAAATCATTACATCTCTGTACATAATGCTGGGGGTGCAGAGGAGTGTGTTCTGTAACAATGCATTTGTTAAAGAAACATCTTCTACAAGAGAGATCTCTTGGGACATAAGTGGTCATTAATGAAATACTGGCTGCAGTGTGTGCATGCAGTGTGTTTGCCTCATGTACCAAAGAGTTTCATGTTGGATCATATTAGCTACAGAAACTTAGTGAAAATAGAAAAATTTAAGGGTAAAGATTCTTGGATGGCATATGTGAAAGTGACTGCATTGACTTTGTTTTGATTATTGTATCAATAACTTGACTGTTCATTTTAAGAGTCCTGCAATTAAATAATGCCATTACTCTTTTTTTTTACCTGATAAATCAGGGTGTTAATTCATGTAAACTGAAGTTTTTGTTTACCTAATAGAAGAACTTTGCAAGTTCCAGTCATTTCCATGGTAAAGGGTGATGGACTGTTGTACTTGATAGAGAATCCAAAACTGGGAGGTGGTTGATTGTCCTCCACTGTGTTTCCTCTTACCAGTGTTCTGATCCTATGGAAGTGGGTTCCAAAAGGTGGTAGCATCCACCAGCAGACTGGGGAGTTGAGATGGGGCTTTCATGTACTGGTTGGAGGAACTGAGACTTTCATGCTCCGTTTTTGTAGTATAAGAAAGATTCATGGGGGTGGTGTTGCTCATCTGAAACAACACAGATACTTTTCTTTTGAAAACAAGCAAGTAGACTATTTTTCTCATAACACGTTTTTGTCCCAGAAGACACTTCCATGTGTGGTATGATTTAGCTGTGCAGCTCATTTTGTTTCTGAGTACATTTCTTATACAAGGCATTAACCAACAGGGAGGTGTCACTGGGAAAGAAATTAATGCAGAACAAGCATTGCTTATTGTGGGCTTCCTGATGGTCTGGATACAAGCCTGCCTTCTTGTTCCTGTAGGCTATCCTCAGCAGGAGTAACTATTATTCTTATATACAACTTTCCTCTTTCAAATATTGTCTTTTACATGTGTACCACTAACCATGGAACCTTTTTCACCTCTCAAGACTATAGTGCTTTCCTATAGGCAGGTTCTTCTGGTGCCCCTTTATTACCAAACTGTTTCTTGCTCTGAACTACTGCTGTGTTTTTCTGACTTTTTTCTCTGCCTAATTCACCATTTTTCCTGCTCCATTTAGATTCCTCTGTTTTTTTTTTTGCACAGCTCTGAGCCCTTCCTGTTCACCACATTTGAGAACCATACTTAGAGGTTTTATTCTTTCATAACCACCTCATGTGGTTTATAAACCATAACAACTAAACATCCCTCACCTTCTCAACCTCTGGATTATAGATGCACTTAGGAGCTGACTTGAATTTCTTTTCACTTTCCTCAGTTTCTTCCTCAGCTCTTTCCTCAGAGCTCCCAATTCATCCCAAATTTTGCATGGTTTTCTGCAGAGCTCTGTATCATCATGTTGATCCATGTTTAGAGAAGTCCAGCTCATTGAAACCCACACAGTTCCGCTTTCAGCTGCTTTTTCACATCTTTGATCTTACCCATCACCAGCTTCCCCTTGTGGTCTCTCCCAGAGGTAAGCCTTTCTCCACCAGCTCTTTGTCCATGTTTTTATCCAGATCTGAATGTGGGAAGGAAATACCACCATTATTGCATTTTTTAATGAGGAAGTTCCATATAACAGGTTCTTCTCATTAGGTCAGTGTTGAATTCAGAACTCTGAGCTTAGTTTATTTCCCTTTCACTCTTCTTATTAGTGCTTCAGCTGCTACCAGCAAATTCTATCCCACCTCTGTAAAATACAAATCATTATCTTTGATGTAGAGCCCACGCTCTGCCCTCAGCTAGTAAAATAGCATTTAAGTGCATATCTTAATATATTTTGTGTTTGTTTGTATTATTAAGTGCTTTTAAGTGACAAAGATCTGTTT
The DNA here is from genome assembly GCF_003984885.1 of Neopelma chrysocephalum. Taxonomy (NCBI): domain Eukaryota; kingdom Metazoa; phylum Chordata; class Aves; order Passeriformes; family Pipridae; genus Neopelma; species Neopelma chrysocephalum. The sequence goes on from NW_020897734.1 coordinate 220,358, forward strand.
ATATACATAATGACTCATGTTCTTGCTTTTTCTTCTTCTTTCTTCTCCTTATGATATACATAGTCAGTTATTTACAAAAGACATTCCCTATAGTCAGTGTTTGCACCTAGATCTTTCCTAGACCAGGATGAGATGGATTTTTCAGCATGTAGGCTATTTACTTTTAACAGCAGAGATGTCCTGATTTATTTTTAAAAACTAGAATTTTGATCATTGAAGTTTTTAGGTTCCTACATGGGAACTGTCTTTGGTACAGCACATCTACAATTTTTTTTTCCTGTGAATTGTTGTATAATATGCTTCTTGAATTTGTCCAAACAACTTGGTGTCCACAAATGGTGTTCCTTATCTGCACCATGCACTGTCCTGCATGTTTGCTAGATCATGACAGTTCACCTCTATTCCAATGTGAATACAGCATTATAGTGCTTGGAGTTTTGTCAACCCATTAACAGTACTGTGGATTTCCATAAATTCTATACCTTTCAATAAATCATAGTCACCATGGAATAAATGCTTTTAAAGAGTACGAGAGTAAATCTTCATAGTAAGCAATTATTTTTGTTATTTAGAAAAATCAGAAGATGCAGCATGTAAAGATGAGTGTGGGGACTTTTACCAGTCGCTGTTGTTTGAACCTTACAGTACTGTTTTGAGAATTAAAGCTTAGTTGATGCTTATTAAGGTGATTGGAAATGGACCAGTTTCTCATAGATGTAAAGAAGTATCTCTCCACTGATGTGGTGTATATATATATCAATATTAGCCATACTTCTCATCATCATCGTGGCTGGGCTTTGCAAATGAAGATTTGGGAAGGGCTCTACCCACGTTTGTTACAAGCACGTTGGTGGCTAAAAAGGCCAATACGAGATAGACACATCCGGTTGCAAAAGGCACAGCAGAAAGACTCCTTAGGTGGAATATTCTGCAAGACACGATTCTTTCTGCATTGTCTTTTCTCCTCAAGGGTGATCCTGAGAGCTTTCTCAAAAGCATCAGCAGCATTATAGATGGTCTGTCTCCAGACCTCCTGATTGGAGGCCAGAGTAGACCAGTTATGGTGATCAATATGCCCGAGGCTGAGTTGTTGTTTCAGGGAGTCCTTGTATCTTTTCTTCGGGGCTCCTCTCTTGCGGCAGCCGGTGGCAAGTTCACCATAAAGCAAGATCTTAGGGAGGTGATGGTCCTTCATCCTGGAGATATGTCCTGCCCAACACAGCCATGCTTCTACCTACATGGAAATATGCCACTGATTTCATCACTGAAGGCATACCAAGTGATTCAGCTGAGGGTTTGGTCCTGATTTGCTTGCTTAATTAGCAATTTGTTTAGGGAATGAGAGAGAAGGGAGATGTCTTTCATGTTCAGCCTGGAGAAGAGGAGACCGAGGGAAGACCTTACTGTCATCTGCAGCTTCCTCACGAAGGGAGGCAGAGGGGGAGGTGCTGATCTCTTCTCTCTGGTGACCAGCGACAGGACCCAAGGGAGCAGCAGGAAGCTGTGTCAGGGGAGGGTTAGGTTGGGTATTACCAAAAGGTTCTTCACTAGGAGTGTGGTTGGGCACTGGAACAGGCTCCGCAGGGAAGTGGTCACAGCGCCAAGTCTGCCAGAGTTTGAGAAGCATTTGGATATTCTGGGATTCTGTGATTCTGTGATCTGAACTCCTGTAGATGTCGATGGATAGCCATCATTTCTATGACATGCCATGCAATTTTATTGTGTAACTAAAGCAGTTTCTTATCTCTGCAGACAGACTGCAGGGAGAAGTTAATATGAATGTATTGGACTATAATTTAACTGTGCAACCTTTTAATGTTTCATTAACACACTTTATTTAAAGATGTGTTGTCTTTAGCAATGTTAGGTTAAATTAGCTGCTTAGATTAAGAGATTTAAGTCTGTAAACCACAATAATTTTATGGTCAGCAGCTTTAGCCGTCACCACAAGATATACCAATTGTTTTAATTTCAACAGACTAAGTTGTCAATTGGTAAGTAGTCGATAGTGGGAAGAAATTGCATTTTAGTATTGCTCATATTCAGTTCCTAATATTTTTGTAGTTAATTAGAAGTTACAAAATTGAATTTTGGAACCACAAAGCATATATAAGCTGTACTGAACTGGTCTGAGCAATTCATACAAAGCTTTCCAGAGCAGCATCTACAGACCATGAGAAATTGTTTTCTATGTTGACATTGCCAACTCAAACCTGTAATGTACATTAGAGATTACTATAAATTACTGTATTGCTATTTTAAGAATTCATTGAGATAGTATATCAATGAGGTCAGTGCTATTAGCAATTGTGTTATATTGAGTTTTTTGCTTAGCAACTTGCTTTTTTGAGGGTAAGCATGGAAGCTTCAGGGCTTTTTGGTTCTATGTTGTTGGGGGGTTTTGTTGGTTTTTTTTTAACAAAAAAGTAGTATAATGAAGTAGGACTTATGCTCTCAGCTCTAGATAAGAGAAATAACTGTTCAGTCCATATGGTGAAACTAGAGAAAGATGATCCAATTTTCTCTTCTTTTTACTTGTTTGTTTTTGTTTTATGTGCTTTGTTACTGATGTTTTCTCTGTAGAATGCAAATATGGTCCATATTTAAAGACATCATGGAGAGAGACAGGTGGATTTGACATTTTATGTCCAATACTGTCTTAGAATTGTGAATGGAGCCAAAACCAAGAATGCTGTGAAGCTTATTTAATGAGCAAATTATTAAGAAATTGGGACAGTGAAACAATACATTGGCTGATTAAAAAATGAAAAAATCTAAAGAACTTTTTTAAAATTCTCATAGCCCACTTCTAAAGAAGTAACAGTGTTTTGATGTCAATAAAGAATTAAGCAAATTGTCAAATTCTGTCCCTCAATTTGCCAACTTACTAACTTTTTATGGTTTCTTTTCCAAGGGTACAGCGTAGTAATAATTGGCTGGGCTTTTACATGTGCATGAAATTATTCCCTAGTACAGCTGTAGCAAGTTTTAGTAACTATGATAGAATTTTCAGTGGTGTCTTCCTTCTTCAAAATGAATGTCCAACATGTTTTATCTTACTATTGTTCTGCTTTCCATGACTCAAACAATTAACTAAGAAAGAGACATAAATGTGCAAAGTGTGAGTTGGTCTGTATGAATGAAATAAGGAGGAAATTATTTTAAATGGTACTTCTGTTGGAAGGAAAGTAAGATTTTGATGCTGCTTAAGTAAAAAGGAGATATGAGTTATATTCTTATCTTGGCACTTTGATAAGCCTGTTCTTGAGACTCTTCTGTTGCATTTCGTGATGAGCAGATTATGCTCAAATGAGCAGATTTCAATCCTCATCCATCTTTGCCTATGGTTGAAACTACATGAATATTAATTCCTTTCAAAAAAAATCTTTACTGATAGGCTTAACATTCAGTTCATGTAGATGAAGCTAAAGTCTGCCATTGCCATCTGACTGTAGAAAAACTCTATCTTTTTTATTTGTTGATGCTTAAGTGGGTTTGTTTATTTGCTTGAAAGCCCTCATGCATCTTGAAATTTGATACAACATGGAAGTCTTTGTGTATAAATTATAGCTGCAGTTAGCATTATGCAACACAGTAATGTCACTGGTATTTAGATTTGACAGGAGAAGTAATTTAGATGCTTCTCTGGTTTTTTCAAATAGCTTGTAGGTGTTACCTGTTCAGTTAATTCACTATATTAAATGCCATTGGTTTTACCCTAATGTAACTTTAATAAATTTAAAAGCCTGTTTGAGCAACAAAAAAGCACCAGAAATATAACTTTAGTGGAAATTGAAATATTAATATCAGTGATACAGGGTTAATTGAATGTCAGGAAAAAAATACCATCCAGAGGATGAGAATGCTAACTCCTTTGCTTGTACCTTCTACATTGAGAGTAATTTCGAGATGTTTTAAAAGTTGAAATGAGTCCTAAAATGGTGGGGGAAAATGCATCCTACAACTGCAGTTTGTAACTTAACTGTTGGTGTTATATTTGAACACAAAAATGTGAAAGTCTTTCTTGAATAATAATGAAATGAGGCATAAAAATTAATCTCCGTAAAAAATCCCTGCGGGGAAAAAAGAGACAGATGACTTTGTGAAGAACATTCTGGTGTGCAAGGAGAGGAGGCCTTTCTCGTCTTCCTGTTGCTGAGTAGTCTTTATTTACTTATATAGAGTAAGTTTTGGTATTTTTCCATATTTTTTTCTTGAGCCAAGGATGTTTGATTATCCCTGTCCTTTCCATAGAACAGGCACATGAGTACCCTTGTTTCCAGTCTGGCTGGATTCTGATTGTGTGTCACTATATAGCTGGTATTTGCAAAGTTTCTCTGTTAAAGTTCCAGTTAGACTGAAAAAAAGGGAAGTTTTTTTCCTTTCATGTTTTCAGAAACAGTTCACTTATCGACAGCACTAAAGCTTTGTCTGTTCTGTGGCTTGATATTGAAGCTTCTGTATTAAACTCAGCTCTTTTCCATTTTCTCTTGAACTGAAGGAAAGCCAGAAATTAATGTAACAGATTCATCAGCTGGGAATGAGGATGGGATTTATTCTGGAGAATTGAGATAGTGAAGACTTACATATTCTCTGTTCTGAATATGGAACTTATTTACATGTTGGATTTCTTGATTTCTTTTGATTGGGTAATGAATGAAGCAGCTTCTGGAGTCCCATTACATATTTGCCATGTAACCCTTTGTGCTTGCAGGCTTATAACTGTATCTAGAAATGGGAGATGTATAGAAATTGAATGATACTGGTGGTCATCTTGCATATATATACACAGCTATTACACTAAATGTAGACCATATGCTCAAGTTAATAAAAATAATCAAGGTCCAAGAATGAAATAAAGTTGTGTTTATCTCGTAATCCTGAGAAGATGAATGCTAAACCATAGATGTCTATGTTGCTGATTTAAAAACTTGTCTTAAGTTTTCAGTGTGCAGAACTTTTCACAGACATATGATTATATTGTATTTTATCATTGCTTACAAGTACTGTGCCATAAATCATCAAGCCAACACAAATAGGGCCCTTGAAGTGTTCGTCTCTCCAGTCCCGTTCTTAATGAGTAACCTTTGACATTTCAGTAAAAATCATCATATTGGAGGCTAAATGTGCTGTCTGTTGTTATCAGATGGAGACAAGTTAAGTTCTCATGTTTAAAAGAAATTACTCAAGGTCAAATACAGGAATGACACGAGAACTGTGTGTTGCCTGCTGCTCCTCCCCATGTGCTTGTGTTTGTAGATAAGTAAAGGATATGAAATCTTTCTAGGCTACCAATTCTTAAAGAACATACAAAGAGAAGCTCTGAGCAAGTGTTTGCAAGCTTTTATTTCATTTCTCAAACTGTGACAGAAGTATAAACACTTCTAGCACGATGTGGTGGTGAACTTCGCACCAGAACATGAGAAGCAGCAGTAAATAAAACCATGACTCTTCATATTTTAGTAATGTTTTACCTTATTGATTGGAAATGCAGCATAAAGAAGAGTCACACGTTTTAGGCTAGCAGATCTTTTTCTTTGTTCATCATCTTGCTGATCGATGGTCTGATTTAAAAATAATAAAATATGTCTCTGTCATCTGCTTGCAATAGATTGCTTAAATAGTGTGTTCAGCTTTTTTGTTTTGCTTTGCCTTTTCAACAGTGGGGATTACCACACCTGAGGGATAAATGTAGGGCTGCAGATTTAATCACTAATGCAATGTAAATGCATCAAAATATTTTGCAAGCATAAGCACTATATCAAAAATATTTTATTGGAAGAATATTAGGATCTGGCATGTACTCCTAAATAAAATAAAGCTATCAAGAGCCCAATATTTTGTATGAAAGGGTATGGTTATAATTTCAGGGTACCCTTAGAAGTTGTCTTTCTTTCTGAATCAAATTGAATGTTAAAAAACCCCACAAAATCTAGATAATTTAATAGTATTATATATCAGCACTTTTCTACATGTGAAAAGGAATATGATGCTTTTTGGAGTAGACCTACCTCTAAAAAATAACCCCAACTACCTACAGCCTCAAAAGGAAAAACCTCAACCAAGTATCACTCCTCTATTATGTTATAAAACAGTATAAAAAAAAATCTTCTGCCACTGTTTCTCCTAAGAATTTTTAAGGGAAGTAAGAGATGGGAGTGAAAATCATGGGATGAAATCAAAGGGAAGATGCTCTTCCTAGAGTGTTACTGTTTGGTGTCTCTCCACAGAGACTGCTACCTGTTTCTTTTAATGTGATGGTGTGATACCGGAGAAAAGCTGAGGGTTCAAGACTTCAGGTTGTGCATCGTTTAGGAAGATCTGGGAAGAAAGGATAGGTGAGAAATAAATTGGAAGGGAAGGAAACCAGCTGCATTTGTTGGCCAGAACAAAACTGAATATGCTCAAGGCGACTTGCAAACAGTGCAGGAGGAGGAGAGGGGAGGTGGAGCAGGAGATTGTAGCTGTGTGACTGGAGCAGGAATAAAAGGCCACGGGGGTTTTGCTGAGGTGTTCCAGGTAGGCTGCAGCAGGAAGGCACATCCTGCCTGCTTCCTAATGTCACTTGTTAGCAAAGTGCTTTTGGCAGATCTGAGCAATTCCAAATTTTCCTTGACTGATGTAATCAAACACTGAACTTCTTGTTTAAATATTTGTAGTGACATGTACATGCTCTCCCAGTAGCTCTGAGCTTGCGTTAGATTACAGCGTGGTCCCGTATAATTAACTTCTTGTATATTTTCTGTTTATGTGAAATCTCTTGGGAAGATTCATGGCAACAGGGTCAGGAAAAACCTTAACTTGACAGCTTTTCTGGAAGTAACATTGAATCATGATATCCATTGATAAATCAATGGTGAGTCACTCCAGCTTGAAGTTGTGCCTGTCTGTTCTCTTCTTTAGATGGTTTTGCTTTGTCTTGGATTTTCCACTTGCATTTAGGTGGCACAAATTCTTGTAGGTTTTCAACAAACTGTTTTGTTCTGAGAAGTGCTAGGAAACTTGAGGACAAAAGGGAAAGGGGGGGGGCTTGGGATTTTTTTCTTCTTTTGTTCACTGGACATCATTAGTGGATGTGTGTGTGTAAGTATTTTTAGAAAAACCCTTCCTAATAACTTTAGATTTGGGAGGTTGTTAGGAAAGTATTTCCAGTTTTCTAGTGGAAAGGAAAGCAATTTCCTTGGGCTAAAAAGAGGGGGCATTGATGTGTGCACACGACCTGTGTACTCTGGGGTTCAGGTTGCCTTTCATAGAATAAGGCTTAAGATTTCCTGGGTCTCTCTGTTGTGTCCCATTAGAGTTAAAAGTATAAAGGAACGCTGGACATCTTAATGGCCTGAAGCTGTGTCAGCAGAGGTTTAGGTTGGATACTAGGAAAAGGTTCTTCACTCAGAGGGTGGTTGGGCACTAGAACAGGCTCCCCAGGAAGGGTCACAGCACCAAGCCTGACAGAGCTCAAGTGCTTGGACAATGCTCCCAGGCACATGGTGGGATTCTTGGGGTGTCCTGTGCAGGGCCACGAGTTGGACTTGTATGATCATTGTGGGTCCTTTCCAACTCGGAATATTCTGTGATTCTATGATCCATCCTCCCCTTAACCACTGAGATTGCTGTGATTTTTAAGGGGAAGCTGTGTTTTGGTGTGTGCAGGGGTTTTCTTTGTTTTAAATGCTGTGACCCGCTCCACAGATTTTTTGTGAAGATCTTGAGAGAGCTGAAGGACAGCAGATCTGTTACCAACTTTCTGCATTGTTGCTTGGAACATGAGTTTATGACTTAATGATAATGGTCCTCAGAAAAAATTTATTAATGAAAATCTGATGAGTGATGAAATTTGAAATACATTAGAAGTGGAAATGAGGGATTTTTCAAATAAAGCCACACTCAAGTAAATATGTTTATCTACTATAAACTGATATGCAGAAACAACTTAAATACTAATTTCCTACACTGAGGATGAGTGAGATCAATTCAAAGCTATTATGCCCTGAATTTGCAGACAGTTCATTGTAATTAAGAAATAAACCTCAAAGTTGTTGTTTTGATTTTTCTCTGATGCCTTGCCTGGGGGTCAAAAATGTGTTCTTGATGCCTGCTGTCTATAGGCATTAAAAGACTGAAATAGCATTGTGCTTATTAAGAGAAGTTGTTTGCATTTGTGCAAAATTCCCCTCCAAAGCTGATGTTCCAGCATAAAATGGCTGTGGGATTACAAGGCTGTTAATAGATGAGAAAATTACTATATGTACCGTGAAGGTGATTATGACCACGGGAAACTTGCATTAAAATTGCTTTAGGTCATAATTTCATAGTATGGAAAGTTTTAGAAGGTTATTTTCTTCAGCTGTTAACAAAACTTGTCTTTTTGTTGTGATTTCAGCTCCTAGGGACAAAAACTTAAGTATGGTATCTGCTTTGTCTGCAGAATAAAACAGGAGCTCTTCCCCTGATAGTTATCCTGGGAGCTGAGCATCTTGTTACATTTGAGTAAGAATGCATAGTTCATTACTGATGGGAAAACAAACTGTCTCTACCATAGCGATTCAGATAGAGTTCTCTGCTAAGTAGTGCTTATTAAAAACCATGATCATTTACAGGAATTACTATTTTAGCCCTTTTAAATGTTTTGATGCGTTTCCTTACACTGGATGAGATTTGTATGTTAAGGGCAGAAAAGGACACTGTTTCAGAAAGATGATGTTTCTGGGGAAGCATGGAGCTGGAATTGGACAGTAGATGAGCTGTATAGGCCTAAGGGACGATGATAACAGAATTAGTAGAAACAAACATTTGTTGTTTCCTGCTTGCTGAAATAACTCATCTGTTTTTGGGGGGAATATGTAGATGATACTCCCTGAAGTGTAATTTATTGTGTCCAATTTCTGAGCATTCCCAGATTACATCGAAATTTACTTTTACCCTTCCAGTATACATAGTTAATGGAGGAAATAAAGCAGCAGTGTTTTATCTGCCTCTGCTGCTTGGTCTTAGAGGTCTGTGGGAGAAGTTCCACTCACCCCTGAAGATGCATTGCCCTCTCTCCAGTGCAGGACTGTTCTTTCCTCTTGGTGTCTGTTCCTCCTATCCTGTTCTTCCCTCCCTTCACACACTCACCAGTGATGCTTGGGAAGATCCCTTAAGTCCTCTTAGTTGGATAGCATTGGCAGGGTAAAATAGCTCTAAATAGAGAGTCATGGATTATACAATGATAAGGTGAATGACTGGGATTTAAAGCCCCTTTTCTGAATGACTTCTGAAGGTAAGGTTTATCTGCAGAGTTCTTGAGGCAATGGACTTTTGGGCTATTATTCTTATGTATAAGAATGTTGATATATTTTTCAGTTTTGGATAAGAGGAAAAAATAAGTATTTGAAGCCTTCAGCTATGGAGTGGTAACTTGTCTGGGAGGTAAACTAAGAAACAGCCCTTAATTTCTGCAGACCTTATTATCATATTTTTTTATTACATGATGTGGAAAATACTGCAGCTCACAGCTAACACATTCCTTTAATTGTTTTAAAAAAAAAATAATTAACTATCTTTAGAATTACGCAAGAGAAAAACTGTATTGTGTTTTGATGGTCACTAACACAACTCACACCATTTTTTTCAGCACCTATTATTTTGTGTGCTATGCAGAAAGTACATTCTGCTTCTTCAGCAGAGGAAGTATCCAACAGGAAATGCTGGTTCCATACCTGTACCATCCTCAACAGAATCTGTTGTTTTTTCCCAGCTTACTATTTTTACTGTTTATGAAATCATTCATATAGTTAATTTAAAAAAAATTAAATGCTGGCTGCTTTGTTTTATGCATTCATGGGATTTGCAGCTCTGAGATTTGCCCCGCTACCTCTGCCTACTGTTTGCTAGAAATACACCATTATTTGTGATTTGTCTCATCTGGCACTCCTGTTGGTATTTACAAATCTTGTAGATGGAATTCCCTTTTCCTTGCTACTTACTAGAGAGCCAGGTTGCCTTCTTAACAGTAATACTATGTCTTTCCATCTGTGGCAACTTTGCTTTGATAAGCTTGGTGTTCTTTATAAATGGTAATGAGTTGTTGAGTGCTCAGCATTTGAATTATTTGCCAGTCAAATTGTCATGTGCAAGTTACTTATGGAAGGTCCAAGACACTAAGAAGTCAATGGGAATCAGACCCCTGTGGGCCTTAGAAATCAATTATTTTAAATGCCTTATTTATTTCAGAGGGGTCTAGGAGAGTCTTCAAACATACCCTGTGACTAAAAAGGTGGGAGTTAACTTTCCTATTAATAGGAAGGTTTCACAGTGGAAGACCAGTGAAGTCTGTAAAACTTCTCTCTTGTTCTTTCTCATGTATAAAGAAGTATCTGTTTCAGTATTCAAACAGCATATCCACAGACACTGAATATACTGCTATTAAATAGTGAAAATTAGTGATCATAAAGTGAAACTGTGTGTACTTCAGTATACTTAACGTGAGTCATATAGGTGGCATTGGTACTGAATCAAGTGCAGTATTACTGTGAAATGATTGATATGTTACTTTTATAACAACATAACAGCTGAAGTGATTTTTCAGCATCATTTGGAAATGGATAGAGACTTTATTTTCAGTTGTCATAATATTCCACTTTAAAATAAATGTACAACCCAACAATGATAAATGCAATTTATACTCTCTTTTGAAAGCTTGGCATTATTTTTGTATTGCGTGTGCTCTAAGCTCTGTCATAAAACTGAAGTTTTACTTGCTTTATACTTGGCCTTTTAATTTGGGCAATCTTTTGTGTTGAGCAGTACAGTTTGGTGGTTCCTAGGAATGCTGGCTAATGCCACATTATATTGGGTGTCTAACTTCTAATAGTCTGTTTTGTGTTTTACTGAGTTCTAGTATCACTAAGAACCATTAACTGTAAATCCAGACATTAATTGAAACCTAGAGACTTCAGTTTTGGTCTCTGTAACTCTCTGAAATGTTGCCCGAGGTATTTGCCTGGTATCCTTGTAAAATAGGGCATAGGCAAACCAGCACAAAAGATGGGTAAGACCAACACAGATCAACAATTTCTTCGTTTGGTCTACATTGACAGTTTTTTAGTGATACCTTTGTTAGCTCTTTCTGCAGACTCCAGAGAGGTCAATATAACTGTTGTTTTGAAAGTGAGCTCTTGAACTCATCAAGGTTGTCAGAGAACACCAGTGCTGCCGAGTTCCAGGTAGCCTGGCAGCTACCAAGGACAGTGTATCTTAGGAGAGAGTGCATACATTTCTCCACACCAAATAAATGAGAGCTTAGGAATTGTCATTCTCCCCGAAGGTGCAGCTGTTTCCTGGGAGTTTCTTTTCCTCTGCTGTATTTGGTGTAATAGTGATCAGGTAGATATTTGGGTGACATGGAAGGAAAGTTGTTTTACTTTTCCTGCTCCCTCACGCAAATCTCATTTTTTTGATTCTTTCAGTGGAGATAATCTAGTCCATAGTCCATTCTGAATCTCTCTTTTCAACTCTGAAGGCTGAAGTTTTTGCAAATCGAGAGTTCTTCATATGGGCTTTCATTCAAATTTCCTGATTTTAGTGGAAAAAGTATGTAACAGACCTCTTTTGGGCTGCAAAAAAACCCAAAAAGTTTTATATACATTTTGGTGTAAGACTTACTTTTTCCTGACATGGAGAAAGGATTCATTTACATGAATTTGTGGTTTAAACAGGAGAGAGAATTTGCTTATTAAACTTCCGTTACTCTTTGCATGTCAGAACTGAAATGTATGAACACAAATGCGAAGAGTTTGTCATCTTTTAAATTTGTTAAAATGTTACTACAGTAGTAAATATTTGGTTCTGTTTTCTGGCAGACTGGAGGCAGACAGTGAATGCCTTCTAATTAGTAAAAACCCTCCTACAAAACTGTAAAAGGTATTCTCAGTCTTTATCAGCTTTCAGTTTTACATTATGCAAGTGACAATGGCCCACGTTCTCATCAGCCTCCTGCTTGTTTGCTTATAAGTCTCTCAGCTCATATTCCTTTCTGTTTTGTGTGAGCAATAATACCTGTTTTTCTTAAAGGACATTCCTTGTATTTTATTTTTTTTCACGCTTGGTGTTTGTTTCAGGTTTTGTTTCATAAATTCATAATTCATAAATTCAGTTAAAGGCAAGATTAGCTTTGTAGTGAACCTCCCTCTTCCTCTTAACATTTGGTTTGTTGTTGTTTTTTTTACCTACACTGTAAACATTAAGAGCAGTTTTATGTGGTGTTTCATGGATGGAAGTGTTAGGATTCATACAGTGATTCCTGTTTTCTTCGTGCATGTGTTAGATGCTAAGATTTTGACTTACTACTTAGTCTGCTACTACTACAGCAGTAGTAGACCTCAACAACAATTATAGTTTGAATATTAGTCTTAAAGTAAGGGAAAATATTTGGGTACTTTGGCCTGATGAAGAGCAAAGTCTCCAAAATGTGTTTTCCTACGATATTGCAAGCAGCTGCTTTTGTTCTGTCTCTGTGTTCAGGACGTTTTCTCTTCACGGCACTGGATCACCCACCTGGAAAGAGTTCTTAGGCGTGAATAAATCCACTTGCCAGCTCATTCACGAACAGACCTGCACACACACACACACACAAGTAGTGTGCAGGTATGGACCAGTTAGGCTGGACAGGGCTCTGAGCAAACTGTTCCAGCTGAAGGTGTCCCTGCTCCTTGCAGCAGGGTTGGACTGGATGACCTTTAAAGGTCCCTTCCAATCCAGAACATTCTATCATCTTTTACCAGCTACCTGCGTTTAACTATTTCATGTCAAAGCTGATGAAAAGACGCGGTGAAACAATGTTAGAAAACCAGAAACAAGCTACCCATTGTTCTGTAACTAATCCCACAGTAGGAATAAAATATGACTAAATGAAATCCCAATGCTGTTTATTAGTGTTTGTGTAGAACTCTTAAGAAGGACTGGAAATGTGGCAGTAGTATTGTGACTGTTTCTCAGATACGCTGCCAGCTCTGTCCCGGAGCTCTGGTTAAGTGAAACACCCTGAGTATGAAAATTCAGTCTTGAATGGCTGAGCTGTGTTATATTGTATTTAATTTTATCTTTAAAAATGAACTTATTGAAAAGTTGTAAATATGGTGCTGCATAAGACCCTAATACTCTAGCGGTTTTAGAGAGAGATTTAGAACTGTTTGCTTTTAGAGAGGAAAATATTATGACAGCTGTGCTTAAACATGTTTTATGTGCTTAAAAATTTTTAAGGCAGAGTTAGAGTGGGAAAAAACGAGAGATGCACAAAACCAGCATTTGGAAATTAGTTCAGAGGAAGCTGAGACAGCTCTTTGAAGCTGTATAGATGTAAATCAAACATTACCCAAGATCAAGACTCTTCTGTCTTTCCTGTAATTATTTTCGAATTCCAAATTTATTAGCTTTATTTTTCTAAGAGTAGACAGACTCTGTGCATGTATGCAGACTTGTATACGTGTGGTGCTTTCAAGCCTTTCAAGTGTTTGTGTGTCAAATTGTACTAAAATGTCACTTTCCACCCCTCCTCCCCCCAACTTCCACCTGACAAAACATGCACAGTATAAATACCTTGTCCTTTGTCAATATTTGCAGCTGGCCTTAGAGCGACGAAGTGAGAGTAATTGATGATCATTTGTCTCTGGTGAATTCCTCTTTTTTCTCTCGGGGTGGAAATGTCTCATTAATAGAAACAATAAGAAATGGCATTACTTGCAATAAAATGCTCAGTATTTCAGGGCTGTGTACTAAAAACTCTGTCTCTGCTCCCCCTGCATTAGTTTTCAGCTTTTGTTTTAGTTTCTAACTCAGTCTTGAAAAGCAGTATCCATGTTTATGCAGAGAAGAGACCCATAAAACCTGTATCACCCCTCAGTAATTGGTGGGAAGACCTGGTAATTGCTTCATTTTGTAGATATCTTCCCACACAGAGTCTGAATCCTTTCTTCCATTGAGCCTGAGAATCTGATTTGTCCATTGGTTTTTTTTCTTTTAAGTTTGTATTGCAACTTTGTATGCAAAGACCAGTGGTAAGTCTTGAGCACTATCCAGAAAGTTGAAATGAAAGGAAAATGAATTACAGAAGTTGCAGACTTTGAAGAAACAATTTTCTCCACCCTTTCAGTGAAAAACATAATCACATACTGTTCACGTTATCATAAAAATTCCTAATTCTAGCTTTTTTGTGATTCAATCATAATAATATATTACCCAACCAATTCATGAATGGTCCTGTTTGAGTGTAGTACCCAGGGATCAGGAGTGAAGAAGGTGCCTTTTCTTCACTGCTGGCTCTCAGGAGTGCAGAATGAACAAGAGAGAGCACATTTGAAACCCACACGCCTTCAGAGTTTGTCAAATACACCAAGTAATTTGTCTGTTCTGATACTTCTTGTATAAGTCATGGGATGTTTTCCTTTTTTTGCCTGTGTTCATCTGTAGGACCACTATTACATTTGTATCCTAGATGGGGATGTTGCCAAGTCGGGCTGTTTCTCAGCTGGTGAAGGGTTTCTTTGGCAGCTGTGCCACTTCTTGCTCGCAGCCATGTGGAAATCTAGGACTGCACACGGTGTCTGTGGAAAGCAGAGCACATTGTAATGAAAATGGAGTTTGTTTCTGCATCATTCCACGTAGTGGATCATCACATGGCTTGTAGGATAAGGTGAACCATGATTTCTGGCATGAAGCTGTGGTGCCTCAGATCTGCAGGTGTTCAAAGTCTTGTGAAGAAGCAATAGTTGCTTTTGACGCAAGGGCATAATTTTTAATGAAATCTTGCTGGTTTTAGTATGAAATAGCTGAAATGCATCTGTAAAAACCATTCTCAAATATAAGACATTCCTGTTTTCTTATACAGTGTAGAATTTTTCTTCTACCTGTCACCTGCAGCTGGACTATGCAAACTAGACAAACTTTTCAGAATATTTGAAAATGTGAGTCAACAACCTGGAGGAATAGATGTTTGATCAAGACCATCACAACAAGTCTAAAATACACTAACATGTAAGTCCACTGAACACCAGATGATTGTGAGGAACAGAGCTATTATCCAAGTAAGCTCATTTGCTAGTACATAATTGTCAGATCTGCTGGAATAAAGGATTATTAATTCAGTTTTTCCAGCTAAAAATATTTTCATAAGAAAATGTCAATTTTATTTCTCTTGGACACTATCCTAGAAAGGCTTGAACAATGCCACTGCCTGGGGTTTTTTTCTGTGTTGTGATACATAAACATATGATGCTATAGACATAGAATATTATTTTTAATGTTCAAATCAGGAAAAGTAGATACCACATAGATACTGATGGCAATTGAATGAAGGACAAAAATATGTTCTGTTGCTTTTATTAGAGGCTGTGAAATTTTTTCCTTTCCTTTAGACTCATCCAACCTGACACGGTTGTAAAAGTAAAAAACAAGGGTATGTGGCCCACAGAAATTAAGAGTCAGGGTAGCATCCTGCATGGATAGTCTTAAAGATGTGGTAAACATAATTGGTGATTCAGTAGCAATTATTTGGTAAAGTGTCAGATTTTGTTTAATGACCATCTTTTCCCTTCACGTTGAAGGGAATCATACAGAAGAAGTTTAAACCGTGAGTTCTTTGCATTTAGTTGATAATAATCTGTTTATTATATATGTTATATATACACTTGTATACATATACATGTTTGTTTGAAAGTATATTGCACATGTGAACTTTGCTCTGTGTATATTTTTTTCCGGTATCTTTTTGAAATAGGTTGGTACTCTCTTCTTCTTTTGAGGGTAAATGCTGTGTACTGTGCTGAGTGTAACACTTGCTTAGCTTTTTGTAGGTTCATTTGTAGAAGGAGAAGAGCTAAATACAGGTTAACCATTTTTAGTTTTTGTTCTTTAAAGACAAAAGAATTAAAGGTGACTTCCTGAAGATTCTGTCTTATCCGCTGTTATGTCTGAGATAACAGATCTTCTCTCTATGATCTTTTATTCATCATGAAAATACCCTGGAGCAGTCCAAGTTTCTTCCTGTAGTCTCCAGGGTATCCTTGCTCTTTTGTTCTTTATCTCTCTTGGCCCTGACTTGCCCGATGTGACAGTGGTTTTTGTGGCTGCTCTGAATGCATGTGCTTGACAAGCTGGCCAAAGAGAGGGGGTAGGTGTGAAATACCTGACTCCCTTCTCCCAGTGAGAACTCTGGGTACATTTATCTTGCATCCAGTTCTGGACATATGATAAAGCACTTTCAGCTTCAAACCTTTTGAATAATTTTAACCAAATGTCACTAAATAATCTTAATAATCATGGGACAGAGATAAGGGAGGACTGGGATGATGGAGTAATACACTCCTGCCAGTCTCCATTTATTTGTGTAAATTATTACCCTGGTTTGGTGTCTGATAAGCATATGAGGAATATCTGGTGGCCAATATGAATGACAAACCTCTAAATGCAAAATGTGAGTGCTCATGGGATAAGATTAACTAAAATTTGGGCAGGGGGCTAGATGATGTGTTCATTAGCTGTCTTTATTGTAGGCTAAACTCTATAGAGATTAAGTCATCATAAAAAAAATTTGCTGTTAGTTCTACTAACTACTAATTGCAATTTGTATACTTTCCATTGGTGAAGGTGTAAAATCTTCTTAGTCAAGTAACATTAAACAGAAAAAAAAGGACAGTTTCCCTTGTAAGGAGCTTGCACAAGTGATTAACGTAGTTTTACTGAGTGACTTAATTTTGACTGGTTTAGGTTTTCAAGGTCTTTGTATGTGTTCATCTTCAAAAGACACTGATGTGACACCAGTGACACTCGTCTGTGCTTTTTTCCCTAGCTAGTGCTATCCTTTGGGCAACTTAAAGCTTTTCACTTTGTCTGCCTAGGCCATTTCATCTTAAATTATTTTCTGGGGTTTTATCTCTGTAAGTCTATATGGATAATTATCAGATATTATATATATATATAAGTAGTTATTTGACATATGTGCAGCAGATGAGTTAATTCATACTGATTGCAGGTGAATTGATTGTTTTTATCCCTCTTTGTGGAAATGTGATCTTTATCTTGAGTAATTGTTCCTTCTGTTTGTATCAGTTCCTTCCACTTGTAGTCAGGATTTGCCAAGTCTCTGTGTATGTTGAATGTAGTATAGACACATGCATCCTCTTACTGCCTCAAGATCCCACTGCAGTTCCAGATTAAGGAAGGAGTGGAAGAAATTAGAGCTCTTCAGTACTCTAACGTAGGAAGAGTTAGTAGTTACCCAGGCCTGTAGTAAACTTACGTAGTCCCAGTCAGTCTTCTATTTTATTGTGTTTAAAATTAAGTATAAAGTACTAAATGAACACCCCATTCTTTGTCAAGTTGTTGTTTACTCATAGATTATAATGAAAATGCTGGTGTTCAAGGTGAGACTGTTACAGTCCTGCTTGGCTGTGCCATGGTGGTGTTGAGGAGGGAAGTGCTCCTAATGGAATGTTCTCCACCTCTAAATGGTTTCCTTTGGAGGTTGGAGGCACTTGGGACCCTGCTGTGTTCTTGTCTTGCCTGCACTGGGAGGGAGGGAGGCTCAACCTGGAGAGCAGTGCCCCATGAACTCCAGAGCTTGTTTCTCAGGGCTGGGCTGCACTCGGGATCAATGGGCAAGATGAGACCAGGGCTGCAGTGATGGGGAGTAACCAGCAGCCAACTGGGAAAGGTTCCGTTTTTAATAGAAAACTTTACAAAATTGGACATTTTGCGTTGTTACACATTGGTTCTTAACAAGACATAGCATAGTTTCATTCTTCAGAAAATGGCATGAATCTAGATAAAAGATAAAAAAATTTCGTAGGAGGGGAGATCAGATCGCCATCTGAAGCCTTGCAGCTATTCAGAAGCTTTATCCTCTTTTCTGATTGTTTGCTCAGTGCTACAGCTCCCTAAATTTAGTATATTGGGTTGAAGAGCTTCAGAGAAACTACCAAATGCTTTTGGAATGCATGAGCTCCTGGCTGCAGAGAGGGAATACACAGCTGCCAAGCAGATGATGTGCCAGTTCTGTGATGCTTGCCCTTGCTCTTTCTGGACTGTGGGGCAGGGCAGGATGCCCTTCTACTGTGGCATTTCTTACAATTACTTAGAAAATACCAGTCTGGGCATCTGCAATGTCAGGCTTTAGCTGGTTTGCTTTATTCTGCTTTTTCTGGAAAGTCTTTATATGATGTGTGTGTAGCGAGTTGCATTTCATAAGCTGTAGAAGTACTACTTTTCAAATATAACCTTTATTAAATATATTTAAAACAAAAAGCCAGGAAATGTATTTTGAAGAAACACATCTCTCCATCAGAGGTGTCTACATATACATTGATATCTAAGGATATTTCAGATTTTGCAGGAATTTCACAGCGTTGTTTAATTGACAAATGTTAATGTACATACCTCTACATTAGTCTATTTGTCTTTCTGCTGAGAACTGATAAAAGAAAGATGGTGTCAGACACTGATTCGTGATTGTATTGAATAATTGTTTTGAAAAAGCTATCAATGCACATATTTTGTGACCAGCTGCTTTCAGAAGTTATAAAATAAAAGCAACAGAAATGCTGTCTCGTTCTGTGTTTTTAGGTAGCCCTTCCTACATTTTTGATTTGGAGTGATTTTTCCCTGGAGTATTTGAGAGACATAAGCTGAACGTGCCATCCTCTATGGGCACTGCTCAAACAGCTAGGTGGCAATGTTCTTCTTGTTTCTTATCCTTGCACTAGTCCATGATTAAGATGTTTATTAATAAAGAGTAGTACCTTGTAGGTTTCATCAGAGAATGAAGTTAATTAAAGTAGTTTTTCAGAAATAGTGATCACATTGAGATTTGAGAATGAATATGTCTATAAAACTATTTATACTTTTTCGACCTATACCAGCTAGGATAAAGCTGGGACTAACATCATAATAATCTTCCATTCTTTTAAGTAGGTCTGTCATATCTGGAAGAGAAAATATTTATGTATTTTAATGTTTTTGTTAATATAGTAAAAATAAGTCCTGACATTTTTGCTAGTAAAAATGTGTTTATTTCTGGTTTTATGAGTCTGATTGACTCATAGTTGTGAACTGAAAAATGTTGCAGTCATCTTATAGCTAATGCTTTACTGTCTAGATGTAGCTTTACTATGTAGCCAAGCAGATCAGTGTTAGTATGGAATGCAGAAGAAAAATTCATTACTGCTTGTTACATGTTGTATTTGTTCATCTTGAGCTCCCACAGGAACCTCACTGGTTTGGTTGGTGATATAGGAAATGGCTGCAAATGAAGATATGAGTTGGGTTTTTCTCCTTTACATGTGTATGGTTTCTCATGAAGAATATTTCCTGAAATCATGTTCCAAACAAACTTCTGTAGGTGAATTATTTGTCTTTAGGAACATGTGTGTTAATGTTTTTGGAGTGATTGTAAGAGGATGAAATACCATCTGTTGTCTTCATATTATAAGGAGCATAGAGAAAGAAAAGGAGTTGTTCAAAGCAAAGGTATTTTTCTGTATTCATTGATTAAAGAACTTTTTCTATTAAAAAATATCAGCGTGTTTTCTTTCTGTTGTTGGACATCAGTTATTTAAACTGTTGTGATTATTAAAAAGAGCTGAGGCTTATGTTAGGATTTGCAATTAGTTAAAATGGCTGTTTTGATTTCCAGTTTCTAAACTTCTTGAATTACTGTCTCTACGAGAAGAGATATTAAACTAGATCTTTAAGTATTGGTTAAAACAGAAGGAAAAATCTTTGTGTATGTCAAGAAGTGAAAAACAATCCTAATTCTTGCAAGAGGTGCTAAGAGGCAGGATGCTGGAGCTCTGCAGGCAGCTGCTGCTGCTGCTGCTCCCTGCCTCCTGGTTCCCACTCCCTGCTGGGAGAGGAGCAGGAATCACAGTGGTTACAGTGCTTCTGGATGTTTTCTGGCGATGTTTTCTTTTGTGCTGTGCCATTTTGTTTGTTGCAAATTTTGAGATACAAACCCAGGGTTTTTTACCCTCTCATTTAATCCAAAAGTTTCCAAACTCTCCGAGTTAAAATGGAATTATTTTTGAATCCTTGAATCGATTCTGACTTTATCAGTGATGCTTTGTATTAAAAATGTGATTTGTTGTACTGCTTTTTGGCTACTTTTCTCCAGAGTAGCTGGTCTGGGGCTATGTTTTGTGATGAAGACAGTTTTGTTAACACACAGATGCTTTAATTTTTGCTGAGTAGTGCTTGCTCGGTGCTAAGGCCTTTTCTGCTCCCCACCCCGCCCTATCAGTGAGGAGGCTGGGGGTGCTTAAGAAGCTGGGAGGGGACAGAGCCAGGACAGCTGATCCCAATTGACCCAGGGAATATCCCAGATCATGTGGTGTCACCCTCAGCAATATAAGCTGGGGAAAGAGGGGGACGTGTTGGTGCTTGTCTTCCCAAGTCACTGCTGTGTGTGATGGAGCCCTGCTCTCCTGGGGGTGCTGAATGCCTGCCTGTCCATGGGAAGTGGTGAATGAATTCCTTGTTCTGCTTTGCTTGTGCACATGACATTTGCTTTATTTATTAAACTGTCTTCATCTCAACCCACGCATTTTCACACTTTTACCCTTCCAATTCTCTTCCTCAACCCACTAGAGGAGAGTGTGTGATCAGTCCTGCAAGGTCTGAGCTGCCTGGGGGGGTTAACCTGCGGCGTTTGTTTTGTCATGGAATAATGGAATCTCTTTCTGTTTATTTTTATTTATAGATTAAATTAAGTCTTCAACCAGCAAATTAAAGTCTTCTGTTTTGAGACCAGATGATTAAGAGATGTGAATATTTAGTATTTTGCATTTCCACAGAAGTGGTGTTTCAGGTCACAATTGCAAGCCAGTGCCCTGGCTCCTACATAAAGTTTTAAATATAAAGACTTTTATACCAGGAGCAGATAAGCAGAGACTCAACTGTTTGTTTCCTCTTTGCAGTACAGATAAAGCAGTTGAAGCACTCACAGTTTCAGTAAACATGTGTTGATTAAATCGGTGATCTATTTGGGCTTTATGGGATGGAAAAATTAGATACTGTAACACTTATTCCACCTAATATGCTGCTACTTTAGTCTTACAAATAGACCATTTTGAAAAACAAGGGGAGTTGTAGTTATGGATGTTGGAATCTTTAAACATTTTATGAGGTTCTACCCCAGGACAGCACATCGTGATTACATGTGGGCTGTCTCCTAATGCAGTGGATCATTACTGGGATTGTTTGTGTCTCTAATGATAGCAGTCTTTTACAAATTAGGTGTGTTTCTTTTTGCGTCACATTAAGTTACTTGTACCCTTAGAAATGTCAATCTATCAGAATTTTGCAATCGAATTTTGAAAGCAGGTGTTGCGACATGAAGGTATCTTGCAGAATAATATGCCTCTAGTAGGCTGTGTGTCTTGTTTTGGGATTTTTGTGAGTTTGGTGTTGGTGGTTTGTTTGTTTGTTGTGGGTTTTGTTTGGGTTTGTTTTGTTTTTTTAATCAGCAGCTGCTTAGAAGCTGGAAAATTCTTAGAATTAGGCAGATTAAAATTCCATGTTGTATGCCCACGTTCGTTGATGCACTGTGCCTTCAAACTAGTGGGAAATCACAGTGCTGCTCTGAGGACATGTTAATACTGTTATATTCAGGACATCAATAAAGAATACCCTTTGAAAATCACTATATTATGCAGCTGAAGATTTAGGTTTACTTTGATAGTCTTGAAAATGTTTGGTAAGTGTATTCTCTCCCAGCTAAGGAATCCAAAGGAGGAAAAACAAGTGTCTCTTTTTCTTTCTTCTTCCACATATTTGATTAGAACAGTCAGTCCTATTAAGAATGAAGGTAGACCTGGTTAGCTTGTTCTGCTTTTCAGTCTAACGGTAAAAGAATAGGCTGTCATGGGGTTTAAAATTTTCCAGAAACAAGCTTTAGTGAAAAGCATTTCTTTTTTTTTCTTTTACAAAATATGATTTATTATTCCAACAGGCAAAGAAGAGTCTGTATCAAAACACAATCTAATGAGTCTCTTAACAAAAAGCATACTTGATAATAAAGGTAAATTTTATGTGTAACTACTATCTGAATGCATTAATAGAGCATAAGAAGATGCACTGATACTCACCTTACCATTTCTTGGTAAGAATAAGAGGAAGGCTGTGTAGAATTGACAATGTTTGCATTTTTATGTCATAACACCCTGGAAACAAGAAAAGGTTTTTATCAAGAGCCCCAAGGCAAGGTTTTTTGATAGAGGTCCTGCTAAATCAAACCTAAAAGCAAAGCACAAGTGAACTTGTACTCCTGTGAGCACAGGGAGAGAATTTGTGCTCTGTTGTACCGGCATCGTTGCTGGAAATCCAGGGGTGTGGAAAGGAATTGCTTGGTTGCTTTCTGTAAAAGCTGGGGAGGCTGTGAGCAAATATGCTGTTATTATATCATGGCAGAGTAATAGCACTTCTAAAAATGTTTGGCTGTCTCATGTTATCAGATCATCCAATTGATAAACAGTGAATAGACAGAAGATACTTGTGTACTGGAGGAGGCATCGGTGTACCCTCTCTGTTGGTTTGTTTGTGGTTTTTGTAGCAAGGTTATATATAAAATATTAAGCACATAAAATGAGAAAGTGCAAGGAGGTTAGATGAAATTAGTTTTTTGCTTTCTTTTTAAAGGTTTGCATTAAATCCAGTCTTGAAGTCTGTTCAGTTCAAGCCACAAAATTCCAGTGTTCCAAATAACTTCAGTTAAAATATAGGAAGTGAAATGTAAAGTTGCAGCAAGTTTCCTCTGATTTATTTTTTTTTTAATTATCTATTACTGCAGAAAAACAGACTGTATTTGGTTCCTTTTATATTTTTTCTGTAATTCTATGGGGGGGAAGAAAAAAGATATTTAGATATTTATCTGCTTTACTTCTTATGGTACTAGTTTGCTACATTTACTACGAGATGAGGTTTCAGTAGTAGGTTTCAGAATAACTTTTAAAATGCTTCAACTGTATTAAACAAATAATTATTTTTTAAATGTTGGATCCAGCACCTTCTGTAAAAGATGGATTATCATTCTGGGCAGTAATTTCTGTGCATATACAGAAGTTCTAGAGAGGAGAATGTTAAGATGACAGGGTGTGCTTTTTCAGTTCAGATTTATTTCTGGTTTTATTTGTTTGTTTAACTTCTAGGACAGATACTGAAAAGTGCTAGGACTTACTTTAAAATCTTTTCTCCAACATACTTCTTGCATTGCTTGAACCTGACAGTCTGATAACTGTATAACCCTTAGATTTGGCCATGTATTTGATTGCATATTCTTCTAAACCATGAATTGGAGCATTATATCTTTCTTCATCACACGTATATTTTGTCTAATTGTTTTTATTAACATTTAGGAGTAAATAACCTCCGGGTGTGTTTTGGTTTTGGAAATCTGTTATTTCTAGAAAGCTTGGAAGACAGGTCTCTGGGTATTTTAGGGAAATAATATATTTATATGTAATTGTTATTATATGTTACTTGTTGGCTCAATGTTTTTACTTAATATATCTGAGTGCTTATGAAAATGAAGAGCTAATAGCATTAACAAGAGTCTGGCGTAGTGTCTACAGGCCATCTTTGCAAGCTTCTGGATTCTCTTCTGCGTGTGGTCTCCAGCCCAAGCCAACTTTCCCTGTGCCAGTTGTAAGCTCCTCTTTGAGCACATATTGCTAATCGTCCTCAACTGAGCCAAATTAAATGGTGTATTTTTAATGAGAAAAAGAGTTTGGATTCCCATCCATATGCTTCAACTGATGTCAAATCCTACTGTAAGCAGATGCTGACCTGTATATTACCAGGGCATAAAGGCTAATTATTCTTGAACAAATTTCCAATTTTGGCCACCTATAAGGAACATTTTTACATTTCCAAGGGTATAGATCAGTATAACACACCTGTTGAATTTGTCTTAGGATGTCTCGGGCTTAAAATTCCAATACTTGGAACACATGCAGTTGAAAAGAAGATAAAATGAAAGGTTCTTAGAATATTTGCACTTGATTCATCTCTACCATCTTGTATTTCTGCTGGAGGTTATTCATCAGGAAGATAATTGTGCTTTCTACTTCAAAAATATATGTGGTCTTTTTGTCTTCCAGCTTATGTTCCAGCTCTTAGCGGGCCATTCCCTATGCACCAGTCACAAATGGTTCAATCTGGCATTAGTAACTGGGAGAGCTGGTAGAACTGGCTGCTATCCTCACAAGGCTCTCTCTGCAGATGGCCAGATCCTCTTTCCTCTTCTCCTTTGAGTTAAAATGTGTAAATGTAAATCATGCATGGTTAGGATTATTCTTTAGAATGCCTGTAAGGAGCTCTTATGTATAAATCAGTTAAGAGCTTGAGACATTTATGTGGAAAGGATATATGTAAAAAATTCCTGTGTTCTCTCTGTCATTTTTTTTTCTTTTCCCTTTAGTTAAAATTTTTCTGTGAAACCATGTGTACCTATACAATGTATATCATGAAAGAAGTGCAAAAGGCTAAATAGGTGATCATGAATTATTCAGGGTGGTAGAGTATCTGGCCTGTAACAAATAGTGGTTTATTTCATATAAATTTCGGGTGTAAGCTTTGTTTTAAAGACCAAGTCTGCTTTTCTGAAAGTGCACATATGGCTAAGTCAAAGTTCACAGATAAAGATAGTACAACATTAGGGCTTTAGCTGGCAATGTTGATAGTAACAGTAATATGGATAAAGCCCGTCATACAGATCCTGTAACCCTCCCTAATCTGAGAAAACGTAGAAATCAAACTCACAGAACTGAATTAGAGATGTGTGGGTATTAAAATCCTCTATTCCCTCCCATTTAAACACAGACCATCTGTTGTTTCCAGATGTACCTCTTCCTGCAGCAGTACACTGGGAATGCTGGTACAGCATCAACGAATCTTTTTACTTTTTTTCCTCCCCCCTGGTTCTGTCGTGTCGTTCCCAGAAGCTCCAAACCACCTACCACTGGTGTTGCTTCTTTGAATGACAGTGCACTGTGGCAAGGGATGTAACAGTACTCCATGGGAATTTGGTAGCGTGGGTGGAAAAAATACCTTTACACATAGGGTGTAATATTTTGAATGCTCCAGTGATAGGTTTCAAACAATGTATATTACAACACCCTACAAACAATGTATATTACAACACCTTAATCTGCTGCTGTCTGTAAAGCAATGGGCTGTCACCTCCCTCAAGACCACTGCTTGCCTCATTAATATCACTGGAACAAATTATCACTTCACAGCCCAGAAATCTTCGGTAGCAGTTGCAGTGATTGATGTAACAAGGCTAAGAAATAATGATGAAATGCATGTTCCAGAAGACAGACTCAAATGGCAGGATCTTCAAAGGCAATTAAATGAGACACAGGAGGAGTCTTCCTGGAATAATATATTTCCAAATAAATGGCAAGGTAACTATGATATTCTATTGTTATTATATATAAACTAGTTTTGTATGCAGTAATTATCTGTGAAAACTAAGCATATAGGCATAAAATAATTAAGTTTTAGTATGTTTTAAATATGTGGACAAATCTTAGTTCGTGAAGCCTAGCCATGAAATATGTGGACAGAAGAAAGTGAATTGAAGTGAGAAATAATGTCACTGAATATATCTAGTTTTCCTCTGAATACACAGAATCACAGAATGGCCTGCATTGAAAGGGACCTTAAAGATCATCTACTTCCAAACCCTCCTGCCATGAACAGGAACACCTTCCACTAGTCCAGGTTGCTCAGAGCCCCATCAAACCTCTGACTGAACACTTCCAGGGATGGAGCTGCCACAGCTTCTCTGGGCAACCTGTTCCAGTGCCTCATGACCCTCACTGTAAAGAATTCCTTCCTAAAATCTAAGCTAAACCTCCTGTTCAGATTGAAGCCATTCCCCCTTGTCCTGTCACTACATGCCCTTGTAAAAAGTCCCTCTGCCTCTTTCTTGTAGGCTCCCTTCAGGTAGTGGAAGGTCACAGTTAGGTCACCCTGAAGCCTTCTCTTCTCCAGGCTGAACAATCCCAATTACAGACTTTATATACATAGGTACTTAAGAACTTATATTTAAATAAATCATGTTGGTGCTTTTGAGCCTCTGTTTTGTAATAATCTACGTAGAACTGATAATAATTCAGCTGTCTTATATACAGCTGAACTGTTATCAAATAATTAGGTGATTTCATTGGCTTAAAGTAATTTACTGGCTTCTGAATCAAAATCCAGTTGCAAGTAGTAACCCTTGTGTACCAGAGCGTTCTGATATTCCTCCAGATTAGGTAAAAAGTTAAATGCACTTGTGTAAGTAACTTTATGCACGTGAATTCACAGATTAGTCTTTGATAACTGTGAGATGGAGCCTGTGGCTCTGCCTCCTGCGATTTCCCAGATTTCAGGGGAGAGGCTCCTGTAAATGAGAACTGCAGGACTGGGCACTTTTCCTTCCTGCTGTTGGGGTGGCTTTTTCCTACAGGAAGCCTAAGTTCTCAACTCTTCTCTAGTGTGCCAGAGTGCTTTTAATATTAGACTCACTTTGAGCTCAGTTTAAGGCAAACAGGACTATGTTATTCAACTGGGATTGCTTATTGCAGTTCTTGGGCTTGTCTTGAAAATTAAATGTCTCACTGCCTGTCCTGCCTGTAGCAACGCAGTGAAATCCAGGGTGCCTGTGAGACTACAGCATGTGTGTCTGATGGGATAGCCTTTCTATCTAGGACATCTCTACAGTTCTGCCTTCTCAGAGCTCCTGGGAAGGAAAGAACTACATGTGAAGAGCCTAATAGTATTCTATGCAAAATATTTTTTTACTTAATAGTCAAACAGATAATTCTGGGTACTCTGGTTTAATCAAGGTTTGTCAAATTTTATTTTTTTTATGGGTGTGTTTTGTAAAACTGACAGAAAACTGTCACTCTTCTTGATAGCAGTGCTAAAAGTATATTAATAGTTTTATTTTAAGATGTGTTTTATACCGTGCTTTTCAGAATAGTGAGGTGCATGCTAGGAAAATTGAGGTGGGAAAGAGCATTCTCTTGACCTATTTCTAATTAAAATTCAGATTAAGAGTCTTATATTCTTGTATTGACCATTTTAGCAGACAAAAGCTGTTTTTCTTACATAAACCAATGGAGAATTCTGTGTTGTGGTTTCCATATATAGATCAGCTTCTCCCCCAGCACCAGTGGACACATACATATTAATTGAATTCCATTTCCCAGAGGTTTGATATTCTTTCTTTTAAATTCCAGTAGAACAGACTCTTATGAATGGATTGAAATTTTAAGCTAAACCACCCCCCACCCCCCAAAACTTAGTGTACCAGACATGTTCATGAATTCTTCTCTGACTTAATTTTGGAGAAAGCACAATGCACTGAGGAGCAATGGGGTACTGAAAAATGAAATTATCTTCAAGTTTTCAAGCTCAGTGTTTGGAAAACATTTCAAAGCACGAGGTATTAAACATGAGGTACAATGAACTCTAGAGGAGGAAGTTGAACCTAGTTGGGGTGAAACTTAATAGCTATTTTAAGTTATAGATTGAAAATGTTATTGTAAAAGCATTAATAAATGACTAGACATGATCTGTTCAGATGTGCTGTTGTGAGCAGGCTTGATGTTCATTTTGTGTCTGACAACTGACCTGTTTGTTTTACACTTGGATTTGGATACACACATTCATGATACCAAAAGCTAGATTTTTGCTTTCATGGCCATTAGTGTAATTTGATGAAGAAACTCCACAGCATTTTCAATAAGTTGGAATGCTGTAAAATACAAAATTACTACAAAGGATCAGCCACTGTATGTGTTTTAGTAGCCCTGATTCTGTAAAGAAATGTGGAGTCATTGGATGTGGAGTCGTCTGTTTGTGCAGATCTTTGCAACACCAGGGTCAGAGGATGTATTTTCAAATCAATTAAAAGGTTTCTGCTGACTTTGGTGGCCCTTAGGTCATGATGCCATAGAAATAGGAGAAAATAAGTGGTGTCTGTGTTTAGAGTCTCGCAGTGTATAGTCACCAAAATAATAATGGCCAGTCTTCGCGAACGAAGATTTGGGGAAAGGTCTTTTACCTTTCCAGCCTGCGCAATGGATTTTTTAGGTGAGACACAGCCTGCGCTGAACTGAGCCCACCCTTTAATCCTAAGGTTCATCTGCCGGGGCCAAGCAAGCTTGGACAATGGCAGTGAGGTCCTCAGGACGTAGGTTTGTTTAGAGTGACCTTCTCATAGATGGATGGCCACACAGGGCTAACGGGCTCCATCTGCCCGGGGGACTGGCTAGATTCGAACCTGGGTTGCAGCAGTGAGAGTCCTGCATGCTAACCACTAGGCCACCAGGGGTGCCAGTCACCAAAATAAACTGGTTACTATGACCTTCATTTAAACAATCCAGTAATTCTGGGTCAGCTCAGAATGGCTGTCCTCCTTTGTTGGGGTGAGCTCAAAAGTGGAAGGAACTATTGAAGAGACAGGACTGAAAACTTGAAAGGTGTACTGTGTTTTGATTTTTTTTTATGACATAGAATGTTCAACTGACAATTTTGACAGAAGGATGTGATTGACCCATTCTTGTCATAGTGGTTTCAAATTTGGTGTCAAGGATTTGGTGGGTTTTTTTATGTTCCTAATCCTGATCAAGAATTCACTAAACAAGGGGAACGTATAAATAATTTTCTGAAGTTGTAACTGTCCAGAAAATTGCAAGAGTGAATTTTCCATCTATCCATGGCTGTTTCATTTCTCAATTAAGAATAATATTAATATTTAAGCATCTGACTAAATTTAGATTGTTGTTGTAGGGAGAGTTATGGACTTTTTAGTTTTGGGGGATCCTAAGCCATCTGTTGCCTTGAAGCAGAGAGATTTAGTAATCAAGTACAATGGAAAGGAGGAATTTATCTAGAGAGGCTATTAATTAACAAACTTGGATAAGATTCAGCATCTTCTTGCCTTTAAAAGTTAAGTAACTTCTGACAAATTGGTTGGACAATTAGATTTTTAAGTTATTATTGCATTAAGCATTCTGTATTTTCTCTGCACTCCTACTCCAGAAAAGAATATCTAGGTGAAAAAATATACTTATTTCAAAAATAATAATTATACTTTTTTTCAGAAAAAAAAAAATGAAAAGAAACTTAACCACATGCAAGTAGATTAAGTTATCTGAGAATATACAGCTCAGCAATTATCTCATAAGTCTGACTTGCTTTCCACTGTCTTATAAAGAACTCTTAATATGCAGACAGATACCACTCCTTAGGTTTAAAATAGTAATTTTGTTCTTCACTTGCTTCATTCCTACTTTGATAAAAATAACCTATAAGGGTTGAAATACATAATTGTCATTGCTGTGTGAAATTCCTGCTGAATTCCTTCATTTGCAGAGGGCCAGTGGAACCCCTATCCTGTTATGTTTGGGGTGGCTGGAAGCTGAATGGGTTGGAAGCCTCTATATCTGCCAGTTGCTAATTTTTCATGTTAGTGTTCAAACAAGCAGAAGGATGCTTGTGGCTTAGTGTGGATACCAATACAAATATTCTTGAGCTTGTTTTTCTAATAACAATTTCTTAGAAGTAGGGAATTATTGGTGCAAACCTAGTTGTAAAGACTTCGGTGACTTTTTGTGACCTATGGAGTTGTTAAAGGGTAACTCTTGGTCACCAAGCATTCTCATAGTTTGGTTGGAGTTCTCTGGCAGTAGTTGGGGCAGGTTGCTGAATGACTTTTCTTTTGCTTAGGAAATAATACCAAGGAAAAGGTCAGAACAAAAGCCATTTATCCTCTGAAAGCCGTTGCATGCTTTTAACATTTCGTACCGTGTTCTGTTCCTGAAATCCTTTCCTCCTTGGACTTTCCTGACTCAAACCTCCCCTGGATCATCTGCTTGTCTCTAATCCTCTCTTGCTTATCTTCTGCCTTCTTACCTTTACAGATGAATTTTCACTGTCTTTCCTAAATTTCTAGCACTGCTGTCTTGCCCACTTCTCTTTGTACAGCTATTCTCTGGGCAGTCCTGACAGTGAGAGTTCAGCAGTTGTTTGGTTTTGAATTTTTCTGTTTTGTTTGTTTGTTTTTTGTTTCTATATGCCGTTGCTCTGCCTGAAGGAATCTGGCAGTGTTTTATAGCTTGGGCTCAGCACTGCAGCAGGCCCATTTCTGTGACTTCTGGTTGACCCAAACTGGCAAAGTGAGTGTGCTTTTTGTAATTACATTTTCAGATAAAATCACTCCTCTGACAGAAGAGTTAAATCTCTTAATCTTGTTCTGTCGTTCTTGACTACGGTGGCCATTGCCTCTAGTCTTCTAGAGGCAATTCCCTTTGCTGAAAATTGTGCTGTAAAAACTGGATTTCTGGCTTGTCATTTGAACGTCTCTTCCAACTCACTTTCTCTGCCTTATCATATATAAACTCATTAACTTTTCTCTTTCTGGATATCTGGGGGCTATTTCCTCGTCTTGTAGACTAGAGGAGGATAAAATTCATGCCCAAATCAGCCTGTGCCAAACTTTGTCTCTGTCTATTAAAGTGATTGGATCACATTTGTCCCATTTATTCAACAAAAAGGTTGCCCGTAAATGTCTGCCAAGGTCATCATCCTCAAGTGCTTGTGTAGAACTCTCTATTTATGATATCTATGGAATGTTTAACACCAGTCCCTTCAGACTGTGCTCTGAGATTTCCTTTTAACTAGGAGTGTCTCATTATTTTTCTTTTCTCATCTGTTTGCTGTATTCATCTGTTCTCTCCTGCCTCATTCTTGATTTGTAAGCTGTTTGACTCAAATCACTTTGGTTTTGTATTTGGGCAGTGCCCAAATTTGCTAGAATAGGAGTCTGCAAAATGTTCCGAAGTAAGTGATGTCTCTAAGGAAAAAGTTAATGCTGTTTGAAGCACTTTAAGCTACCAATAAAGGGTGTTTCAAGTGAACATGTGGAAAAGCTGTTCTCTGTACTCCTTTACCTTCTCCTTTTTACCCCTTCACGCAGCATTTATGCATGCTAACATTTTCTGCAGCTTAGGGACAAGTCAAAGCATAAAACTCTTGTGAGTGGCACAGGAGCCTCAAAAGTTGTTTCTAATTTTGTGGCAGAAAAACAGAAGTGAAACATTGATCTCCTCAGCAATATTTATTTAATCGTTTTGAACTAATCTCTAATTGTTCAGGTATTACACACAAATTTACTCCATTCAAAAACGTGCATAATTGTGTTGAGGTAGCATTTATAAATAAATAATTAGCATCCAGCTTCTGAGTGTCTGAACACTATGTTGGGGCTGCTGTCCAAGGTGATGTTTCTGACATCATCACTCTCTCTAGGCCTGCAATGGGTGTCTGAGCAAATGTGCCTTTTACCTCGAGTTATGTTTTATAGGAAACCCTTTCAATTAATGTCTCTTACTAGATTAAATGGAAATTACAATTTGCCATGTTTCAATTTCAATTAAGAAGTAATAGAAGAGTAGCCTTTAATAATTTTGTAAAGCAAACCATGTAGGAAACTTTTTTGTACTTGACAGACTAGAAATGAAATGTTCTACCTAGCAAAGAGCTTAGATCAGTAATCTCTTTTGCATTTGTGAGCTCAGTGCTGTTGGCTGCTTTCTTTGCTGGGTGATACAAGTCTAAATAGACCAGCAGATTTGCAGTAGAGTTGGAATATTTAAAAAAGGGAGAAGTCACACTGTAGTCTTCCTGAAATTCAAATGCTTTTACAGGAAGGAAAGCAGATAAGGATTCTTAGTCTTCATTTTGCATATTCAATAATGAAATGAAGTTAACAGAATGTATAATAGGTAACATGCATGCCAGGAGGACAAATATATGTAGAATATTCTGTACCTTTTTTCTGCCCAATAATGTGTCAGTGTGTGATACTTTTGTAACTCTAAGCCTGTACAAATGGGTTTTGGTAACTGCCACTCTTGGAGGAGACAATTTTCTCCAGTCTTAAAGGGTATTATAAAAGAAGGAAGAGTCTAGGAAAAGAATGTAAAAAAAAAAAAAAAACAGAAGTTTGAAGGCATTACCATATCTGATAGTCTTATCATATTAGTGAGAGAGATTGAACTATAGGAATATTTTTAAAGGGGGTGGAGGGTGTAGGAGGGAGAAAAATTTACTTGCTGTGCTTCTAGAACCGAAATGGTGTCTGGGACTGTGTATTTGATGTTGAGCAAAACTGCAGCTAAAATGCTTGAGACGTCTTAAAACCTACATTTCCTCAAATGCTGAGTGTTTCTTGTTATCTACTTTTTCAAGCTCAGTTTTTACATATGCGATAAACTGTATTGAAGAGAGTGTGAAAATAGCTCCTAGTTCTTCTCTCTTCCATTCATCTCTGTACTCAAACGGAGAAAGATAAATGCATGTGTTTACATTCCCCTTCTCTTCCAGCAGCATTGAGCAATTAGGCACAGCTCACAGCACTGCCGAGCTCTTCATTGAGAGTTTTGGAGAATGCATGTTTTTTTAGTCAGGCTGCTGAAGGGAACTGAAGTGGTACCACACGTCTTAAGGTACAATATTACAGCTTGGAAATATTTGGCATTGGCTACACAATAGGGTTTTATCCTTAACTGTGAATTTTTGATGCTTAAGCCAGATATTTAGCTCTTTGAGTTTTATTTCTATCACTCATTAGGATTGACATTACACAACACGTTTATCTCTCAGCTGTCTTCTGCCATATGGTACTGTGGGGTTTACTATTCAACTTGCCAGATTGATGGCAAGAAATGGAGCAAAGAAGCTGTTTGAATATATTTCAGTTAGGAGAGAAGTGGGATAAGATGTGAATGGGAACTCCTCTTCTCCTGGAATTCGAAGAAACATCCCCTTTGCACACATCATCTTGTTCTGACTCCTTCATCAGCCAGTGTGACTTTGCAGAGAAGCAATTCTGTCACATGTCTAAATCCCAGCAGGAGCATTTAAAGCTTCTAATCAATGTCAGTTAAGTATACTGCTTTTAAGGACTGCTGCATTTGTAGTGGTGGATTAGCATTTTTTGGATCAATTATGTTGAAATCTGCCAAATAACTCCTCTCCTCCCAAAATATTAATGGAAATACAAAATAAAGGTAGTATTTTCCAAGTCCAAATGCAAATAAGAGTTGGAGACATTGTGGAAGGATGAACAGAAATACAGAGAACCCTGGCTCCTCCAAGAAGAGGATTCTTTCTCCTGAGGTTGCCCACCTGATGTGTTAATAGCCTCATAACCTTACAGCCAGGACACGATTTTTGTCTGATTTGCTGTCCTGGAACAGGGTGTTGTTTTGGATAGAGGTATTTTTCTTACGCCTAAACCTTGATTCTGTTTTTACAGAGATTAAAATTTTGCCCTCTTGAGGTTCTAATAATAAATTTAATTAGAAAGTCCTAGAGCTTCACTACACTGTTAACAAGATGATCATCTAAGTATAAGGAGGGGGGAAAAAAGCTCATTGCTGGCTGCTAAGGCAGTTGTTTACATTTGGTGTGTGAAAAGCCTGCCCAGTGCACTGCATTTCCCACAGACACTGCATTTTCTTTAGGACATGTTACATATTCTATTTGGGAATTGCATACATGCAACTGTTAATTGCCTCTTACTGAGGCTGGTCAATCACTTTGGGGATTTGAAGTTGGTTATGAAAATCATCAGTGTCGAGAACAAGACATCCCTGTTATCCCTGGCTAAATTCATGATTCATGTGCTGTGTTTGTGCCTGTAAAGTCTTCCTGGCCCCCTGTTATCTCATGTTCCTGTGTACAGGACTGCCTCTAATCATCCAAAATATATGAAATAGAAAAGACATAAGGTATTACCTTTATAACAAAAATATGATGATAATTATCATCTTGGGACCAATTTTTAACTTCAAGTATGTATTCTTTTATTTGAAAAAATTACTGGAAAGTGTTTTGAGGAATGAAGTGTATGGTTTTGAATTTAGTGTTCTTATTCCCTATCAGTTTATTATGCAAAATGTTCTGTCACACTCTACTTTAGTGATTTTTTTAAAATATTTTTATAAGTCAGTAGTGATTTTTTTCATTGAGTTTTGTGATAATTCATAGCAGTGTGTTACTATATTTCCACATGTGCTAGGAACAAAATTTAAGGATTGTTTATTATATAGATATTTCTTTATGTTGGAATTGACTAGTCTTTTAAAAATTCAGAGATGATATGACAATGTTGTCACCAAGTCCTGCAGTTGGAAATTCTGCAGTCTAAAGAAAAAAACCATGTGTGATGGATCCCTGCTGGGACAGGTACCCTCAGGGGACACCTGGTCTCCTCAGGGACTGTAGGTGAGCAGCAGAACAAGGAACACCCCCAGGTCTGATAGCACTGCACACCTTTCATTGTGGCAACGAGTTAAAAAGCTTTATGTTTGTAACTCTGAATGGTAGTTGGGTCTTACTGCTGGGTGTATATTTATCTTACTGCAATAAAAAAGAATTCTTTGTCATACTGTGCATGTAGAATGGTTCTTAGGATGCAGTGTACACTTTTGCTGGACACTGGTTGTTCATAGACACGCTGCAATAAGTTCTTCAGGACTTCCTACTGGTTACCTGTTACTAAGTACCTTTTATGTTAAAAAAATTTATGTGCTGTTTTGCTGTTTTCAGTAATTCAGACTGGATGGGACTGTAGAATTCGCTTGGGATCTACCAGGACCCTTCCCAGAGATGGTTCCAG
This sequence comes from Neopelma chrysocephalum, assembly GCF_003984885.1. Lineage (NCBI taxonomy): Eukaryota > Metazoa > Chordata > Aves > Passeriformes > Pipridae > Neopelma > Neopelma chrysocephalum. Next base: position 255,066 of record NW_020897734.1, read on the forward strand.
CCAGTTTGGGGAAGAAGTGTCTAATACCAGGGCAGTGTTACTGGCTACTGAAAGCAATGATCATTAAGTGCTGTTTCTTCTGCTTCTGTAGGAGAGAAGCTGAGATATTTCACCAGGATTTGACAACAAGATTAGTAAGCCCTTTTAAACAATAAGGTTCTGTTTTTACCTAGTTTGATTTACGTTATTAATTTCTTTGGTGGTTTTGTAGAATAAGATTAATAGTCTGAAAGTATCACCTGGGAGGAGAGAGCAGGCATCTCATCCATGAAATGCATGTGAAATGACTTGTAGTTTATATATGAACCTACAAATATACACCTTGTGTGTAATTATTATTAGGCAAAATCTGTTAGGTGCAAGAATTCCGTGATATGTGCATGATTTTGACCTTTTTCTCAGAAAAAGGGTAAGTTCACAGACATTTTGACAGTAATGCATTATGGACAAATAAAAAAACCTGTACAGATCTTCTTTCACCCCCATTAAAAAATGAAAGAAAATCATTCAGATGGGCTATAAATACTCAGCCTGCCAGGAATCACAGGAAGACCTTCAGCCTTTTTCCTTACAAACTAAGGGTTAATAGACAACAGATGGGGTGTCCATTATGGGAAGTAGATAAAAAATAGAATTTTTTGATCTGTTTAATTATTAATAGTATTTTCAGCTAGCAGGCTGGTAGGCTGGAATTTTCAGAAGCATTTGATGTTAGCTTAGTAGTGGGAGCAGTGTGAAGTCAATACCAAATGGTTTTGAAAGTCTCCCACACAAGGTCTTTCTCACTCTAAGTGCTTCAGTGGGCTGGATGGGGGTGGGCAAGAGGTGACCTTGCAAGGATGGGACAGATGGAAGGGCTGAGTTTATTCTTCACTGGCAGCAACTGATCTTGGGTTTGGAGAAGGTGTGGGATCCTAGGAATGTCAAAAGGTGGCTGACTAAGGCTGTGGGAAACCTTCCCTACTGTTGAAGTTAGGCCTGCTTTGAGCAGGATGTTGGATCTCCAGAGACCCCCTACAAACAAAACATTTTGCTTTTATATTATTTAGTTTTCATTGATTTTTAATTATTTCCTTAATTTTTTTTCCTTATGTTTGATTTATATGTTAAACGTTGTTCTGGGAATTGTTCCATGAGTTTTTGACACCTTTTCTCTAGTAAGCTGGTTTTTCATTAGCAACCAGCTATCCTAATGTCCAAGGTAGATGTTTCCATTACCTTATAAACCAACATCCTGTGGCTACATGATTTTTTTATCTTTAGGATTTTTTCTTATTCCATAAACCCTAAATGCAGTTAGTAATTTTCTTTAGAAAGTAATAAATACTAAATTTACCACTAGCAGCCTTTTGAGTTGGAGCATTTCTTGCGAATATCTAAATCCATGACTATCTAAAATATCTAAATCCGAACATTTAAATCCTCTGTCCTAATCACAGTGCAGATGTAAGGAGGTTGACAGCTGCTGCTCCACACCAGTGCTCTGCTTGAGTTCCTGTAAGGAGATTGCTGCCATGGCCGGGCTGTGGCTTTGTCTGGCCCGGCCCAGGGTTGGCCTTTGACCGCAGACGTGTTTGCAGAGGAGTCGTGTCCTGTTTGCTCCATTCCCCTGTCACTTAGTGCTGCATAAAGGCCTCTGCACAGGGAGTTAACCTCAGAGATCCACTTCATTACAAGAATCAGTTTAACAGTAACTCCCTTCTGTGCCCCATTGATGCCTATACTTCAAATTGCAGATACCTTTTAATGCAGGTGTCTGTCCGTTTTCACTGGGAGTTAAGACTTTGGATAAAACCCTTCAGTTGATGTCTGACTTTGCCATATACTGATTAAACAGCAGTGCTGTGAATGGAACGAGGGTCATCTAAACCCTGGTCTCATTGCTTTTTTTTTATCCTTTGGCTCATACCAGGTACTTGAGTTAAATTTGAGCCGTTGGGCTAGAGCTGAAAGGCCTGGCTGCCTTTTTCCAGGTGGCCTTAACAGTTGGAAAATTTTACACTTGCTGAATGCACTGAGTTAGTTGGGCTTTTGTAAAGTAGCTAACACTGTGTATACTGTAATCAAAACGCTGGATTGGAAAATGTAACATAGCTGTTATTTGGGGGAGAGGCTCGTAGGTATTTTACAGATCTTAGAAATGTTTGTGTGCTACGATCAATGTGAGAATGACGATGGGAAGCAGCGTTTGTTGATAAGGATGTGTTTCAGCCTCGCGCTCTTCCCCCTGTTGAGGCAGTTGCCTAAGAATACAAGAATTAGGAATTAGTCATCTTCTGACTAATATAATAATAGTCTGCAATCTGAGACTGTCAAAATTTGTTCAAAAACTTAAAAAGAAGGGGAAGTAAATGCGGACAAAGGATAGAAACGGGCTCAAAGAGAACCCTGTGGGTGAAGGCTGTGATTATAACTTCAATGAATTCTTTGATAGATGTCTGAGTCTTAGTTGGCTGTGTCTGAAGAGTTAGAAGAGGGTTGAAGGAAAGTTTACAAGGCCAACAGTGTTTGTATGTTACTAAGTGGAATGTATTAATGAAAAAATCGATCCATCCATCCAGGTTTCAGCCAGCCAATTCTGTTTCTGCTATTAAGGGATAATACATCAGTAGTTTGCTTATTAAACAGCTGAGTATTTCCAAAGTAATTGGAAAGCCAAGACAAATTATTTTTGCAACCAAAATTCTACCCAGTTCTTCCCTTCACTCCTTTAAATTTAAGCTTGAGTTACGATTTTTTATTACAAAAGATTATTGTCGTGGGAATTAATATGAGATAGGATACTCAAATTTCTTAGGACATTGTCTCAAATGTCAGTAGGATATTTCTGGGAAAATTATGTTCCCAAACAATGATGCCCTGCTTTATTTTACCTGGTTCTTTGGACAGTGTAATATGTCTGTACCTTGCTAACTGTGAAATAGGTTTATCATTTTTCTCTCACCTTTTGGGTGTTTTTTCTCTTTCTTAGAAGAGCATGGGGTCCTGGAATTTTCCCTTATGTGCTTGGTATGGATGCAATTCTGTGGAATTCACAGGACTCAGAAGTTCCATGTAATGTTACCCTGTTGTCAGCACTCAAGACACCAGTTGGTTTCATTATGAGCTGGACAAAATCTTTCCCCTCCCTCTGCCTATCTGTACTCCCTCCCTCAGCACCTTAGGACTGGGACTCCAGGCCAAGCTTTTGGGAGGAAAGTGATGGACGTTCATGGCTGAAAACTGTCACCAGCTTCTGATAAATCTTCCTTCCTGTGTACATTGCCAGTCAGGTTTTATATTGGCGGTGTGTAAATGCTCTGAGTATGATAGATGCATCTAAACCCTACAACATTTCCGTTCCCTGTTACCTCTTCTGAGTTTTCCTTTTTGTCAAACTCTTGAAATAGTTGCTTCTATAACTGCTGGCTGGGAAGAAATCATAAAAGTGGCTGGTGTTGGCAATGGTCCGTAGCTGTTTTGACTTCCCCACACATACACATTTTCTCTCGCTTTCTTGGTTTTTAATCTTCAGAAAAATACAAAGAAATCGTTTACTTCCATCTGGCCATGTGTTTCAGGGAATTTAAATAATCAAAAAACAGGCAGAACTTATGCAAAAGTTATCTGCCCTCGTCTTTATAGTGTGTTTGTTCTGGGCAGACTACAAATTTGTGGCTTGATGTAAAAGCCAAACAAATAATCCCTCCATCGCAGAATGTAATACATCTTTGTAAATGTGTTTGTAGTTGATAGTAATACTGTCCAGAATCATTTCCAAGAGAATTAACGGACATGATAATCATGATTCTTGTGATGATAAAAAATTTGCTAAGGAAATTCTCTTTGAGCACAAGCTGAAGTTGTGGGATGGTAACTTTGTGGGCTTTTATACCTGATGCTAGACACACATTAAATAGCATTTTATTGCTGGAGACAAATGGAAAAAATGGGAGCAGATGCAGGAGAAAATATTTTGTGCCTTTCTCACACAAACATATTTTTAAATTCATTGTAAATGCAGTTTGTCTTTGAATTTCATAAATGTTTTCTTGAATGCTAAAAGCAAGGTCCTGATCAAAGTCCTTGCCTGAATAAGTTCTACATTTCCATTCTACTTTTTGCCTCTAGATTCTAAGCTGAACAGTTCTGTGTTTATTTGGTCTAATTGTTGTATGAAAACAGGTCACAATTTCCCCCCACCTAGATTCACTTATCTGTCACAGGCTGACACGATCAACCTCTGGGATTCTGAAAAATAGTTCAGGAGGCTGGTCAGGTTTGGAAAGTTTTCTTTTTACTAGAGTAGAGCATGCCAGCATTGCCACAGACCAGACACAGCAGGGCTTGCTGCAGTTTTCAACCAGATGAGGATTGTTGGGGTGGGAGGGACAACAGGGATGTTTATGTTTACTGAACTTATTTTGAGTTTTTTAGTCTTGTATTTACTCCTTGAAAGATTTGGGAGGTTCTTTTATCATCAGCTAATTGTCAAAAACAAATGAATCTTTGATAGTACACTGGTATGTGTTAAATGAAAGCCATTGATCTACCATTTTCAGACATGCTTCCTTGTTGTTCATTTTATTTGAAGATTACTTTGTAGTCTTGTTCAAAGACCACCTATTTCTTATCAGAAGGAAAATTGTGAGGTTTTTCTCATTTTTATACTGGCACCATAATAAAAATGTATGTAGCTATTGCAGACCATACACAACAGTGCTGAGATTTCCATAGTTACCATTGAGTAAAAGCTCAGTGCAGGTATCATGGCTGGATAATTTTTATTTACTGGGTGATTTTGACTCAGTTGACTAATAAGTAGTCTATATACCAGGTCTTTCAACCTAATTAGGTAAGCTAGTAATTTATTTTATGGGAAAATATTCTATTTGCAGATATTACACACTTAGAATTAGGTTCTCTCTTCATTTAGGTCACTGGGAAGCTGAAGGTTTGTACACAAAGGACTTGGCACAGCAGCCAGGAACATCCTTGGAGTTCATAATACTGTGTTAGTAAGATGCCAGCCATAGAAAAGTTGTAACTTAAGTTTTGACTGTTCCTGGAAGCTAAAGGAGAACTTAACAGGACGAATTTTAGAAGTAATATTGTATACTCCTTATCGTTTCTTTGTCCTGTTGCAAAGATGCCAAATTATGATATTCATAAAAGATATATAATAGTAAGAGATTTTCCCTTGAAAAGGTTTGAATTTGTACAAAACCAGCGCTATGATTTTAATCTTTTAAGGATATTTTATACATAGAAAGTAGAGGATTTCTGTTTTGTTTACCTCTAGCTATGAATTGTCACAACAGTAATCTAAGCATGCTTATGCTTTTTTGTTGATTATTCATTAACTGTCAGGATATTTTCTGATACACTGATAAAAATGTAGTAGGGTAGAGGTATTTTATTTCCCTTTTATATTCAGTTATGAGGAATTCACAGACTGGAAAATCTTGATAATTTTTTATTTCTTCGCTTAACATTTTAATAGGGCCTTTGCAGTTCATTAGAATTCAACACTGTATTAAAATATATTATTCCACTGTGTTTCAAGGATCAGTGTCATGAAGATTTAGTAGTTTTACTTTTCAAGGCTTCCTGGCATAATCTTACTTTCTTATTAGAAACAAATCTGATGTGGTATTTTCTTTCCAGCAAGCTTCGTCTTTAAAGGCCTGCAGTGATGTTATTTATCCCATTACTTTATTTTTTTTCCTCATTGTACTAATCTCTTCCCTCCATCCCAGTTGGCTCCCTGTCTTAGCCTAGGTGCCTTCTGGCAACAGCAAGTGATTGAGTCCTTACAATTAACAGTGGAGTTCCAGGCAGCTTGCCAACAATATCCAAACTAACCTTTCTCCACGTCATAGGGCCTGGTACATGTGGAAAATGTGGAACCACAGGTGGGCATTTGGTGGCAAATCTGAGGCATGATTTTGACATCCTCTGCATCATTCTCAAATACACTTTTATCTTTGAGGAAGATCTCTGTCATGAAACTCACTGCTTTCATAGTCAGGGAGATGATGCTGGTGGCACTGTAAGGTGTAGAGTAAGTAACCACCCATTAGAATTACCAATTAGCTGCCCTGAGGCACTTAATTTGGAGTACTGAAATAGAGGAAAAATGCCCAGCACTTCCCTGATTCTGACAGGAATCAGGTGAAAGGAAATTAAATGCTAAGTTTGGTTGTATGTGTCAAGTGCTCTCCTGCACCACAGCTGGAGGCAGATTAATGACCGAATCCACCCGCGTCCATTGTCAGCACAAACTGAAAACAAACCCAGTCTCCATGAATATAGAGATATTTCCCTTTCCCAGAAAAATCTAAGATACTACTGCATATTTTCTATTACTGGTCGGTAAGCCTTGAGCTGTAGTTCGTTTGGTTTGGGTTTTTTGTTTGTTTGGTTGTTTTATTTAGTTGTGTTGGATCACATGGGACTTAGTCACCAGGCCTGACATGTTTGCTGGCTGACGAGCTCTGACCAGTTGCAAAAATGGCTCATCATTCCTGTGTTAGTGATGCTGCCTTTTGATTCTAGACAAAGGTGGGGGTTGTTTTCTGTTAGGTTTTTCCATATGCAGTCCCAGTTGCAGGTACAGGGATGTTGTGTCTGGGCTAAATAAATGAGTCCCAGAAACAGTGAGACCAATAAAGGCACTTGCTAAGGTTGATTAAACTGATCAGTCCTTGAAGGGAGTGAGAAGCTGAGACCCGCCTGGGATAGCCTGTTTGCCTTTTTAGTTCTCGGTTTTGTCAGGTTTCAAGGCATCAACAGTTTGATTCCTATAAAAGAATCAAAACAATCTCTATCTTAACAAAATTAAACTAGTTGCTGTGGCTCTTAGGCACCAGAAAATCCAAGAAAAGAAGTTATTCTCACCGATCTTCTGCCTGTTCCCGCCACACCTGAATTTGACAATGGATTATGGAAAAACTGGAGATTAATCTCTCTCTCTGCAAAGTTTTGATGATTGTGGCTTCCCTGCAATTTTCACTCCTTCACTTCTTTATCCACCAAATACTCTTACAACGTAGAGAAGTGTTATTATCTAAGCCTTATGCACTGAAAAGTGATTTGTGCAAGGTCACACGGGCAGTTTATGATTGAGCAGAGCTGAACAAGCTGTTCAAGCCCCAAGCTAGAGGGGTGAATGTTGGACAGCTTTCCTTAAATGAAAGAATTCGAATGAAAACATATTTCCAGTTAAACAGAGTAAGACTGAATTCATTACAGAAGGAAACATTATTTATATGCAGTTTTAGGTACAGCTGAGATTATTGTATGATGGACTATTTCATATTGGTTTGAAACTGGTAGAAAGTGATAGCAAAATGGATTATTCCTGCATACCACCAAAATTTTCTAGTGAACAGCAATCATCCAAATTGAGTAGAATATAAAATATTGCCAGCTGTCTTGGTCTATAGGTACATACTTGATGCTCTAATTATAATATTGACTTTTTCTTATTTCTCCATAAAGCCTCTTGATCCCTGTTTGAGAATCATTAGTACATCAGTAGCTGGGCCTTGCAGGCAGCCTGTGCAATGGTTTATACTTGATTTACTTATGTGAAGCTCATGAGCTATCTGTTGGTTGGTATTAACTGAAATATGCACATATTTGTTTTCTTGTTTGGCATAGGTTTTAGTTCTCTTTAAGTTTGAATTATGGATTTCAGATGCATTTATGTTGGAATTTCCATTTTTATCTAGGTCACAATTTTTTAGTTATTTTGCATGTTGTAATTGTTGAATTTGCACAAGTAACTTTTTTTTAAGTATGTTTAATCTTTAGATTGTTGCTGCAGAACAATCAGATTGTGTGGTGAAAGTTATGGTACTGCAGTCTGCTTTGTAAAATGAAGGTAATTAAATTCCCCTATTTTTAAGTGTCAGTTTAGTGTTACTGCAGTGTCATTTGTAACACCATTTTAGAACTTGCTTTGATCCAGAAAACTTCCTCCTGTAAAAGTAATTGTGAAATAGCCCAGGATATCTGCTTAATTTCAGGAGTCTGAAAGAGTTCTAAAGACCCATTTTTTGTCAACTGTGAGTGTTATCTGAAAAATAAAACTCTTGAAGTGCTGTCTAGATTCTCTTTTTAGAAACCCTTCTTGGGTTTAGCTGACAAATTATGATAGATGAAATATGATATGTCAACCAGCAACTTTCTTCCCTTCCCTAGGTAGCTACTGGTTACCCTTACGAAAATCAGTATTTGGCACTGGCTGCCATCCAGTCATGCTTGAAATGCTAGGAAATAGAAAATAACTGCCAGGGTGCAGTTGAATTATTCTGATGGCTTGTTTTGATTTTGCTGAAGAAAGAGATGAGTCAGAGATTGCTTTGAGGCTGCAAATTTCAAAAACGCTAAAATAAATTCAAGTAAAGATGACTTGAAAATCTACAGAGTCTGTTTTTCCTTGCATGGTACAGCTGGAGTTCTGTGCCCCAGGGACGCTTTCAGAATCCATTTCAGGTGGCATCTGAAAAACCACAAGTGATGACTTAAATACACAAAGGTATTTTTTGTTATGTATAAACAAAGAAGTATGTATTAACAGTGAAAATTCCTGCTTTCCAGCCTCATGGTTAAAGTAACTACAGCATTCTAGATCAGAAAAGACTTGGCCATGAGTATGTTGTCAAGAAGTCTCAATGTTATTTCCCTGGGTTTGGAATTTGGCATTATGTTCATTGTGTTGTGCCACACGTTGGCTACAAAAAGTGTTGTTCTTTCCACATCTATGGTTTTTTACACATGTCTAAGTGCCTCAGGATGGTAAAGTTCCTGACGAATATATTGAGAACAAAGCCAGTTTCTCTTCGAACTCGGGCATTTGGAAAAGCTGTTACTGGTGGCCTGATAAAAACAGTTCAGGTGCCCACCATGGGTGGTCTCTGACATTGGAAAGTCCCAGTTACACCAGGGGGAACAAACTCATGTGCCTCTGTTCAGGAGATTAAACTCATTGGTGCCAAAGCATTTCAGAACTGTGACCAGATTTCTTGCTTCTTTTTCTTCCTCTCACAATTGTATGCATTTATGAGATACTTGCATTATTTTTCTTTACAATTTACTCAGTTTTCCATCCGATTATATTTGATCAAGCTGAAGATCAAGCTTCAAAAGTTGTATTCTTCTAGTAATACTTTGTGGCCCACATGATATTGATAATAGGAAATATATGTTTCATAATAAATATTGGTTTTTAGAAAAATAAGACTAGATTAGAATCTTTAAGGAGTAAAATAATCTTTAAGTGAATTAATTTTTTTTAATCCCTAAAGTGGATTTAAAATAGAAGATAAACTTAATTTCAGTTGAATGATAGAACTAACAGAGTAAAACAATGGAAATGAACTTGGTTAAGGTTTGCAAAACTAAACCCATTTTTCATCTACATCTTTAACTGTAGAACTCATTATACCTATGAGCTGTGCAGTGATTGTAGACCTGCTATTTGCTGCGTTTTGCCTTTCTCTTAGGATATGAATACAGGCTGTTGTAGCTTGTTTGAGGTAGTTACTTGCACTAGTTAGGCTTTCCTTTGCTGTGAAGCATCTGAGAAATTGAGCCGAGTCGGAATTTTTCATTGAATATTTCTTTAGTTTTTCACTACAATCACCATTCATATCACTCCTTAGGAAAAAAACCCCCACATATATAACACTTTCTGATTTGTTACAAACCGGTATTTTCTGTGCCTGGAAAAACCCGTGTGATGGGGAAGCATTTTTGGTACTATAATGCCATTTACTAATTAGCTCAGACATTTGTGTCTTGCATTCTAATTAGCATATCACACCCAGTACAGCAGCTAAGAATGTGATGTTACAGTTGAATTGCATTGAATTCATGTGTCTATTTATGTACAATGTTGCCTCATAGAAATTGAGGTGAGCACATACATCATACAGGTTTCCACACGACCTGTTGTGCAGTCCCTGTGTGGTGTTTTCTGTGCAACACGTACTTAGCCCGTACAGCACTTGAATTTAAAAGGGAGCTTGGGGGGTTGTGCCAGCCTGACAACTGTCAAATGGCACAATTGAAAACTATTGGGTTAAGATTGTTTCAGACCTATTTAAATTTAATACCAGACTTTAGACAAATGCTTTCATAACAGGAAAAAAAAGGGATACATGATGGCTTAAATCTTTCTATAAAATTATATGTTTCTCAGAGGAGAGCTGTAATTGAATTATAGAATGCCTTGAGAGTATCCTTGACGGTGGTTAGAGATATGAAGGGAAGCGGAGAGACTCTTTCACAAACTAAATGCAGAAGAGACACCCTATAATTCAGCTATATGAAGCCCCCAGCAATCATATAATTATACTATAAATGCAGTTTGGGAGGAATGAAAAGCAGCATTTATTTAAAACATTAAGAAAAATTACTTCATTGTATAAGAGATGCTTTTCTCTGTGTTTTATTCAATCAAGTCTTTCTTGTCTGCCCATCTAACAGGCTTCCCTCCATCGTTGTCACAATGCAGTTGTATGTGGGCATAAACCTTTTAACGTGTGGGGAGGAGATCTGTTTTGGAGAGCTGTAGTAGAACCCAAATTCCAAAAGGAGGACAATGCTAACAGAACTGAGTCTCTGTTTCTGCCAGTTGGAGTTTTCTGTTTGTAAGGTTTGGTATGGCCAGCTAAAGAGAAAACTGGGAAGTTGATCCTAACTCTCCTCTTGTGTAACACAAGTGAAGTACCAGAGAGGCAAGGGGAATTGTTTGTGTTGAAATTCACTCGAAGAATCATGCCCTATTCTAGAATAATTTTATTTTCTCAAAAAGGAGTAAGAGAAAAATTAATTGTGATTATTACAATTAGCAACAGGATGTCAAGGTGATTGGCAAATTAAACTCGAGATGTCAGTAAGTAAATAAGTAGACAGTATTTAGAATTTATATAGGGTCAATGTTTACTCTTAAGATTTGGAGTTAGCTTAGAACATTTGCAGTGTTCTTAGTGCAGTTTGAACATCCCCAAAATATCTTGCATGTGAACTGTCCCAAGACTTCGTGACTGGATGAGCTTCGTGTTGCATTGCACCTGCCCTTTCCAAACCCCACTTTTGGGGTTTCTTTAATAGGCACCTCCATGAATCTTACAATTCCAACATCCAGAAGCTGTAAACAATGGATGAAGTGATGCAGCCACACCGTAGAAATAGGAAAAATCTTTTCCCATTTAGTTGACGTGAGTATGGAAGAGCTTTTCGAAGCTCACGTAGGAGGATTGTCCTGGTGCTAAGAACAGACAACGTGATCCCTTGTCTTTTGCTTGATCACGTAAAACTTCCTCCTGTAGTCTTGTGCAATAACAGAATTCTGATGTTATTTCTGGAAGAGATCGAGCTGGGGATTTTGAGTGGAAGGGTTCTTGTTTGGTTTTCAGTTTAACACAGCATTAGCAGTGTTGTCTCTCTGTAATACATACAGTATTATGGCCTTACCAAAAGGAGATTGCAAAGATAAAAATATGGATCTAATTTCCAATCTCATCGCCTTACAAACAATACTAAAGCTGTAAGAAAGCAGCTGAGCTAGTGATCTCATTTAGCAGCCCAGACAGTTAACCTGGGCAGAAGGGAAATCATCAGAAAAAGTCAGACCAGAGACTGGTATGTGTTCCAGGGAACATGATACCCCAGCTCCAGGGACTGGGACATCTCTGGGGTTCTTCTAATAGAATGCTCTTGAGATTTCTGCAACAGATCTAAATGCATGTTTTAGCCTGAATGCATTATTGGGTTTGCCATAGACAGGCTTCAGATTACATATTATGTGTATCAAAAGGGCTGCATTCTTTTAAGAATATGTTTTTTGAGAAAGGAAGGGGTGAAGATTGGTGAGAGAAGCGAATACCATGTAATTTTCAGTAACATACTGACTTCCATGGTCTGTTTCTTTTTTCTCTCTGAAAAATTATAGTTAAAGGCTATTTAGTAGCTCAATACTACATTGATTTTTAAATCAGTTTTCTAATTAGACTTACTTTTTGGGTGATAACGTTTTAGGGAGAAACCTAAAGTGCATGCTAACTTTGTGCTGTCGTAGTCATTCCAGATTGCTAGGACAAACCAAGACAACATGGCAGCTAAAGAAATGTGGAAAATTCATGTTACTTTCCAGACTCTCCTATTTTTTCTCAGATAGCAATCTGAGGAGCTAGGAGTGAATGGAGTAGACAGAACAAGCATTTGATCCTGATATATGCATAAACTTTGCTAGTACCCTACAACTCCATATGTGTATGTGCCTTTGGCACAGGCAATGAAGGTGGAGCATATCAGAAGTATTTTCAGGATATGCATCTCTGAGGGAGCTTAGAAAAGCAGCACTCCCAGTGTGGAGTCATTCAGTGGAAACACCCTGTAGGCTGGTGATGGACCTATAGTGTTGTGTGCATGAGCTGCTGTAGCTGTTGACGTGTTGCAAATATTGTTTCCCATCCAGATGTGAGTGGCTAATGCCACACAGGGACAATAAAAGAGGAAATTAAATGAAGGGCTGGAGCACACTCAGTCATTGTAGGTGATTTGTACTTCATGGTTAAGAGATTTTAGGCTGCTGGGTGGGAGAGATCTGAGTTGATGCTCTTCAGTGAGAGGTGAGCAGTACTGAGTGGGCAGGGGTGAGACTGGCCCTGCTTCTGAAAGAGAGCAAAGCAGCTGAATTGAAACTAACCCACACTAATGAGGATTTGAGTCCTGGGAATGAAGAGAGAGAGGAAGAACCTGAAAATCCTAGAGGAAAATGCATTTCTAGATGAAGCAATGTGAAATACTCACTGCTTTAAAGAGGGCTTTTTTTCAGTGAATAAAGGGTTGTTTGAGTGTTGGTTTTTACAATAACGTCTCTGAAGTTTCCATTTGTTGATATATAGTGTTACTTTCAGAATCTTTCATATACCAGAAAAGTTTATTTGGTTGTTTTGGGGGGTTTTTGTTTGTTTTTTGTTTTGTTTGCTTTTTCACATGAATCCTGATATACGACTGAGGAATTTTATAGAGCTCCTTTACATTATTTTAAAATAATGATAAATGGGTTTAGACTGAAACAATTTTTTTTTTCCTGCCAACTTGACAGTGACTGCAGAATGCACTAAAATTGTTTAGGTTTTCTCCTTCTGAGATACTGGCTGTTCTGTTATCTGTCCATAAAATGTTGAGGTGCAGACCTAGATGCCACCTACCAAACAACATTCTCAGAATCTTTGTATCACTTACAAGCTAGATTTATTTTTTTTTTTTTTTTTTGCATTTTAGCGTGAATCCAAGGCCCATAACACTGAGATGCCACCTATTATATGCTTTATGCAAGACCCCCTCTTGTAATTCAAAGATGGAGCGTGGCTGTTGCAATCTGCTCCCAGAATTGGATCTAGGCCATTGATTTCACTCTGGCTTGTGTCTTAAATACATTATTGATGTGCACTATTGTCTTAGAAACGCTGCAGATGCTTGCACTGTGCACCTGTACCTGGCATATGTCTTTGCTTACTGGTCTAGTATAAGAAGGGGAAGATTTTAGGATTTTGTTTCTCTTTGTAAAATACTTATGGACTTGAAAGGCTAAGCAAGATTTGATGTTCAGCCAAATACAGCTTCTAAACCTTGCCATTGATCTTACTTTTGGGTTTTTCCCAGTTGTGTATACTAACTTTTCACCTTTCTTTTTTGACTTGAACAGAAAATTCTTTTTGCTGGATTTTTGAATTATTGGTCAAACCTTCTAATTTTGCTGCCTTAGAGGTGTATCTTTCTTCACCTACATCTTGCTGTAGATTCAATTCTCTACAATGTATCTCATGGCTTGAAAATTAGTAATAAATATAAAACAATGTTATCAGGTATTTAGTATTTCCCATTTTGGGCTATTGTGTTTGATAAGCTTCTTTGACAATACAGTTTCTATCAAACTCTGCAACATGCACTTAAGTATATTCTCATTTGAACCCTAAAAGCTAGCTTTTTGTGCTTGCCCAAATGTGTGGGGAATCTATGTTTCACAGAAGTCACATGCTGTGGAATATTAAATACTTTCCAGTGTAGGGGGAAAAACCCAACTTGGTTAGCTTACAGTTCTTCAAGGTTTTATTTTTAAGCATTTTTAATCTGCAGATAATTCATACAAAAATGAAAATAAAGCTGCACTTTTAAGGATATTTCAATCAGTGTCTGAAGTTGACAGCTACTATACATAGTAAGCTGGTTTTTTTAGTGAATGTAGATACCAGCCTTTTGGAGCTCAAATTTGATCAGCATTTTATCAGAATCTGTGAAAATACCACCTTCAAGTTTTTAAATGAACGTTTCTGTGAGCTCTTGTTGGTCACATCAGTGGGGTTTGTTTCTTTAACTGTTTAAATTTTTTACCAACTCTTGTTTCCTCAGCCTTTGACTACTTCACCATAATACCTCCATGGCTTCTGGATCCTTACTTTGTATTTAAGCAGTGCTTTAGTCTCTCTCATTTCTTGGCACCTGCTGTCAGGAAGCAATGGTTTCTCTCACTGGAAATGCCAACAGTTGTGGAAGTCTGTCTTTCAGATTTGTACCTATATTTGATACCTCAAGTTATTATTTAAGTTTTAAGGTATTTGTGTGAAGACTGTTGTTAGTGCCCTTGAGCTAATAAAGCAGACTTTAACAGGAAAGTCACACCACTGGATTTGATAAAGCAGTGACATGTAGACTGAATATTTTCCAACAGTTTTGGCAGTTTTTTAATGTTTTTCAGTGTGCCTGTACTTCCCTGAAGCAGTAAGTTTTCAGATATAAGAGAGTTTAGAGATCCTTTTATTTCTGTCATTCTTGAATTTTTGTGCTCGTTTTGTTTAATCCCAGTAAACTTGTCCTCAATACTTGAGTATGCCTGTTGCATATCTATTTTTGAATGTGCAGGTTTGGGCCAAATTTAGATGATGATTACTCTAATGGAAAGACTGTTTCAGAGAAGAGGAAACTGTAAGCCTCATGACTTAAATATATGAAGAAAACTTTATATTCTAGATTGCCAAACTGTAGTGGGTTCAGATATACTTAGAAGAACCTGGAAAGAGTTGAAATTACTGTCTTAAGGAAAAAACCCTAAATTGTTTTGCAAATGTAATTCAACAGAAATGATTTCTTACTCTGAACTCACAGAAAGCTCCAGCCTCATCATGCTCAGGGTTTCTATGGTAAAATGGTGCTGCAGTTGACATAATGATGAGGGGAGCTGTTTTGAAGATGCAGATTTTGAGTTCTCAGTAGCAATTAATACAGATCAGCAGTGGCCACAGGCTCTCAAAGGATCAGTGAGAGAGAAATGACTGAGTTTCCCTTGTGGTAATATACACAGAAACAAAACAAAAAAAAAGATATATGAATCTTAATGAGGGTTTACACTTGTGCAGATCAGAAAAACTTCACGAAAAGGATTAATAGCAAAAGATGTAATATTAGTCATTGTTGCTGAAAAGTTTACTATCAGGCAACTTGTTCATTGAGAACAAAAAAACAACCCACGGAGGGGATCGTACGCCGGGACGTGACTGACACAGCTGGGTGTGCGACTGAAACCCACGGATCAGCTGGATGACTTATCAGTCTGAGAGCACACTGTTGACTGCCCTTAGCAGAGGGAGGGAGAAGGGGTTTAAAGCAGTTCATACATAATTCATTGCAGAAAAATGAATTTGCCAAAGCATTCAGTGTTTATATATAACATAGCACACGCGATAACAGACTTCTGAGCTGAAGCCGAGCCTTTCAACATTTTTTTTGCTCAAGATCCCAAGAGATATTTCATTTACTTTGTTCTCTGTAGATGTTCTAAATGAGTATATAAGTATGTGATTCACATTCTAGATCTTGTTTTGCAGAAGAGACTGTTCTGAACTATGAAATTCAAATCTGGATGGAAATTTGCCATCGTCTGTTAGATTTATATTCTAAACTTCTGTTTAACTTCTTATTTGCTTTTTGGGAGCCTTGTGTCAGGTTCATGGCTCAATGGAAAAGTGAATCACCTTGTAATGATTAAAAGTTCAGTAGATCAGTAATCCAGAATTCTCACTTGATAGCACCAGATAAGACATCCACATAAGGTTCAAAACCTGAGAGATGTCAAGTGTAATAATAATTTTCATTGTCTAATGACAATGGAAAGTGCTGACTTTTCTGGTGGTGGTGGTCTTCCTGGATGGTTTCTCACCCTCTGAAATTAGACTGGCTTTAAGTGATTTATAAAAAATACAATATATTGCTAAGTGATGAAACCAAGAGAACTAGAAAGATCCCTTCAAAGTAGTCCCCTCTGGGAATAAGAAATCATGAGGAATGCAGAAATTGTGAACTCTGTTGGCTAAGCTTCAGTGCCTGTGGCTGAAATTTGCCCTCAGTTGTAGGGCTGACGTTTGCATATTCTTCAGCGTTTCATCTTTGCCTAAGCCTGGGTTCAGATTCAGTTTCTAGTTCTGATTTCAACTAAACATCACAAAATTGGGGTTTGGATGTCTTTATGCCTCCATGAGATAAGTACCACTCTGACTTCAATGCCATTTGTCTGTTGTTGCTTGAGTCTGTATTGTTTCGAATACAAATGGAGAGACTGTGTCTTTGTCAGTCCTCTGAGGAGAGATTTGCACTGCTGAGATTGCTTCTTGCATCCCTACTTTTTCTGTATGTTCCTTCAGAAAGGACTTAAATGACTTCAGTACAGTTCTTTGGATCCTTGCCATCTCTCTGATCCACAATGCTAAATGCTGTAGGGAAGTCTAGGAGTATGGGCACAGGTGTCTGTTTACTATTCATCACTGCAGAGAGAATTGTGCATCCGTGTTGTTGAGGCTATTTCTTCATGCCCTGAGCAGAATCTTGACCTTACTGGGGTCTAGGAGAGTAGCTGGTCATCTGGCTGTGGGTGGCACTTCAACTTTCTGAACAGCAGATTGCTGTCAGGCACTAGTTAGACACATTCAGAGAACATTGATACTGTCTTCATTATTGGTTGATCTGGGGTATGCCTGAAAAAGAAGGGTGAGAGAGTTTGCCCCTTTTCCCATCTCATTTGAGGCAGTGATCATTTCAGTCGTGAGAAACAAGGCAGTCATTACTCTTCCATCAGCTCAAAAATGCATCGATCGTGTTCAGATGATTTTACACATTTTTTTGTACGTGGAGAGGTTCTGTGCTTTTGAGAGCCTTTTTCAAAGTTTTTTGTAATCAGTGGAGCTCAGATGCAGCTCTCCACTGCACATGGACAGGGTTGAGTTGTGCGGGAATTGAGGTGCTGTGGCTCTGCCATCCTCTCCAGAAACCACGATGGTGAGGGCTCAGGGGCAGCCATTCATTCACCCAGGTCCTGTGAAACCCAGGCCAGGTTGTTACTCTGGGGCCTGAAAATTTCTTCATCTCGGTATCTGTGCCTCAGAGCATCTTGGTCGTTAAATTACTGAGGAAAAACTAGAGTATCTTTCAAACCTACATTCTCTTCCAGCCATCAATCAGAGTAAAGGGACAGAAAAAAGGGTTGAATTTTAATCGTACTTTTTCTTGTCTAAATCAAGCCAGTTGTTACATAAGACCAAAGCTCTTTAGGCGAGGAGAATGAACAGAGGAGAATCCTGAACTTTTGGGTGGTGATTTCTGTGTGCCATCTTGTAGCTCTTTTGCTCTCTGGTAGCAAACAGCAATCACATTTCCAGTCTGGTGGTACCTGTAAGTCAACAGTGCCTCTGGGATCTTTCACTGTGAAAGGGGCCATGTAAATGTAAGGCAATGATATTATCTTTATTATCAATTAAACTTTTAGTGCTGTGACAATCTGGCATGCAAGGTGCATCAAATGAACTCTAGCTGTGATTATTTCTAAACACCATATAAAGGCAGACCTTGCTGTACTAATCACATTGAAATGGAATGAAAGGGCAGCTCAGTTATGTCAGGATGAAATTACTTCAGCATATTAGAATCCGCACAAAAATACTGCTATTTTCTTCCCCCCTGCCTCCAACTCCCCCTCAAGAGATTTGTCTCTGCAAAAACTGAGCTGCCACATCCTTTAACTCCAGGGAGTTACTATGGCAGGATTGTTGAAAGCATTTTTGTAAGGAATTATACTGGAGTTAGCACTGCAAATACTGTGTGCTGTTGCAAGAACTTGAGACTTCATTTTGTTGTAGTAATCCTGTCCCTTCCCCCCCACCTCCCCAGGATGTGTTATTTTAGGATGATTATACTTCACACTTCTATTTCTGCTCAAGATATTATAATTAATGTTCTATTTCCAGACCTGTTCTCTAAGCCTGCCTTTGCGCATTTGCATGTGAGTGTTACAGGCATATTTTTAGGGCTTCTGTGTGTTTTACACAATTGTTGTCAACATCATAGTCTTTGTTAGAAGTATTCAGAAAACACACTTTGTGGTTTTGTACAACATTTGTATATTTAGCATAAACTAAATTAACTTCCTGGATAATTGCTCCTGTCCTTGCTCCTCACTGGAGTGGGGAGGGGGAGATGTTTACCCACTGTTAGGTAATGCTGCCTCTCTAGTTAGAGGTGACTCTGCATCAGTGAAGGGTGAAGCAGATCAGCACACCAGGCAGCATTTCTAAGGTGTCTGGCAATGCTTTTGGAGGACAAAAAGATTTTACATTGTTCAATGTAACAGTGCAGCCAAGATATATTTATTAGAATTGCCTTATTAGGGCTTCCCTCTGGGGCAGTTTCTTCTACACTTCATGACATGGTAGATTTGAAGAAAGTTTTCAGTTTTTCTGTTTATAAAGTCACGTTAAAAATGGCAGTGCAAATCAGAATTCTCCCCTCCAAGGATGTTTGCTAAGCCAAATTCTTTTGGGGAGTTATATACTTCTGAACTGCCTAACAACTTTTCTGTCTTATAAAAGTAACAACAGAACTTCTGCAGAAGTGTTTTGCCCATCTTCTCTCCACCCCAAAATGTGTGTTGGCAATGTGCAGAAATGGAGAATTAGCAGATCTGATTAGTTTCTGGATCAATCTGAAAAAAACAGATCAATTTATTGAGCTTTTTTTTTTTGAGTGTGATTTACTGCCATCTTTTTTGCTAGAATAACTCTCCTGAGCATCTTCAGGTGGATTGCCCATAAAGAGCTGTCTACTGATACGATATTTTGTACATTTTCAGGGGAAATGAAAGCTAAAAAAAACCAACTAGCATTTGAGGCATTGTGTAGTTTTATAGCACACTTAAACTTCAGATTCTTCTGTAAACTAATGACCAGATTACAGTCAGCACATGTATATGGTTCTTCCTCTGTGAAGATTTTGTGTATAGTAATATTTTTATTTCATCTATGACACTTGCTGGCTGAATTACATTATGCATTTCTGCACGGAGATACTAGCAATCTTTTTTTTTTAATCACTGGATAATGATAATTCTTACTCTGCAAGCAAGAAATAGAGAGGATGGGACAAATAGTTCTAAGCATATGGTGAATTTAGTAGGCTTTTATGAATGATAAACCTGTTAGGGTTAACTTAATAAATAGTTACTACATATTTTCCGTAAATCACCACTAAGAGCTCTCTCTGGTAAGGTATAAGTAGATGGGTTGATCTTCCCATACTGTGAGGATGAGATACACAAATAGAACACAAATATGTCGATGTGAGGAAAATGTATATGAGTCTCATTGTACATACTGATTTCTGGCAGAGTGTTTTGCCTGGGAGGCAGTAAATAAACAAATGGCCAGCCTAAAACTGTATAAATCTGAATTGATTCCACAAGGAATAGGAGGAATTTTGCAGCCTTTCTGACTGCAAAAAATCCCATGGTTTCCCTGTGACAAATGTATTTCACCAAAGCTTACTGCAGTCCAAGGCTGTGTGTTTGCCTTCATGGACTAGTGTGGGTTGCAGTCCTAGAGACATCATTTTTCATCATCTGCAAACATGAAAATAACTTCAGTAAGCACAGCAGCCTGATTTACTGTTATTGAAATGCTGCCCTCTCAGGATGTGCATCATGTGTTTAAAAAACAAGTGAAAAGGAGAAAGCAGGGAGAGGGAGGAAAAACTTAAATCTGAAAGTATTTTTTAAAACAAATATTTCCCACCAGGTGGAAATGTAATTGAGAAGATAATTGATGGTTACTGCCCCTCTGTTTTAAATCTAACATATGCCACATGTGCATATGCATATTTTGAGTTTTAGTTCTTTAACCTGGAGATGTTATATTGTGCTATCAATTAAAACATATATTCAGTTTGTTTATTGAGTTCTCTTAGGATAACAGTGCTATTCCCATATCAGTTTTGTGGCAGTGCAAAGATAGTGCTTCAGATAAGAATAACCTGTGGGTCTACATATTTGTGTGTATTGAGATGCATCAGTATTTATGTATGTAAATTTATGAAAGAGTTTGTACAGATTTTAGATGTTAGTCCTAATGGATTTTAACTCTCCTCATAACACTTGGAGTAGTTTAAATTACGATGTCACTTTTAATGTTATCCAAGTAATCTGTAAATCGCTTTTATCGTACTTGAACCCTACCCAGCATGTGACATTGCTATTAAACTGAAAATTCATGGAGTATCCAAAGAGAAGTAACACAGGAAGTCTTTTCTGGTCAGCTGTAACCATGGTACCTGAAAAATTGTTCAACATGACCTCTTTGATGTCTTTTCTCCCCCCACCAGAAAGAGCTTTATCAAAATTTCTACAGCTTTCCTGTTGCACTGACACCCAAATTCATTTCTTATCAGTTGAGAATACACAGTTGGATTTTTCTTCAGTTAAAAAAAAAAAAAAGCCCCTGCTCAAAATGGAGATGAATGTACTTCAGAAAATAACAAAAGCCTATCTGTGTGTGTTGGGCTGTTATCTCATTGTATAATCCTGTCTCTTTGAAGGTTTAGCTTTTCTCTATAGA
This sequence comes from Neopelma chrysocephalum, assembly GCF_003984885.1. Taxonomy (NCBI): domain Eukaryota; kingdom Metazoa; phylum Chordata; class Aves; order Passeriformes; family Pipridae; genus Neopelma; species Neopelma chrysocephalum. The sequence goes on from NW_020897734.1 coordinate 275,993, forward strand.
CCAACAGCATATATAGAAATGAAGGTTTAGTAGCACTAGGCCTTCTAGAGCTATTCTTGTTTGGTGTGATAGAAGCTTAAAAAAGCATATTTGGAAAGTAAAATTAATTAGTCTGTTATGCTTTGTGCTGGTGAGCTGGTATGAAGATATCTTGGCTTTAAGGAGCTCTGGGTTTCCTGACTGTGGTGAACACAATGTAATCTGCAAAGTGACACCTGCCTCTTGGCTAAAGCTCACAGTTGAGGCAGGAGAGGCAGATTCTGCTTCTTATTACCTGTGGCAGCCTCTCTGACCTCAAACAAATCTCATGTCCTGGCTGTAGCTCAGGAGCTTCTGTAGAGTAGCAATTTTAACTCACCAACCAGTGCCTTTTTTTTCCCAACACAGGTGCCAATTTGGGATGTGAGACTCAACCTAAGACACACTAAACAGATGACCATGTTTAAAGTTTTGTGTTCAAAAATTGGAATTTTTCTACATTGCACTGCAATATAAAATCTGTTTGTGATGACAAATGAGCAAAAGATTCAAAACCCCTAAAATTCCAAGTGCCCCAGCAGCCATGTGGGCTTCACAAGGGGTAAGAACAATTCCTGAGTCTTCCTGAGAAATCTGTAAGTCTCCAAGGAGCAACCATGGTGTGCATTATCCTATTGACCATTCACCAAATGCACATATTTGCCTCCTAATCCACCTGGCACAATTTGCAGTGCGTCAGGGAGAATTACTAAAATAATTTAAAATATCCTGTTAATCCACACATATGTTCTATAAAAAGCACATGATACCAGGCTGGTTTTACTTGTAGGTAGTTGGAAAATGATGTCAGGTAACATTTAAACCAAAATGAAGCAACATGTGGCAAAACGTGCCAGAGCGGTGTGGAAATTGTCTGGGCAATGCTCGTACATAAATACGAGTCTTTGTGTGTTACACATAACAGTGTTGCCACCTATTGATAGAAATTTAAACTTCACATAAATGTTTATAATATATTTTCCCCAGCATAGCTAAGGTCTCCTCCTTCTGATGAGACTGGCATGGGAAATGTGTATCATTTGTGGCAGAATAGCTCTTGCAGGCTCCGATAATACCACAGTGTTATAAAGTAATGGGTGCTGTTCAGAAACCAAGAAAGGATAAATATTATCAATATAATCTAAAGCTGCTGATGCTTTTACATAACTTGGATGTATGATCCCATTGTCAGTGCAGCTCTTTGATGAACAAAGTAGTGAGTCTGTCTGGTCTGCTCATTTCAAGCTTATCTCTGTGATTTTCTTGGGGATAGAATGAACAGCAGAATAACTAGCTTAGTAAATTGAGGCAATATTTATACATGTATGACTACTTAAACTGTACTTCAAAAATATGGTCAGAATCAAGTAGCTCTCTACTAATTGTACTGAAGAAGTTATAAACTTTTATTTAGAAAATAAACAAATACCCATTGGCACTAAATCTGATTCTTGTGGTAAAATATGAGTATTATTTGGAGAATAAAAAGCTGGCTAATTTACAGGTTTCTGTTTAAGAATTCTGTTTTTATTCTGAAGAAAAATGGTTTTGTTTGTAGAAAACAATTGAAAATCAGAAATTGTCTGATATGTACTCAGAGCATTTCAGTGAAAAATTAATGAATAAATGTGAGTGCTGCTTTATAGTTGGGGGAAAAAAATTGACCAATTAAATATTGTTTGCATAGCCATAAAGACACATATACATGTGTGCAATTGTGTGTCATTCTTTTAAGCAGTCAACATTTATTCTGAGTTAGGGTTCTTTTCAGTATTTATCAGTATTACCTCTAGGATAAACTCTCAGATTCTGGAGGTGTGCATTAAAATTAATGACCATGTTTTGTCTTCCATAACAAACACAGTTTAATTAAACATTAAATGCAGTTTAATTTCCTGCATATTGCTTTGCTGCAGGTTAATCCAGCCTGTGATGTCTCAGGTAAGATCCAGTGCCTTCCCCAAGTTCCTCACATGGGTCAGTCTGGAAATCACCAAGTGGATTTGGCCACTTCAGGAGACAAGATAAGAGCCAGGGATGTTTTCTGGGCATGTCCATGTTTCTTTGCAGAAATTTCGTTTGGGTAAAATTTCATTTCCATGGGGAATCTTTGAGACTACTTCTGCCTACATGCAAACCTACAGTGCATGTACCACCCAGGTATTTTGTGAGTACAAGGCAAGTCTGATGGACCTGAAACTCAAAGCTCAAAGTGCCTGTGCCTGTACCATGTGGGCTGCAAGCACAATATTTCTGCTTGGGGTTTTGCAGACAGAAAAATGGCAACCCTTATCCTATAAGTTAAAAAATATTCTTACTCATAAATTAAAGGATCTCCAATTTTATGCATGTATTGTAAAATAAATAGATACATCAATTTGGACTGCTTAGGTGGCCCTGAAACTTTATGGCAGATGCTGCATGTTAGAATGGCATGTTACTTGTGATAGGACAGTGCGCCTTCCTTCTTAGCTGCAAGCCAAGTTGAATTCCATGGCAGAGTTTTAATTTCTGCTTGTAGTTGTGAAGAGTTTGTTACACAGATATCAGCAAGGCAGGAGAACTGTATGTCCTTACCTATCTCTCATTTGTCAGGAGTCGATAGGAAACATCTGCAAGGCTTGTTCAATCTGTTAACTGTGTGTGTTCATCCAAGCTTAGCTGACAAGTAAAATGTACCAAATAATATTAGACTATGAGTATGACCTTTGCTAACAAGGCAGTTACATCATACACAGTGTGCACTCCAGTGAAAGGGTGTTTTGAAATGGCTCTGTACTATTTAGTCCAGTATAGATAAAGGATAAGCCACATGTTTTCTTGAAAGCAGTCTTACAGTTCATAAAGTAATTTGAGGAATAGGTAATATGGGGAGAATTTTTTGATGGGCACTAATGTTATTTTTAAATGCAGTCTACCTTTTGATTTGTGGAAGGAGAAGTGGGGAAACATGGATACTTTTGTGACCTAGAAGTTGTTGATACTTCTAAAGCACCATGTTTGTGGGTTTGGTGTTGTTTATTAGGAATCTCTAGCATTATAATATACCATTATCTGTAAAAATAAACCTTTAGAAATAACAGTGGTTTTACAGTTTATCCTTTTAAGTACTCTAGTGCAGAGGGTGAAACTTGTAAAAATGATAACCTATGAAAGGTGACATATCATATACATGCTTTTTAAAAACATGGTGTTAATCTTTAGACCTTTATCAAAATTGTGTTCAGACCTCAGCACAGTATTGGCAGTGTCATGGAAGGGAACCCTTCAATGAAGTGGGAGGAAAGGGGTTGTGATATCTTCAGGATGAAAAGAGAGATGCAGAAGGGAAATAAACTGGTAAAACAGACTTGTCTGTGAGGAGTGGTTCTGAAATTTTGAGGTTTAAATTAATAGCTAGTACAAGAAAATTCTGTAAGAAGAAAGGAGTTTGATATACTTCTATTGAAATATTTGTTTAACTATCTTGTTTCAAATGACAGTGTATTTGGATACGCAAAAAAATATGCTTGTTGTGAGAGAAAAAATATTAACCTGACAACAATTGTAGCCCTTGATAGCTTGCTAAAAGATCTTGGTTAAATCTCTTATTAGATTTAGAAAAGATATTTGTTTCCTTTACCAAAATGATAGGTTTAGTGTCTTACAAGGAAATATTTGATAGAAATGCTTTGTATCGTATTATCCATTTGTGGATTAAACATGGCAAGCTGCTGGAAAACACTGTGGTAGTCCAGAGTTCACAACCTTAATCTGATTAGGCTGTTTCTGATGATTAACTTGGACTCCTTTATTTATTTATTTTAAATCTGGGAGATCTTAACTTCTCAGGAGTCTGTGCATCTCCGCTGAAATCAACCTAATCCTGCTAAAAGAACTCTGAATTACAAAATCTAAACCAACTGTGGAGTTCACTGCTTAATGTGGCTCAATGGGAAATAATCTTTCATTGGTTGGGAATGTAGAGGACTGGATACTGAACAGAAAAACCTGATAGTCAGGAGTAGTGTCACTGTATTTCATCAGTGTATTTCTTCAGTGATGTTTTTGGAATAATATGGATCTGATAAAAAGGACCACGTGACACAGGCTGTGCAATACCAATATTCAGATGTTGCTGACCCTGTCAGTGGGAATTGGCAGTGATAAATTTCTACATATTTTGTCATTATTACTCAGTCTTTTTTTTCAATCAGTTCATGTTTTCTGAGCAGGCTACTTCTCATGAGCAGAATGCTTCACTTTGTACATGATTGTTTAATGTTTCAGGTAACTTTTTCACAAATGCATTTTTTTACTGCAGTTTAAAGATTAAATTTTTTATGTGAGAATTAGGATCCATTAGCTCAAATCTGAACTAATACTTTTAAGATCAACCAAACACAGATCACTAAATGAGTTGCTTTCTTATCCTGTCATTGCAGGCAATACATACATTTATCCTAATGGGTTATTTTTTATTGTGAACACCAGTATCTCCAGCAGATCCATTTCCCATTTTTATGTGTTAATGAAAATGTATTCTGTGTTAAGTTTGGGTTGTTTGTTTTGATGTAAAAAGACGTTTGATCATTATTAAACATTTATTGAGCATTTCTCATAACCATTTGAGTTGGAAAATGATGATCAGACTAGATTAGCAAGTTGAAATTTGGTAGATAAACACATGGTACTCATTAATTTAAGTCTTTAACTTTCAGTAAATATGATAATGTTGATTACATTCCAGATTCAGCCAAGATATTTATGCTGTAAGAATTCAATTTCTCGTGTTTTCTTTTATGTCTAAACTCATCAGGGAGATAAATTTACCCGGTGGTTTGGTCAACTGATTAATTTGCTATCCATGTGCACCCACATTTGAATGTTATCCAGAAAAAGTAATGAATTCTTAACTCACTTTTTAACATTTTGTGTCCCATGCACTTTCACTGAAATATTCACTTGTCTGTTACTTTCCTTCTACTTAAATGGATAAAGGAGGATTTTTAATTCCAAACTCATCTAATACAGTTTGTTATCTGAATTACTTTTGAACTGTAATACAGCTTAAGATGATTTAAAGCCAAGTTATTGAAGTAGTTCAGCTTCCAAACATCTGTGGTTGCAAAATGGACTGTCTCAAGCTGCTAATAAGACCCTTTTTTCAGTGTTTCTCCCCGTGTAATAGTCACCTTAGTGCTCTTCTTTGAACTGTAAAGCAGAAATCACCAGATTACGTTGCTAAATACAGGAAGTTTGCATCTAAACTCATTTGTGCCACTGTGCGTCAGTGCAGCTCCCATCCAGTTTTAGAGGAATGCATGTAGATTGTTAGATGAAATGCAGATTTTAGAAGAATGTGTGCTCCCAGCCCAGAATACAAAAACAACAGAAAAGTATTTCTAACTTTCAAAGTCAATAAAGTGGTGAGTATTGCAGCTCCAGCAGTTTGCTCAGATTTCAATTTGAAATATTATTTAAGAGGATAATATTGAGGATGACCTTAATTGTGTAATTTCTAAGTTTTTAGTCTTAATGAGCTCATTTTTCCAATAATAAATTACTAAACTCTACATAAGAAAGCATTCACATTTCAGCCCTGGTGTCTGGTTAGTGTAGCCTCAATTTGTGTTTTCTCTTTTCTTTGACATATAAAAATTCCTCTTGTTCCCCACTAAAGTAGGGAAGAGTTTATTTGTTCATTTGTTTGTTTTGCTAAGGTACTAGTGTTACAACGTTTTGTACACTTACCAACTTCCTCCACACTTTATTTAAGCAAGAAACTTAGGTAAATTGTTATTTAAAGAACAAAAGACCTTTGTACTTTACAAGGTTTTACAAGACTCCTGGCACTTGACTTGACAGAAGAAGTTTCACAAGATCTAGAGGGAAATTGTGCTTCATTCTCTGCAGTTTTAGGTGTCAAACAAGGTTTCACAGGAAGTCACACAGATAGATGTGTTGTTGAGACATGACTTTTCAAATGTATAATTTCAGGAAGAGGAAAATGCCTGGGCTACTGAACTGACCTTGAAGATCAATTGAAATGAAAGTGTTTAAGAATAATAAATGCTTTAGGAATTAAAGGAAAAGCAACTTCCAAAAAGTCTTAATGATGCAGGGGAAGATAAAAATAAAAATAGTTCTGTGTTCTTCTGACAGAGGTAGCACACTGGCCATTGTGGTGTCAAAGGTAGTACTACCTGGAAATGGTTCTGGTGAGCCCTGGAATTCTTGGTCCAAGTTTTTATGTGTGCTGATCTTTAAATTTATTTAAATTAACCGAGTGGTGCAGTTGTACCACTAGGCAACAGTATCTGTCATATAAAGCTTGGTGTAGCAATAACTTAACTGCTTTGGTTTGGTTGATTTTGGTTTTTAAGTTTCTTTAATATTCCATTAACTGCAGAAGAAAAATTGAAACTAAATCTCTTTCCTCTTAGTTCACTGATGGCAATTTTTTTTCTTCCTCCAACTGTTCAGCCATTTCCAGTAACAAGTTGACTGGGGGTTTTTTTGGTTTGTTTTTTTTTTTTTAATGATGCTCGATCTGTCATGTTCATTGCCTAAAATGGGAATGGATCAGCTGATATAGATCAGCTGAAGCCACTGCAAAAATAATTGTTTCCCCTTTCAAGTGCTCCAGCTGGGATGTCACCCCGGGACCAGGTTCTGCTGTTCTCTGAGAAGCACCTATAGGATGCAGAACCAGAGCTGCTTCATTTCTATCTTTGTTTCTGGCAGCAGCTTCAACACATGTGATTCAAGGTCAATTGTTGTAAGAATTGTATGTAGGAATAGGAGTAAGAGTTTAATTTTTATTTATTCTAACTGTGATTAGGTCTCCAGTCTTGATGAAAACTTAGCTGGAAGTCTATTAATAATGAGTTTGGGAATTGTCAGGGCTGAAATGAGGAATAGGCCCTCTATTGATGATTTTAGTATCAAAGTTCATGGTAATGTTTTTAGTTGAGACTGCAGATTTGAGTCCCTTGTAATTTGTTAAGGGTACAGTATAAAAATATAAGTAGATTTTATATGTGGAAGGAATCCCTGTGTTTTTTCTAGGAGGTAAAAATTTGCATAGTTTAAAACTCTTCTACTCTCAGTATTTTGATGAAGCCAAAAAATATACATGTGTTCATAAAAACCACAAATACCACCTCTTGAGAGCCAGGTGCTCAGTAAGTGACCGTGTGTCAAAATCTGTACTCTAGCAGTATATGCAGAGCTGTGCTTTTACAAAGAGGATCTCACTCTGTAGATACAGTGATTTGGGGTGGGGATGCGGGTTGTGCTTTTGGTTTGGTTTTTTGTTGTTGCTTCTTGGTTAGTTGTTTTTGTTTGTTTATTTAATCCTGGACAATGCACTTTTGTTCCAGAATTATACAGACTACTGTAGGTTGTCATGAAACCCATATTTTATTTGATCTGCTTCAGAGGAATTAGTGCAGACATTTCTCAGGTCTTTTTACCATTATTGGTAATAGAGATCCTATCCCTAACAGTCACTTGAGCATGAAGTGCTTCTGGATGTTCATAAAGGTCTTTAACCTGGTCTTTGACTGTATACAGAGAGTTCTTTTACTACAGAACAAGAACTGACTGTTTAATTTTGTTTTGATGTTTGGTACTTCCAGTTTATTTTCAGTGAAATGTAATAGCAGAAAATCAGACATAAGCTTTGAAGAGAACAGTGTCTTCACGAGGTTAATATATGTCACCAACCTGTCTCTGGTGTGTGCCTACAGTCACATTTTACCTCCATGTTAATAACACATTCAGTGTTATTGTAACAAACAATGTGCTGATAAAATGGTAGCATTTAAACTACACAACTTCTTTTCTTAGAGCAGTTATATTATTATGAGTCATCTTTAATAACAGTTGACATGAACCTTGTCACTTTGCAAATTGCTGAACCTTAGAACTCCTGTACACCTAAAAGCACTGAAATGAATATTTAGAATTCCTCCAGATTGACAGTGATGCCAAACGTTTTCTAGGGGAGCTTATTTAGATGGTTTCTTGTGATATGAGTTGTGTGTAAATAATGATTTGCATGGTCTTCTTTTGTCTCTGAACTTTCTTAATTTTAAAAACCTACTGGCATGATTTTCTTCAGCAATTATATTTGTCATTCAGCATCATGTTCACAAATCCTCCATTGCTGACTTGCTCTCTTGTGCAGATCAGCACTGGCTTACTTCACAACTGCATTTTTCTGCTTCTTGTGCATATAAACCAAAGCAGAATTGAGAAAGCTGTGCTTGAGAAAGCTGCCCATGAATGAAAAGGCAGACATGCAGTTTGCTTCACAGAATGGAGGAGAAATATGGGCACTGTGTCAGGGCGTTGTCATTCTGCACAAGACCGCAATGTGACACGCAGCGAGTGTGTGTATGTGTGGCATATTTCTTCCTGGCCTTTTACATGATCGTGTCATGGGGCAAAATGCAGCAGCCAATAACCAAATTCTGCTGGCAGAGTCTCCTTCCAGCTTTGAGTGTTTTCAGGTATTCACAAATGTTGCAAACCAGGATATGAAATGCGGGATGAGAGTTAACATCCCTACTCAATTGAAGCAAGTTTTTGGAAAAAATGAAATCACTAACAGATGTGAAGGGCAGGCGCCCATTTCATAACCTCAGTGCGGATGCACTTGATATGGGGAATATAAAAAAGGACATCCACTGAACCAAACATAATGCAATTCAGCCATAGGTTAAAGAAAGGTCATTTTCTTGCCTTGTTGGCTGGAAAGACAGCAGAGCTCTAACATATAATTGTGTTCTGTGACAGTAAAAGGAGCCTTTTGGTGCTTTGGGAAAGAAAAGTGACATTTTTCTTGCTCATGAGAGAAACACAGCTTCACATTAAACGTACACTACAGTGCTCCCAATGTAAATAAAATTAACACGGGTGGAATTGTTATCCACACAACATCCCTGAGGAAAAATGATTCACCAAGACAGCAGCACAGCCTAACAATAAGGCAAGGATAATGATTCTGATTTTTTTTAAATGTGGCTAGTGTAGATGTGTGTGTGTGTGTGTGTGTACACACGTATAAAAGTAATGGACAAGAGCCACATATTTCAGTTTTGTCCTTCTCTCTCTTTCTCCTTGCTATGATTTCTCAGCTGAAGAAAGAGAACTGAGCTAAATGGAGTCATTGTACAAGTGCTAGGGAGAATGTGTTCTTGCCAAGTACTTTAGCAGGATGATCATAGTGATGGTAATATATTAGATATATTATATGATGGCTTAAGTAGCTGAGAATTTTGAACACTTATTCCAAAAACTGAAGTGTGGCATGGTTTCCTTTTTCCCATTTTATGTACCCATGGCATGGTTATAGTCATCCTGGTCTCCCTTGGAAGTCATTGGGGATACAGAGGCTATTGATTTCTTTCCAAAGGTTCATCTTCCTTCCAACACTCAAACAGAAGAGTAGGACTTGATTTTTAGACATCTCTGTTTAATTTTGTGTTTAGTAGGAAAAATCAGTTGCAGCAAAGTCCCATCTACTTTTGAATTGAAATTGGTTATTGCAGAATACCAGTTTCCAAAAAATGTGTCTGCACCAATCCCTCTTGTAGTATTCTTGAAAAGGATATTGTGGATAGTGCAACCTGAGTTAGGAGAAAGGACAGCGTCTGTTCCAGAAGCACTTACACTGAAAGAAGACATGGAGAAACAGCTCTAGCAACGGGGGGGAAAAAAGGATATAAGTTAAGATTTCAGAGGCTGATATTAAGAATAGGTAAGAAGATTTCAATTTCAATTTACCATGTTAGAATTGTTTAAATGTAAAATGAGTACCTCCCTGTTAATGTATTTCTGCAGAAGACATGCTGTATTTTATGGAAAAATAGCTTACAAAGATATAATCAAGAGGCTACTTATCATGAGAGTGCAAAAACTGTCCATGATGTTAATAGGCAGAATATGTAAAAATTTGAATAGTGCTTAAATGATAGAAATTATTTCCTGTTCTGAAGCCCAAATAAAAGAAGGCCTGGGCATAAAAGGAAATAACCTTCCACTTACACACTAGAGGCATGATTGTATGTTTTTAATCTGTTACATTTCCATACGTAGGTGAGCCTTCAGGCACAGAGCTAGGGAATATTCCTACACCTCAGTGCCAGCACTACTGCATTGTCTTTGTAAAGTACTGAAGAAAATTGTGTAATCAATTTGCAAAAGCTGTAAGGTTGTGGATGGACAACTTAAAATAATCTCTGCCACAGACTGCCACAAAGGCTCCCACAGACTGGTAAAAATGGATAGATGCATAATATACTTCCAGTTTGCACTACAGAAGACTCTTGGTACTTGCAGGAGAAATTTCTAGCAAACATTCATTACAAAGGATTCTCTATTGAAATGAGAACAAAGGTTCCACTAGAAAGATCTCTGAGGATTCAGATGTACCTTTTCATAGGTGACATGCTGATACAAGCCAGTTCTCGAGGGGTTGCATCAAGGCATAAATCAGCGGTAATTTCAACCCTGCAAGATCATAGCACTATCATGAACAGAAAGAAAATCAATCTGACACCAGCTCAAATAATAGCGATTCTGGGAGTCACAGTATATAGTACAAGTCCACTGGGAGGGTCTGCTTGTCAGAACAATGGCACTTGAAGACACTGAATACTTTGACAGACATCAAAGCAAGAAGAAAAGGAACAGAAAGATCACTTCTCAGGTTGCTATTTGCGTGACTGACACCATCATGCCTGAGTGGGACTTCAAATGAGGGTGAGGCAGATGTTGGTCCTATGGTCAGGCAGTAGTCAGGTCTTGCAAAAAGTACTTCAAATGCCTGAAAAGCTTTTTAAGTTTTAACTTAGTAGGTGATGTCAGAACTGCATAATAATTGATGGTATTTCTTCCCAGAGTTAGAAGAGCAAAAGTTAAGAAAGCTATCTAGGAAAAGACTGAAAAGTTCACTTTCAGTGTGCAGTAAATAATGATGGCTTCATAAAAGTTCTTATCTCTACTGTTTGTCTGAGGAGTAGACAATACTAAAGAGGTGCTGATAATATTTAAGAGAATATGTCCCATTAGCAATCTTCAACTGGAGTTGAGGAGCTGGTATCAGCATTTTGTTTCAGAGATTTTTATTAGGTGGGTTTTTTGATTTTGCAAGTGGAAATGAAAATTACTAAGGCCTCCTGAGATCTACCACAACAGCTTGTTGCTTCCAAGGTGGGGGGGGGGAAACCTACCATGAAAATTGTGACCTTGTTCACGGTGATGTCAACCGATGAAATCTTTTGTCTCATCAAATGTGATGATACTTGCACTTCTTCATAGTCCATAAATACTCTCATGGATGCCTAGTTTGTGGAAAGAGGACTTCTTTATTCCAATTAGGGAAAATAAACTTGTTGACAAAATTGTTAGCTGAATATTTTTAAACATCATTGCCAAGGCAGCCTAGTATCAGTGGCAATCTAATACCTGAACAGTGGTTTAGATGTTCCACAGTATTGATGTGTTGTAAATTGTTCTCATGTGCTAAGCTTACTGTGATGCAAAATTTAAATTAGAGGCTCGAAAAATTAATAGTATCTACACAGAGCATGTTCTTTTCAATTTTTGTAATCTCTGAGCAGCTAAACCTGATTTTAAAAATTACTTTTTTGCTAATTAAGCCTTACTGTGTCTTCTTAATTAAGCACACAGTTGGAAGAGAGACATAGCAATGATTATCTCAATTTGATGGCTATACAATTTGCATTATCAAAAAATAACCGAAGCATGATTCAATTTTCTTGTCACATATAAATGAATATACTACTTGCTCCATGCCAACGTATTTTAAAACAGTGAACCCTCCAAAGCTTATTCCTAGATGAAATTAAGATGCCGTTTTTCCTACTTGCATAAACACAAGTACGTGTACGCCTCACTGTTGTATTATATTGTTGGATAATAGCACTTAGTGTAGATATATATATATAAAAACATTGTGATATTACTTGCCTCTTTAGTTCAGAAGAAAACCAAAATTCAACTGTATTTTCATAGAACTCAGTTACTAAGTGGAGTATTCTAATTTTAGGTCTTTACAATGCAAAATATGCTCTTGCCAACAGAACGCTAATAATAAGGCTGGAGAACAATCTGAGGTTCCATTGAGAAGCATTTTAACACTTCATCTGGATGTATTTAGTATAAAGGAGTGCCTGGGGTATATTGGAAATACCCTATACAGTGAGAGGAAGCTTAGTTGTCCCAAGGATTCTTGAATCTGAGGGGGAACATTTCCTTTTCTTCAATTCTATTGTCTTTTTACAATGTCTTTTACTAAGAAAATACAGCTTTGACTATGCATCCTTCTTGGAGTAAAAAACTACTTCTGAGAGATCCATATTGGAATATTGATCCTGTAGTCTCAACCTACACTCTCATATAGGCAAAGCTTCCTTTACCTCTTTCCCTATATTGTCCCTGCCATACAGTTGGGAATTAAGCTGCAAAGGCATTAGATGACTTGCCCATGTTATGGACCAAATGTCCATAGATATCAAGCACTTGACTAGTTTTACTTAAGCCCAGACTTCATGTTGTTCATGATTTTCTAGTTGCAGTGTTTCACAATGTTTCCGTTTTCTGAGAGGACAAAATGTTCACACCAGGAGTTATTCTGCAATATAATCAGAGCAGTGTTTCCTAAAGTACAGCCCTTGAGGAAGACTTGGTGTTCAGGAGATATTCTGAACCTGTCCAGAACGTATCACTCCAAATTGGGGATGTGCTTTGTCCCACAGGAGTAGAGCTTGATCTTTTGTGCTTGAATCTCACTAATATCAAATGGTGAGTTTCCAAAAGAAAACATTAGGGACTTGTATGATTTTTACAGTCAGTGGCAATTCTCCAAGTAAAGTGAAGGGCACATGTTGGCCAAGAATTCTGTATCACAGTTGAGTAGCTGACATAACGTATGTTTTTCAGATCACTTTCAGTCTTGCCATATGCCACAAAATCCTGCAACAACCTGACTTTCTTTACAATTTTACTCTGCAGTGTTTTGTCTCTGAAACTTTGGATAAAATGGGCGACACTTCGAATTACTCTATTAACTAGAATTAAATTAGACTTTGACTAATTTTAAATGAAAATCATTAAATGTGAAAATGAACCTTATTCCACTTGCATCTATCACCATGACATATAAATGTATGAGCCAGTGTAATCCATCCATAAGTTAAAAGAGCACATCCTCTAGGGAGTGTGTTAAACCCATAGCATGTCCCTGAAAACTCTGTTCTGCATTTTTTGCATTTACATGTCTGATTTAGAATGATATGTAAAAAAACATATAGTAAGATTGTCATCTTTTATATGTGCATCTCTTCTTTTTCAGAGGCACTACGTAGCCCACCTGCAAGAATAACACAGTGTCTCATCATTTCACAATCTCACTCACTCCCAGAGAAATACTGTTTACCTAGTGATCCATACATCCTTGTGTCATCTTCAAACACCTTTTGATGTGTTAATATTTTATGATCCCCAGAAAATGTTCATGTGACTTTTGTTTATTTGTTTGTTTTTTTTAAATTCTCTCTCTTCAGTCCATCTTCTAGGGATTGTGTTCTTGATTTTTGGATTGAGATTTTTTCCTTCCAGTGGAAAGTATTATCTACTTCCATCCTCCTTCCATATTTCTTCATAGTGCTTTCTAATTCCATGCATCACATAAAAACATAATTTGGTCCTGCTCTACTGCTGCTCAACTCTGTGTATAACTGTTCTGAAAAAATAGAACTTTAAGGGACTTCCTTTGTTTATAATCTCTAGACAAATATTTGAGGGATATATTTTCTGAAGGTATGTACAAGGTCAGAATATTTTTACTTCTTTTTCTTGGTATTGCATTTCTTAAAGGTTTAAATCAAGAGTGTTTGTTCTGGTTTGCCTTTCATATTTTACAGTTTTGTATTTCAGAAAGACCTGCAGAATAAAGGTGCTGTTCTTTTTGCCTTCAGCAGTCCAGAGCTGATATACCTGCTTAGTAGTTCATTTTCAGAAACTAGTGGTCTGAAAAGGCAATAAGCAAATGGTAGCTTTCAGATAAGGGTATGTGTTGAAAGAAAAGAAATATAGGAGAGAACAAGGACAGTTCCTTGGTTATATTTTAGCATTATAACTGCAATTACGTTTTAATTCTAAATGGTCTGGAATATCTGAATATTAAACATAATGATTAGTTGAGGCCAACAGAGGTTACAATTCTTCATGTTTTTGCTCTTCTACACTTCTGGAAGACCCTGTTCTGCTACATGATACTCATTAGCAACCGTAACCTGACCTCTCTAAATAATTCTGGACTTACTGGTAACCAACTGGGTATGCCACTGGTGATTTGACGGGGCTGATGGTGGGTAATCAGTATGGAAATTTGTTCATTAAATGGGCACCCTATCAGAGCAGCCTATTAAGAATTTATAAAAAGCATTATTAAAGTAATGTGATCTCTGTGGCATCGCTGGGTTTGAGTGCAAAGCCTCTATGCAGCATAAATGCATATAGTGGGTTTTGTTATAAAATACCTCTGGCTGAGCACATGCACTGCAAACAGCCCCATCCCAGGCTCCCTCATAAGCCAGTTACCCCCATGTTCCTGTGCTCCTGAGCAAGTGGGCTTCTGATCTGAGCAGCACAGGAGAGTTACGTGGCCAGTGGGAAAGAATCTTGATGAAAGTGATATCTGAAAATAGTTTCTAATAACACATACACTGTGCATTTAGAAAGTTGCATAAATCATACTTTAAAATCCATATAGATCTATATTAGCTCCATTACTTCAAGTGGTATTTTCCCGTCCAATAGAGCTTTTTGACTTTTTTGCATTTGCAAAAGTGGTTCATTGGGAATTTAAATGATCAGTTGTGTATTCTTCTACAAAATCAGCTGTAAACTGCATACAATATCTGTTTTAAAGTATGGTTCAGAATTACCTGCTATTCAGTGCCTAAATATGTATTTCATATATTTATATGTTTATAGTTACCTATAATATTTTTGTTACATATTTTGTGAAACCTTTCAATGACAGAACAGTGATGGAAAGGGCAACGAAGTGCTACTTGTGAGGAGGAGAGCATTAAGACACTTACAGAAAGGTCACTTACAGGAACTGTAAGCTTTTATGAGACTTTATCATTTTGCTGACAAGGTCAACTTGATATTGATCGTCCGCGTGTTTTGTTTAGTTACTTGAAAGACAGTTATTTGAAGAAACCTATGTAAACATCAAGGCAATATTCTTTATACTCCTACCCTATTTCAGCATTTTGACTTGCTTACTTGTGTTTCTCCAAACAAAATATGAAATAAGGGGCAAGTATTTGATTGCCAGTGTTTAAATTCAGGTTATCATAATGTAACATCATTTGTTAAATTAAACTGATTCTTTCACTGTAGAAAAGCTTGAAGATTTGATCTGGTTTTTTAATCATGTATTTCTGATGCATAAAAGCTTTTTTTTGATGAAAAATTTGATGAAGTATTTTTCCAGTTCTTGCAAACGATTTATCACCTGCTTTCATGTCAGGCCAGATAGCTGTGGGTTTATGACACATTCATGCCCTAAGCAAAGGCAAAGGAAGCACAAGCTTAGTCCCTGTGTGAAAGGAAGCCAAAGTTTACTGTGATCTTTGGCACTCTGGTGCTGTATCTCTTGCCCTTACGTGAGCCTTTAGCACTGCTGAGTTTTAGATGGCTTTGGTACAATTGGGGTGGGGAGGGAAGAGTTGGCCAGGGGAGCTGAAGATTTTCTTCCTTCAGGTGGTGAATGAGTAGGTGACTTGGGATGTGTCTGCATTACATCTGTATCCACATCCTTCCACTATAAAGGATATAAAACTTCGTGCTGAGTCTTTCTGGTCGTGTGACTGGAGATGACTCCAGCCTGGTGCTGTAGTGACTTGGTGTTCAGCAAGTTGGGAAAAGTTGAGCTGTGGCTTCACACACAAAGGCCTTTGCATCCCTACAGCTGGAAATGTGGGTACATATGGCATTGGCAGAAGTAGCATCCCCAAGCAGGGGCAATGTGGTGTTAACCTGTGATATTCAGAAGTTGGTCATATTTTTTAATCATTCTTGCCCTTATATAAAAAGGAATAATAAAATCACAGCTTTTAAGGGGATATTTCATGGAGCTTTTACATGGATTTAGAATTGAAAGAATGCACATCCTTTACATGAGAAGGTAGCACATATGAAAGTACCGCAGTGAAAGAGAAGACCTAAAATATGTAATGAATCTAACATTAATTGCTTACATTAAATGATTTGGTCTGTCTGGTGCCTTGGTTAACATAATTAAAGATATTCCTGTTACAAACAGTTCTCACAAAGTAAAGACTTTGGTTATTAAACCTTGTTTTTAAAGAATAAAAATAAATCTTCCTGAAGTAGTTGGTTTGCTGCAGCTTAAGTTTAACAGGTCTCTGTGCATCCTAGTAATTTTTTTATTACTTGTTCAAAAAAATAAAAAAAATCACTTGAAACTTCCCACAAAACAGATGCACAGCATCTTGTAGGAGGAACTTGTGTGTTTTGGTTTTGTGGGTTTTTTGTTTATTTGTTTTTTTCCAGTAATGAGCTAAATTTGTCAGATTCATCGTTTTGTGCTTTCGAAAGCAGGATGCACCACGTGCGTCCGAGGCTGCTTGCACTTGCTGCCTTCGTGGCAAGATTTATTTCTTCTCTGCTGCATCTTCTTAATAGAGGCCTTTAATTTCTCCTTGTTTTCTTCTGGCTTCTGTAGCTTCATCTCCATTTATTCTGTCAGAAATAATGCATTTGGAAGGCTTTTTCCTGTCAGTAACCATTTCTACAGAGTCGTCAATTCATTTTTTAAGCCAACTCTGTGCTTGTAAGTCAGAGCACCTTTGTGCTCTTCTGTCGCTAGTAAAGCAACTCACCACAATAAGTACTGAACCTAGGCAATAATAGGCAATGTTGGCAAATAACAGTAAATTATTTATGTAAGTAGCTTTGGAGAAGCAAATATTGCTTAGTAGTAACTTGTCTGCAGGAGCATCTTAACACCGACTTGATACAGTGTGATCAATCCAGAACCCAAATCCCTGTGTTCAGTGCTGCAGCCCATGACACCCTTGTCAGCTGGCCTTGGTCTCTGGCAGCTTCTTGGTTCTTCTTTCTTGTTTTCTCTCTCTCAAAGAGTTTTTTATTGACTTACGTGCTTTCAAGCCCATTTTGCTACGTAGGAGACATGAACTGCGTTTTTTGGTTGTTGTTTTTTGGGTTTTTTTTAAAATGCTGTTGCTCTTTATCCTAAAGTTCTGTTTGCTTCTGAAGAGCTGTTCCATCTCAGGTTAAAGGGATGGATATAACTCTCTGAGTTTTAGTGTTTCAAGCAAATACTTGCCTTTAACCTCTTTCTTCAGATAATCTCCCAAAACATGGGGAAAGCAAGGCATGCACTCCATGGTATTACTCCTACTGCAGTGATCTGTCTCCCTTCCTCCCTCCAAGGGTTCTGAGAGCCTGGATTTTGTTTTTCTGTTACTGTGTTAGAAGTTTTATTCCCTTTCCACATCACGTGCAGTGTTTTCCCCTCCTCTCAGGAAGGTGATCCTTTCAAAAGTATTGGGAGGACACACAAACAGGAGATGAAGGTTTGCTATACTGGAACACAGTGACAACTACCATCACTTGTTTCTCAAACATTCAGACAGTTTCAGAAGTTAGTCATCTCTGTAACCCTCTAAGAACAAGTGCTTTTTATGTTTCTCTTATGTGTGTTTTCCCTTTTCCTGTGTTGCTTTCGGAGATTCCGATTGTATGCTCACAATGGGCAATGTGTGGGGTTAAAAGTCCTTGTTGCAGATGGGAAACAGGCTGATATCAAACTGAGTATTAAACTTACTTAGCTCAGCTGCTGACCTTAAAATCATTAAGAAGCTGTGAGCAATTGCTTTTTAATTAAGCAAAATCCCTTTGAACTTCTGTGTTTTTCTTGGCCTTCCAGCAGTAATGTTTACAGGCGCCTTTTTTTTTTTGTTACATTTGCTTTTCTAGGTTAATAATATCTGCTAATCTAAAAGCCAAACAGAGTTCCCTGTTTGTGAGCCGTGCTGCTGTAAAAAGTGTGCTCTGTTATTTCCCACCGAGTTTGTCTTAAAAATTAGTGATGGAAACAGCTTAGTGAGGGCAAAGATGCAGGACAAGTGCACCAGTTGCATGTGCAGCTGCAATGCACTTGATTTTAATGAATATGTTTGTACAAATACATGTGCAAAACTCAAACTGCAGTTTGGGAGGTTCCATTGAGGTTCTGTGAAGTCCCATGTTGGTAGGAGTTTAGGTGGGAGATGCAAAGGAAAAGAGGTGTTGTACTGCAGGGTACAAGCTTCTTCCTGTTGAAATGTCCACACAATCTAAAAGAAAGTGTCCATTTCTGAACCAGCTTATGCTTTTGTAGAGTGACAGTGTGGTATGTTTTATTTCTAACAAGTTTGGTGGTTTTCCAAAGTTTGAAGTCTCTTATTCTTGATTAAATGTAGCTTAATTTACAGCAGAATATTTCAAAAGGGTGAACTTTCTGCTTTCTAGGCTTCATATTTTAAAAGTCATAAAATACTATTTTCACTTAAGATAAATATGCATCCCTTTAGAGAAATAGTAACTGTTCCATCTTAGCTTTAATACCACATATAAGTTGTAGCATATCTTATGCATAAGGTACAGTTGTTGCTTCGTCTAATAGGACAGTACTTAAGATTTGGTTTTAATTTTTTTCCCTCAAGTAGCTTTTTTTTCTATTTTTAAAACAAAAAAACCCCAGTGAAATATGACATGTTCAGTTTCTTTCCTGAATTATAGTGATATTAATACAATTTAATTGGTTTATATAAACTAAAAATAAAATTTGGCCTTTCTATATCATGTCTGAAATGGATTATTGTTTTTGGTTTCTTTTTCCAGGACTGTTTCCTTAAGGCGTTCCAGTTGCTTGTTTTCATGACTTTGAGCCTATTTAATCAGAGATGGAGCAGATGGACTGCAAACCCTACCAGCCACTGTCAAAAGTTAAACATGAAGTGGATCTAACTTACACAAGTTCTTCAGATGAAAGTGAAGATGGGGGAAAGCAAAGGCAATCTTATGACTCAAGAGAAACTCTGAATGAATATAGCCAAGAGCTAAGACTTAATTATAACAGTCACAGCAGAAAAAGAAAAGCCATTGACCAGTCCACACAAGGTAAATCATTTATTTTATCTACTAATTATGGTTATTACTTAATGATTATTTACTATGAAACAGTATCATGTTGTCAGCAGATGAGCAAACATTTTGTTCTTAAAGGCTTGTGCTGTCAACCTGCTTTTCACCTATATTTAAATATACCATAATATAAAAAATTTAGGAAAAAAAATTTCTTTTAAGTAAAATTGATTTTTTTGGCAGGACAGGCTGAGTGGTATTCTGGAAATCATCCCAAGCTAGCTATAGACAAATATATCTTTAGTAGGAGCTACTCTTCTTACTAATGGTCACTGAGTATTTATTACCTTTGTATATGTTGGGTGCATTCTGGTATAAAAATCAATGTTGAGGCTGCAGATTATACCTGCTTCTGCTTACAAAGCCTGTGAATTCATTCAAATGCAACAATTCTCTTGACATTTCTAATCATATCAATAATCAAGTAATTTTAAAGGTGAAGAGAATTAGCGTATTGTAAGGAAAAACCTGACAGTTGAGTTTCTATTTTAGCCTTTTGCATGATAAGGACAAAGATTTGAGCACTTATGATAGTTGAACTAAGGTCAGGAAAAGCTACTCTTTGGTTAGAGATGAAAGCTAAAGACTAAAGAAATGGAAGGATTGAGGAGAATTTACTGCACCATTCCCTGATGGACTCATGTAAACCCACGTGCTGCATGTACAGACAAGTGGCTTGACTGCTGCTTTCAGCTCTGTCACAAATTCAGGCAGGATGGTGGGGCAGGAAGAATATTTTTAGGAATCAGAGTGTGTGTCAGAAGCAGTGGGAGTCCTGTCCCCTTAAAGGTAACAGCAGAGGGATTCCAGGGGCAATCCCTCCCTGCTCCTCAAGGAAGTGGTTGAATTGCATTACAGTGTGGCCAGTGCTTCTCAGCTAAAAATTTTAGTATTTATTTAAACAAACAAACAACTCATAAGCAAACAAACTAACCCAAAACCCCCCAAAAAAGCCACATCAAAAACCCACGTACACAAAGCAGCCCAGTCCCTCAGTGCTTACTCAGAAAAGCCTTCTCCAATTTTCTGAATATAAAAATAAATTTTTTACAAGAAAATGAAAAAAAAAATAAGCTTTTTGAAGATGGAAAATTTGTCTCCTCTGTGATGTGTAAATTAATGTAAAATTTAGAAGGGCTGTGCTACATAGCTATTACAGCTTTTTTGTATTTTGCTGCAGATATTCTGACTCAAGTTACTCTTTTAATACTTTCATAAACTGAAAGTACCTATAATTCATGGCTGACAGAGATAGCCTCAATCCATCTGTATATATTCCCTCCAAAGAGTTACAAAACTGCAATTTTTGGAAAGAAGAAGTCACGAACACAGATTTCAACAAAGTACTGTATAGAAAGCTTGACTTAGATATGTTTGGGTTTTGTGACTTTTATCTTGAACATGGTATGAGAGTTTGGTTAACTGAGATATATATGGATGTATTTTTGTACCTGGAGATGGTGTAAATATACTTGTAGATCTACTTAGAGCAACTCCCTCATTGCTTGTCACTGTGGCTGTGAAAGGATAACATCTGCAGGGACCAGGGCCTTGAAGAGCTCCCTGTTTGCGACACTTTGTTGTTATTGATATTCATGTCAGCTGTAGCATCACTAGCTTGGGCACATATAAAAGGGTTGCAATCACACTACTGTAGGCATAAGAAACCAGCCTCTGTGTCATGTTGAATTTATTCTTCCAGAACATTGCCTCTGAAAGCAATTGCATTAATAATTTTGGCCAAATTAGTGTACATTTCTGCAAGAAGTTGTCAGGCATGAACTTACCCCACTTATTCAGGACTGACCTGTAAGGAATCAGCTATGTGTTTGTGCAGACCAACAGGTATTTTGCACTCATGTTGTAAGATGAAAAAACAAACAGTAAGTATAGAATTGATCTGTTCATTGAACAATGATTTTTAGGTACTGTTCTTCAGGTCTAGTACTCATGTCACTCATGGAGAGTCCGGTGCAAGATAAATTGTGTGTCTGGAGTTACTTAAATCAGAAACTTGCAGTTACCAGACAATTCAAGATTTAAGAAATAACATCACAGTTTCAAGCCAAACAAAGTTTTACTGGCTAACAACTGAATGGGAGCAGATACAAAACTCTCCTGACAAAGTGTCATTGACTAGTAAAGAGTCAGTGCTAAATGCATAATGTGTACATCTAAAAATGCATTCTCTTAGTCACTGGAGCATTCAGAATCCTGCTTGTCTGAAGATATGTAAATCTGCAATATCTCATCCTGGCAAGAAGATTTTATGAAGTGAATTTCTGGCAGACCCGATATCATGTAGTTTGGAGATATTGGCAAACATAGTAAATTAATTCTTGGAAGAATTGGTAAACACGTTGTTTTGTACTTGAAAGAGATGGGGTAGAATTGGCAGAAGTTGTCAGAAATGTTGCTCTTGCTGGGAAACTCATTGATGGACTTGGCTGTGCGGGGAAAAAAGTTCTCATAGTTGTACTATACATAGATTGCACCTCAAGCTTATTTGTGACGTGTTTACATAATTAGAACTGTTTTCTTCCGCAGTTTTCTCTGTTTCCACTAAAGCAAATATGAAAGGACCTGTACTCTACAAATACTGGCAATACAGAAAAGCTTTCTGGCTTTTAGGTTAATTATAGATTCGTAGAAAACACTGGTTTAGGGGAATGAATTCCTGATAGGATAAGCATCTGGGATCGAGTCACTGGCATGATAAAGTTTATTGATCGTTAACAATATGAGCATACGGCAGTAAATTTCTGGTTAGACAAACGTGTATTTCCTGGCAAGATAAATATATTGAACTGCATTATGGGTAAGGCAAAATGGAGTTGTTCCATTGGAGGATCCAACAGCAAATATTTTCTGGTAGATCTATGTGAGAAAATCATGTTTACTAGTATTCTAAGAAATGACATCTTAGAATGCTTCACAAAGAATCGGCCTACTCTGCTTTTAGCCCAAGAAATAAGGAAAACCTTTTTCTGGACAAAAGCTCCAGAGTGGTGACATAAGTAATGTTTTGTAAAACAGGTATATGAAATTATCTTCAGGAGAGCAACAGATCCAGCTAAATGTTCAAAATCTTCCTCAAATGAACTCCATTGGCTCCATAGAGAGACCTGGGTCACAGTGTGAGAAAGCTCTTCTGCCTAAGGCCACTTCTGTCTCATCCTGTCTTTTTAGGCTTACTGCTGTTGTCATCCAATTCTCATTTCTGCCCTCTGTTACATCCTAGCAATGGTGAGGACACAGAGGCAATAGAAATGTTTTAATGCTGAACAGCACTTTCTTTCCTTAGAAGGGAAAAGCTCCATGTGAGGCTCAGAAATAGGCGGTCTGTTTTGCTATGCATTAAAGTTCAGCAATTTTCAGCTTACCAGGAAGGAACATTTAAACACATGTAGCTCTTAACATCATATGACCGGTCAAAACCAGTTTTACTTATCATCCTAGACATAAATAAAAGGCGTGCTGACAAGCACTGGTAGGAAATTGTCCTGTCAGGAAAATGTCATGGTGGTGGTTTGTCATCTGTGAAGTGGCAAAAGCTTTTTACATAATAACCATATTCTACTCAGGTTCTAGAATTATGTAAATCCACTCAGGGCAGCAGATCTGCTTTGTGTCTGTACCAGGGCCATGGAGAGTTGAATTTGGTCTGTATGTAGCATGTACTTTTTGTTTCAAATATTTTATTTTTAAATTATGTATAAAGGTAAAAAAGCCTTTTTTAGTTTCACCCCTGAATCTGTTGTGTATAAGACAAGAATGATAAACTAACAAACCACAATTTGTGGTCCTGTGAGCTCTCACAGATGAAGCTGATGCCAGCAGAGTGACTGTGATTTTTTATTTTTTTAATAGAGATTTGGAGCACTTACCTGGGTGAATTTAGGACTCCGGGCTTATAAATTTCCACAATTAATGAAGGGGAAAATTTTACTGGGAAGCACCCCAAACTCTTGTTTTTAAGAAGTAGAGCTCAAGTACAATCAATGGTAACTGTTCTACCCTGATGGAATAGCACTGCCTGCTAGTCACTATCAAAATAAAATATCTATTTATTGACATGCGAACAGGACACAGTAAAATGCATTTTTTATGTTTGCAGCTGGAAGGGAGGTCATTAGTTTTGAGAAAGACAAGAAAAAGAATGTCAAAAGAGAAAAACTCTTAAGAGAACTACTGCCATGCAGCCTTTTAGAAATGTGGTAGTTTGGATTTCTTCAGCAGAGTAGTTATTTACATCTCTCTTGTTCCCTATGTTTTCTTTATGATGAGATTTTTTGGTTAATGAAGGGATTTTTTTAATCTTTAAGCTTTATAATTTGTTCAGAGCTGTGCCTTGAGCTGTTGTGGAAGGTGATTGTAGCACAGCAGAATGAAGCATTCCTGAGTACTTTAAGAGGAAGGTAGGAACAGGTTGATTACAAATGAAAGCAATTATTTTTGCAAATAGTTTTTCTTGAATGCTATAATTTAAGGAAGAAAAATTAAAAGAAAAATAGAAGACTTCTGGTAATGTACTATTATTAAAATAATAGGGCTAGTATAAAAACTGGTGAGGTATTTTGTATTACTAGAATCTTTTTTCTCCTTTTTTTGCAAATGCCAGACACTTACATTTTAGACTTTTAGTGTTGTTTGCGGCATTATTTTGCTAATTTTAGAAAATCTTCTGAGAACTTGATTTAAGCACGTTTTGTACCTGTACACTTTAGAGCAGAGACTTGAGGCATAATAAAGAAGTGATGTGTGTTTGAGTGCACACAGTTTCTCCCTTGTACTGTCTCATGAAAGGGACTCAGCTCTCAGTAGAGGGTGATTTAAAGGTCCTTCAGATTTCTGGGCTGTAGACTAGCGGAAGGAAGCGATAGCTAATAAGCTCCATCTCCTGCTGCTGCGTGTTACACCATCTGCTCTGAGTGTTTATGAGCTTCATGTTGTCCAAAAAAAAAAACATATGAGGCAAAGTAAAAGACTCCACACTCCTAAAGTTTTAGTGCATTGTCCCCTCCTATATTCCCATACACAAATAGGGATTCCTGGTGTGCTGTGCTTTGTTTGACTGTCTGTGTTCTAATCACGTTGATGTTACTGTCTCCCGGAGAAAAACAGTGCCATGAGCAGTTCCCTGTGGCTTCCTGGACTGAAGCCTTCTGCTCTGTGGGGAGTATCTGCAAACTCTGAGGAAAGGAAAAGCAGCACTTAGGTTCAGACCCCCTCTGGATATTCTTTCTTGATATGCCAAGTAATTGGAAATCTCTCTCCCTGGAATAACTGGGGTGAGGAAACTGTATGTTTGTGCCTTCATTTAAAATCTCACGGGGCGAATGCTTTTGCTTCCCTTCATCAAATCAAAATACGTGAGGAAACTGAATGTGCAAAGACACTTTTTTTCCCATGAGTGGGTGCTCAGTTCCTAGATTACAAAAGTGTTACAAAAGCTTGTAACCTGCTGTCACCATTCCTGTAATGCTGCTTTCAATCCCGTCTTATCATCTCAGTGAAAAAATGCCTCATATGATCAAAAGTAGTTTCATTCTCATAAGTAATTCTTCTGATTTAAAAAGTGAGTATCCAAGAGAGGGGGAAAAGTGAGAAAAAAATACAGAGAGAGGAAATAAACTAGAGAAGGATCACAGTGCATTTCAAATACCCTGCTAACAAATCTCATGTAAAGAATAAAATAATTCTCCAAATGTTACACAAGCTTAACAATCCATTTGTCAGTGCACAGATATAAACTATCCTCGTTTCCATTCTCTTCTCTGAACTACCAGTTTTCCATGGTATCGAATGCCAGAAATCATAGAAATAAAAATCAGAAGGGCAGAGTAACCCAGACAGTGTAACAGAAACCAAGGTGTATGTGGATGCCCAATCCCTGGAAGTGCTCAAGGGCAGGTTGGATGGGGCCCTAAGCAACCTGATCTGGTGGGTGGCTTCCCTGCCTATGGCAGGGGGATTGGAACTAGATGAGCTTTAAGGTCTCTTCCAGCCCAAACCATCCTATGATTCTATGAGATATGGCAACCTTTACTGTAACTTGTGCCCAATACTAATGGAATATGGAGAGGAGAGGCTTAAACTTTTGAATTAATGTTTTGGAATTCTTTTTGTCAAAACCTGGAATTATATTTGTTAAATATTCTTGCTATATTAATAGAGCCTCTTTGGACACTTAAAAGTGTCCAAGATGATGTCATAAGTTAAAAGATATGAACAAGTATGAAGACAGAGTGAGGATGTGGGTGTCACAGAGCTTGGGAACCAGAGCATGGCTCTGTCCCTGCCCTACGAGCTGTTTTAATATACATACTCATGCTGTGTCTTTCATGTCACTCTTGTCTGAAACAAAGAAGAGCTGTCATTTTCTGGAACTAGAAATCTGGTTTGCTTATCTTCATTTGTAGAGCAGATGCTGAAACAAAATAACATTTCTTCCCAGGGTTTCTCATTTATGTATCTGTCAGAAGGT
Organism: Neopelma chrysocephalum; assembly: GCF_003984885.1. NCBI lineage: Eukaryota > Metazoa > Chordata > Aves > Passeriformes > Pipridae > Neopelma > Neopelma chrysocephalum. The sequence continues at coordinate 301,761 of NW_020897734.1, forward strand.
TTTGTACCTCTCAAAATGAAGAACTGTCAAGAAGTAGCTCAGTGAGTCAATGACATTGCTGCATATCCAGATAAACAGCAGGGTGGGTGTATCCTAACCCATATAGAGCTTGAATTAGTTTTTCTTTGGAGAATGAGACTCAAATACTTCTGACCTAGTGTAGGTCTTTATGTGAAGTAAATTGCAAATGTCATTTAAAATCTAAGGTTCTCTTTTCAAAGTTTCAGTTTTGTTGGAAGCTGTTCAAAATCAGTTTCCTGCTGCCTGTCACTCATTAGGAATGCTTTGCAACTGGATGAAGTATCTTTAGCTCAGATGGGAAAAACAGCGTGGAAGAAATAAGGTAATGTTTAACACCAGCAGACCGATTCTTTCACTACCCCCATCTCCTAAGCACCGGTTATATAAGAAATATGTGAATACTGAGTAAGGTATAAGTCACTTCCAGCTGTAACCTCATGAAAAATAGTCTGAGGATCCAGAAAAGTCACGTACCAAAATATAAGCAGTTGCTGTGAAAGTCACCAAGAGATTATAAAGCCAGCGAATTCAAATTATAATGTTAGCGCTGTGACTAATGAGATATAAATGCTGAGTTTTGTAAAAAAACTATGCTTTATTCAGTATTAATGTTCTGGAATTCATGACCACTACAGAAGTTGCATCTGTAAGAAAGAACATTAGCAACTGGACTCTTGTACACAAAAATAGGCTATTACAGAAATCCTGGTCTTTTTCTCTCATAACTGAAAACAGTAGTAGCTGAAAAGCTGGGTTCAGTGTTGCCACTGACTTGATGGAAGGTGCTTAGCTCCACACTTGCTTTCTGAACTGCCAAGAAAAACCCAATCATGTGAGCTGGGACTGTTACCTTGCTTTACAGGTGATAGGGAGCTGTAGAGGAAGCTGTTATTAGCTACAGAGAAGCAGCATCAGGTTATGCTGCCCATGGCCTCTGGAAGAAAAAACATGTGTCTGTTTTTAATACTAATTCTGTGGGCAATTGGTCCTTTGCCTTCACTCATCATACTACTGTAAATCACAAAATAATATTTGTGTCTTTAACAACAAAGGACTACATTACAAATTATGTATTGTAGCATGTGCCAGTACATAACCTTGAGTAGTGTTTTGTCAGAAGTGCGTAATTAGTGGGTTTGGAAAGGAAATATTTGTAGAATTTATTTGGTTTGTTTGGTTTGCATACAGATTCTCAAAGGATTAATTGAGCTGTTGATTCTAGGGATATGACTCTTCCTGGTATCAGTGAGAATTATGCCTATAGGTGTGAGTTTAAGCTGATACTGTAATAACAATTACTTAAATGTTTGCAGGTAATTATTGAATTGTTGGCTATTGATCTGTAGAGTTTCAGCGTTCAAGGATGGATGCTAATAGTTTATTTTTATTGTATGCTTAGAAAACTAATCTGCTTTCAGACAATTGAAAGACAAAACCTTACTTGCTGAATTATTTGTCCATCTTTATGACCTCCCTGATAGATCAGACTTTTGAAGATCTCATTGATGCATGTTTTTAAAGTATCCCTTGGCTCCTCCCCACACTTTTACTGCTTCAGTGGTACCATCCACTATCAAAGATGACTTGTTTCCCAGGAGAGGGAAGCACAGGGATGAAGAGCAGTGACAACCCTGGTCAGTGGGCTGGGTCACACGTGCCTTCCATGTGACTCTGGAGCAGTCATCCAGGTGGTGATAGGTTGTGTGTACCTTTACCACTGCCTTCACCACAGCTTTAGTTCCTGCTGCTCACTTAAATACCACAGCTTTGCAGTTAAGGGCTGTCATAGCTTCACTCCACACTCATTTGGACACAGAACATACAGGTGGTGTCCTTGTTCTTCCATTGTCCTGTTGGACAATGTTTCCTCTGTCTTCTCAAGTCTGTTATCTCGGGGCTGTTCAACTAATTTTTGGTTATAAAAGGAAAGGTCCTTCAAAACAGTCTAGTTTGCTTCTTACATTGCTTTTTTAAGCATCTGAGGATTTTTAGCACACAGACATTTTCTTTCGAGGTTTTTTGGTTTGTTTGGATTTTTTCATTAATTTGCTGATGACATCTATTGGCAAAAGAAGTAAAAAATAAAAACTCAGTAATGAGGTGAAACTCTCCTACTTCAGTCCCATTGTGGCGGCTGCTGTGCTTTTGGGGCAGTTCCCAGATGTTCAGGTGGCTGGAGGCTTGTGCTGCTCACAAAGAAGTTGGCGGAGACAAACTCTACCTTTAGAAATGGCTGCCTCTGAAAAATTTTATTTCTCTAAGGAAGCAAGATGTTCTGTGACAGGGTAAGATTTTGGAGTTGTGGAGAAAAGGAAGGGGTAGGATTGGATACCTCGATGCTATTTAGTGCTTGTAGAAATAATGGCAGGAATGTATTCCTTGGAGTAGGGATGGGCATACATTCAGAAATAAAAAAGCTATTTAGCTGATTTTCAGCTTTGTATTTAGGAACTAACACAGGGAATAGGTCTGTCTGCTGCAGGCTGTTTCTCCAGTTCATGAATTCCTGGCACCTGTGTCATACAGCTGCACTAGACCTCAGTGCAAAGTGAGCTGAGTCTGCTTTGGCCAACTTCTCCCTAACATTATTCCCACTCTCCAGTGAAGTATTAGGCAGCCTTGAATTCACCCATGTGATGAATATTCATTTCACAGGTAATTATCGTCATCCCTCAACAGCTCCACACAAACAAACCAAACTTCTCACGCAACCGGTCATTGCTGTCACTGTTTTGGCAGCGTGAAGCTTATGATTCCTCATGCTTTAATAATGCTCCATCATCTGTGCTATCAGATTTGGGTCAAATGACCATGCTGAGGGTTAGAAAACTCTTCCTTCAGACAAAGCTTGATGTATTAGGGAAAAAAAAAGAGGCATCTGCCACTCATCTTTCCATGTGCTGCTTTAAATCCCTCACCCGAGCCAACAGCACAGTGGACACAAACAAGGTGCTTCTTTGCTGTGACTTGGTGCTCAAGTTTAGGTACCTAGTATGACCAACCGAGTGTTCAGACATTATATTTCAGTATTTTCAAGGTTTTCTATGAGATTGTAGTTACTAAAAGAAATCTCAGTCTTTAAATTGGATGCAGTAATGGCTTTATCCCAACTGCCAATTGAGTGGAATAATGTTGCTGCAAATACCTATATTTCAGTTCAATTTGATGATCTTTTTAGAAGAATTATATGTGTAAAATATATTTTAATGGCTAATAAAACCTACTAAACAAGAAAAAATGCTGTTTTCTTTCTGTTCTTTAAGTATTATTGTTATTATTACTAAAATTAGTAAAAGTTCTAAACAGCTACAATAACCATGGTAAGAGATCAATCTGTGTCTGAACTGGTTAGAGTTCAGTAGCAGATTCTTTGCAAATGAGGCATTTACTGGTGATGTCTTTGACAACATTCAACATAATTTCAGTGTTTGGATCATTATTTTTTTTAAAATTAGCCTCAAAACATGCTCAACAAGTCTGCCTCTTATAATTTCAGCAAACTAGCCTGAGCAAGAAGACAAGTGTATTAAACAGGAAAATACTGACTTGTGACATTTTCTATCCAGTATCTCTCTAGTTTTTCAGTACCAGAGCATCAACAGGCTGCTTCTCTTCCAGTGTCTAGTTTTCTGTCCTGGTCTCTGTTCATTCCATAGCCCTGCCTCTGTGCATTATCCATTCCTTATTTTGAACTGAAGTAGAGCAGGGAGATGTGGGAAGGGGACAGCAATGAGGGAGGTACATTCTCTTTTGAATCTGTATGTTGTTAAGACAGTTCAATTAAGTACTTTTTATTAGCCTGGTGAAAATAGTTCTTTGTCCTTTGTTCACTTTCTCCACTGCTACATGGCATCTCACTGTTCATCCTTCTTGGTTCTGAGTTATCATGTTCAGACCCCCTGAGTGCAAGCCCAACCTTCCCTCCTTTCTAGAATTGAAAAATGTCTGTTCTTAATTCAGTGCTCAGTTCTTGCTGTGTCCACTGAAATAAGACTCAGACTGGTTTATCAGAGCTCTCTCTGATTAGAGTCAAGTCAGAGAGGCTGTTGCTATGTTTTTAAAGATAAGTGGTTTAAGCTCCCACCACCAAATGTTTTGGTGTTTTTCACTCATAACTACTTCTGGATGTGCTGCTTGCATCCTTTGCCAGTTGTCCTGATCAGCTGTGCTGTTTATTTCCCATTTGCTGTATCACTGCTGTGTCTAATATTGGACACAGTACGAGATGGTGCAGCTCAGGAAATGGTGAAGCAGCTGGTAGGGAAATGAGACAATACCAAATGGAGAATAATGTGAAAAAAGGCAAAATCCACATGTGACTTTTACACTCTATGGGGAACAGAAGACTCTGCACTCAGCAGGTTTGCATGAAAAAAATTTAATAGGAAAAAACAATGGAAAAGGTTTTTAAGGTCTGTTTAACACACAGAGCTGTCTGCTAGGAGAAACCTTTTCACAAAAGGATACTTAAGCATTTCCCTTTTCTAATCTGAAAAAAAAATCCATACCAAACTGGATATTAGCTTGTATTTTTTTCTGATAGATTATTTTCCCTGTAAAATAGTTAACACCAAAGGAAAAACAGGCATTTCATTCTGTAGACTATCACCAAGTCTCTCTAGACTGCAGTCTTTACTGCAAAGGGAATTTTCTATATGTGTTAAAATTTTGAAGTTTATAGTTACATGTTTTAAGTCTTTTAGTTTTGGAGTTTTTTCCCCTCCTTAATATAGTGAGTGCACGTGTGACCTGTGCTTGACAGTAGATGAAATAGTTGCTGCTACAGTCCTTTGAGAACAGCCAACAGTAGAACTAAAGTGTTTTTGTAGAATAAAACTGAAAGAATTGAGACACTGAATGCTCCTATAAGCATTCTTGTTGTTAGATCCCCAGCATGACTCAGAATTGCTCAGGTGCAGGAAATGGCCACCTTCTTCCTCTCAAAACACCTGTCCCCATGGTGTGCATTAAAGCACATGAAGATTATCTAAGACAAAGGTGTATATCGCATTTTTTCCTGGTTAGCTGTGGCCCTAGTGTTTGAATTCTGCACAGATTCTTTTAGCAGTACATATAAATGTCGTTGAACATGATTTAATACACAATTGCTCTCATTTTTGCTTGAATCTGGTATTTCCCTGGAGTATCTGTTTTCAGTTCTTTCTCCCTTATGTGTGCCTTTTCTGATCATGGCTTAATTACATTTTAAGTGCCTTCTGTGTTACTGTCTCCACCGCCTCAATTAGTTCACCTCCAACTGTGTGAATTTTTTAATAAGGAGGCACAAAGTATTTCTGGCAATGCAGGGTGTGAGCTTTGCTTATCTGCCTATGGCAAGCTTTCCTTCAGGGCATGGCAGACTTTACAGAGCCACCGTGGGCTGATCTGTTAGTGCTGTTTGCGTTTGATTTATTTTCTTTGGGTTAGAGTACTCTCAGCTGCTGTGGAGGCTTCTCTGACTCTTCCCAAGCATCCTTGATCGAGCACCTTTGCAGAGCCAGGAATTACAGAGAACTCACAGGCTTTCAGTTGCCCACGGCTGTAGAATGCAAGGTATGTGAGCTCTGAAGGAGGTTGCTGGTGTGCATCTTCTATTCCACAAATGTCTCCAAGGCAGATGCTAAAAAACTTGAGAAGCAGTTTTCTTGTGGGGAATGCTAATACTGTGGGCAGTTCCTCCTGTGGTTTTCAGTCTGTTAAGATCCAAACAAATGATTTTACTTTCTGATTTCCTTTTTCAGGATTCGTCTAAGAAAGTTGGTAACAACTGCCAGCTCTCTCATGTTAGGTAGTCAGCTTCCCAACCATCTTTATACACATTAGCAATACGTATGTCTCCATTTATTTGATGATGAAGGGGTTTTGGGTTTAGTTGTGGATAGTCAACATTACCTGTGATTTGCATTAGAAAGAGCAGGTGCCTGCCTGCTAATTTTAAACAGCAAGCAATCACATTTTAATATCAGTCAGTGACTTGTTATTTCCCAGCTATCAATTACATTGCTGTGTCTGTGTAAAAGATAAAAATACTGTGTGGTTAAATCACAGGCTGGAGGTTTCAAAGTCAGAGACTAGAATAGCAGCTAAAATGAGTATCACATATCTAAATAAGCAGCTTAGTATTTTGGAACAATTAGAGCTCTCATTAAGAAAACGCAAGGAAATTGAAGAGGTGTAGAGCTGAAAAAATTGTAGCCAAGTGCTCCTAAAAATATGGGAGTTGTTTCATCGTGTAGTGGCTGTGTTCCTAAAGTTTGGAAGAATATCCATGGCAGATCATGGGATCTCACAGCTCTTGTTTATACAATGAAAATGTTCAGAGGTCTTTTGATTTGGTGGGCTTTGGAATTTTCACACTTAGTTCCTTTATGTGGAGCACTGGAATGATGGTTGTACTTCCCTCTTTGGGAGCTCCACATCAAATCTTGAGGTGGAAAATCTTGTAGATACTGTATTGTGTGCTTAGGAACTTTATTATCTGACACAATTGTCTCAGATTTTCATCTTTCCTTGGTAACCATGATGTGCATTTTAGGTTAAAATATGTTTTAAGATGTGTTTCTTTAACTTAAATGGCAATGATGTTGTGTGATAGTGGTGTAAGAATACCGCAGTGTATTTTCTGGGCATGCACACTTGGAATGATGCCACCACTTTCAGCTGAGTTTCTTTGATGCATTTTGATGGTATAAAACAAAAAATTATTGTTTTGCAGTTCCTGATACAGAATGTCAATATAATTTATATAATTACTTTAAGAAATACAGTGTAGAAGTATTGCTATCTGGAAATCTAGAAAATTTAATACAGGTCTTGCAAGGAAATTAGTTAACCAGTTGAAAAAAGTTACTGTGATTGTAGGTGTAAAAAATATGATATGCAAACCTAATGATTTTCATTCAGTTGTTTTAATATTACTTAAACTGCAGCAGAGCTGACCTTTAAGTTTGAACTGCTGTTATTGACATTTCTTTGGTAAACTGGACACCTGAGGAAAGAAGGGAGCAGAAGTGGTCAGAATTATTTGAAGGCAGTTAAATCCTCATTTCTTGATCAGATGGAACATTTGATGACAAACCCCTCAAGTTTTTTGGGGGAGGAGGGATTTTTGACTGACAAGTTGTATCCCCAGTTGGCTAATCAAAGGGAACGGACGTGCCAAGTTGTCTTTCATGTTCTCATTGGTGTCAGATTGGCAGTGGGATGTAATTGGATGTGAATGGAAGTACTGAAGAGCTGGTGCATATGCTCATGCTTTCTCTTCCTTCTTCCAAGATTAATCTGAAGGGTGTACTTGCTGGACTAAATTTAGCAGTTCAATCTAAATTAAAGAATACACTGCTTTCATAGTAGATGTTAATTTATTAAGGTCATGATCCTTGTGTGTAAATTTTTGCATGATCTGGAAAAAAGAAAAGAGAAAAGAGAAGCGCAAATACTTGCTCCCCTAATCTGAAATAAGTCAAAGTCAAACTGTTCTGCTGTCCTAAGCTCTAACAGGGGACATCTTTGAGTTGATTTGGGCTTTTTTTTCCGGTGGAAAAGGTGATTACATACTATAAGGTGCTGAGTAAATTTATGGGGAATTTATGGGCAAAAGTGAAAAATCAATTCATGGGTTGGATTTTCAAAATCACAGAATAAAGTTGGATTTTCACTTTTGTTGTTGGGGTCTAACCCAGTGTCTTTTGAAAACCTCACCTAAGAGATGGCTTTAAAATGCTTCATAACACTCTGTGTTCCACATTAGTGCTCTGGTCAGCAGTCATTGCTCTGTAGAAGGTCTCTGAAATTCTTCATTAAGAACTCTGGTCACCCTGATCTAACTTGGCCCTCCTTTGAGCATGAGGATGGGCTGTTGGTGGCCAAAACTGTTTCCAATTTCAGTTATTTAAAGAGAAAAAAAATCATAAAATTAGGTGTAGTATCCTACAGATCTTAGACATCCTACCAAGAAAACAATAATGAAAATTCCAAATTTTGGCTCCATTAGGCAGTCATTTTAGCTGTGAATGCTTGGGAGGAGAGTCAGATGTACTTTCAGGATTGACAGCATTTGTGGGGTTGTTCCCCAGGACCTGAAGAGGTTGTCTGGCAGAGTGTGTGTGTCTGCTTGCTGTGACCAGCAGACCTGGAGCCACTGGAAGCTGCAGACTGGGATTTGTCAAGCTTTTAAATGGAGGGCAAGAGCCTCCTGCTGAGCACAGCTCCTGGGACCTCACACCCCAGGACAGGCTGTTGCTCCTGTTTCCCTTGTTTCTGTGGTGGCAGCACAGTGACAGCAGCTACTGGTCCTCATGCTCTTGTGCACAAGGACTGTTCTCCTGTTCTGTGCTGGTTTTGTTCTGTACCACACACACAAGTTGTTCCTGGTGACTGCCTGTGCATCACCCCTTCCTTTAAGGGATTTTGCCTCTAGGTCCTTAGACCTCTCTGTAACATCCGCTCCTTTGCAAATACTTTTTCCTAATTTTCAGCATTTTTAGCAGTCACCAGGAATGTGAAGAAGTGCGACTTGGTCAGGGCAGTCCTGCTGAAACCTTCCTCTTGTTTGTGCTGTTCCCTGTCTGAAATAATTCATCCACTGAGCATTCACTGAAAAGGGGCACAGGGGTATCAAAACCACCTTCCTCTGCTCCAGCCTGCCTCTGTTTGCTGTCTGCCTTCCACTCATGTCACTTCAGAGGAGGATGGCTGGTAATACCCTTGATACTCTCTTAAGCTACTTTGAAGTGATATTAGAGCTTCACAGTTTCTGGTGAAAGTGAAGATGAGGAGCTGAGTTACTCTGATCATTCTTTTTGAGCAGCACCTGTGATCTGAGTGCCTTAGGTCTGTTGAATAGCCCATCACTAAAGGAGAACATTTCTGGTAAATCTCTGTTAATAGCAAGTTTCTAAAAGTCTTTCAGTCATCCCAAAATTATGCACTTGGCAGATGCTTACTCTGAGACAGTCACAGTGACCTAAAGCCTAAGTGCTGCCTTCTCTACCTTTAATTTTGAAAATTTAATCAGAAGAAGAAAGGATACCTTATCTATTGCTTCCCTCAAACACACAAATGCCAAAACTTGTAATAGAAAAATTATTTTAGAGCCAAGGAACCTTTAAAATTCTTGAAAGAAAATTGGAATGCTTTTGTCTTAGAATAGAGTTTTTGGAAACAGAAAATCTTTTTCCTTGAAAATTCTTCATTTCTTAATAGATTTTTGCATATGGAGAATGAAATTGTAAGTGAATATATTGTAAGACAAGCTTTTCCAAACTCAATTTCAACTGTAGCATTAGAGGAATTTAATTTATCCTCAGAAATTATATTGAGGTTCTTTCTCATCTGTGATAATTGTATTTTTTCCCTCTTGTCTTTAATAGGGTAGAGTTAGTGTGGTCATTATTTGAGATTAAGCTGGTTTCCTTTATGAGAAATTTAGGTTAAATGCTAATGCCTGGCATTTGCTATGGTTTTATAACTCTAAAATTCATTAAAAGGGAGATATTTATGAGTACCTGCAATAGAAATTTCTCTTTAACAGAATCCTGTGAATGAAAGTACTTTACCTCATAAAGCCACACTTTTGGAATAGGAAAGACTATAGTCAGCAATATTTAAGAGCTATTTGAACTTCAAGGATTAAATTCCTACTCAGTCTCATACTGAGAGTGTTTCTTCCTAAATTAAAGTGAGACCCACATTGTAGCTCCAAAAGCCTCCTCTGGCATCTTGTTAGTTAAAAAACTCTTTAAAAATAAAATCTTTAACATTAAAAATTTGATCTCTAAAAAGAATATTCTGCTTCTGAGGAGAGAGAAGGTTTATCTACATCCTCACAGGATCAAGATAATTTCTGTGCAGAATTTAAGAAGTACATTCCTTATTCATGTTGATTTTAATAGTAATAAAAATTAGTATCTTAGGACTCCAGGAACATATTTAAAATTAGGCTCTGTCTCCTCCTGTCCTCTTTCTTTAAGCTTGAAGAATTATTCTAAAGAAAAGACTAGAAAGATATTTGCCATGAGGCATGAGTTGGAACCTCATCCTCTGGTTCCTCTGGGGAAGGACCTGAGGAATAAAGATTTCTTTCTTCCTCATAAATTTAACAAGCCAAAGAGTTTCCTGAAAGTGCATCCTCCTTTCCTAATCCCTTAGCTACCTAATCTGCAAATTTCATGAACTCAATGTTGTAGCAGACTCTGATTCCTCTTTTATTCCTTCTTTATTTGTTATTACTGTTATTTTTAACTTTCTATCATCTCTGGTGGTAACTGGAGATGAATGTAAGAAAGTGAGCTACATAAATAAGGGGATGCAAGGAAAAGTTGAAATATAGCAAACAAAAAGATGTACAATAAAATGAATTTTCTATATAAGTATAAAAATTCAAATGGTATCTTTTATGTGCTTGCTATTTATGTGTAATATATATATATCTTTTTTTAATTAAAATAAATGCAACTAAAATTCAGGTTTGGCTTGTGGTAATAATGTAATTGGTGATAAACATGAGGTTTATAAAGTAAATTCATAGTCAGTGTAATGGACTTTTGCAACTTAATGGATTTTTGGTTTCTTCCTCAATCATTTTCTTAGACGTGGTTACTGGAACTTAATATCTTTGAATTATATTGTCCTAGGAATGATGTGGCATGTTCTCTACATGGAAACAAGTAAGATCTTTGACTAAATGAAATGTGAATACACAAAAGCATTCAAAAATTTATGTAGCAGGTTGTGTTACACGAATGCCCTTATGAAGTAGCTTAAGATCTCTGCCCATTTAATTCTCAAGTCCAGTGTGCAGCCAGTAAACCACAGTCCTCAGGTGAGAAATGAGAAATTTTAAGGGCCGTTGAACACACTGAATTTAGCAGTGCTCAATAGCCCTCAAAATTTCTCATTTAGGAGGATGCATATGTATTGCTTCCAAAAATGAACACAATCTTCACTTTCCCCATTTACATTTCTTCCTTACTTCTTCTCTCCCTCCCTGTATCTCTCTGTCTCTTGTACCATGAGTAGCTGGTCTGCCTTTCCTCTCATTTTGAACCACGTAAGGTGCACCTGCTGATTAACCCACTGGAGTAAGTTCAGTGTGAAAAAGCATGCACAAAGTTGTGGTGTAACACTAGAAAATCCCAAACCCAACAGCAGCCTCAAAGCTGCATGCTTGGGGTATCTTTTTCCACTGCATTCCCATTATCACTCCCTCAAACACAAGCATAAACATGACACTATTCAGGTTAAAGTATATTATTTACCTTTCTGGAGTCCCTTCCATTATTGTTCTGCTCCCCAGATTCTGGTATTCCCAGTGTTCTCAAATAACCTCCAGTCTGAAAGAGGAGTCTGGGCCAAAATATGTACCATGGATTTAAACTTCAACACATTGATATTTACTCCTTGCTTTTGAGCTACTTACACTCTTTTATAATTTTGCATTTGCAGAAAGAGCAATATGTATTTTTTCATCCAGAGAATTGACTTGTTGTGTTTGGGCAGGGAACATCCTCAGTATGGTATTTAAAGAGACTTTTAAAATCGATAAGTTACAATTGCTTAATTATATGATAGGGCTCATAAAAGGCACATAATAGCAACATGTCAAACTATTGCAGATTATAAATAGATTACATTTTCCTGTAAGCTCTTTCTCTAGTTGAACACATAGGTCAATTAAGTAATTTAAATAAGTATTATTTGTCATTCTGCTGTTAATAAAAAATAACATTTCTCCATAAGGGAATAGGAGAACTTGAATCAAGGTTCCTCGTGCTCATCTCTGTTTGTACATTAGTTTTATGTTTCTTTTGTCTACTTTGTTTGGATAGTCTTATCTTTACTTTAAATATTTCTTTATTGAAATAAATAGTTAATTGGTTGAAATTAGCAAAATTCTTGGCAAATGGCAACAGTGAGGAAATTCCACAACCCATACAAGTCCATTAAGTTTGCAGAAATATTAGGTTGGAGAGAAGGACCTCCATGGTCTTTCACTTGGGTAATTTATTTTTTTTGCCTGTTTCAGAAAAAATAAAAGAGTTGCAGAAGGAGTAGCTGGCACACAGTTATTCCTGGCCATACAAAAGACAAAGAACTAATTCAGAAGATGTACTGGAATAAATGCTTTATATATGCATGAAAATAATAACTTTAGGTTTTTAACTGTCCTGCTGGCTAAACTGATGTTGTAATAAATAAATACTTGGTGAATGTATCTGGAGTTTTCAGTACTTGTTTGTCAGTGAGCAGAGTTGGAGCCGTGTTAAAACCTGTCTGCCTGGTCAGCTGCTGAATGCTCGTTATCAACATGAGTGCCTTAAAAAGCAGAGACACCATTGCCCAGTGAGGTCACTCTCCTCTTTAACTGCTTGTCTCTGAACATTTATTTTTGTAGGAAAATTAAGTTTTGGGGTAGAAATTGAAATGCTGATTTATTTTTTTAAGACAGCCTACTTTCCTTTTCTTGATCGGTAGATATTTTATATTTCCTCATACGTTACTTTTGAAAAAAAAAATCAATGCAGGATAAAGTACTTGTATTTTTAACAGTTTTGTTACAACAGGCTCCATAAGAGTCCAGAGGTGAAAATCCTTTCATCATAAGTGCAACCTTTTTTTTCCTCTGTCCACAGTTCATGCAAAAACTTGAATTCCATATTAATATTCTCTTATTTCTCTTGTGACTACGTCTTTGTGGTAATACTAAATCTACCATAAATCTACTTGAACTTTATCTCCTTGTGGAAATATGTAGTATTTTAGGTAACCAAGTTAGATATGCAGATGAAAAGCAGCCACTTTTGGCATTTTAAGTGCTTTTCAGAAAATGGATCCCGTGGGAGTTAAAATACTGCAAATGCTTGTATACTTAAGAAATAGACCATTGAGGCAATATATTGTGTTAGTCTTCAGTTGAACATGAGTTATAGTATAAAAAGTCACTTTTTTTTGCTCCACACATGCGCAAAAAAAATGAATTATCATGTAGACAGAAGGGTGAATTCTGTCCTTCTTAAACATGTGTAATCTAATTAGCATTTGTGGGATTTACTGGGATGAATTCTCCCCTTGGCATATGCAATTGCAAACAGGGAGAATGTGGGCTGTAGACTGCTAAGGGCAGACATCTGCCTGGAGGGACATCCATGAAAGAAATGCCTGCATCCTTGCCCCCTGAGGAACTTACATCAGTTGACATGGTCCATGAAGTTATGAGAAAATTTTTAATTATGGGGAAGTTCCTCAGATGGTGAAAATAAGTAGAAATCTGCTTTGAAGGGGAAGGAGGTTCAGATGATGTTCCTTGAAATCCCATAGTGTGATTTAGTTGACAGAGACATGCTCTAGGAATCCTGCGTTGCTGTAGAACTTTACAGAAATGTAAGTTAAAACTAGGAATAATACTGCTTTCTGAAAGAATTGAACTAAAAAGTTATGGGGCAGTTTCATTGGAGGTTATTTCTGCAGTGTGGGCCTCAGTCAAAATTGAGACCAGTATTAAGGTTGATAATTAATCCTGTTAGCTCTCTTATTTCATGTAGAAAGAACTCAGTGTATTTTTCAATATGAATTGTTCTTGATTGGCTGCACCTCCCCATTAGGGCTTATGAGAAGCACCGAAGACCTGCCAGTGCCTTTAAACACACCTGTCCAAGTGTATGACCCTAACTTACTTTCCTTCAATGTTATATGTTTTTAGCACCTAAATCTTCATTTTCTTTGATAATATACTTCTTTAATGACAGTATTCATTTAGTCCTCTTTATGTAATCTGCTAAAGCAGATGTGTTATGACGTGTTAAATAGTATAAATTTTGGATGGAGTGCACAGTCTGGGCTGGAGCCCTGCATGTGACAAGCTACCTCATTGCTTATTGGGGGCTACTTTTGAATTTGCTAAAGAAAAAATAAGAATTGATGTGCACCATTTGGACCAGTGTTTTTTCATAAAGGTGATTTTATTCATTTAATGCTGTCAAAATGAAAGTAGAAGTGTAGTGGAGTTGGGATGTTTAAGTGTCCAACATCAATATCTGCCCTCTTTGTGTCATACAAAGATTTGGTCCATGCTGTCTGATTAAAACAGTTTTGTTTGTTTGTTTGTTGTGTTTGTAACACATAATCAAAATGATACTTAAAAGTAGAGCACTGTATGAGCAACAATATGCTTACAGCACTTTGCTTTCTGCAAGATTGCCTCTGTGTGTCCCATACCCCGCGAGCTTTGAAAATCTCAGAAAAACAGGTCTTCTCTGAAGACAAAATGTTTTCTGTTTTGTGTCTTAGTCAGACAGGAAGGAGATGTTTTTTTCCAGAGGGTCTTACGGGTTTCAGACTCTCACATGCATCTGTGTAGGATTGAGAACCACTAGTGTCCACCCTCAGCTTCCATTTTTGTCCACAAGTACTGCCTTGAAATACTTTTCCTCCTTCCTCCTACCAATCAGCCAAGTGCCAGTTTTAAACAGGCCCCAGAAAGCACGAAGAACTCTGTGTTGTAAGGTAGACAAAGTTCAAATGCCAAATATTCCCTCTACTGCAGAAACTACTTCTTCACAGCATCGTGGCTGTTTTCTCTTGGACATCCCCATCAAACCTTGGAGTCACACTCAGTGTATCTGAGAGACTTGGGGAACAGGGCTCATGGAGGTGGCACATGTCTCAGCTTCTCAGATGTAGGGCTGAGCCCATGTCCTCCTCCTATGAACAAGAGGAAGAGATCAGAGTGGTGAATGAAGCACTTGAGGTCACCCCCACAGCTGTCTTGCTGCTCTGAAAGGAGCAGGAACAGGGATGGCTGGTGCTACTAGGATGGGCCACCCAGTGCAGTGACAACACCAGGGCAACAGGTGACCTTCCAGGACTCTTGCAGAGGAAAGTGAGGCCATGGCCACTCCTGTTTGCTGCCCACCTTCTTCCCCTGCCCTCCAGAAAATGGGTTGCCATTTCCTGAGCTGAAAGCCAGCCCGTGTGGGCTGTCACTACAGCCAAGACCTTCAGGAATGTTTTGATGGCAAAGGAAAGATATGTAGAGACAGATGACTTATAAATTAAACCGCCTCAGGATATTGTAGCTTAGCATTTGGTTTGTAGATTTTGGTTGATACCTTCAAGAAAATACCAGGGCTTTCTGTTATTTCAGAGAGAGTGCTTAAAATAAGAATCATTCCTCTCACTGGCTGGTAAGTGGATTAGTTTGGCAAATTAAAGCTTTAGTTAGGATGACAGTAGAAGAGAGTATTTGTCCTCAGTCTCTGTCAATGACTCTCGTGTCTAATGTTTCTTTTCCAGAAATTGAAAGAATACTGTATGCATATTTGATATTGTATTTAGTCTCTCAAGATGGCATCCCAGCTCTGATGTTCAATTAGGGAGTGCAGTTCTGTAATCCTTATTTAATTAGAACTCCTTGTCATACTCCCTGGGAGTTGCATTTGTAATTGGATTCTCACAAGTGAGAATATGCAGAGGCTACCTCAAAGGGAAGTTGTAATTTGCTGATGTGTGTTACTTACCTGTGGTTCTTCGAGAATGTTTCCTCTGCATATTCACATTATGGGTCCTGTCCACCTTCTGTTTGTCCTCGGATTTCTGCTGCTCTACAGTTGTGGTGTTTTCTAAGAATAACTGTAGTATTGAGCACTGTACAACTCTAAAATCTCTGATCACTTGGTGTCATGAGATGGCACTTGTGCAGTCCTAGTAGTCACTGCTCTTCTAGGAAGTTCCTGTAGGCCACCAGCACTGGAGAACCAAAACCCACTGGTGTGAATATGCAAGGACAGCACTCTCGAAGAGCAAGCCAGTGGTAAGTACCCTTTCTTTGTCTTCTGTGATTAACCAAATATTTCAAAATTTATTTTGTAAGTTTCCTATTTGCAAATTTGCTCCACTTTCCCGATAATAAAAACATACTGAGATTAATTTTAGAGCTGTTGCCTTTCTGGCTAAACTCAAGAAAGTATCTGTATTTGCAGATACTCGCTTCAGTTGTAAATTGATGTACAACTATCAGTGTGTGGGTGTGTACACATGTTTGAGCTATGATACGTATTTCTGTCAGACAAAAAGGCACAATTACAGAGCAGTATCATCTATTACAATTGCCCTCTTCTAGTTATTATAGTTATAGTAGATTAGATAGCAGAGTGAGTCACTGACCAAAAAAAGTCTTCAAATAGCATTAACAATGTTAATTCTCGAAATGGATTCTCCAAAAGAAAATCAAAGGTGTGATGCTTTTCACTACTAAATTTTTTTCTGAACTTTTGTTTCTTTCCAGACATGGAATTCTGTGAGACTCCCCACATTCTCTGCTCTGGCTATCAGACCGACTTACACGGTGTAGCTGAGCACAGTTACCCGCTAGAGGTGGGCTCAGATGTGGAGACTGAAACAGAAGGTGGTGCCTCCCCGGATCATGCCCTGAGGATGTGGATGAGGGGGATCAAGTCGGAACATAGCTCCTGCTTGTCGAGCCGGGCAAACTCAGCGTTGTCCCTCACTGACACTGACCATGAAAGGAAGTCTGATGGGGAGAATGGTAATAAAGAAATGCATCTAATGTACTCAGTAGAAGTAGTAATTTATTGAAAACTTTCTTTTACCTCTCTTATTTCCCTTTTTTCTTTTTTTTCCCTGTTCCTTTCTAGATCTCTGTATTATATGTAAGGTGAAGGGATTGTTTGGGGTGTGTGTTGTATTTATCGCATAGACAGAAAATAAGACCAAAAAAATGAAATGACATCTTTGTTAAAACATCATTCTTCTATAGACTGCTTTCCCACATTCTTCATTTTTATATCAAAGGATATTTATCATTTTAATTTGGTAGCCTATGAATTAGGTCCTAGAATAAATCCATACATGTACATTTATATCACATTTTGCACAGAATTGTTCCCGCATGTTTTGGCTTCTGGGCATAGCTTTAAGGCTCCTCAGCCAGGTGACTTGAGAGACAACCTGGAGTCCTAACTGCTCTATTTACCTCTAATTTTGTGCTAAACCTGAAGACATGCCTTTATTAGTAGGACAGATTGAACAGGTCTTTGTCATATCTCACTTCTATATTTCTCTGCCTATGGAGAGTGGGCTTCTGGGTCATGTGGGTGGTTTTTGGGAGGGATGCCTTTTTTTTTTGGATGTTTTTTAAATATTCATTCTCTTTCAGGATCCGTTTGTATGATTTAGTGTGTCACAGAAAGGGAAAATGTGTGTTTAATTAAATTACATGTGGGGAATTAATTTTTTTTTATCTCTGCATCAAAATTGATTACAACCTACTCTGTTTCCTTAAAGAGTGTAGTAAGTAAACAAATTTATCATGCTTAAGATCAGCAAGCTTAGGTGATATTTTAATTTCTGTGTTTATTAACTGCATGTTATGGCAGGTCTAAGTGTTATTTTATATGGTTTTTTAAGTGGATAAGAAATAGAAGAATCAGTGAAAGTGGCAGATTGACACTTCAGTGTTGACAGTGATACATTTTAGTAGCATTACAGTCATAAGATGAAAGAGTTCAACTATAAATGTCATTTCTATAGTTATGTGTTTGAATTTGTCAAATACAAAGCTGGTAATTATAATTTCATCTGGATGTCTGTCAGTATCAATGATAATGTCCAATGTAGGCTTGAAGACATTAGATTATGTGCATGAGTTTACAAAAAAGGTTTTACTGCTCAGCTTGTTTTTAATTAAATATGCCTTTGAGGATTAAGCATTCTGTGCTATCACATGGTATTGTGTCCCTAGAATCACGTAGTTTTCAGATGCCACCCCATTTCCAACATGCAATGGATGCCTTTCTTCTGCCTTCCTGCTTCTGCCACATCCTCTCTGGGATCCACCCTCTGTGAAGTGTCATTGCTAAGGGTGTTTTTTTGGGGGGTTGAAGGGGAGGGGTATTTGGGTATTTTCTGAAGAGACTGGGTTTTCGATGGTGGCTGAAGGAATTGAATCTGGTCTGCCTGGCATTGGTTGGCCCTTAACTATGAAAATGGTTAAAAGGGAACGCTGCATGAGAAAGTAATGTGTGTACTTGTGTCATTCAGATTAAAAAATACACATTATGTTTTAAGGTGCTGGGAAATGGATGTATTGAAAGCAAATTAGACATAAAACTGAGTGATGTATTTCAGTCTGGAATGCAGTGGTGCAGCTGGGTGTTGATGATGTTTTGCTATCCATACAAGTTGCACTAAGTAAGTAATCTTCTGTAGATAAAAATTACTGTAAGTAGCAAAAGAAATACTTTTACCACCTTCATCATCCTACATGAATGTGTCAGAAACCTTGGGTTAAGTGTCATTAAGATAGGGACACATAGTCACTGTGCTTCACCAACAAAGAATGAAGTGATTTCTTCTAAAGGTTTGTCTCTGAGAATGATTTTATTCAATTTAAACTAATTTCCTGCATGGTGTAGACAGAGTATTCCTTTTGCATGTGGCTTTAGTACTTCATTCTTTTTAAGCTTTATGACAGTTTTTTAACCAGGGATTCGTGTTTGAGGTTCCTGAGTACCAGTTTTAACTAAATAGGAGAGGAAAATGAGGGAGAGAGTAAGTTGGAAGAGACAAACTGAGAACCCAAGTTCACTTGAACTCTTTAGATGTCTTAAGGCAGGGCCAACAAAATAGGTATCACTGCTTCCTGTGGCGTTGAGTCCTTATAATAATTACAGTCTTCAAAGTTATTGTGTGGATAAATTTGAAGACAATGGTTTAAGCTATATTCATTTATGTTATCTAGTATTTCACAGGTCAGTTCATAGTGAAGATTCCTGATCCAGAGAGCAGTGTGTTTTCTGTCTGGGTTGACATTCAGTAACAAAGCACTCTTTGAATACACAAGTTCACAAATCTCTACTTAAATTATGTCCTAGATGGCACATCTTCCTGTTTCTATGCAGTCGTTTGTGCCAGGGGCTTTATTGGAGGACCACAAATGTTGCATTTATCCTTGACATTGGTTCCTGTCATGGAACTGTATTTTTTTTGTGCCAGTCAGTAACTTCTCTGTGCAAGTTACTCTGTGGAGAAATGAGAGTGCATCAGATCTGTTGCTGGAAGTACATGAAATGTTCGTTTCCGTGATGCTGTCTAATTGCTGGAAAAATATTTAGCAATTCTGGCTTTCAGGGGGTCGACCAAATGGCTTGTGAACACAGCTATTTGTAACTGGAATAAAGTTAATGAGTTGTTGCATCGTTTGAGAAAACTAATTGCTATTGTTGTCTGTATTTTTAAAGGGTCAGGTGGGTTTTGGTTTGGGGTTTATTTCTTTCTTCCTCTATGAGCACAATTTTTGCTACAAATGAAGAACAGATATTGTTGGGATAACTAAGTATGTGGACTCCAGTAGACCTGCTTTAAAGACAGCTGTTTGCTTTACATTTATGTGAAGCTAATATATTTTTTTTAAAATTTCATTCTTTTTAGCCATTCTTTGACATTCTCAGTCATTCCAAGCTCTAACTGGAAGTTCCCTGACACAGGATATATACTTCTCTGTGTATTCTGGGTAGCCCAATTTGAGAATGTATTTGAGCATTGTTTTCCTTCATAGACACACCAGCTCTGTCATAATCACTGTTTAAACATACTTGAGTTGTTTTGGCAGCATTGAACAGATTGTATGAAACACCAACATTCCCATTTAGTGTTGTCAACGTTAATGGCAACTAATAATAGCCTATTAGTGCTCAAACTGCCTTCAGCTTTGCCTGAGGCTAAGCAAAATATAAATTAACTGCACAAAATGAATGACCAATTTCTTTGGGATCATTGCTTATCTCTGGTGTAGTATAAATAGCTCTATTTAAACATGAACAGTGTTACTGTATAGTATGTGAATGTAAATTTCAGACAACAACACTACAAAATAACCATATCAGAAATAGTTCCTTTATTCCATTGAAGAAGACTGTATTTACTCTCAGTTCATTGGTACTGAGAGTATCATTGCAGCATGTCAGAACATCAAGTTCAGTGCTTTTGTCTACCAGACTACTGGGCTGGCAAATTTATTTATTTATTTTTATGAAGTAAGTCCAGAAGAGGATACAACCCTGATCTACAGAAAAGGATGGTCTTCAGATGTACATCTGAAATTATACTGTGTGACATGGATCTGTGTCCCCTGCTAGCCAGTGTACTAAAAAGCAGCCTACAGTCCTTTTTGTGTCCACATAGTCTTCCTTGTTGTTGTTCCTGCAGTTCTCATGTTTCCCTTTACAGGATGTCTGTGCAGCTGTGACACAATGAATGTCACCTCAAGTGCATTCATGCCATGCTATAAACCATTTTTGAGTCACATTTGACATGTTTGCACAGCCATCAACTCTCTTAATTTTAGCTGCTACATCTCAGCTGAGAGCTGGTACAGAACTTTAGCCATTTCTACAAAAACACGATTTTTAAGCTTTTTTGCTTTGTCAGATTGCTTTGAAGTACTTTTAAGGCTGACTTGTTTGGCTTACTCCTGACATCTACTTAGATGTTTTTATGCAATTAGTTACTCTTTCTCTACCCCATAGTGAGAACCAAAAGGATAGCACAGGATTCCCAGTGCTGGGTGAGTGTACTGTGAAATGCACACTCAGTCTGGGAGCCTGATTCGTGTTCGTTTCCCTAGGCTGCATTATTTTATGACAACTGGGTATTAGCTGTAGTTCACAATAACTTCTTTGAGATTTCTGGGTGAGAAATTAGGGTGTTAGTACAGGCTATGTAATATAGCATTAGAGTACTTGAGATCTGGTCAAGAATTTTTTTTTAATATCATATTTGTCTTTTTAAAAACAAAGCAAGAGGGGAAAAAACAACTGTGGAAAAAAATTATTTTTTCCTTTTTCCCTACATAAATTAGTGGGAAACTTCTTTCTTAACATCAGTGTTCTATTTGAAACAATACTTTTAATACTATCAATAATTTTAAACAGCAGACTGCAAAGATAGGATAAAAATTTATCCATATATTGATAAGTAGATGTAGTAGAAAAATTAACAGGTTACAGATCAAAACTGAGTTTAATGAACTAGAAACATGTAAGATTAATCTTGGGTAATTCATCTAAGTATTTGTTTTATAGCCTGGGAGCAGTGATCCATTTAACAGAGCTCTTGACTGTCCCTAAATCTTGGGGGTTTATTCACTGTGATTGCTGGGCAGATAGGTGAGTTTTGGGCAAGTCACCTCAGCTCTTTGCACTTAGAGATTCAGTATCTTAACATATCCATTAAAGGGGTGAAGATGCTTAATTAATAAAAGAAATACTGGAATAGCTGAAGCTATATGAGATGTGCAGCTTTTGAATGCTGTCATTATGCAGACATGGAGAGGATTTAGCTGAGGACAAGGCTCTGATTTTATTTATGGTGTGTGTCAATAGACCTACTGTGAATTCTCACCTGTTTAAATTAGACTGGAATTTGGCTCTTCATAAAAGTCTTGTAAGAAAGTGAGAGCATTGGGATTAATGTTGCTCTTATTTACTGTTATTTTGTAAACAAGCCAGGCACTAAGCTGATCTCTGGCTTTCTCATTTCTCCAGGAAATTATTACCGACAGCTACATTACAATAACAATACATGCTCTGAGAACAAGCGTGATTGTAACTGCCTCTCTATGCAGGATTGTGTTTGTAATAATGATGGCCGAAGTATTTCCAGTAGCTTCTATCCTGTCACTTTCTATTTACAGTGGTGCAATTAAGAAATTGAGTTACTAATTTGCAGGTAAACCCATTAGGTCAAGTATGTGTAAGAAGCCTTGAAAATATAAACACTGGTCTTAGTCCCATTTCATCTGTGCCATTTAATATTTTTTGTTAATTCCTTGTGTACTTTATTTTGCCTTTTTGTTATGGATTGCATTCTGTTTGTGCACTCCTGCCTGTCAGATCATTTAAGTCACCTAATAGATTAAGGCAACCTCATCAATAAAATGCAAAGCCCCCATGGTAAAATTCCTCCAACTTCAGTAGTTTACTATAGCTTGTCAGATATTTGATTTATGATACTTTCAGATATTTGACAGAAAAGGGCCACTTATCTTCCCTTAATAAAAGACCTCCTTTGCTTCTATTGTGTTTCTTTTTCTCTTTTAGTGTTCAGATGGTATTTATGTTGGTTGCTTCTGCTGTTGTTTCAAAGAAGCCTCCTCAGTGTCAAAGGAAGCGTGTGAATCCCTGCAGTAACATAGCAGTGCCTTTTGGGGAGCATTGGCATATACACTGACATGGTAACTGCTCTGCTGGAGTTGTTAAGAGTGTAAGATGCTTTTGTTGACCTCAGAGTGGTTCCTTTGGAAATGTTACTGTCTCAGAGGCAGCATGTAAGTTATCTGAATTGCTTTGGTTAAGTGTGAGATGCTTCTGTAAGCAGTGTAACATCACCTCAGCTGTAATATGAAAGTCTTGCGCTTGTGCCCCCCAGCATTTAAGCAATTTATGACATTGTTTATATATGGAAATTCAGCTAATGACTTTTTTGTCAGTATTGTGGGGAAAACTCTGCCTTTTAAAATTACTATCTTCATTACTTTTTCAGACTGACGAGGGCATTGCATCTGCATGTCTTCTGTTTTAATCTTTACAGTTTACATATGGTCCATTAAAATCATTACACAATGTTAAAACATCCCCTTATTTCTCTTTTAAGTGCAATAAACACTAACTTAAAGACAAATATCAAATATTATTTAGTGTCTTACATTAAACGTAGTGAAACAGTATTTAGAACGTATTCTATTTATATTCCATAATGCAAATGACCTTTGCCCACAGCATAGTAAAAGCTATCAGTGCATTTACACAAGACTGTGTAATATTTTTAGCCCTGCAGTTTTGTTTTCTTTCGTGGGTAGCTAAAAGCAGGGAGGGAGGAAAGCTTGAGGAGAACAGTCAGGTCTAATTTTTATCCCAGAAATCAGTAAATTGACATTAGAGCTCAGAAAAAGATCACTTGGCTTCCCTCCCCTGTGTGATGCAGAAGGGATAGCGGATGTGGCTTGTGGAGCTGACAGCAATATAAATCATTATTCCTTCTTTCATTTAAGTCTTTTTTACTTTCTCAGATGAAAATAAGCAGAAAGGAAATTTATTTCCACAAATATTTTACAGTGCAAAAGGATGTTGCAGTGATGCTGAAATACTTGGGACCTTAGTTTATCTAGGTTGCCACAGGGGGGAAGCTGAGATGGGATAGACAGTGAAGTGCCTTCTGTCGGGGTGCTGCAGTGTAAAAGGGTGAGGATTATCTGACTCTTCATTTCACAATCTTTGAGACTGAGGAGATGCTGAGCAAAATACTTTTTCTGTTGTTAAGCATTTATCACGAATTCTGCAGGAGGACATCTCTGGACAAGTGTGGTGCTGGGAACAGTTCCATTCTAAACAATCAACATGTCTATCCTGATGTTTTATTTATGTTGTTTTGTTAAGTTTACATTATGCTTTATTTCTCATCTCTTTTGGTTAAAATTTAAAATGTTTTAGAAGAATGGAAATTTGCTTTACAGAAACAACCTACAGTCATATTTTATATATATGTCCTTTGGAATAAATTATTCTAGTTTAATGCTAGTTTAGTTTCATAGCTACTTTGAAATACGAGCCATTTCCACTTACACGTCTTAAAATGTAGATGTTTCTACCAGTTGGAACGTGTTTTTCATCAAAGTTTGGGATGTTCTGCTGAAAGCTCCCAGTGGAACATCATTAGTGCAAAGACTAAGGGAAAACTTGTGAACTCTGATCATACAAGATTATAGTTAAGGGTACCAGATAAATGAGATCAAGTTACTCTCATTTGGTTCCTTATACCATCAGCCAGTATGGTATTAGATACAAAGATAACTAGAGCTGGTTTTGCCCCCATAGGAAAATGCTTTTCAGCTTTCACATCATAGAATCACAGAATGGTTTGGATTGGAAGGGACCTTGAATATCATCTCATTCCAAACCCCCTGCCACGGGCAGGGATACCTTCCACTAGACCAGGTCTCTCAAAGCTCCATCCAGACTGGCTTTGAGCACTTCCAGGGATGGGGCAGCCACAGCTTTCCTTAGGCAACCTGTGCCAGGGCCTCACCACCCTCACAGTAAAGAATATCTTTCAAATATCTACTCTAAACCTGTCCTCTGTCAGTTTAAAGCCATTCCCCCCTTGTCCTGTCACTCCATGCCCTTGTCAAAAGTCCTTCTCCAGCTCTCTTGTAACTTCTTTAGGTACTGAAAGATGCTCTAAGGTCTCTTGGAGCCTTCTCTTCTCCACACTGAAAAACCCCAACTCTCTCAGCCTCTCTCCATAGCAGAGGGGCTCCAGCCCTCTGAGCATCTTCGTGACCTCCTCTGGACTTACTCTCCAAACTTTAATACTGAAAGTGAAATAAAAAGAAGGGATCTAGCAAATGAGCACAGGATTGGTAGAGAAGTGAAAAATACTGTCAAATTATCATTTTAGGGTCTAGCAAGATTTAATCTAAATATTATTTCTTCTTGATGGTATGAGATCTTCCAGGAATTTATTGTCATAATATGGATGACAAAAGGTTGTTCATTCTTACTTTTCAACCATTTTTAATTTTTACCCATTTAATTCATTGTGTTACATCACATGAGAAAGTCTTGAAAATTCCATTTTCAAATTTGTTGTTATTTCATTTCCTCTTGGGCTTAGGAGTAAGGTGAAGATCAGCATAAATCTGTATTTTTCAGGGTTAAAAATATTAGCATATCCTGATCTTACATATGGGGAGCATTAATAGTAGCAAGTAGCTTTTGTCAGACCATCTGGAAGGAATATAGTGGCTGCTTCCCATGGCTTCAACCTTCATATTCTTCTATAAGTGAAAGCTAAACTGAACATACTAGACTATTTCTAATTTCTGCAATAGAAAATAGGATAAGAATGGGAAGTTGTATATGAAATTACAGTTAGCTTTTTCAGAATAAAGCAGATTTGAATGCCCCTTGTTTGACCTTGCTTTTATATACAGGGCTTACACAATGAAATTCAGCCTCTTCTATATTAATTTTGTTTTCTTTAATCATATCTGGCTCTATACCCTGACTTTATATTTTGTAACATGAGCATAAGAGGAAATGTGTATAATTAACTCTTCTAGAATATGGGTCTAGGAGCCCCAAATAATTCCTGCAGGCTGCTTCCTCTCCCTAACAGATGTTTTTGAGTAATTTTTTAATCAGATTCACGTATTCTGATGACTAATTATATTGCCAGTGTTTTTTTACTTTAAGTTTCTACCCCAGATGATTTGCAATGCAGATTTTATACCATGTTCACAATGCTGACTTTCACTTGAACAGCCCTTGTCAGCATCTGACTCTGAGTTGTTGGCCATGAACTGTACTGGCAGCACAGAGGGGCAGCTCTTCGGGCATCAGAAACCACGTGTTGTAAAGTAACTGTTCCTTTGCCTTGGGTTATCCAGAATGGGAGCTGGGAACAGTGATCTGGAGGTTCTTTGATTCCATGAAACCACGTATCTCAAAAGATATATATGTGGGAGGAAATACCTGGAAATGTTGTTTAGACTCATCTGCCCTTCTCATTACCTTGTTCAACAGCAATTTCAAGGGGCACTTTGGGTTTAAGAACATCACATTTGATTAATTTTTCCCAAAAAAATGCTTTTCAGACAGCAAACCTTCTGTTATTGTCCAGTCATGCTAAGCTCCTTCAGAGCAAGTATTTTACTGTGGCAGAAGTTGCAGGGTCATAATGCATGCTTTGAATTTATGTTTTTCTGCATAATTTGATATAAACATATCTCCAGTTGCACAGTCAGAAATTATCTCATGTAATTTACTTGAATCTGCTTGACCTGTCAGTGTTGGGATCACATAGTAGAGCTGCTTGCTGTCTGTGCACTGTCAGTGGGACCTGGTGAGTGATGCAGGATTTACAGCTCAGCACTAGAAATTTCTCAGTTATTTTCTTTATGACATAACAATTTGTGGACGCTTGCACCTTTTGATTACCACAGAAATCTTAGTAGCAGAATGCACCTGAATGATAGGTACTGTTGCAGGTTCTCAGACTCCTTCATAAGGCAGTGGTGTATGTTGTGATTTTTTCCAGCTGGTTGTCTCCATGAACCAGATCTTACTGATTGCAATCTGGCAATGGATCACATTTGGGTGTGGCAGTGGATCACATTCTCTCATCTGTTGTCAGAAGGGATGCTGCTTTAGGTTATGCTGCTGGTCACAGGTAGGGGTGGAACTTTTGCTGTAAAGAGATAAAGCTCACACTGAAGGGAAAAACTCCACATTTATTTTTAAGTACTTTAAAATTTTCTCAAGGCTAAAATGTTTCCCAGAATATTACATGACTTCCTTTTATAAGGAAGATGATAGTGATGAAGTCTCATTTCTAGTCACAGAAACTGCTTTTGAAAGGTCGAGATAAAGGGAGTGAATATGGTGGTGGTTGTCTTCCTGGTATAATTATAAAAGGCTTGACTTAGGCCTGGCTTGAGGTCATGTCTTGATAAGTAGGTGACATATATTTTCTTCATATATCTCATTACAAATTAGTTGAGCATAAGTGAAAAGCCACATGTACGCAGGGCTTTGCAACCTGGATTTCCCTTTCAGGGGATAATGCAACAATATCATCAGCTTGTGGTATCTTGACTTTTAAGATATATATTTATCTCAGTAGCCTGAATGTGAAGGAAAGAGCCATCCTTTTGTGGTGTAGTGAGAGAGGAGCTAGAAACTGCTGTTCTGAGGACGATGCCACCCTCAGTGGTCATCAGTGTCCATTTGCTCATAAGTAGTCAGTGCATTTGGGTTTAGCTGTTGGTCTTCTGCTAAGTCTCTGCTGTCTTTTGGTGTCTTCTCATTGCCAGTGAAGGTGTAAGGAATGCCTCAGTCCTGAGAACTCTGCCTGGTTTGATAGGAAGAGAATATGAGAGATGGCATGTGATGCAGGAAGCCTTTGCATTCCACCCCTCCCTTGCCTCAGTTTAGCATCAAACTACTTAAGGGTTTTGTGCCTCTTTCGAAAATCCTCAGCTCTTCTCTCCCCCAGCTCAGAAGCTGATGTTCCAGTGCTTCTCCCTTGCTTTGCTAAAGGAAGGCCCTCCCTGCCCTGTTGTGTGTTTGTGGGCTGGTGGGTGCTGGTGAGCACTGGTGAAGGTGGGCACAGTGGCTGCCAGGGCTACGCTGCCCAAGGCACCGGAGCCCGAGTGTTTGTCTTCCAGAGCGTCTGTGATTATTCACCGTTTAGAATTGCAGTTCTTCCTCTGTAACAAGGGGCACTGCCCAAATGCTTTTTTGCGATGTGCTCAATGTGTCTACAACTATCTTTTATGTCTTTGCCTGTGGGGAAAAACATAATTGAGTCATTCTTCCTGAAGCCTGCGTGGCTGTGTGTTCAGTCAGTACAGTGTTCATTTCGACATTCCTATTGATGGTTGCATTGATTATTTTTATTTTAGCCTGTGATTTTGTGTCCAGTCTAGCTTTTTAATTTTTATAGTTCACTACCTATTGAACAGCAAATTCAGCTGTGTTTGGTTGTGTGCATATTTTGTTAGAAATATAACTCCCGAATCCAGATTTTTCCACAGTAGCTAACAGCCTACAGTACTTGAAAGCTCCTTTTTCTTTTTATAACCTATCTCTTTTCCAATACATTTTCTGATTACTGCACAACAGTTCGATTTTTATTGGATCATTTTAGAGCGTAATAATTCATTTCTGATCCCTAGTACCTCTTGTCCATGTCTGAAGTACTCTGCATTATTTCAGTCACTCATTTTTGTTGACATCTTTTCTCTAAAGACAGTCTTCTGCGTTTTCTCTCAAAATACCTTTCTGGCATCACCATTTTAGTCTAGTGATATCCAATTTCCTTTTAATACTAAATCAAATAGAAAGCATTTTCTGTACTTTACCAGTCGACTATAGTGGAATTTTTTGAGCTTTCTTCCAGGTATCTCATATATTGCTTGGTGGTAATAATGGCACAAACCTAAATCAATGATCTGGAACATAAAAGGGGAAAAAAAGTGGACAGACTGTTACATACTGAATGCTTTTTAAAACAATACTGCAGCTGTACATATGGTAAAATAAACTTGTTTATATGCAATTACTTAACAATTCAAACAGTGCTTATTAATGTAAATAAAGAGCCATAATAAGTAAACAGTCTAAATCACCTGGGGTTTTGTGTAAATCTTTGTAGAATTATTTGTTCATTCATTGCTTCTGTAATAGTTTAGATTGAATTATTACCTACCTTCTGCTTGGTAAAAAGGAAGAAAAAGAAAAACAGACACATATCCTTTCCTGTGGCACAGTTGCATTTCTCTCTCAGGCCCAGTAGGAGCTCTTGAGATACTGAATCGTGGTTGCCCTTATGGCAAGAAGCCTCTGGTAAGAGAAATGCCAGTGAGTTGCCGTTTTCAAATGGTTTCAGATTGTTTTCTTCCAATGCTTCAGGTTTGTGCAGTTGTGAAACAAAATAAAATCCCTGGCCGTGGACTCATGGAGATTGATCCGGGCTCTAGACAGCTGGCAGGGCTCAGGTTTTGAGTTCCCACTGGGTAAATTTGCCGTAAGAGTCAGAATGAGGAAACAGAAATAACCCGCAGCCAGCTTGGAAGCAGCAAGGGTAGTCAACAAAGTGGAGATGTTTGACTGTTGGCTTTGCCAGCTCAGATCATGTTTTGATGATAATCTTTGACAGCAGTTTCCTGTATCACAAAAAATCCCCACGTAGGCTCCTGCACTGCTATCCCTGCCATTGCTGCCCTTTCAGTAGGTAATGATGCAATTTGCAGTTTTGTATGCCCATGGGAATAAGAAAACCCAGCAATTGAGTATTCTTTGAAGTGTGATTGTCTAGTTCAGGTGTACAGCACAGCAGCCAAAAATACATTGCAGGAGCTTCCCATCCTGCTGCTTTCTGTCCTTCCTACTATAATGTTCTAACTCTTTCCTGTCTTAAAGACTCCTTATGTCCTTTGAGGATGTCCCCATCAACATGATGGTGTTAATAAAGTCATTGATTGATAACATTCTGAAGCTTTTATGCCAAATAAGTATCAGTGTGCTGATAAAGCTGAAAAACCAAGCTTAGGCAAGTCAAGAAGTGGAAACATGAAGTGTTAAATTAGTTTTAAAAGACCTGTATAATTTTGCAAGGCAATCATTCCTGGAGAACTAGAGGACTTGTTAATACTCCTGAGATGTGGAGAAAGATCTTTTAAAGTGTGTGTCATCCTCTTCTTGGATGCAAGTTTGGGGGTGACTGTGTTGCTTATTCTGGTAGGTGGCAAATACACACCTGCTTTGTCTTGATACAGCTGCTACTTGCAGCAGCTTAAACAACTTGAATCCTGGCAGTATTTATAGTCCTCATAAATGTGAGTGGTTGCACTGAAATCCATCGCTATTCAAACTAAAATGGTAAGCAGGTGAAAAGTGTGGAATTTGTTTATCTCAGTAAATTTGCTGTTGGCTTTTGGATTAACTTGGACAATTAATACATCAACATTTCAATTAATTTGAAAAGTGTTTTGAAATTCCTCAGATTAGAGAATTCCTCCTCTTGGCTTCATTTATTGATCCATATGCAAATACAAGAAAAGCAAACATTCCAAAAAGCAACTGACTGTGGGCAGGCCAGTGTTTCCTCCTTTCATATGAATAATTGTATTTGGAGGAGTTTTTAATTGGCTTCTCTCCAGCAGCTTGTGTTGGTAATTTCACATGTGGACCCTTTTTTGAATGCTTCCAATGAGCCACCAGGACAGGCTCACTATGTTTGGGTGATTTAATTACTTCTAAAAATATTTTCTGCATGTGTATTTTAGAGTTAGTTACCTGAAAACAGATGACAAGTATTCTAATGTTGAGAGGTTTTTTCTTATTGGCCATTTTATTTCCTCAAGAATAGCAGGACAGGGACTAACCTTCCACTCATCTAGCCTGGTTGATTTTAAATACCTACCAAGTTCAATGGCATTTCTTAACTCACCTTTGAATTAATTTCTTGACTTTTCTCTTGAATGTAACTTGTTTCTACTAATATGTGGGCACCCAGGGGATTAGTTAGAGTTGTGCTTCTGGGTCACCTCAGTTCTGTGATCAGCTGATAACCGTGACTGAAATTTATAGTAATCCTAAAAGAAAATACTTAAGAAGGAGAAAACCCAGTTTCATTGAGCTGTCGTTTCAGAGGCTGAAACGTGACAAATTGTAGTGATGAGAAAGCCGTGGTTACTCCCATTCTGCTGGGTGGAATTTAAAACATTTGGAAATACTCAGGTTTTGCTCATTACACTGGATTGTCTCTTTTTTAGAGGTTGTCTAGTATTACTTTGAAATGCTTGCCTGTGTTCAGTATGTGTAATGAAGTTCATCAGTTAATGGAATAGTAGGTAAAAATGAAAAAAAATAAACCTAATCAGAATAAGGCACTTTCATAGAGAAAGGTCATAAGTGAAGGCTTAGTTAATGGTGTTAACTATATCACTTGGCAGTTTTCTAATCTCCCAAACAGTGATTCCAAGCAGTGATTTTTATTATTTGGATTGCAAAAATGCTAATAGATCCTCATCAACATCAAGGCTTATTTTACTTCACATTACAAAGATAGAGTTAAAAGATGAGCCAGTCCTTTGAAGAGCCCAAATGATATATGGATATAGATATATATTATCTGTCTTATCTTCCACAGGTTCATTTTGAGCCTCATTTAATATGCATAAAGCTCTTCGATGCAGAATTTTGTTATAAAATGTGGAGAATTTCTTTACTATTCTTATTTGTTATTTAGATGGTACCAGGTCACAATATGCACAAATGTTTCGTTTCTGCATAAAAAAGCTTTTATTGTGTCAAGGATAATTGTTTTATATTTTTTAATTTGTTGAATCTTTTGTTTTCCATATAGTATTTTGTAGCATAGAAGTTACAACAGTTGAAACATGGAAGTGGAGGAGACCATGAAAAGGTGTACTTGCTTCCTTTGTTGCTGTTGTCCATGTTTTGAAACATTAAGTACCAAATATAGGTAAATATAATATTTTTAAATTATCATTAATATAGGCATTTATTACAGTGTTAGAATTTAGCTGATTGCCTTTTTAATATCTGAAATGTGTGGGGAGCATAGCACGATACAGAATCCATGTTAGGGACATGATCTTTATGAGAAATTGTAGTGAAAGATGTCAGAAATGTACTTCTTATCTGATATTTAAGCTGCATTAAAAACATCATTGCTGACACAGAAGTCAATACAGAACACTTCAAAGATCCAGAAGGATACACAGGAAACCAAATGAGATTCAGCGTGGGGGATAGTAACCAAATATAAAATATTTAATAAGAGCTACTTTGGAAAGCAGTAACTCTGAAGGGGACCTTAAGGGCCAGTAAATGAGATAAATGGAGCCAACAAGTCAAATGCTACTTTGGGCTGCATGTGTACATGCATTTTGTCAAGGAACTGGGAAATATAGCAGCTGTCGCTGAGACTTCTTTGACAAGTCAGTTCTGAGCATTTCAACACCAGGGATGTATAAAATCGAAGGGACTCAGAGGAGTGTAAAATGTGGTTATGTCTTTGGGACTTGTTATTCGAGGAAAGGTTTTTTTAAAAAGGTCTGAATCCATAGAGGAAATCTGAGTTGTCACTCAGATAACTGAAACAAGGATGGGGTGCAGGGAAGGAAGAGCTCTGTAGGTATTTAGCATCCCAGGAGATGCTGTGATCACGAAGAACACAGTGCAGAACGTACAGCAGAACATATCTACTGGCAGGCACAGACCCAGCGATGCTGGTTCAGTAGCTCTAATTGGCAGTCTGAGAAATTTAAATGCGAAATCAAGGACAATTTTAAAAAAATGTAGTCATTCATCATGGGAATAATTTGCCAAGGGACAGTAAGTCCTTAGTACTTGGAGCCCTTGGGGTCTCAGTGTTTTTCAAAACATGCTTGAGCTGAGCCTTGTGCTATGAGGGTTAATCTGAGGGTCACTGGTTGAAGCTGTAGTTCTGGCTGTGAAGGTGATCAGACTGGATGGGTGCATTGGCTCTTTCTTTGCTTTATAATCTGTAAAGCCATTATGTTTCTACTGACTATTACATTTTTCCAACGTGTCTCTTTTAGAGTAGTATGAAGCAATAAATGAAGAGGTAGAGGTTTTGTGGCTGCAATTCTTTAAAACCAGCCAATACAATTCAATATACACTATAGAGGACGTGGCAGGCATGTGATTCATTGATTGATTGCTGTTCTTCATCAGTTTGTAGTCAAAGGATATAACCCAATAGATCTTTCCATCTCTGTCTTGTGTGTATTGTCTGTAGTTCTAGCAGCTGCCCTAAAAATTTGGCAAATGGCCCAAGCCCAAAAATTAACATTAAAAAATTAATTTTCTATAAACTAATAAGGACAAAGGCCATTCAATTTGTTGTTTATGCAGAAAGCTTATTGAATCTGAAGACTATACATCTGGGAATGTGCTGGTAGAATCCATTTGTAAAATAATAATGCCTACATGTCAGAGGAGGACTTGTGCAGTAATCAGTTAGTCATAAATAAGGGGGATTTTAGGTAGAATGCAGGTCAAGATATTTATCGATGGTAACCCAAACAGACAAATGTTTATTAAACAAAGAAATTCACATCTAAACAAACTGTGCCAAGATTAAATGAGAACCTTCCCTTCATTATCCTACTGCATCGCTGCCCTCCCCTGACAAGGTGTTAATCACAGCTTCCTTTTCTCCTGTATAGTTTGTACTTCAGATTCCAGGTATAGCAGGGTCTGTTTCTTTTAAAGTTTCCCGTATATTCCAGTGTGTTGACTATTCTGCCCCAGTTGGAGTTTGTAGTCTTCTGATGGGTCCAGAGAGACTTAATTTTTCGGTTCCTAGAACTTTTGATTAGGGGTGGACACTGCTAACTAATGCACTTTGCATTTTGAATGGCTGATCCCCAAAGCCTCTGTCAGTGCAGTGTCTCTCACCTGAGATTATATTTCATCTCATCTGTCAGAAGCAGGCTTTGCCAAATACTAGCTTTGGGAAATTTGAAATTGGGGATTTGGTATATCTTGAGCGTTGTCTGTATGTCTTTGCCAAATGCTTGATGCAGAAATTGAAGGAAGAGCTGGGGAACTACAGGCAGGTCAGTCTCCCTTTGATGCTGGGCAAGATCATGGAACAGATGCTCCTGGAAACTATGCTAAGGCACGTGGAAAATAAGGAGGTGATTGGTGACAGCCGGCATGGCTTCACTGAGGGCAAATCATACCTGGCCAGTGTGGTGGCCTTTTATGACAGGGTTACAGTGTTGATGGATAAGGGAGGAACAACTGACATCATCTAACTGGAATTGTGCAAGGCATTAGGCATTGTGCTCATGACACCCTTGTCTATAAACCGGAGAGACAGGGATTTGACAGATGGACCACTCAAGTAGATGGTTGCACCTAAAGAGTTGTGGCCAATGTCTCAATGTCCAAGTGGAGACCGGTGGAGTGTCATTCCTCGGGGGTCAGCATGGGGACTGGTGATATTTAACACCTTTGTGGGGACATGGACAGTGGGATCTGGAGGGAAGGGATACCATCCAGAGGAACCTGGGTAGGCTTGACAGGTGGGTCTGCACAAGCCTCATGAAGTCTGACAAGGCGGAGTGCAAGGTCCTGCACCTGGTTTGAGGCAATTCTTAACTGAAAATGAATGTGAAGAGATAGTTCTACTTGTCTAAACCTTACAGACTATTGCTTTAGAAAAGAACTAACAGTGACTTTTCTGGTCCATGGACTGGTATGTGACTATTTTGACACCAGTGGAAAAAATTAAATAGCTTTGAAACAAATGTAAATCAGGTGCTGTCACTGTTCATGGAGAGCCAGAGAAATTGAACTAAAATGTGAATATAAAACAGTATATTAACTTTACTGCAATAGATCAGTGTTTTTAAATGCATTTACCAAAGCATTTGGAGTGTGTAACAGGCTGCCTTCCCTCTCATTATCTATTGCATTTGTGTGCTACTGTTCTTTTGTGGCTGCTGCATCTATTGAGGCTGAGGAATGTACTCAAGGCATTTTATTATCTCACACTAGAGCATAACACTTCATGACTGCCCTATCAACATGAAGGCATAAGAAACAATGACCCTTGGCCTAGAATTTTTTTTAGCAAGGTCCAGAATTCGAGTTATGTGTCAGTCTGGTTTTGTTTTAAAAGCACAGCGAGTGAATGTGACTGCACCGAGCTCCGACTGCGGTGGATTCTGTGAGTTGGCAATTACAAGGCATCCAAGCAGCTCAGTCCAGCTCAGCACTGGTGGCAAAGCCCAGTCAAAATTTGTTTTGTTTAAAATAGTAGCAGTGCTTTTATTTGGCTTCTAACTGTTTCCTTGGGTGAGAAGATTTGTTTGAACTGGGATTTTTACCTGAGGAAGGGCAGCATGATTTGACATACACAGAGCCAGTTGGCAAAATAGGAACAGACACGATCTTGTGCTCCTCAGGAAGTTACTTCTAAAATGCAAGCACTTTGCTAGCATCATCAATCTTAGTTCTGCCTCCTCATTATGAATTAACTTATAAGTGCTAATAATAGCTCATGGCAAAAGCACTCATTATGTGTAAATACATGTGACTAAATTAATTTAATTATTGCTATCATTTACATGCTAACTAATCCATACATTTTATGAATGAGGTTTCAGCCCTGCTGTACGAACCCATTTATATGGGAGCAGAATCTGCTTCATCATGTTTTTACAGCAAATAACTGAAATCTCTACGTTTATTCTTCATATAGGCAGAGATCATAGAGAAGTGAGCAGATGAATGAAGTAAGAGCATGTGTATATTGTTTATATTGCTGTGCCATGAAATGAAACTAAATAAGTTCTGAAAGAAGTTGAAATACTGATTTCTGTATTGAGTATAGACATGTATAAAGGGAAGGAGGTCAGGAACAGAGGAAACATTATTCAATAAATGTTCACTAAGAAATTAAAAAGCTTTTAGCAAAAGGAATCTTACAATGCATTGCTACTTTTGTTACCTTTGAATCTGTACAGCCCTCTGAATATTGCTGTGTGCCTCCTGGTACATGTCCAGTGTTTAATTATTCATGTGAACAATGCTGCTTTTCTGTATTTATGCTCCTTCTCTTACAATAATGATCATTAGCCTAAGAACATCAGGTTTGGTTATCAAAGTATTTCTGGTGTCAGATTTGAAGGTGTGCATGTGTATAAATTGTGTTACAGACATTACTTGCATTTTCTGCTTGTGACCTCTCCCTCAGGACACGTGTCATTTTGAGTGTGCAGAATAGGTTGTGCCACCATGATGACAAGCTGTTTGATGCTTTAGTTCATTCTAATTGTTCAATGTATAACCTTAAGCTTTACTTATTACCACTGTCCAAACCTTGTTCTTACAGTAATATTAAATTCCTATTGACAATCTGTGGTGCTCGTCACTACAGTATTCCAATACACATATGTTTATGTATTTCTTTTCTTTGCAATAACCCTGGGAAACAATGGGAGTATTTACCTGCATTTTATGCATGGGGACTTCACATATATTCAAATTATGTGAAAAATACCTGCTGAACTTGAGCATCTAATTTGAACTGCTTAACATCTGATTTATTTTAGAATATATTTCAAATATTAGTGCAATCTACTACTGCAAATAGCTCTCCCTGACTTAAGTTACAATTCTGTAGGTTTATAAAAAAAGCAAAGTAAGAAGTGTAATTATCATGTGGCATCCATTGGTTTTGAGCCTGGGTTCAATATTAAGATTTATACTGCTTGAGCTGACGAATATTGGATAGCAGTAGGAAGCTGTCATCTTCTCTTTGAAACCAATGCTGAAAGGAAAGGAAATCTATGTATTGCTGTTGGGTTTCACAAATGTTAACTGACAGATTTTTTTTTCCCTCCCCCTCCTTTCCTTGAAGTTGAGCTCTTTTCTTGGTCTTGTCCCAGGCGCTTTCTTTTCAAGCCTGAGCTTTGCCCCAGAGCTTCTCTCTTACTTAATGTCTTCTCTATGGACTTTTCATTCAAGTTCTAGTCATCCTACCAGAGCAGTCTTCAAGAGATCTGATCTCAGTGTTCCTGCTCAAATGGTTCTTGTGAGCTCCCACATTCTCTCTTTTTGCATTTTAGTCTGTTTTAATGATTCCCTCTCACTTCTTGTTTCTGTTTTCTTCATCTGGTTTCTGTCCAGATGTTTTTATCATGCCTTCTCTCTTTTGTAGTAGTTTCAATCATCCTTCTTTCTTCTCCATCAAGCTTAAGTGTCTTTAGGCAGAGATGCTGAGGAGTGTAGAAGGAGGACACCTCTGGCTCACAAACTCATTCCCTAGTGCTTTCCTTGCTGGATGAGTACATGCAGCAGTGAGAGCAGAGACCTGACCACTGCAGCCCTGGGCTGAA
Organism: Neopelma chrysocephalum; assembly: GCF_003984885.1. Classification (NCBI taxonomy): domain Eukaryota; kingdom Metazoa; phylum Chordata; class Aves; order Passeriformes; family Pipridae; genus Neopelma; species Neopelma chrysocephalum. The sequence goes on from NW_020897734.1 coordinate 338,263, forward strand.
ATCTTCTCAGCCTCTCTGCTCTACAATGTGGTGTGAGCATTTTCTGGTTACCCAGAGGCCTCTGAGGACTTGAGTGCATTCAGTTTGGATGCAGGACTGACATAAAGGCTGATGCCATCACAATTTGCAAATCTCCTGTTCCAGCAACAGCTACAGGCCCTGGAGCATTTCAGAGGAACAGTCTCCAGTGACATATGTAAAACACATTGTCCCTGGCATCATCCTCAGAGAATCTACATAACCCTCCTGCTTCCCTGAACACCCTGAGGTAGAGACCTGGTATGAGAGGTTCATTCCAAATGGTTAAAATTTCAGAAAAAACAACCAAATGTCATACTGAAGGTAAGGAATGTTTTAAGAAGATTAGACAAATAGGGTAAGTGGTAAGCCAGCTTCCTACTACTTTTCCCTGAATATGATGCTTTCCAAAATAATTCAATTTTGAAGTTCCATAACATTAAGTTAGTGATTGGCAACCTATCCTCCTTCTCCATAACATTCTGTTTGTTATATGCTTGCTTTGTAAATCCATACACTGGTTAATGTAATTTCTGCACACAATTCATAATCATTGATTGACAGCGTTTAAAATATATGTATGCACACATATAGATCTCAGCTCAGTGAAAGATTTGATGTGTAGCCTGAGGGTTTTTTAATTTACAGGTAATGTGATGGTTATTCCCCTGTTTTCAGCTGTGTAGTGATTATCATGCTATAATTTCAGTTCTAAAAAATAACCAGTGAACAGTCATATTGCGATGTTTTACACCAGTGTCTCGTTCTTGCAATATTCCACTCACATAAACACATTCACCAAACAGTCACCATGATTGGATACCAAATAATTAACCTGCCCTGCTACAGAGTGGAGACAAATTCTTCCCAGTATCTCCTGGTGTCTCTATCAAACATTATCCAGTTTACTGAACAGTTCTCTTTTATTAATGGGTGTGGATGACACACAATCTAACCAGGGGGATGAATTGTTCATTTGGATTGCTCTCATTTGTTCTGATACATATTTGATGGTTTGAGGAATACAGTATTCCAAAGAACCTGCCCTAACATTTAGGGGAGGAGGGGACACCAACAGTCCATTCCTGGTAGAATCAACTTTCTTCAGGTACCCTGAGAAGAGTGGTATCATATAAAAGAATGTAGAAGTCTAACTTTTAATTTCTCTTGCTAAGCTATCTGGACTTACCTGTAGTTCTGTTGCAGCCTGTCTCACCCTGGTTCCATTCTGAAATTGCAGTTGAGCCAAATACATTTTTCCATGCAGCATCATACATAAGTTGCAAGAAAGGCTATGCACTAACCCACTAACCCATGCTTATCTACATTAATGTCCTTGAAAAATATGCATTTAATGAATATAAATCTAATTATTCCCAAGAGTCCAAGTATTTGTTTACACTGCTGCCTGTGCTTCCTATAGAAAGCACTATTTTTGCCAATAATTAAAGTTAATACTTCCTATTAGCTTGAATTATTTATGAAACTAAGCACGTGCTCCACTTAGTGACCAGACAAATGGAGAAAACATCTTTGATCTTCAGTTTTATTGGTTCAGTTATGCTCTTAGATAGTGAAAATCCCACATTCTCTGTGTCGTGTGGTTACTAAAAGCTACGAACTGATACTGTAAGGAACAAATAATCTTGCCTCTGCAGACTTCAGTGTACTTCTAAAGGCTTAGCTAGGATTCACCTCAGCTACTCCACAGTTACCTGGCACACAGCCATGGTCCCAGTGGGATAATAAGAAACCCATCGCCACATTTCCTCCTTTGAAAAGCAAGACTAGGGAAGAATTTGTTCTCCTCTTGTTTGTTATTTCTCTCCTTTAAGTCCATGCTTTAAGGAAGTATCCTCTTTGTATTTCTATCTGGGGCCTTCTACCAACCCTAAAGCTACTTCCTTCCTCTGCTGCAGACTTTAAGATAAGAAAGATTCTCCTATTTCACACCTATATTTTGTTCATCTGTGTTTTTAAACTGTTTCCTGACACTTCGTCAAGAGAAATGTAGTTTCTGAACATAGACCAAAGTGTGGGCTCTTGACATCTTTGTGTTTTCTAGAATATGGAACTCAAACCTAGCAGATGTAATGCTTTCCTTTATCCAACCTGCTCTGCAGCTCTCTGAGTTAGCAGGTTTGTGGTGGCCCTTAAATCCTTTCAGTTTATACTTTTTCCTCTGTTTTTCAGGCTGCTGAAATACTTTATAAGAGATGTATTGTAAGAAGTATTCAATATGCTGTTCTTAAGGAACTCTGGAGTGTTCAGATCACTTTGAGGTCTTCCTAGAGGTCACTCATGATGTGTTAATAATACCAGGGAAGGGCAGATGAGGCTACCCACAAGCCTGTCTACACCACCCTTATTAGTTTTAGGAGTTTGTACCAGTAAAACTAACAGAGGGGGGAAAAATCCATAAACAAACTGTGGTAGAAAAAAGAAAGAGGGGGAAATAGAGGGAGTCTTTAAAAAATGAATAAATAAATAAAAAAGTTGTACGTGCAGTCTCTGTAATTGTGGAAAGAGGTTGCTAAGTGTGAGGAGCATGGAGCTTATTGGAGGAGCCAGCCTTAAAAAAGAATGATGAGATCCTGAAAGTGTTGTAGGAAACAACATAACTTTCATACTTTGAATCCTAGATAAGCTATTGAAGTGATTTATTCTTTTTCCGTTGATGAAACAAGTAGGAAATGTTTTTATTCCATCCAACGGTGAATGCAGTCCCATCAAACCACCTACTTAAGCAGCAGTTTCCCTTAGCTGACACCTTTCTGAATATTCACAAGACTGCTTAAAAATGCTGCCAAAAGGAGGGAAATATATTATTAACTTGGTTCTCACAGAGCATCTTTCCAAATGGATGAAAGGTCAGGACACAAGAACGTCTTTCTGCATTAGAAAGTGCATTACCTCAATTTTGCTGTTACACAATTCTACAGTGATATGGTTAATAAGGAATCTTGGCATTTAAGTGCTCATAATCAACCGTCCGGGTTTCCTGTCAGAAACCACAGTGGGCACTGAGGGTGCCCTGGATGTCAGAGCCCTGAGCAGAGCACAGGGAGCATTAGCCAGACACGTGCCAAGGTGCCTTTCAGCTGGAGGCAAGGCTGAGGCACCAGGGCTGCCAGACTCATCCTGGTCTGAAGCATTTCACACACCTCGACAAAGTCTGTGAAACTGGAGTTTAAAGACAACGTATTAATGGGAATGTTGTCTGCAAAGTTTATTCTTTCTTTATGAAATATGGCTTAAGTGCTTTCACTGCGTTTGGCAGGAAACAGAGCCTATTTCAAACTCAGGGTACAATATATTGTATTTGGGGAAGGTAGAAAAGATGGCTGAATCATAACATTACAAATTTCTTGTGTTCTCTCACTATTGCAGGAGATTATGGTTTTTTTCCCCTTCCTGGCTGTTTGCCCAGAACGACAAGAATACATAGTGAGATGATTAAATGAAAAGAAATCTTCTTGCTTTAAAATACTTTTTTCTGAAACCATTTCTACACAAGGGTCCTTGTCTTACCAGCTCACACCCAAAGCTGGGATTGACTTCAGCGAGTGTACTGCTGGCAGGAAACACTTACAGGATGAGGCCTCCTATTTCCTTATGTGTTTGCACAGAGAATGGGATAGCAGAGAAGAGACAGCAGGAAAAGAAAAAGAATGTGTGAGGTGAAGTAACAAGAGGAGAGTGAGCAGAATTATGGCTTCTCCAAGTTACATTGACTTAACTTGACAGGCAGGAACACCTTCAGTAGTAAGGTGAGAAAATAGTGTAAGAGCTTAAGTAGAGATACTAACTTTTCTCTCTCATGTTAATTTACAGCATCCAGCTTGTTTGCAGGTTTATTAATTGACATGTGAGCACTGATCTCATATTGAAGACCTGCTCATGGATAATGAAAAAAAAAACAAACAGTTGTAGCAACATGTATTTGTAAAATTGCATTTGGAAAGCCCACTAGATTTTGTTTTGTCTTCCATTTAATTGTTTTGATTAATCTCTCAATTTATTTGTATTCTAGCACAGCTAATGAAATTATAAACACTTGCATCACAGGAAAGGTTGACTCTCAGTAGGTTTTCCGAGCATAAAAGGCTGCAAGCTCAATTTGCAGTCTTAGTCTTGACTTCACTTTGCCCACACAGATGGTTCTGTTCATGGTAATACTCTGAGTCAGATGGGGTGTCTGGAGCTCATGCAGTACATTCTGGCTTGACCGTGCTCCTTACTTAATCATTTCTTTTTTACCCTAAAAAAGGTTCTTCACAGTGCTATGTTACCATTTCTCAGATCAGCTTATTAATTTGGATTCCATTTGGGTTTTGAGAGGTGTAGAGGCAAAATCTAGCCTAATACACTTTGGCTCTTCATGTAAGGTGGGCTTTGCCCAGATGTTCAAGACTGTAAGTTTAGTTTTCATTACTCAAACAGAAAGGAAGAGATAACTTACTTTTATTTGTATCTTATGTTTAATGGTTACTTTAACTGATGCTCTCTTCCTTTCTTCAGCCCCACGTTCACGTTATGGCTGGAGGCTTGGAAATGGCTGGTGGAGGTTGACTCTATAGTACCATTTTCCCCTGTATCCCTAAGATTGTTTCTAGACACTGGCTATCATTATATCATTGCCTCACTGACACTTCTTTATGTGTGTGTGTATATATATATACACATATATATATATATCAAGAAATAGAGATGGTGGGTGGGTGTATATATATATATATGTGAAGAAATAGAGATGGCGAGGGCGTGTGTGTATATATACATGTACATATATATGTATGTATGTATGTTTTGCTGAATACTACTTCTCTGATGTCTCACTCCAGATTCAGGCCTTTATTTTTGCAAGTGAAATAAGCTTGCATAATGGCTTTTCTCTTCAGAAGTGATTTCTGTAGTTTTCAGTGTCTGACACATCAATAGATGTTACTCAGGTCCTGAGTTCTGGCTATACTTTATAAAATATTTGTGACACAAAAATCATCTAAGTCACAGAAACCTTTATATTTTCTTCTGAGTGATCAGAACCTCACAGCTGGGTCTGGCTGACTGTGGAAGAGTTTTATGTAATGTAAAGAAGTCTCAGGAAGGGGGGAACTGCCTCTATGATTTTCACTGCCATGGGAGACCTTCAAGATTAGCTATCATAAGGTCTTGATTCTGCAGAACTATTTTAAAAAGTCAGTTGAGAAAAAAATCCTCCCTATTCTATAAGAATACATATAAATATCCTGTAATCTTGTTCTCAGTTAAACTGATGATAAAAGAATGGCAGATTCTGCTGAGTGAATTGGTCCATCTCCAGTTGTTTCAGTATTATATTTGTAAAATAACTGTATTCCTTTGAAAATGTATTTCTGATCTCAGTAGAGAGAAGGGTCTTGGTGATCTTATCAAGGGTACTCTCCAGAATTCAACCCTACAACTGTTTTTCATATCTTTGTTTTTCTCAGCATTACCAAATGCCACAGCCGGTGCCTGCCTGAGAGAGGCCTCTCTCCCTTGTTGATGGTGATACCATTGGATCTCACTTAGCACTTAAGCTCAGTCAGCAGAGCTGGAGGTTTACAAATTGACATTTGCATAATTTTCTTCTATATGTTTGTGCACACTGGTCCTTTAAATCCATAACAATAGACAATGCAGGAAAATCTTTCCCATTAGCTTCTGCAGTTCTGTTACTGTATTGTGAAATGTCTTTGTTTTTTGCAGCAATTCAAAGATGTGATGGAATTGACTCCTAACAACTTCTTAGATTAATATTTTTCTTAACAGTTCTGCTCAATAAAAATATATGTAACAATGTGTGAATGCATGAGAGGTGTTTTTCATACCCCTTCAGTACAGTAGAAAATCAAAGTAGAAGACACCTCCTTATCTCTACATCTGTGTCCACAAACCTGTGTTTTTCTAGTTTGGTTTTTTCCATGTAAACTAGTACATTGGGGAGGAGCAGCTACCTTGAACAATAGCAATCAGCAAAAAATGTGGTTCTTTTAAAAGACAGCCTTGAAGTCAGCTTCCTAAGGCAGTATTACTGGGATTGGTGTGATCTCCCCAGCCACACCATCACCTCAAAATTACTGTTAGCTGCTGTGTTCCTATTATAATCAATTCAATTATCCTGACCTGCTTTATTTAATTTCCTTGTGCCTGTTTTGTTTTGGGGTTTGCGGGAGAGGATGGAGGAGGGGGGTGTATAAAGGGTTTCCTCTGTGGTCTCCAAAGCATGTGTGGGAGTGAGGAGAGCTCAGACAAGTTCTAGAGATCTCACTGTGCTTGGAGTGCTGCCAGCTCTTCCTTCACCCCTGCAGAACCTGACACCTCTGAAATGCAGATCAATCTCCTATAGGAGCATGAAACCATCTCTGATCCATGTACACAGGTACCTGAGAAGTATTATGCTACTGCAAATCTTATTAATAACAAGAAAGTTACCTCAAGCCTTATTAATAAACATAATTGGGAAAATGCATATTAAATTCAAAAGTCAGGTTAAAATGTCAGACAAGGATTTTTTGTGATATTTACGGATGCAAGCTTTATTTCATGAATCTCTGAAGTGACAGAAAGGGTAATTAAAGGTACAACTGTAAAAACATCAATGACTAACATATCACAAGAGGAAGATTAGGGCTCTTCAGAAGGGAAAAATCTTACCCATCCAGGCTGACTTAGATGATAATGTAATAGGTTTACTGGTTGCCAGGCTGCTGATAGCCATTATTTCTAAATGTTAACCTAATTTATTAAAGATTTGCCTTCATAGGAAGTGATAGACTTAAGGACAACAACTAGCAGAGTTAAATCACAATGGGTTTATTAATTGAATTAGTATTAGTTCAATTCAATTTAATTGAATATACTTTGCTTCAACATCTGGACTTCTAGAATAATAATCCTCCGAAGAGCTAAAGTAAGACCCTGTGTGTTTGGGTTTTTGTTTCTTTGGGGGTTTTGTTAGTTTTTTTTTTTTAATTATTGTTTTTAATATTACAATTTATACATTTATCTATTAACTCTTCCTTTTCTCTTATTCCATCAGTTCTTGCAGAGTTGAGGACACATATTTGGTGTTTTCAGTTGAGTTGTATTTTCTTTATGGTATTAGAAGATTCTAATGTAAAGAGGGCGAAGACCATTGCTTTCTTTTCCAAATTTAAATCTACTTTAATTAGTGAGAATGAGAAAAATTACCAAGAAAGAAAAGGAACTGAAATACTCTGTAAGGTAAAAAAGAAGTAGAGGTGCTTTAGGGCATAAAACAACAGCCAACAAAGTCTGTTGTTTATGGAGAGATGGGAGATGAGGAGAATTTCTGAGAGTTTTCTTCATAGCAAAGAAAAACTGGTAACTTCAAACTATCCCGGGTTAGGTTGGAACTTTGTTCACTGTTAAAATTGTAGTTTTCCAATTGTCAAATTTAAGTCAATATAAAGACCATTGCCAGTTCTTGTTTCCTTTGGGAAAGAAGCTTCATCATCACTTGTATTTGCTGGTCTGTGTTACAAATCAATATTTTAGTAACCATAAGTACAATACAATTTTAGCTTTCCCAAAAAGAATTCTTCAAAATGAGTCGTGATTTTTAAAATACAAATAAATAAGAGAGCCATAACTTAAATTGACAAAAAGTGAGAAATTAAACTCAAATACTAAATCTGCACCTAATTGTCCCTACAAATGATTTCTCTCCTATAAAATCTGGTATTGTCAGATGTGAGTTACAAAGTCATTTGTTATAGAATGTCAGCCTTAACTGTAATGAATGTTTTGTCATTCTGTTTCACAGTCTTGAGTGCTTAAATCACTATTTATTTTCAAATTTATCTTTTTCTATTGATTTTTCACAAACATAATTTTTTTCAGTGTCAATTAGATATTATATAAAGTATAGCCTCTCATCTCACATTAAATCTTTTCCCCCAAACCTAAAATATAATGGAAAAAAACACACCTTTTGGAATGCCTCTTACATTCAGCTGCAGACTTAGATTTTTCTTCCTGAACACTCACAGGTAGGTTTTTTAACTTGGTGGATTGATGGGGCTCTGAATTTCATAAAGATTGAATTTCATATCTTTTGCTGGTGTTCCTGAATACTGTTACTAAAAATCCAAGCCAAGTATAAAAGGGGATTTTGTTAACAATTTAATTATTGCATGCATAGCATGTTTATCCAGAGTACTGTTAAACATGGTGTATACCTGGGTGTATATATGTGCATTTATGCTATATTTATACAAAGTTTGAAACTAGGCTTGGGCCAAGAAGTGGGTTTAGGAATAGGTCTTTTCTGCTTCTCACAAAATGGTGATTTATGTTGTTCACTGTCATCATCTAGTGTTTCCATACTCCTATCCATATGTTCTGGAACTCACTGCATGTGTCTGTGTGGACATACGAGGTTCATTAATTTGGTCTTCCCTAGCAAGTACCCAGTAATGGGATAAATGGCATAAAAGATAACTGGAGGAAAAAATAGTGTCCAAAGAGATTTTTTGTCTTTCTTTTTTTCCTGAAATACATATCCATTTATATACATGAATATTCAGTGTTTTATTGTGTTAAGTGGCGAAGGTGTTGAAGTAACTTTCCTATCGTTACATTATTGGGAAAATTACTGGTATGAAAATTATATCATGGTTGAGTGGAAGGCTTTGATTGGCATTAGCTGGGATGGGTGTGTTACTTGTGAGGGGAAACAGCTGCCTTCAACTCCAGTTTACACCACTGGAGGAATTATCCAGAGATGCAAGGGTCAGTGGAGCTGTTTGGTGTGTGCACAGAGGTCTCAGCTCACCCTGCTGTACCCCAGGTGTTTACTGAGACAATGTTCATCTCAGAGCACAGTTTCTCATCACTGGAGAGAGACATAGCTCCATAATTTAACTGAACTCATAAGCATCCTCGGAAAAGATATGCATAGGGAATTCAGTGGCCTTTCTCCTAGTTAATAGGCTAAATTTGTAAAAGATATTTTTGACTTCAGAGATTTTGTCTAAACTGCTTGTGGGTTTTGGGTCTTTTTAAACCATAATTCTTTTAACTTGATAAGTGTTTGTATTTTTGCCTCTGCAGTGTTGACTTTGCGCTGATCTTCCTCATTGGGTATTATATTAATTGTAAAAGTGCCCTCAGTTTTCCCATCTTTCAGCTCATTATCCGCAGAGGCAGTAAAAGGCTATTGAAAGGTTCTTAGGGTGAAAACTAAGAGGCCACTCAGCACACAGTGTATCAGCTACAACTGGAAACAAAACATTAGCAGCGTTAAAAGCTTCTCTCTGTGGAGATTCAAACGGGAAGGCTGATCCCTCTGCCTGGGTAAGACCTGAGCACATTTCATTCACATTCAGTGTGTGTAGCTGATATACAAGCTGGTTGCCTATTCTGTCCATCTTTATTGTTTAAAGTAATGTTGGTAGTGGAACTGTACTTACTACAACTTCTGCATTTCCTCCTGCAGTCTTTGTTTTCCATCCAACACCCGTGTCTTTCTGTGTGTGTGTGTTCATTATGAATCATAAGTCTTGCTTCTAGGTAGTAACTCTACCTGGTGGTTGAGTAGAAAGAGCAATTGAGCCATGTTCATTTCTATGTTGTGTGCCTTTGTTTTGTATATGGTTCCTACTTATTCCTAGAGTATGTTGGCAAATTCTGATTACAGCTAAATTCTGATTTGTTAAAATGTGGCTTGATTTGCAGCAAATCTTTTCTAAATGAAACCTGGCAATTCTTCCTCCAACTGTGATTGGTCCTTTCTTTTAAACACATCTTCCTCGTTTATCCTTCCTTCAAGTGCAAGCAAAGCAAGCACCTGAGATTGTGTTCATTAGGAAACTTAGGTCTTAAAAAACTTGCTTGTATTCCATTTTGTACAATATTTTAAAAAAAATTAGGTTTTTTTATTCTGAACATGTTTTGATTGACGTGAGCTGAGTTTCATTATATGCGAATTTATTTTGTGATACATAACTGATCTCTATGTGTCAGTAATAGAAGTTTGGTATGATTTGTCCTTACCAAACATATTGTATTGAATAGATTTAGATGTCTGCATAATTTTTTTGATAAATACCATATAGGAAAATAGTAATTTGAACTATAATAATGTTTAGGGGTTTTCTAATTAGAAAATTGGGAAAAACAATAATTGAAGAAATATTTTCTTAAACAATGTAAAATTAGCAACATATAGCTAATTATGTTAATTGTGTTTCTGTTCAAGAGGATATTACTAAGTTTGTGAAACAAAACAGGACTAAAAAATAAGCCTCAAATAAGTATTTCCTGAACGTACTTACTACAAAAATCCAGTTAGAAATATTAGAAATCTGAATGTACAGCCAGAAGAGTCAGAGTTCACTAGATCATATCTTGAGATTATATTTTGTATGATCTGCAGAAGCTGGGCAGAATCCTTCAGGCTGTGCTGTGGGGTGAATGTCACGTGGAAAAGGCTGGCATACATTGGGCTTGGATAAGGCACACATCACTGCTTAGTTACCTGGCTTGCTTTGTTTTCAGGTTGCAAGATACTGAAGAATGGGTGTTATGAAATGAATTGTGGAGATGTGCTCATTAGCAACAATAAATGAGTGTTTTCAGGAGCACTACTTATATAGCATCGGTTATTTTGCTGAAAAAGCAAGTGCCTAAAAGAGATAAAGTGAATTAGCCTGGGCATTTTTAAGAACAGTTGTATTGGAAATGACTCACTGATTAAAACAGAAGTAAGATGTAACGTGGTTTTCAGTTTGTCCAGTAGGAAAACCAGTCTGCAGTTAGAAACTAGGTTGACATTTTGAGCTTCATCACCACTGCTTTATTCTGACTGCTAATGTTTTCTGTGGGTGCTTATCTTTTTCAGTGTGGCACTATATGAACTTTTATAATAAGGATAATATAGCAGATTACCCATGCAGCTAGAACAGCTAGAATTGGTTCTACATGCTTTTTTATCCCATCCACAAGTAACTGTGTCTTTCTGTTTTATTTTGTGTGTTGTTTTTTTGGTTGGTTTTGGGATTTTTTTAGGGAGGAGCGTCCCTCTCTTCTTTTAGGTCAAAAGACAAGTTCTTTAATCAAGCCTTGCCTCTTGTTATTATTTTTCTCCTGTATCTGTGTGTTTTGGACTTATTTTCAGTCTGATTCATTAGTAATTCAAAATTAGTGTTCAGCGGCTTTGCACATGTTTAAACTTTGTGACTAAATTACATTGCCTCCACATTGTCCTAATTATTAGGGCCTTATATTTGGCAAGCCCAGCTCTGTTAGACTGTGTTTTAATTCCCTGTCAATGAGGTGAGAGGAAAATATTGTTAGCCTCTTTCTATCCAGCTGAGGCCAGGTGTTGTGCATTAGCATGTAAGTAGTGCAATTAGTGCCAATTATGTTTTAAAAAGAAACATTGAAATCTGCAGGAACACAGTTTGTCACCCATACTTTTTTGTGGTTTACTACTTTAGCTTCTTTTTTTAGGCATCTATTCTCACTTTCAGTCTTGATTACTGTAGGGCTTCAAGCTGGCACTGGCATCCGACAGGTTGGATGTGTGACGAGGAAAGACTCTGGATGATAATGCAGAAAGAGGAACTTGGGTCAGATTGCATTTAATTACCTTGTGTGACTTCATTCTCTATTTTATTATGCATCTAAAGGGCATAAGGTCTACGGCAAACTGCACAGCTCACAGAGCAGCTGGGGTCCCCTCAGCTGCTTTGAGTATGTGTGAACATAAACACATCATTAGGGAATCAGTGATAGTGTGGGGATAGTTTTTAAAAGAATGGTAGGTCTTCTGATAAGCCAGTTTGAGACTTCAAAACCAAACTCTGCTAGATTTATTCATTGATGACACACTTCATGCTGGGATATCCTGCCAGTTTGCAATACTTGGTGTGGTGCTTATCCCTTCTTTACCTTGTAAATTCCATTACTTGGGGCACTAGTTACATGTTTTCCTGTGACACCTGAGCACAAGTTGTAGTTTCTGTCTTTGCTTACGTGCTTTCATAAAATGTTTATATATAGTGGGTGGCTGTGCCATCAAATATTATGGTAATGGATACATGCTGGTTTAGTCTGCTTCCATTTGAGCTCAAGGCAAGTTATTACCAATTATATCCTAATGAGTGTGCTTAAAATTTATGACAGGTACTCTATTTGGGCTACATCTCCACAGAAACTTTTACTTCTGCAGTGGTCTTGGTGTCCCTCATGTGTCTGAGTCCTTTGATAAACTTCTTCTACTGCCAGAGCTCCTCTCTACCCAGTCATAATTGGGATTGGAGCATCTCATGTCTCATTTTCCACTTGTGACAAGAAATTTTGCTACTTCTCCGAGTGTTTACCATCAAGAACTTGTTTTAAGTATCTGAAAAAAAAATTGGTTCTTCATTGTTCTCTGCCCTATGAGACAAAAGATAATGAATTCCAAATAAAACAGAATAAGGTCTTTGTAGTGATATTTACATTTATTTATGTTTGTGCCAGGAATACAAGTAGGATATGGATCTTTCATAATAACTGTTTTCTCATTTGTTCAACATATCTAGAAGTTAAGACTGTTTCTGCTGGCTTATCAGATCTCTTGATAGACTCATGGGGAGGCATAGTTGTCTGATGCTTTCTTAGGTTCTTCTGTTCTTCTGTAATGTAATGGAACCTCAGTGCATTTCTGACCAGTTCTTTCGTCTCATGATGATTCTGAGATGCAGATGCTCAAGAAAATCCCAAGTGCTGAAAGACGAGTACCATTCTGTTTGTGTAAATTGACACATTGACTTTAAAGAAAAGCTAAGTACATTTTTCATTGGCATCAGTCTTACATCTGCTTCATCGTGTGATCCCTTACAGAATAGTAATGCAAAAAGTAGTTGAACAGTACAGTTTGTTTTGTATTAATATTTAATCTGATACCAAGTGCACTTAAAGGAACGAGGGATATGAGTGTTCTATTAGAAACGGCTTCTTTGTTGCACTGAGCAATCGCTACCCAAGTAAATGAAACCAAGAAGTTTGTTCAAGTATCATTAAGTTTTAAAAATTGTTCTGCTGGGAAAGCTTTTGTTTCAGTTTCTGTTTTTAAGGATAGTTTCTTCAGAGTCAATCAAAAAGCAACTTCCTTGATGTTAAACACAAGGGTACAAATTAAGGCTAATAAACTGATATTGAGTGAGTCAGAAGTACTGATAAATGCGAATGCTTCTGAGAGCATTCTGCAGCTCTGAGCTGGGGAAGAACTGGACAGCTTTCTAAAGAAAATAATCAAATCAATGAAACATCAATTATTAATGTTTTGTAATGCCAGAAAATTAGAAGAGCTAAAAGAAAATCGGTATGCTGCTCCAATCCCTGAGAATGATGAGCAAGCCAAAGGTTCTGCAAGCTGAGCCTTCCCCAGCTCTGCCTGCTCCCCTAGGAGTGTGTTAGGAGGCAGTGCTGACAGGGTGACATGAGGATTTCAGCTTTCTTTTCAAGTAAAATAGCGTTCCTCTCAGTCATGGGGAAGCATGAAATGATTCCCATTGGGCCTAAAGAAACTCACAGGGAAATGGATTAAAAGGGTTTAACAAAATCTCATAATTTATAGTTATACCTTGGTTTTTTGAGCTTTTTTCATTGTTTCTGAACACTTGAGTCCTAAATACTGTTTGCATTCCTATATGGTGTTCATTGCCTCATTGATTTAGGCTATTGTAATGTTTGGATTTGACCATACATTTTGGCAGCAGCTCAGGACCACATCTTAGCTGGTACAGGTGATCTGCCTGGGTTTGCCTTGCGCTGCTATTACGAGTAGATATTGTTTGTGCACAGATCAGTTGCTCAGAGATTGATGGAATTTGCAGGGGTAGGAAAAGTAGGTATCAATGCTTGAAACAATAACTTCAGTGCTATCCTCCCTTCCCAAATTGTACCTGGTGCATAGGTAGCTGAATGGTGCCATATATATTGGAATAAGCCCTTTATGGATTACTGCATCAGCAAAACACTTTTTTTTTCTCTCCCCATGCCCCCCCCCATCCCCTTAAAGTCTTTCAAGTCGCTTTTCCTGAAGTTTCAAAGTTGCTGGAGTATTTTAAACTCAGAAACTTTACTCTGTGATAGACCAGATGGTCTATCACAGTCACAAGTGAGCTCTAGTGATGAGTTGATTGTCACATCAAGTGATGGTCACAAGTGAGCTCTTCACAGTTCACTTGGCATTCTGATATCTGAATTCTTAGATGTATTCATACTATCCAGAACAGTACTTTGACCATTAGCAGGTAAGTCAGGTCCTGATGCTAACTGCAGGCTGGACATGCTCTTCTAGAGTAGCACAGTCAAAATCAATGAAGTAATTCCTTTGCAGTCAATCTGAGAATCTGTTTTTTCACTCGAGTTCTTACACAGACAGATGGTCTTCCAAACAGCTGGAACAGTGTTTCATACTGCTGTCTTAGATCTCTTGAATTTTAAGGAGCTAGTTTTACTGTTTTCAATTGTCTTTTAATAAGTTTCATTGTGTTGTACAGTGCAGCGGGTGGGATGATGATGTGGGTGCTTTATATACTAATTTTGGCAGTAATGCTTTGCAGCACTGCTTTGAATGTCTAGTGATGTTATTGATTGGCATTCCATTAGTTTTAAATATTGATAAGAAATTATTCATTTATTTAATGCATAATTTCTGTCATTTTGTTATGGCTATGGAAAGAACTGATCTATTAACTCCAGCCACAATATTTATGGATAAAATCTTTCAGCTTTAAAATTAAAAATAATTAGCTGTTGTCACAGCACTAATTGTACATACAGAATCAGCAGGGCTATAATCTATCTGTCCAATATGTATTCTACTCAAATTGCATTAATCATGACTTGCTTAAATGTTAGCAAATGACTCTACAAAGTACTCACAATAGCGATTCTTGCAGTCTAGAAATAATGAAGATGTAAATCACTTCTACACATCATTGCCATAATATTCTTATGATAGGATATGAAACTGCTGCATCCGCTTTTATACTGTTTAAAACAGTTACTCTTTGTGATGGCAGCATAGAGTAGTGCCTCAGTTTATTTCCAACTGTGGAGGGCCATGTCATAGTCAATTGAATTAGTGAATTTAGATTTATTTTTCAAACTAGTCATGAAAGTCAGTACTGGTCAAGTATACTCTAAATTCAGAAAACCATTGTAGACTTTTTGGACATGGTGCTTTACGTTAGCATGCATGCTTAGAGTGGATTTTATCCTATGAAATTCTGCATGTTAAATATAATAGTGTTCAGGGTTTTGTGTGAATATTATCTTTTCACTTAGAGCAAATTACTATGGTTTACTTGCTTCAACAAGGGTATGCAATTTTGTATGGCAATGTATTGCTTCAGGACTTAGTTTCGCATACACTTGTTTGTGTTATGCAATTTCCTTGATTCTTATTTTGCTTTCTTTGTGTTCAAGTCCATGATCATTTGTATATTAGCAACACCAGCTGCAACATTTTGGGATCGGCTCGAAAGCAAACACTTCTGAAAGCTTGAATGTTGGGAGGCATAAGCAGAGTTATTGAGGAGATGACCAGCTCAAAGCCTCTATCCATACTTTTTCCTGTGGGAAAATGCTGTAAAACTATTTTCTTGCCATGCACATTTAATTTCAGAAGCTTCTATCTGTCGCTGAAGTGATAAACCAGAGCAGCCACACCAGGAGTTGAGTCATGGTACTCAGGAGGCCAAGGCAGGAAGGATGAAGCTGAGCTAGTTTGCTTAACTCCTGAGCTTTTTTTTTCAAATGCAATTGCTCTGTTAAATTGCCAATCTATGCCATAAATTCCATCCAGAATTTAGTAAAAGTGCAGAAAATGGATACTCTCCCAAAATTAATTAAAATGGCAATATTTAGGTAGAGTTTTCAAGCTCTTCTAACATGAACTCATTAGTGGAATTGAAATTTTTTGAGGCTGTAAATTTCAGATCTTTTTTGAAGAGGGGCAGAACTTGGAAGGCTTGAGACTATGTCCCGAAACGTTGTTTATCACAAGGTTAGCAACCATTTGATGGCTATCATCATGCCTGAGCATCTCAGGAGAAGGGGATTTTAAAAGTGTTTTTATAAACAAAATGAATAAAAGTAAGACAGAGTAATAATGAGAAGCTACATTTGTCAGCTGCTTTCTGAAGTGTGCCATTCTTGCTGCTATGATAATAGAGAAAATTAATACATCCTGTCAGGACTGCATGACAGGAACACTGAAAAGCTGTGAAGTGACTGTACACAGTGGAATAAAGGAAATCCACTTTGATCTACCATTTTTGATGTTTTATAATTGCACTTATTATCAGGTCCTTTACTCTCTTCTTATTTGACACAAGATCCATTATCAGTGACAGCGTGAATGTGAACATGGGCTTGATTTGAAAAACTACTTGGGATGAGGTAATGGGGAAAAAGCTTTTTGTTCCTAACTGTTGAGAAAAGAAAAAAAAATAAATTATTTATGTTAATGCTATCAGCTAATATCTTCCGAGAAATGCTCCCCTTCCTGTATAATATTGTTTCTATGCTGCATTTGAGTAAAGCTTGTTTAATTAGCTCCCTAATGAAATATTGTATAACAAAATGGAAATTTATCATTTGCTTTTATGCCTTTGTTCAGCTACAAACTAGGGCAGGTCACTGTGCCCAGCCTGGACTAGACGCCATTTTCTTTCATGCTGCATTTGAATAGAACCCATTTAATATTTTATTTTTTTTAAAAAATGCTGTCTATTGAAGTTTTCAAAGAAAGGGATAAAGTGCCATCCTTTGAGCTTTCCATGTTATCTCTTATCTCTGCTGTGTGAGATGAGAAGTAGTACTGCTTCACAAAGAGGCAGATTACCAGGTATCTTGTCTTTTATTGGGCTATATAGTAGAATTAGACTTTCTTTATGTCATCAGGGGTATGTGGATACATTCAGAATCCACAGAGTCTTTCTCTTGTATATGAAGCAAAACTGGTAAATCGGTTATTCACGATTTTTAGTGGACTTGAAGTTATGTGCACAGTTTTACGTAGTTCCTACTGCAATCAACAAGAAGCTCCTGTTGGCTTTATTTAGCCTACATTTTGTTTACTTGGCTTGGTAGGTAAAGAATTAAACAACCAGAGTCCTGGTGACATGTTGGTTGGGGCAGACGTGCTGCCCCAGGTGCCAGCCCAGCTCCTCACGGGAGCCCCCTGTGCCTTGTCAGAGCAGCTCCTCTGATTTCAGAGTGCTACCCCCATCTGTGACAGAGATCTCTGCCTCTCTGACTTCTGCCTTGCATTACTGTGTTGCCTGTTTCTCTATGGTAAAGCTTTAAAGTGTAAAATCCCATTTCTTTGAATGTGTGCTGAAACCCAAACATTTCGGGAAATGTGTCAATGCCGGTGACATTTCCCCAAAGAAGAGATCTCTGTTTGGAGGTGAAGCTACTCATCAGAGCAAGAGACTCACAGAGGAAAGGCAGTTGTCAAGATACTTGCCTGGAAAGTCAAATAATGGTGAGGAAGGAGGTTGAAAATGATACCCTCACACCTGGTACACAATTAGTCTTCTCTCTTCCTCACTCTCTCTAATCTCTTGTGAGCCACTTCACTGCATATAAATAATCAAAGCTGAGCCTCCCATGCTCAGATGAAAGCTGTAAAGACTGGCTTTCTAGATTTATGAGGAGGAACGTTTCCTCTGTTTTCTACCCTTAAGTGTTCTCTGCATTGCCTGGTTATGCCTGTATGCATTGGAGTCTGGTGAGCCATACTGTCAAGTCTCGGGAAACTGTCACCCTACATTCACTATTGCCAAGCTTAATAAGACTTAGCACTTCTATAGTGCATTTTTATGTTCAAAGTGTTATAGGAATATTAAATCAAATACTGCTCTCAGCTGAACTGTATCCCTGTTCATTGCTCAGTTTTGCTTGACAGTAAGAACTTGGGACAGAAAATAAAGAGCTTCATTGCACCAGTGGAAGCACCAGGAGAGGCTGTGAGAGAGAAGGAATGTGTTACTATGCCCATCAAGAGAGTGCGCTTGGCAGTTCCCTTGCATTCACCTGGTTTATGTGAGGAGAAAATAAGACTGTCTCACTTCATCTATGCTTTTCCCTTCCTGCTTTTGGGCAGGGAGCATCTCAGTGCATTGTCTCTAATGACAGGAGCCTGCTGCCTATTTTTGGTACATATAAGGATCGCTTGTGCTCTCTGTGTACTCCAAATAGTAATTGCCTGCAGTCCTACTCTGGTATTTGTGGCATTACTGGATGCAGAGTTTTCTTACATCCCATGAAATCTCTTCTGGAAATCTTCCAGGTGATTTTACATATTCACTGTTGATGTGGACAACATCATTCACTTTAACGGCAACCATTCAAGGATTCTCTACTAAAATGATCTATTGAACAGCTTTGCTTTTGACTAATGCCTCTGGGGGGTGGGGAGGGCTTTTATTAGGAGACATGGAGTTTGTTGCTGTTACCATGAGGTTAGAAGGGAGGTTTTTTTAGGACAATAGAGTAATTTTGAAAGCAGCATGAAGTGTTTAGTTTTGTGTAGTTAAAGCAAGCATGATAATGTTAGTGAAATGGAGCTAATGCTTCACAGTGAAGATGAATGCAAACATACACAATGCTGTCATCCTCAGGGATCATCTTGAAGGAGATGAATTACTGATCAGAAAATGAATAAACTTCCCAAACCATTTTACTTTGTATTAATTTTAGAGCCTGATCAATACCGTAAGTGTCATCTACAGTTTCAGTTATTTAGTTTGGTCTCATGAACTAGAAGTTGTTTTTGCATTAGCTATGCTGTCACATGTGGTGTGCAGCAATGTTTTTCATATAGATGAGGTAGCAATCTAATCATCTTTGTGCTATCAAATTGCAAAGATATTCACATGAGATGAATTCTGGCTCAGCAGCTGTTCTTTCTGCACAGGCTCTTTGGGACCAGTGCTGTTGCTCTGCAGCAAACAGAGCGAGTCTGGGTGCTGGCACATGCACTGTAGAACTGAGCTGGTGACAGATCTTTCCCTTCCCTCTTTTTTCCCTGTCTAATCAACAGGACAGAATTAGAGCTTTCGAGATCACTGCAGGCTGTAAACTAGCCTGGTAGTGTCTCTGCAGCCATCTGATGTTCCCTCCTGCATTAGGCAAAATTTTCATCCGAATTTGGTCTATGAACTACCATACAGCTGGTTTTAGCCGTTCTTTTTTCATTTGGAACCAATGCATTGACATGTTTACTCAAACATTTTTCAGCCTTGTATTTTTTTCTACAATAGGGTATGCTTTATTTTGATAGATATTGTGCTGTGTTGCTTTTTCTTCAATATCAGATTGTGAAAGACAAACTGGAGGAGGAGGAAAGCTATGTCTGAGCAGCCCTCCCCTTTTTGATGTGTATGATGCCTTTTCCTTTCACAGTTTCTACTTTGTGTGTGAAATTCTGAAGAGTTCAACTGCAGCCGAATGCTGCAACTCAGCTCTAATAATTACTTTTAAAAGGTCATTTTGAAATTGTATAAGCTGAAACTGCCTGCTGATCTTCACCAGTTTTGTCCATCCTCTTTAGTGAAAGTTGGCTATTCCACGTGATATTGTTTGCATTGTCTGCACACTCAATAATAAAGGCAGGCAGGTGGATAAAGCACAGTGCAAGGATAGGAACAGAACTAGTTGTTCTATCCTAGTTTCCTTGGTTATTCTGTCACTCAGTGCTGTGGGATGAGCTTTGCAGAACGTGCCTGGTTACATGGTTATTGCATCATTCAGATTGAAGTACAGGAGTCCCATTTTTATTGCTCACAAAATCTGTATGAGATTATTACCAATATTTGGTAAGATTCATGTATTTTGAAAGAGTGCAAGTAAGCATGAAAACTAGAATTTAAACATCAGGATGAGGATCAGGAGTCTTGAATTACCACGTTCTGGACAATAAATCATATAGAAATGGTTTCGTGGGTTCTTTATGTATGTTGAGTTTCAAATTGCTGTTTAAGTGTCATTACCTAGCTCACTCCAAGATCTGCAAATCAGATATTTCATCTTTAGCTTTTAGCTTTTGCATTACTGGTGGTACATGACTTCAAGGCAGATCCATTCTTCCTGAAACTTGTTTCACTGGTTGGCTGAGCAAATGACATCCTTCTCTTACTTTCCCCAAATGTCTTCTGGCTAAACCAGGGATGATCTGATCACGTAGGAGTAAATTCACCAGTGGTCAGAATTTGGTTGATGTTCTCTGGCTGGAGTAGGAAGTGATCAGTGAATGGCATTTTGCTCTGTGCTGTTCTAAGAATGTTCTAAAGTGAAATACTTCAAGAATATAAAAAATTAATTTTGTAAAAAGACTAAGGAAATATCAACCTGCCTTCTGTTCTTTCCTCTGTGTAGAAATTCAGTGGAGACTTTTGTGTATATGCAAAATACACACCTGTATATGATATACTTACTTGCATAAAAATACTTCCTTTTTATATGTAGGGTTTATACTTGTATACACTGAGATTTGTGTGTATGCTACCTGCCTACTGTGTGAATGAATAATTACCTGTATGAAATTTTATACATAAAATGTTTGCAACGTTCTCATCTCAATGACAGTTTGTATCAACAAGTTTCTTGATTAAATTTGTTGTTAAAAACAAGCAAAACCAAACACTCCAGAGTATTCCCTTTTATCAGTTTTAAATTTGTCTCATAACAGTTTCATTTAGTGATCCACTGTACTTTTATTATGAGTGTAAATAGTTGCATACCTACTGACTTCATGATGATGTTTCTCTGTCATTTATATCTCGCTTCTCTTTAGACTACATAATCTGTTTAGTGTCTCCTCACACTGTTTTTTCCACATCACTGATCTAGTCATCTGTTTGTAAAATACCTTCTATTTTTACCAAATTGTTCTGAAGAACAAGTGTCAAGAATGGAACACAATATTCCACAAGATGTGTATGGGATGATTTAACACTATTTGCCTCTTTACTTTCTGTCCAGTTTGCTTTATTTTCCATGCTGTTACTAAAGCTGTACATAGAAAAGAAGTTTTTATTGAGCTGTTTACAGACATACCCAGGGCCATTTTCTGAGGACTTGAAGTTAATTTAGATCTTAGCAATCAATCTGAGGTACCTTGCATTTGCTGATCTGAATTTTCATCTGCTGATGTATGGTCTGTTCACATACCTCTGCTGGACCTTCTTATTTTATGAATGGAAGTAAGTTTGTGCTAACTTGTATTTTACAGGGTCAGTACTTCATTCCTTTCTAAATCACAAATACAATAACCCTGTTCCTGGAACAAAATCATATGGTGTTCCACAGCTGCTACTTTGAAGTGACAAATTTTCTGTTTCTAAATATATTAAAAATAGATGTGCCCTATCAAAGTTGGACTGTTCGCTTCTGTGGTTACATCTAGCAAACCAAGACAGAATAACATAATTGAAATCAATGGAGTTAATCCTATATCGTGCTGTTGTAACTGGGAAAATAGATGGGCCCTAAATTTACCCCTAAATCTTTCAAATAAAGCCATCTGCTCAGAAGTTTGATCAGAACAGGTTTTAAGCCATCATCCTGGCAATAAAAGGAAAATGAATGATTCTGCGAGGAATACAGCTTTTTGTACATAAAAATGAAGCAACCCTAAAAATCTATTGACTTTCCAGTAAGTTAATATTTTCTAGTAGGTGACTATAGTCTATAAAAGTCAAGCCTGAAAACAGATGAGCATAAGTTCTTCAAAGCTGCTGTAAATTGCTGAAATTTGCCTGAATACTTACTGTGTAACCCAGTAAAGTCTGATATTTGACCTTTGAGGTCTAAGTTTAATGGGAATCTATAAATATACCAGCTCGATTTACAGACACACCCTACCCCAAATTTTATAATGCAGATGTGCACTGCTGTTATTAAGACAGTAAAAGCCCTGGGTCAGTAATTTTTTCCCTGGACTTCCTAAGTATCAAAAAGTGTGTGAAATACCGAGTTCTTTTCGAAATTCAAATGTTAAACTGCCTGCAGAACGTTTCCACCCATGTCGGATGGTCAAACCATGAGGTGTGAAATTCTCCAAGAAGCCTCGAGCTTCTTGGACTCTCTTTGAGCAGCATGAGGAGGCATTCACTGCCTTTGTAGTGCTGGGCCTGCTTTGTGAGTCTTTGTTCTGGCTTTATTTTGATGGATATTTCACACTTTCAAAGAGTTATCTTCTAAAAGTAATTTTTTCTCTATTTGAAATTCTGAACTATGTAGGAGTTTGGCATAGGATTCAGAGCTGAACAAAGACTAATAATCTGTTTTCTTTCAAGAACCTGAATTCCCAAGAAGTTAGTGGGCTTGTTTTTCTTTGATTGTAAGTACTGTAAGTTTCAGTTGAGATATAATTATTTTTATATCTTATAATTACTATTATAAAAGCAGCTGCACCTAGTCTGGAAAGCAAACAAAAATAGCTAATAATGAGTTCTGAATAATTTGGAGTCAGTTTTCAGAATGGTAAGAAAGTACTCACTGCAGCGATCTCTCAAACTTTGCATCATTTTAAAGGAAATTTCTTCTGTAGCAAAAAGTGAGAGAACTTTTTTCCGTAGCACCAACTCTTGCACTGATTGACCTCAAAACATAATTGGGTTTGGGGTTTTGGTTTTTTGTTGGTTTTTTTTTTGAATGAGTGTCTTGATAAATCATTGAGTCTTTATTAAGGATGTCTTCCTGTTTGATGTTGTCTTTTGTTGAGGTTTCAATTATTTAATTACAGGTCTTGATATGAAACTAATCATGCATGCATCCGTATGAAGCTGGCATACTGACAGGATAAAATCATTAAACAGTCATTACTATAAACTGACATCGGCCTGTAATTTTTGCAGTTAACGGGGGAGTTGATGCTTGGTGAACAATCCAATTAAAACTGGCAACAAAAGACTTAAAATGTCAGCCAAATTGCTTTTTAATAGTCAACGCAGCCGTCACAAAACATAAACATTAAAGTCCCCATAGTAGCATAAAGCTTCATGGTGAAACAATTCTAGAAAATGAATAATAATTACAGTATCCTGAGAATTCTCTTAATAGATGTGCGCTCATTAAAATACTTTGTTGGTTAGATTCATATGAAAAAGTATGTTTCCCTTGATACTTCTTTATGCATTTGTTTTGAAGGTTTTATTCGGTATTTTATAGACGTAATTTCTAGTAATATTCAAAAATGTGTGTCTTATTTACAATGAGTTTAAATAACTGTATAGATAAGCTTTGAGTGAAACACAAAAAAATGTGTTGTGAGGTGAACTGAGGATACGGCCACAAAGAACTTTTATAGCCTGTTAATGCTGTAAAATAGTGTAATCTTTGTTAATTTTGAATTGCGCTGGATTCCTCTTCCAAGTTGAGCAAGACTAGCAGGAGAAGCTTGTTGAACTTTCCAGCATGAAGTTTAACCATCTGAATCTGTGTCTGCAGCAGTGGCCCTATTGGCACTTGATAGATGCTCTGCTCAGAACTGCAGAGGTGGTTAAGGGTGCAGGGCTCCTAAAAACAGACACCAGAGGGGAGTTAAAAGTGCTAAATAGTTCTATGGAACCAAACCATAGCCACAGTTTAGTGGGGAAGTAGCATATTAGTATTTCAGACAGTCTACACGTTTGTCTCTAAATGCCTAAATACGCATTAGAGAGACTGAATTGGAAGCTGTGGGTTTGTGCCTTGTGTTATGTTCATTTTCAGGCATTACATTACCTGTTTCTGTGTTGTTATTTTGTCTTTCCCTACAGGAGTTTGGCTTTTCTTTGAAAAATAATCGATTTGCTGTTTACCATCAGTTACACATGTACCATTGTCTTTCCTCCAGCCAGCTCAGGACTATAGGAGAAGTGTCAACATTCCAAAACAAAATGTTAGCAAACATCAATGCAGGAATAGATCTTTTTGTAGAAGTATTTGTTTTATTTGTGCATTAAGTTGCGAGAGACAGGAACTTGTTAACCACCTCTAGGGATAAAGGGCAAGAGTAGTTGTTCAGCTAATTCTACACTGAGGTATATCCTTTAACTAGTATAGTGTCATTTAGATACCATGTAAAATCATTTGTGAGCAAAAATCTCCTATGCTGCCTGACAATTACATGCAGCCTCCTTAAATAGTACCATGTAATTTTAAAGGTTACCAAGATAAAATTGATGCTAACTATTCTAACAGCTAAGGTTACCATTCTTTTCGTTTTTTAAAAAAACCTGTTTCCCTTTTTAAAACAGTAATTCTCTGTTTGATAATTTGAAATTATTCTTTAATTTAAAATTTGTTTCCAAAACAAAAGTTCAAAAGGACAATATGTGTATTGAAACTGTAATTTGTCTTAAAGAGTTGTTTTTTTTTTTTTAAGAAATTTGTCAACTGAAGTTTGTGAAGTAGAATGTAAGTGAAGCTGAAGGAAACAGTTTGGTTTCCTGTGAGCTCACTACCCTGACCAACAGGGAACTAGTAAGGTTGCTGAGAAAAATCTGTCCTACAGTAATTTATGTTTTAATTGCAAATTGGTTTATAGGTCAGACTGCTCTGAGAAGAGGATAGCATGGGACGCATGTACCTTGATTTATTTTATTTTTTTAAATGTTGTCAGTGATATTTCTTGACCAGTACTAAGCACACGTGCTTGCTACTTGTCAGTTCATCAACTGTGGTTAAAACTGACCTCCATTAAAATGAAGTGGAAGTTTCTTCTTGACTGAGGAAGACTAGGTGATCATATTCCTAATTCACATAACAAGTTTGAATGTATATGTAGTCATGCAGAAAGAGCCAGATAAAAGCATTATAGGTTTCACCAAAAGCCATTCATTTTATTTGTTGGTAGCAAGGTTCTGTGTAGGGATTTTGCTCATTCATTATCCGAAATGACTAGCAGGAAATTGTAGCAACAAACAACTCTGCTACCCCATTCAGTCTACAGAGAAAGAAGAATTGCTTTAAAATTAAATCTCAGAGAATACGGCAGAAATCATTTCTACTGAGCTGGTACAGGGGATACAGATTTATAATCAGATGCAGCCCAGTGAATTCTGGCTGAACTTTGTAGGTCAGGGGATGTTTGTCCTGAACAGCTGACTTTGAGCGAACTGTCTTCTGCTTTTCTACTCCTGAAGAGCAAAGCCACCCAGACAGCCCCAGCACTGCTCTGGTCCATCACTGCACCACTGCCCCTCTTCCCCAGGAAGGCAGGGAAATAGCCTAGAAATAAACAATTCTATAGAATGCCCAAATCTACTTTAAAATCCTCAATGCCATGATATGGCTTAAAATATTTTTTTAGCTTATTTCAGTGGTGGCCACGTGTGGTGCTCCTCTGTATCCTCCAGCTGAGGTTGAGCCCTGCCTAAGGCTTTAATGCCTCACCCTTACAGACATCACAGTCTGTTTAACTGGCTACAGTGCTAAACAAAGTTTAGTTGCAAAGTCTTCTGTCAAGAAAAATACATCTTGGTATTTGTTTAGAAAACACCACTACATTAGCATTATTTTGACGAATTTGAGGTAGATATGCATACAGAGGGACAGTTAAAATGTTTACATATTATGGATGCATTTGACAGCTTCTTCTTCCCCTCCACAGGTTATTATATAACCCTAGATAAATGAATTTTTTAATACTCCCTATAATTATATAACAGTCACTGGAAATATATGTAAATATGTTTGTATCAAGCAATTTAATGTCAAGGGGAAATCCATAATAAAAACACATAGAATGCAGTTTTATTGAATAAGAGAGATCTTCATTTTTCTCTATAAGCTAAAAACATGTTCTTCAGAATACTATGAGCATAGAAAATAGTCTATATTGCTCGTGATGTTCCCTCATTAGTATCTTTCTAAAAGGCTTCTCTTAAAAACGAAGCAAGTAGATGGGCGTAGAGACAATTCCCGAATGATCCAGAAGAGCTTCAAGCTTCTACATCTGTAGAATGGTATTGATCATAAAAATGGATCTTTTCAATTATGCTCTGCAAAATAATGTCAGGAGACATTCTGGATGTCTGGTTTTGACAGGATAATCCAGAGTGCAGAGAGTTAGGTGTCCTGAGCAAAGCTTTTATATATCCAGGTGGGAGAAACTAGAGTATGATTCATCCTTGAACTGAGAAAGTTCAGGTACTTCCACGGTGAAGTAAACTTAGAATAAGTTTGCAGTGCTGCCAACAAAGCACTGGCTTCGTCTGAGTCAAAATAGATAGAAGATGTGCTTGGGATCTTGCCCCCAGTAATTTCAGGGCTCGTCAGGGCTTGAGTTTGGGTCCTGATGTAACTGGCAGGTTTAACCGTGATTTAGGGCTTATCATATATTTCTGTAGAGTCACAGAATAGTTATATTTATAAAAAATATGAATCGGCAAACTGATCTCTCTCATGACTGAGCTTTAAGTTGAACAGGATTCTGTACTTCAGGCAACTAGTGGGACTCATGTCACTGTCCCGATCCTAGAGAAGACAAGCACTAAAAGGGAAGAGTTTTCACCTCAACCCTCACAGTGCAGTGAACTCAAATGCTGCAGGGCTTTATATTATTTGGGTCTGTAACAGGGCATGGCCTCAAGCAGTCTTTTTTTCCAGAAAATATTGCAAAATAACAGAAACACAGATGAAGCAGGTAAGAGGCAGGCAGGGTGGTGACAAAGTGGTTTAATATTCATGATATTTCCACTGAGCTACTGGGCTAAATACACAGTGTATTTCAGTATGATTTATAGTTGCTAATTCCATTACCCATAGATCCCTTTCAGAAAGCCCTCACAGCTAATGAATTTAATAACACAAGGGCCAAAACTTGAATATTTATCACTGCCGAAAACCATCAATAACTGCGGAAACATTAATTTTTACAGCCATGACTGCTTGCAACCTATTTTACCAATCATAAACTGCTCTTTAATCAAAATCTGTTCACCCCTAAGGTCATCAAAATTTGCTGCCAGGCTACTTGTAAGTGCCTGGCTTTTGCAAACGTAGATGATAGGCTTACTCTGTAAGCTGTAATCTCTCCCGCTTTGTTCAGAGTTTTAGAATAGTGATTGTACTGTCCCCTGTGAGTTCCCACTGATAGAAGTTACAACTCATGATATTGACTGAACCCACCACTTTTAAGTAATGGCAGGAATTACACATTCTCCTGAAAATATCACCTCTAAGCTGGCTGGGAGCTGTCAGTCTTCACTCTGTCCTTTGATGCCGTGTGATGTTAATTGTACCAGCAGCTGCTTGATCTGCTAAACAAACCACTGGAAGCCTCAGCTGGTTGTTTAGGCTGTTCCCTCAGTCTCCATCAGAACTGGAGTGTTGCTTTTCTTCTGCCTTCACGTTTTGTCCTTGACCTGTGTGATTCAGCCACCAAGAAGCCTGTCTTGTGTTGGCACTGTAGTGATTTCAGAGGGTCCTGTCTCAACTGGGTGGGTATTAGAGAGAATCTGACAGATGTACCATCTGCAACGAGGGAGAGGGAAGGGACTGAGCAGGATTTCATTGCGAATTTTTCATATTAATTGGCATAAATGTGAGCATTTCACATAAATGGAATGTTTTTCACATAAATATTACATATAGAGCGCATTAGTATTTAACAGCTATATGAGAAGTACCATAGAACAAAGGTATGATTCAGGCAGTTCAGTAGAATAAGAGCACCTCAGGAGCTCTGGCTCTTCACTCCCCTCTGGCAGTGTTTATTTTATATGAACACACATCAGCGTGTTTATATTGTCAGGTGCTTCTGCACGATAACATTTAAACCTTGCATCTCATCCACAGTACAGAGCGTTATAACCTGAAACTCGTTTCTGGTTACAAACTACAGCACAGAGAGAGACAGTGCAGTGTTTATGACCAAAATTATTCTACTTCAGCAATCAGGCTCCCAAGTTAAAACGCTGAGTGATGGAGTTAATTAAGGTGGAGTAGTGCTGTTTTAGCTGCAATGTTCTACAGATATAAGTGCCTCTAAAGTGAGGCAAAGTTTGTCAGGAAAGGTAATGTCTTTCATTGCACCAGCCAATACAGCTGCAGAAAAAAAGAGTTAGCTTTGGGCCCACAAGCCCTTCTTTGGGTTTGAGTATATTAACATTTCTATCATCAGAAAAAGCAAAAACACTCCCCCACACACACTTCAAAAAAAGAGTATATCAATCTTATTTCAAGAATTGTACCAAGTAAAACTGACAAGTTAAGCATACAGTAGAAAGACAACAGATGCCAGAATTTTTTGAAATATTATTATGCCAGAATTTTTTAGAATATTATTAAATGCATCCCATCCACAAAGTTGGAAAAGGTGGCCATGTGACAGTTCCCTAGGGATCTGCCTTTCCTCCTCTGATTAGTTCTAACCTCCATTCTTTTGCCTGAAAAATTCTCATCTTTCTACAGCTGAGTCCAGAAATAGTTGTTTACAGAGACCCTTTTGAGACACTTTGAATTTATTTTCCAAAACACTGAGATCTCTAGTATTTTTTTCACTTTTATCATGCCACTAATTGAAGTTTTACCAGAAATGGTGCCCAGTAGTGTTACCATCCTGATATGCAACAAGAATGGCAAATTAATGGCAAATACAGGAGTCCTGATAATGCAAATTCCTTTTGCTCACTGTTGCTAAGGGTTTTAAGGGATTAATACTTAATATCGACATCATATGCAAGTAATAATGTCCACTTATACTATTTGATTTGTGAAGATTTTCTAGTAGATAAGTAGTACAGCATTTGGTGTTAGAAATGGACCAAAACATAAATTAAAATAATGGGAAAATCCCAGGCTCATCTAAGTCTACCTAAATAAATATGGACTCCAGAGGGAATTTTAACTGAGTTTACCACTATATGACAAGAGATTGTATTAGGCAAAATTAAAGAAGCAAAGCATTCACTTCCATAAAAGCAACAGTGTTTTAAAGAGAGACCTGTTGGTGATGCTCCCATCATTCCTTTTTACTCTGATGTTCAAAACTGGGTAATTATGTTTTTATAAAGTTTCCTGGAGTGAGATCCAATATGAGTGTTTACAAAATATAGTTACTTGGGTCTTACAGGACAAGTTTTTAACTTTTAATGTAAAAACAGAAAAGGAAGTGTTGCCATCATAAGCAGTCATTACTCTCCATGTAGCTTCTATGCAGAATAGATTTTTTCCTTACACAGTAAGACCATACCACATTCAATGTGAATGTGTTTTAAAGAGCTGCATTGCATCATATTTCATTTTTAAATATGACTAAACTTGGAAATGGTGAAGGAGAAATAAGTTTCTGTAAGCAGCAGGAAATTGTTAGAATTCTTATTTTACCAAATCTCTTTTTGTTGAAATGATCCACAGATTGTGAGTTAGAAGCTGTTATCGTGTATGTGCGTAATTGTAAGAGATTCAAGGGAATTGAACATATGTGATACTGAGAACATAAAGGAAACATTTAATGGAATCCATATGAATACATTGGACTGCGTGTTTAAGTATTATACATCATTTCTTTGACATCATTACATTATTATAATGTAAATCCAGCTGTATTGTTTGCTCATTGACACCATTCAAAGTACATGGCATAAGACCTCTGTTAATCTTTCTTTGGAAATGAAGTGCTGTGTTTCTAGCACGGCCTAAAAAAATGATATACAGGACTCCTTCTGCTCTTTGAGTGGCAGTATGGTATGAAATTCTATATATGGCTTTTTGAGGGCACACTTGTAAAGCCCAGAGCCCACTGATGATCCCTGGGTGTCCCTCCCTTCCTCAGTCTGTTCTGGAGCATCCCAACCTACTCAGCAAGGAAAATCTGCTGCAGGGGAAAGCTCAAAGCACTGTGGACATGAGTCAGTACACTGGTGGGAAGTAGTACTGGTCTCTGGAAATCTCTACATCTCATTTATCTCATGTGTAAACTTTGAGTCTATTTAGTTTATAAGTTTTCATTACAATATAAACTTTATTTTGCATAAAACCATGAGATCTGTAGAATTTTTTGAAGATGTTTGGTATTTCGTATTCTGGGAGATTTATTGTGAAGTAAGGATGAGAAAAGAAGTCATATACAGCAGAGCAATAATCTAAAGATAAATTGCTATTAAGGATACTGGTAAGATACTTTCATATCCTAGTGATATGACAAAGTTCTCAAAGCTGGGCCTACTAAATGTTGAGCTGTTTCAAAAGGAGGTGGTGGAGTCACCACCCCTGGAGGCTTAAGAAAAGACTGGACGTGGCACTTGGTGCCGTGGTTTGGTTGACATTGGTGATGTTCGATCATTGATGCTGTGATTCTGGTTTTTATTCTGTGCTAATTTGCTCTAGTCTTAAGCATTCAGATTCTCTGTCTTCCCTGCACTGAATCTTTTCCACTTCTTTTCCACGTGCCAATGATGCTCCTTCACATCTCCTATGAATACAAGCTGAGAGAGTTGTGGTTGTTGAGCCTGGAGAAGAGAAGGCTCCAGCAAGACCTTAGAGCACCTTCCACTACCTAAAGGGGTTATAAGAGGGCTCAAGAGGGACTTTTGACAAGGACATGGAGTGATAAGTCAAGGGGGTACAGATTTAAACTGACAGATTAGATATTAGGAAGAAATTCTTCCCTATGAGGGTGGTGAGACCCTGGCACAGGTTGCCCAGAGAAGCTGCAGCTGCCCCACCCCTGGAAGTTTCCAAAACCAGTTTGGATGGGGCTTTGAGCAACCTAGTGTAGTGGAAGGTGTCCCTGCTCACAGGAGGGGGTTTGGAACAAGACTTCTTCAAGGTCCCTTCCAACCCAAACCATTCTGTAATTCAAAGACTGCTTGAAAAACAATCACAGACTGATTTTTAACTGAGCAGTAGTATCCCCATAGAACCTTTAAATAAACTCTCTGAACATATGTTGCAATTTCATTCATTAAATAATGGATTGCCAGCTAATTCATACTCAACTGAGACACATCCAGTAAAAAAAAAAAAAAAAAATTAAAAATCCAAACATACCAGGAAATAATGAATTCAGGAACTGAAAAAGTTAAAATATCTCAAAAGCACTACAGGTTAGATGCAAACCTTTTATGGTTCATTGAGTTTTAGTATATGCTCTCTGATATACTTCATTTAATAACAATACAGGCTATTGTAGTCTTGTCAGTAAATGATAAAACAGTTCAATTACCCCTTCCTTTTTATGGATCCAAAAACTATAGTAAAGTATATTTCAAAACTGTTAGGAAAATAGTTGTGCCAAGGCTTGGCTAATTTTCAAAACTAATTTTTAATCATGTGCTAACTAGTTGATTAAGCTGTTTATTTCATTTTTGTCAGTCTGTAAAGCAATTTGGCTACTTGTTTATGATTGCAATAGCATTTTAGCCTGACTCTTAAGGAAGGTGAGTTTATGTTAATGCTGCTCCTGTCCATCAGTCTGTGCATCCGATACCTTTTGAACAGAATGGCAGAGCTCAACCAGCATGGCAGAGTCAGGGGATTGTCTGAGTTAACTTCCCACTTTCTGAAAAGCAGAAGCCTACTAAAAAAGCAGGATCTGAATTACTGCATCTCCTGAAACAAAAAGCAGTAGTGGCAGAAGTCAGCAGCTGAAGAGGAACTGTTGAGGTCTGTGCTCCATGGCTGTGGAATACTAAGCTCCCTTACACAGCTGCCGTGGAGCAGCATGTGTTCAGTGTTGATCATGGGCCATCCAAAGGAACAAGCCAGAACCAAAGAAGGAGACATTCAGGAGAGAAGTAGAACTCCTTCCTTCAAACTTCAAAGGAAGGAAAGCAAGTAGAAATCCTTCAAGCTAGCAGAATTACAAGGAAAGATTCTCTTGTTTACAGTTGGCATCAATACTGTTTCTCTTTTGGTGTGAGTGTGTGGAGTTGGGGAAGTGTCTCAAAAGAGAAGAGCTTAACAAATTAACACTGTTATTGAAGAATGGAATCAAAAGCCCTACAAATAAAAAAAGAGGTGGAAAGACGTTTGAATGGAGTTTGTGGAATGGAAGGGGATTGTGCAAGTTAGATTAAAAGCAAACATCCAGTATACAACAGATCAGCAGAATGTTGCACGTATCTGATAAGGAAACATCACAGTTCTAGATGTGCTCTCCTGAAAAGAGAGAACTATTTAAAAATAATGAATTCTTAGGGGAAAGAACTCAGAAATTTTTTAAACAGCCTCTTTTGTCTGTAAAAAAATGGCCTTAGTGCAAGTGCAGATGAGAAGGCCAATGATGAGGGCCAAGAGCAACACTGCTGGCTTGGTTGCTCCTCAGGTGGAAATCTGATTTGAAGCAAATTATTGTAAATGTAAGGTTTAAGCTGAAATCACGTTTTATAGCTACGTTTTTAGATAAATGGAAATTTCTATCATGTCAATGAACACATTGAAAACAATGCTGTATTTGAATATCATACATAAACTTTTTGATATAAAAGAATTATAAAATCTGAGCATTATTAGCAACCATTAAAAATAAAATCAGGAGCTAAGTCAATTCCTGTAATCAATCTCGTACATTTTGGAAGCTTGTTGACTTTATACAAATTATTTGGCATAATATTCCTTTTTAGGAGTTTAAATGATTTTGCAGTAAGTTATTTTACAGACTCTGCTATTTATTTAGAGTCCTGAAGAATTGTAAGTGTGAACATTTAGATTTAATGCTGCTTTATCTCCCAAGCAACATTTTTTGTGATATAAAGTTAATGAGATATAGACTTAGTTTCAAACAAAATAAAAACAACTTTGCCAAAGTAGAAAGTCTGTAAAAACTAATTGGAAACTCAGGCTGACTCTCAGCATAATGAGTTTGCAGTGCTTCACTGAAATGAGGGTCTGATGCAGAAGACTTTTTTTAAATCACCAAAATACTCAGGATCCGATGTGAGGTTTTTTGTGATGCCAGTAGCTGGGCAAAAGGGTGACAAGTGTGATAATTAAAAAGGAATCCCCCAGGAAATCTGATGTGTTGATGTATTGTGATAAATTACACTGGGAGGTATAAGGTACCCTACCAACTAGAAAGACTTTATGGTTCACAAAGCAGAACTAGTCTATTGCATGGAAAAAACTAAACTCTTTGTCAGATAATTGTGTGCTATTGGCAGGATAGGGACAGGACACATAAAGGAGGAAGAAAGGAACTAAAAGATGTGTTGTCATATGAATTATGCAGGTTTTCTTCCCATTTACCTGGAGAAGCAGTTACCTTGGCTGCTCAGCATTTACTGCACAGCTTTTGATGTACCTTGTAGAGTCCAACTGCGTGTCCTGGCAAAGATCAGCATTTTTCTAGCAGGACAGTGGCTCAGCCATTAAAATGTCTTGTCGTGCAAATTATACGTTGTATGATAAACCTGCAAATTTTCTGTAGAGTGGATTTAAGATTGATACTTAAAGTAAGGGAATGCCATTGATCAAATACGTGAGGATGCTGGACATCAAATATTATGTTCAAGATTTGGGTTGCTTTCAGTTCTAAAATAGCGGGATACAGGATTTACTGAGATTAATTATTACATGAAAGTGCCTTCGCAGATTATTTTGGAGCCCTGGACTGTTGACTCCAGTGATTTAATTTACTGAGGTCTCCAATTTTCTAATATGCTTAGAAATGCTTTTCTGGTACATGCAAACTAATATTACAGCATAAACCTTAGTGCAACTGTAAAAATGCTGCCTTGATAAAAGATCAATGAAATTAAAAGGATTAAGCCCAGGCCAAATCCATGACAGCTTTGCTTACCACAGCATAGGAAAGCTTATGTGGAGCACTGAACAACCTTGTTTCTCCAGTTGGGGTAAATTGTGACTGTCACAGAGAAAAAAGTGCTTTTTCTCCACAAGCCATTCCAAGAAAGGAGGGAACACACTTTCATCTTTCACCTTGAAGACACATCATGCCATAATTTAAAGAAAGCATGTGTTGTAAATGGATGGCAACAACAGTTCCTTGCAGGGAATTTTTGCAGGTTCATCAGAGCTCTGCTCCAGCTGGATTTGTGCAAATTTAACTGGACATCTGCTAAGGTAAAAGAGAGAGTGAGGGTGAGTACAGAAATGGGATAAAGCTGCCTTAGACACTGAGGTGAAGTAGGTGGACAAGTTTCAGGTTAATAGCTTCACAGTTCACTCAATCTAGCAGCAATTTTTATAAGCATCTTCTTTGCAAAGTGTTTGTTATTGTTCCTTTACAAGGGAATTTCTTGCCTCAGTTCTCCATAGCTGTGTATCTTGGTGTAATGAGAGGCTTTGGAGGCTCTTGTGGGAAGTAGAGAAAACAAACTTTTATTGTCCCTTCAACGTACAATTATGCTGTCTTTGTGTCTGCATTGTCCTTTGCATGAGGATTCAAGACACCTTAGCACTGAGTGGCAGCGTTAGCACAGGGCAGGACAGTGCAGCTACAACCTTCCCCTGGGGTCCCAAAGGACAAGGGCAGCACAGGTAACAGGGCCTTGGGTACCTGCCACATTTGTCTTTGTCTCCTCAGCCTGGCCCTGTGACTGTGAGCTCCTTGCCAGCTCATCTGCCTTAGAACCTTTTCTCTGGCTGTCTGGATCATCAGTGCTTCAGAGACCTTTTCTCAGCTCCCATTTAACAAATGCAATAACAGACTCACAGAAATGTGTTAACCTTGTTTTATGAAAGATGTTTGTTAGGGTGCAAAACTAATTTTTATACTGTGTCTATTTCTTTCACAGATGTTCTTAAATGAGAACTATACCTCATGAAATCAGCTTGTGTCTGTGCTGCAGTTCAGTGTCAGCTTGATTTATTTGTTCTTCACCTTACTCCCCCCAAAATCCTATGACAAATTAAGTGAATGTTATACCTTTTTCTTTTTAGAGGAAACAGGGTTAACAACATGATAAAGCACAATGCTTTATTCCCAATAATTATTATGTCGTGGTATCATGGAATGGTTTGGGTTGGAAAGTACCTTCAAGATCATCTGGATCCAACCCCTCTGCCATGGGCAGGGACACCTTCCACTAGCCCAGGTTGCTCAGACCCCATCCAACCTGGCCTTGAACAAATGGAGAATCCACAGCTTCCCTGGGCAACTTGTGCCAGTGCATTGGCATCCTCACCATAAAGAATTTCTTCCTAATATCTCATCTAAATCTGTCCTCCTTCAGTTTAAGACTTCAGTCTCCTTTTATTTATTTTTTTTTTTGTAACTAAGATGAACATAAATGAACCACTAACTGCAAAAACAACATTCAAACACTGTCTTCATCTTTCTTCTTAAATAATAACCCTCTGTGGGGTTTCTGTGCTTTTCCCATGTTGTTGCAGATATGCCAGGTAGCCCACATAACCAGTTTACCTTCAGACCCCTCCCACCACCGCCTCCACCACCTCACGCCTGCACCTGCGCCAGGAAACCGCCTCCCACGGCCGATTCTCTCCAGAGGAGATCCATGACCACCCGCAGCCAGCCCAGTCCTGCTGCCCCAACTCCCCCCACCAGTACACAGGACTCAGTGCATCTCCATAACAGCTGGGTCCTGAACAGCAACATCCCGCTGGAAACCAGGTACGGACCATTCTTTGGTGCACAAAGTATCTCAAATGCTGGGGGGGGAAAAAAGAAAAAAAAAAAAATGGGGAGGTGGCCTGACAGTGCCATGAGATGGTGATGGGCAATTACAAGTTTGTCATTCAGGACGTGCTGGTGTGTTTTGATTTGAGCAGCCATGTGAGGCTTTATTTGCTTGGTTCGTCTGGATTGTTAATACTCATAAATGCACGTTTTGCAAAGTTTTGGGAGACGTTGATTTCTTTAGGGTGTGTAGGTTACATGAGTATTTTGTGGTTGTGTGCGGTCAGGATTTGTGCTTGCGCATTTGTCTTGCCCTCCCACATTCTCCCAGGGCCATTTTGTAACCAGCAAATAGAGGTTTGGTTTAATCAGTGCACTCTGGCACTTCTGGAGTCTCACGGAGTCACACAATGGTTGGGGTTGGGGTTGAAAGGGACCTCGAGTTGATTTAGTCAGGCTGTAGCTTTCCTGTGGATTAGGTAGGAAATAATACTAAAATAATATTTTCCTCAATGTGTATTTAAATGCTTTATTGCATCTATACACAAAGAATGTAATTTGATAATCATTTGGTAACAGAGAAATGATACAGGCCCAAGGCAGGTATTGAGCATGGCAAGCCTTACCCTTGGGAGCTGGGAAAGGGAGGTTCAACTTCAGGATCATTCACAATTTACACAAATAATCTACTCTGAAATATAATTGATCACAAACACATTCTGTGTTCAGGCAACCTGTATTTCACTACCCAAAGTTCTGCACAGTCTCCTCTGACTTTTTTGCCATAATAAGCTTTTTTTAGTTTGTTTCTTCCTGATAAGTACTAGTTAATTTGATGGCTTTCAACTACAGTGTGTTTGCTGACATGATTTTTAAAACAAAACCTTGATTTTCTTCAGTCCTCTTCATTGTGAGCAAAACACCAGGAGATTTTAACTAGGATTTCCTTTAGATTTTGGCATTTTAAAGCATGTAAAGTGCATGACTCTGTGAAAGTTTTGTTTGCTGAAACAGGAGAATGTCTAACATCCACCTAATTTGATGCAGAAAATAAAAGGTATTATGCATGGAAATGTTTTCTTTTTAAACACATATGTCCAAGTTCGAGTTATCAGAATTAATTACTGAAACATAAATTTTGTTCTCTTATAAGAAGATTGTTTTTATTTTATTACAAAGCTTAATTTTATTATCCATCTTTAAACACTTAACTGCTCCTCATCAGAAGTGTTAAGTTTTAGTTCTGCTATTAAATTGGGATTGAAGAATACGCCAATTCATTCTGAAATAAAACTTTCCTTATTTGTCTTAAGGACAAATCTCAAAAAGAATCAAGG
Organism: Neopelma chrysocephalum; assembly: GCF_003984885.1. Lineage (NCBI taxonomy): Eukaryota > Metazoa > Chordata > Aves > Passeriformes > Pipridae > Neopelma > Neopelma chrysocephalum. Next base: position 375,205 of record NW_020897734.1, read on the forward strand.
AGGATGGAAACTTTTCTCCAAAAGAGAACATAAACAACATTTTAGTTCAGCTACTCCTTCTAGAGCTAAAAGAGTCTGCTTACACAGTCTTTATAAAGATGAATCTCTGTCGTTTCTTGTGTAACAATCTTATATATCTGTCTATACCTTCTACTGCAAGAAGGTGTTCTGTACCCTTGAAACACCTTTTGGTTCTCTTCAATTAACAGCCAGGTAGATCTTGTTTAGCCTCTCTGCATCCCTGTTCACTGGATTCTCATCAGACCTCACTGGGGGGAAATATTTCGCAATACATTTCTCTTTTGAGTTCAATTTAATTATTCTGGTTTCTTATTATTTTTTGCAAATTTGAAGCTTCTCAGATACAAATACGGAGATATATAGGTAGATCTATAATTATATAAAGGGCTGTACGTTGGATTAGGAATTCAGAATGGAAAACATCCTTTGGGCTGCACATTATTCATTCACTAAGTCTGGGAATTTTCCGCTTTCCGGCCCTTCAGTGGTTGTTTCAACTGATTTCTGGTTGCTCCCTGCAGCCTCCTAAGAAGCTGGCTGAAAGGCTATATAATCCAAAAGGAGAATCTGTGAGTCTGTTTGCCAAGATGTATCTGCAGTTTATGTGCAGACAAGTGCTACAGCAGGGGAACGTTGTAATAAAAAACATTTGTGATCACCACTTCCCAGAAGTCTATAGTACACACACAGCCTTAGAGAAAAGAAGGGCTTGCAGCTTGTTTTTCCTTCCTTTTACAGTGAATGATTCAGCTAGAATTGAACAGATACTTTGGCCTAATATCTGGATTCTCTTGCTTTCCTTCTTCGTTAATGTTTAGCTGCCCATTAAAAATAATCCTACAAAATAAGGGGAAACATGTTAATGGCAGCCATGTTTCTGTGCTAAATCTTTAATAGTACCAAATCTACCTAATATCTACATACCTAATGTGTCTAAGCAAATTATTTTTTTTTTAGTTTGGAACATTTGCATCAAAAAGAAGACTTAGACAGTAATGTATTCCCTACTGTAACAACTAGGCAAAAATCAGAATGCACATGTTCAGCTTTTTTTCCAGCTGTATCTCCTGTTAATCCATAATCAGCACATGTGCTTGATGTTTTCTCTACTGCTGTGGAGCATTAGAGAATTTTCAGACAGGAAAATATTTCCTAGAACTAATCATGTGACTGTAAAACCTGTTCACTCTGGACAGTCAAAAATTAAGCAAGTTTATGAGTCTGCTCACAATGATGATGTGTCATATTTATGTCAAAAAAAATTCTATAGTTCTGAAAAAGTTTGCAGTTTTCTGATTAAACATGTATTCTTACCTAATAAGAATTTGAAACCCTAGATTAGACTACAAACAGCGGTAGTGAAGATGTGTGCTGAGGTATGTGTTCTGAAAGGTTTTTTTGAGTAAAATTGGTTATATTTTTACAGAGAAGGGCAAATCAGAAATTCTGTTTTGTGCTTCATCTAGAGGTGTTATATGCACTAATCTGCAAAACAGTTTTGTCAGGACTTAGTTTACTAACCCAACTGTTAAATGACGAGACTGAGTTGGAAAGATGAAATGACTTGCTCAAGTTCACAGAAGCTTTTGTCAAAGCCAAGGTTAGAGTTTATCTGTGTGTCATTGCCAAGGCCAGCTGTTTAACTCTGGCAATTATTCTGATTATAAGCAACCTGAACAAAAATAAGAATTAAGAACACCTTTAAAACTTCAGAGGATGTGTCATCGAACAGCTGTTGATGAAGAAATTGGAGAAGAGCTGTAGCTATAGGAGGTGTAACAGCTCAAGCTGGTGACTGACTGTGCTGTAATGCAAATGCAGGCTCTGCCTGTGTGCATGCACACCCTGTTTGGGAAAAATAACATATTCATTATTAAAATTACTTAGGAACATGAGGTAATTTCATTGTCACACTGAGAAATAATTTGTAAGTATTGCCAGAAAAAGACTGCAAGGATCTCTCACAACACATAAAAACTCGGGAAACATTGATTCTCTTTTTTAGGATAATGTTATTGGGCTCTTACATAAATTGATTTTTTTCTGGTCCCCTAGAATAAAGTACTTGCAACCTATTGCCTATTCCCTTCCATTCCACTAAAATAATTGTTTTTTCAGGTTTCACAGATACTTTGCTCTAATGTTTCAAATCTTGTGATTTACAGTGTAATACATTGTCATTATCTCTGACAGCCTCATCTGTACATAGCTTACTACTTTTTATGGAGTAGGTATTAAATCCTGACAATTCAAAGTAGTGTTTTTCATTTGCTCCATGCCCTGCTAGTTCACTCAGTATTTGTTTCCATATCTTACTTTTTTGTTTGGTTTTGTGGTTTTTTTCTGCTGTTTGCTATTTATTTTCCCACTTCAGTCAAATTCCCAAATAAGAAGTAAAAACTAGATTTAAGTAGGAATTCTTACCTGACATTTTCTCTCATCCCCCCTATAGTCTGATAAACCATTGGACACACTTATTTTGAGGAAAGCTTTGCCTTTAGGTCACTAAAACATTAGAATTTTTAAGTTTTCTGTCTAAATCTCAAAACTTAGCTAATTTTGATTTTGTTTCAAAGTGGGGTTTGAAACTAGTCCTGTTTTGTGGCTCAGTGTTTAACATATTTGCTTGTTCCTTCCTTTTTTAAATCAAATTTCTTCCTAGTTCCTCTAACCCATTTAGCAGTGTTGGCAGTAAGGTTAATGCTGTGCTGAATGGACTGAAATCTCCCTTCACTGCACTGGCAATGAGCCAAGTCCTGTGGAAAAAGACAGCTTAATTTAAGCAATCTTATCACCATGGTAATAGCTCCTCTAAAGGGACACTGAGGTACCAGACCATAACCCTGGGATTCAATTATCATTAATTTATATAAAACTTCGAAGTACTAGAATAATAAGAGAAGTATTTGGGGTTCAAGGCAGTTATGATTTTCAGTTACTATTCAGCAATATTTCAGAGCCCTAAACTTTGATTATGTCTCTAAACACTTGAAAACTTGGAGAGTTTTGGAGTGCAAGAAGTATATTCAGATCATCACATAGATGGAGTCATTCCTTTCTCCATTATACTGTTATTTAAGGTGCATATTTATGACTAGCTGGATTTTTTTCTTAAAATATCTTGATTATAATTCTCTTACATATGTGGGGGGATCTTGACAAAAAGCAAGAGATTTATTCTGTACTAGGGTTTTCCTTTGTTCTTTTTAAATCAAGCATATACTTGTTTGTGCTCTTCAAAAAGTACATTGATAGCCTTTCAAATCACGGGCACCTGTACACAGTCCCTTTCTGTGTAAGCTGGAGTAGTTCTAGAAGCAAAAATAATTAAATAAAAATACATATCTAGATACACACTGACAGGGTTTGGTGTGAACTCTTAGCAAGGTTTGTTCTTTCTCCTTGGTCTCTGCATTTGAGCATCCTGTGGGTCTTGTGAATCGTTCCTCCAGTGCAGAGATACAAAAAGCACTATTGTGCCTACCTTTTTTTCCCAGTTCAATGTTTCCATAGCAAACAGAATGGCTTTAACAGCTCCCAAGACAGACAGGTGTTGATGATCATAAGCCACCAAGCAGGGAGACAATTTCTGTTTGAGCATTGCAATTCATTAGGAACCTGTTTGCCAATGGAACCTACTCCTGAGCTAAATGACCAGATTTGGGGCTATTCCAAGAATAAATGCAGGGGAGGGCTTCCTTTATGATCTTTTCTTCAAATCATGTCGGGCAGTATTTGCTGTTGTAACATTTCACTTGTATTTTCTCATTTTCTACCTAATTAAACAATAAATCTGACCAGTATAGAGGCTGACCATATTAAAAACAGACACATGGCAAAGGGTTTTAAATTCAGTCTGAGTCCCGTGTGTTTTCACTGCACAGCAGAAAATATCTAAAAATATTTCAGGCTTCTGAATTGTAAAAGATAAATTGAAAACTGTAAATATGACCCTGAACTTAAAATAAAAGCCGTAAATATGACCTTGAATTTAATAATGTGAGAATGAAGGTGTCTTTAATGAAAATAAAAATACAAACATTTGTCAGCTGCAATGAAGTACAGTTTTCATGTCAGCAGCAATGGTACTTGAGGGTCCTGCTTTTGAATAATTTGAGATCCAGTCACTAAGGACAATAAGGTGATTTAAATTGTTCATATACTCTATTGTATTTTTTCTTTGTGAGAAGCTCTGGTGTGGGCTTCCCTGGAATTTGTGTAAGGGTTTTTTATGCAGGCTAACTATAGTAACTTGAACAATCACACTGCAGATACTCTTTGCTCATTATTTTGAATAATGTTATGGTTTATAAAGTTATAACTAAAAGTATGTTCCTATTTTACGACCACCAATGAGCAAGCAGCCTGTTAGCTTTCCATGAAACACAGTGTTTCCACTTACATACCCAAAAATAGACTAAATCTAAATGTTGAAAGACAAATATAATTACAGCTTAATACAAAGAGAGTGAGAAAGGGTCAGAGATATGCAAATTATTCTACCTTTTCATTTCAAAGGAAATCTGATATGTGTGTGTAATGTTCTTGCCTGGAAATGTGCATCTATTCCCAGGATAGCTACTTCTAGGAAAACTGTTTTGGAAGACTAACTAGTATTCACATAGTTAATGTGATACACCTCTTGTCAAGTAAAATTTGTGTTATTTGTCCCAGTAGCTATACAGCTTGGATTAGACCATGTGCATGTGCATGTGAGTGTAGGTATTTGGAAGTAGACTCAAATGCTGGTAATAAAACCCAGTTAGAATATGCATGAATATTCATAGGAGGAAATCCGTGGCAGAGAGAACTGTGGGGAAACTACTTCAGTTGCTCATTCCTTTCTTTGTTTTAAGTTATGCTTCTAACCACAGAATATAGGCAACAGAACAGACCTATACAAGAGTAATTTATGTCCTCCATGTGGTAATGTTTTGTTGTGGTTTTTTTAAATTAAATAGCCAATAAAACCAAAAAGTAGTTGTATTTTGGACAACTGGTCCATTTTAGAAACTGTTCCTGATTGATTTTGGCACTGTCCTATATCTATATAATTATTGTCCCAGATTTCTGCCAGGGACTTGAAGGTTTAGCCACCTGGTTAACAGGCTTAGTTTGCCTTACAGCAACAGCAGACAAGTGAGTCAGCATTGCATCATTTCTTGTTCTGTACTAAAGTGAAAAGTAAAGGATACAGATTCCTTTTACATCCTTTCACATCCAGGGTCACAGGGCTGAGTTTTCAAATGCTATATAAAGAAAATGTGAGTGAATAAAGGGAAGCAATTTTATATGAATGATTCAAAAAGCAAGTCAAGCTCAAAGAGGAAATTTTAACAAAGCAGTTCTATTCCCAAAGGCAAATCTCCAGGGAGTTTCAAATTTATTTCAATTACGCATATAAAAATAGAATTATAAAATAAATTAAATAAATAGTTTTCATAGCCATTTCCCTCGTCTTTCACCCATGAGAATTCTTGTTCCTACAGTTCTTGTACACAAAAAGGTGAAACAAAGCAGATAAAATTATAGGTCAGATTCTATCTATAATGATATGTCAAGTCTTATATTCAGATACAGCTTCCCTGGGTTGGTTTTCAAGAGGAGGGTATAGTGTGTGTATCTTCGTTCTCAAGTAGGTGTCTTGTACTATATTCTTACTTCACAATATCTGTCTTGTTTTTATCCTGTATAGTTTGCTGCATGACATATGCCAGATTTATAAAGAGAGGTTCCTATTCTGATTATTATCTAAGTTTAGAAGTTTCCTCTTTTTTTCCCCCTCACATTCAGATACAGAATAGAATGGGTAAAAAATCCTGAAAGAGCAAATTTCTGCTTCTTACCAATGTCACAGGAAATATGAAGTAACTTAGAATAAGTACCAATGGGCTCCTTGTTGATGTTTGCCAAAGTGGATGGGCAAATGTATCATTTCCAAATCCCTTTTGACTACTGTCTTCATATAGTTTCTGGTTATACCAAAAATCAGAATCCTTCTTACGTTTCAGCTACTGTGCCTCTTAAAAATTCCCTTTGCACTTCTGTTGACATCTAAAGGAATTATTTCAATTAAACATTGGTACAGATATACAGTTATATGCATTACATGCAGTTATAAAATTTAGCTCAAAAGAAATTGAGAATTTTCAGTGATTGGACTGAAGTCTTCTTAATTTTCCTATCACAAAGCTTTGCAGCAATTAGTAATGCTTAAAGTAACTATTTCTCAAATGTGAAACACACACAAGTATAAATGTCTTCCTACTTGGTTTATGCAGGATAAATGCAGACTGATTTTTTGGCCAAGGTATAGCAAGATTTGAGTTTCTAACTCATCAGGCGACTCCCTTTCAAATCTGCTTTTGTTCTTCGTTTTTCCTCTTACAAACCTGTAATTTTTAATAGAAATGTAAAGAAAGCATGTCATGGGAACAGATGAAGGTGGACTTCTAGGTCTACAAATGCTTGGCACTGAGTAATTGCATAGAGCTGAGAGAAGTGATACCAAGCCCTTGACAAAGTTGAGGGATGTTTCTGCAGTACTGGGATAGAAACATATTTTCTCAGAATTTAATTACGGAATTCTGTGTGGGGTTAATCTGGTTTCTGTAATAATATTATGTTGCCGCCACGTGAATTCAGTTGGGATGTTGCTTCACAAGTAGCTTTTATAAGACTTAAATTACTATTCCAGATAAGAAGCCAAAAGTACATAACGCAATATCCTGATAGAGTGTTAGGCTCAGAGAACTCTTCTCTAACCTTCTCTTAGCTGAGAATTCATCATTTGTATGAACTGCACTCTTGGAGTTATCTGCCGTCCCTCTCGAGGTTAAACGAGCGCTCAGATGAGCCCTGTGAAAGTGCTTCTTTCCAGAATGGAATTGGTTCTGCCATCAGCAGGACTGAGAGGTCTAATTTCATGCCTTGTGTCACCTGAACTCCCCAATAACTCCCTTCCCTCAGTGCTTTTCTCTTTACTGAGCACGTCAGGGCGGGTCGAGACCTGGCTGCTGATGAACCTCTGTGTGTTGTGCTTCACTCCCCAGCGTGTGCTGTGCTGGACACTGGGTGGGCAGCAAGAGGGGCTTGGAGAGGGCAAAGAGCTGAGTTTGGCAAAGGAAGCTCACTGGGCCTTTTGCTGGTTTTATTGCATTCAGGGAGCGGGGGATGGTGGTGTTCAGGGCTTTAATCCTACCCCACCGCAATTTTTTTGAGTCTGGTAGGATCTTTTTCTTCCACTTAACTTCAATTGAGAGGATGCAAAGTTCAAAATCTTTACATTTGTAGCGATGAACAGATGGGTAGGCAGGCAAAGAGGGGTGGTTATCTCCAAGAGGAAGTGTTTTCCAACTCCCTCTTCTATAAATGAAGTTATTACTGAGCCTTTAATATTTATTTATGTATTGGAATTATCAGTGTAATATTAAGTGACTTTTATTTCACAAATAAATGCCTTACAGATTAGGTCCTATATTTCTCTTTTTAAGAGAATATTATCATCTTCCTCATGGATGTTTTTGATGTTTTTGTGAACATTTAGAATTTCTCCACTTGGAAGGAGTGGTGTTATAAATTAACCTTATAAATTCTCTGATTTTTCTTGTGTTCCCAGTTTACAAAAAAAAAAAAAGCCTCAGCTTTTCTCCACGATCAAATATTAAAGCACACACCAGGCTGCAGTCACATCTAAACTTTTGAACTGCAGGTTTTATTATTTTGCTCTTTAGAGAGAGTGTCTGATTTTTATAGAATTGATAGCAACAGTTTAGCATGTCCTGACATCCTTTGGGAACAGTGGTGTGCTCAGACAGATGAGGAGTCGTCTGAGTTTATGAGAACATAGTCACAGTCTAGCTTTGGAAATTTGTCTTTGTGCCACCAGTGTTTTTCAAATTCTATAGAAATGTCTTTGGGTACTCAATATACTCTCAGAAAAATGGAAGGCATAAACAACTGGGTTTTTGAACGTGTTCTCAACATTATTTCACTAGTAGCTCAGTTTCAGTGTACCATTGCTTCAGAATTTCAGTTTTATTACAAATTAGAGCGATTTAAATTCTACTCTGTGTGAATGGAGTCATCTGTCCAAAACAGAGTGAGCTGGATCCAGCTTCTGTGCTCTCTTCTGATAATAAAGGAGTCCCTCTGCACACTGGCATTTTATCATCAAGTCCCTTTTATAAATCCCTGTGCAAGAGAATGAAGTTATTCCTGGCTATTGATTGGAGGCTGTTAGGGCCTTAATAATAACAACTTTCAGTTGAGCATTTCCTTCCCTTTACCTCTGATACCTTTGAGCTATGCACTATAAAGGACAATCTATACTGCCAATATCAGACCTTTTTGCTGCAGTTTCCAAAAAATTTAAATGAGAAATTATCAAATAAGTAGTTTTTGTCATTATGTCTTGAACACATAAAGCAAGTAAAGAACAATTAACTTTTTATATTTATAATATTTGTGTATATATATATATGTATATGTATATATGCATACATACTTCTTATATGTATATGCTTATATCTTATAACATTATATGGTGATTCTGCTTCTATTTCTTTGAATATCGATGGGAATTTTGCCTTGACATTCTTTCCTACCAGAAGTCTGAGTGACTGTATCTTAGCTGCTGACTGAGAAGTAAAGCTTCCCATACTTGCAAAAGCCTCCATGTGTGACAATGAAGCATTGAATCCAAAATAACCAGCTGTGATCTCATGGCCTGGTAGGAAGGAAGCAGGTTTATAAAGTCCTGTAGGCAGTTCTATTACTTCATTTAAATGTATTATTTTGCTATATTTGAGTTTAGAATTTTTGAACTTAATGAGTCACGGGTAACATTACAATGTTCAGAGCATTGCCATCTCTATAATGTATATATCTACAGCTGTGAAAGTCAGTGGGAAGGAAAACTAGGCTGTGTTGTATGATATAATGCCAGAATCTGCACTCAGTCAGGGTTAATTGTCCTGTTTTGTCCGAGTGTGGTTCACTTGGGTAATTATTATGATGAGGAGTAACTAGTACTCAAATGTCATTCTCATGGTTTAATCATAAGATTCCTGATTCATAGACACTGTAAACAGTGATGCAAGCTAACCTGTATTCTCATTTACCTTCTTTTTTATGTAACTATCTGAATAAAGGGCCCTTTAGAAGACAAAACTGCTCTGTAATACCTTTTTATTTTCTATAATCTGGCATTTTGAAAATTGTAACCTTTCTTTTAAAATCTTATAATGGAAATACATAATATCATACTCATTACGTGATTTTAGCAATTACCTTTTCAGGAACATGTATTTACAATATTCTTAAAGTCAAATGTCACAGTATAACCATGTTTCATACTCTTGAGTGTTTGATCCTGCATACATCCTGCTGTGTATCCATCAAAGAAATTCTGCCAGCACGGATTGATTGATCCACATATGCATTCAAAAACTTTTCTTGTGCTTTGCTGAAGGGTGTAAAGGTACTTTTGCCATTGGGAAGATTCTGGATCATGTCAGCATTGGCCAGTTAATTTCAGCTGAAAAGTGCCTGTGATTTTTGGCTTGCAGGAATCACAGTGTCGTAAGATTCTAAACACAAGGTCCTTCTTCAGTTTTGGCAGAAACAACTGAGGGCAACCTGTACCCCCAGCACAGGTGATATGGTAGGGCTTGTCTGAACTGCAGGTTGGTGGTTGCTTCACATCAGTCTGGGTCCCAGAACAAGAGCTGGCAACCTCGAGAGAGTTGAGTGCTGGTCTCTGGGAAATGCCTCTCTGAGTTGGGGTACTCAGCAGAAAGTCTGCGGAGACTCAGGCTGAAACAATCCTCCAGTGGCAGCCCTGTGGCTGAGGTGGGCCTTGTTCTTTCATGCTGTGTAGTGTCAATGCCATTTCCCTTGCTTTCTCATGGCTTGAGACAGGGGAACACCGAGATGTTCTAAACTTCTTTGGGTGCAGGCTGTGGCATGAGATATAGATGTGCACCTGTGAGAAAAGAGTGAACTGAAGAAGTTTGCTCCCTTGGATAAAACAAAGGAAAGAAGGTCCAAAGAAAGTTGGTGTTTCCAAAAGAAGAAGTGGTTGGTATGGTCAGCCCTGAACTTGTCCTTTTTGCCACAATTTTGAGTACATAACACAATAAGCTATTATTTAACATTAAATAACCTTTCCCAAATTCTCTTGGAGAGCACTTGACAGTCCTGAAAACCACCCTTTGTCCTATAAGCAACCACTTTATATTTCTGCACTAGAGCCTGTTCTGCAAGGCACATTTCTGTACCTTATTTTTTGTGCTAATGTAAGTCTTTGCTATTTTTTCTTGAAGGCAATCAGTCCTGAAAAGTATGCTGAAATAGGTCTCCAAATGAATTCTTTCCTAGTGTGTTTGAGAATCACCCCAGTAGGCAAAAGCATTTGAAGAAAAACTGCTCTCAAAATAGCTCAATTAAGAACGGTAAAGAAATTGTACTTGCCTATACAGTAACTGCAGTCCTTCAAAATGGATTATCCTTGTAGATCAGGTGACTAAGTAATCACCTTTTTTTTTTTTGCTGTTATTTCCTATATTCCATGGTAAAAAATAAATGGTCAGAGTAGTAAGTGGCTTCAGCATATTGTGGGTACTCCTGGTGAGGTGAACTCAGTTATGTGTTTCTGGATGGAGTGGGTACTGCTGGCAACAGTTCCCTTGTCTCTGGCACACTTGTGTACAAGGCACACAGGGGCTGCTCGTCTTTGGAGGATCCCAGGTACTCTGCTGAGAAACAACCTTTCCTTAGCAATACTCTGAAACACTGGGAGGATAGTTTAGAATTCATTTATATTATACGAATTCACTAAAAAATCTTGTGGTGTAGTTGAAAAACTTCCAGTACAGAGGGTATTGAAATACATTTCCCTGTCTTTGATATTTTCTGTGGATATGTGCAGTATTTACCACACTGTGCTTACATGGGGCAGTAGAACCACACAGTGCTTATATAGTTCCTTTTGCTTTTTACATCACAAAGTGGTTTTAACAACATTGTTCTTTGTCTTCTTTTTGTAGGCATTTCCTGTTTAAACATGGATCTGGGTCTTCAGCCATCTTCAGCGCAGCCAGTCAGAACTATCCCTTAACATCCAACACTGTTTACTCCCCACCTCCTAGGCCTCTTCCTAGAAGCACCTTTTCCAGGCCTGCCTTCACTTTTAACAAACCTTACAGGTGTTGCAACTGGAAGTGCACAGCTCTGAGTGCCACTGCCATCACGGTGACCCTGGCGCTGTTGCTGGCCTATGTTATCGGTAAGCCCTGCTTCCTCCCTCTGCTGAATTATCCTTTATCTTCTCTGTTCTGTTGTCTTGCCTTCTTTATACTTACACAAATCATGCTTTACTATTAATTTGCCATTGGTGCTTTGTAAATTCTGGCTGACAAAACACCACGTTGGCCAAAGGTTGAACACAACATGGAATTCTCATTGACTTTCTACTCTGTTGACCTTGATGCTGCCTAACAGAGAAAAAAGTATTATTCAAGATTACATGTTTATACTAGCAGAGGACTCCTACTGATTTTAATTGCTGTTATATTTTCTTAAATTAAACATTTGATTTTCTATTAAGCCTTACAACATTGTTGCTCTTAAAGAATTGTCTGGTAATGTTTGATGGTATTTAGCCTTGCTACCTTTAGTTCAATTCTTCGGTCTCTTCACCATTTAAATCTTTATCATTTTTCCTCTCAATTGTTATATCATTGGCTAGAATGACAACTAGCTCTAAAAATACATAGGATTTTACACCATGTGTTCAAAGATACATTTTGTTATCACTTTATTGAATTCATGTTTAAAAAAAATGTTACATAGTACCTAACTGTAATTTTGTTAGCAAAATATATTGACAGGATTTATTCGAGTAGCTCAAAACGGCTTCCTGGGGTTTGTTTTTGGAAGACAGATATATTGAAGGTGGGCTTGAAGTCAGTGTAGTTACAATGTACATAGGGGAACAAGTCTTCGTGATTTACTACATGACGTTTTGCCTGAACTGTAATTATCACATTGTTTTTTCAATCTGAATTAAAAATATTAAAGAACATTCTGTGTGTAGAATCTTAGAATATGACTGTGGCTTCTGTAAACATAGGAAAATCTAATTAGTTTTTTCTGTCTCACACACAGAGACAGTTTGGTTTAGATGCCAGTTGAGAGGTGGCAGGAACCAGAGTATCCTTGACAATCTTATAGTTTGAATGGGAATAACTCCAGGTTTGCCTGAAAGAGTACTTGGTAAAACTTGACAGACATCCAAGTACAGATACTTCCAAACCAATAAGTGGCCACTGATTTTCTATATTCTGTGAATAAATGTCTGTATGGTGAAATTCATTACAATTGCAATCATTTCTTGTTTTCCACTGGGTTGGATTTTTTTTCTTTGTCCCATAGTGACAAAGTTTTGGTTACTGTCAGCAAGATGCTCATCAGGAGGGATTTTTTTCTAACATCCTCATCTAATGCATATGGGAAAGCAGATTTGATCATTTCTGGTGTATGATGATTTGAAAGCACCTGAGGATCTCGTAAGCTCCATTAATTGCAGATTTACATAACAGCTGGTGAGCATATGCCCTCGGTTAGGACTGGCTGTATAATTTTTGCAGCCTCATCTGTTTGCTACACATATATCCCACCCACACCATTTAGACTTTATCTGGATGAAGCACTGCCTGTTTCATCCCTTTTTAGATTTCAGTCTGCCACTGAAATTTCTGTAACTTTCCAGGGATATACTGGTGCGTGTCATCGGCCTGAGAAGGCTGGAAGCACTCCTTGTCACCATGAATTAAAAAGCTCTGTGTGAATCTCCTTTAGATGTGTCTGTATTGGGCGTAGCTTGGTACATAAGGGCGTAACATGTTCTCTTTAGTTAGACAGAAGCAGGTAAAATAGAGGTGTCTTTGCGTTTTATAAATTATTATTTTTTTCTCCTTATGTTTTCTGTGGAAAAATACAAATTTCTGAACCAGGAATTCTCATTCAGAAAACTTTCAAGATGCCATTATTTGCTCTTGTTTGCCCCTAGACATTTTTCAGTTGCATAAGCTTTCCTGCAGATTCAGGTAGTATTAGTTAGCTTATTCCAAGTTAATATTCCTGCTGCCCATCTCTGTTTGGTTAAATATTTAAATAAGTTTATGATCTCTTCTTATGACTCAGGTGCCTTAGTTCTTTCCCTTTCGTTAGGTATGAATAATAGCATATAAACTGTTTTCAAAGTTCACTGCTCTGTAGGCTTGCATATTTTTCACTTCAAAAATTGAAATGTGCATGTTTTAAATAAGAGTAGTTGAATATAGAAAATCAGACTGTATGTAACACTCTGAAGTTAAAATTCACTCCCCCAGATATTTTCTCTTTGCTCACCATGATTCAGGTCCCACAGTCCTGTCTCCAGGCAGGTTTTCTTCAAGTCAAAGAAAGTTGTCTCTGAGCAATCGCTACAGACTTGGGCCCAAACAGTAAAACAGAACTCATTTTAATTTCAGGACCAAACTTAACCTGGGATCAGCTTAACAGTTGTTACTGGAAGAATAAGGGGGACTTTGTAAAGGCAAAATTGTTTTCATCATATATTTTGGCACAGCCTGCATTAACTTACGAGCTGCAATTTCAGGCCAACCGAATATTGGTCTGTGTTGCTATATAGGGTATAAAATACCCTGTAATTGTGTAATGTTATTGAAAATATTCTCTTTTTTTGAACTAATTGCAATAAAAACTTAAGCAATTAAAGAAGAAATTTGACCAAAAATTTTAAGAGTAAATTAGGCAAATCCAAGAAGTAGAATAAGAAATGTAACATTTTTTTGGTTTTTTCAGCACCACCTCATTTTCTTTAAGCCCAATAAAATGGGTGATGTGGCTGCTCATCTAGTCAGTTATTTTTAGCCCATTAGCAAGTTGGATTTTTCTTCCATGATACTTTACCATTTTATCAGCAGCTGATTTGGACTTGCAAATCACTGGTCCTATTGATCAAAGGTGCTGAACTCCTACTGCTCCTATTGATTTCAGCAGGTGATGCAAATGTTCAGTGCCTCTGAAAATTGCATCTCATGTTCCTGGATTTAACCATCCCTGACTGTGAAATGGCTATTTTATATACAAATGTATTCTCAAGTATGAATATGAAGTTGTCCCTATCCTTCATGATATTATCACTATTTATGAGTATGCACTGGAGATGGGTGTTGGGTCTTAAATTATATTCACATGGAGGGTAAGGAAATTAAAGCCTCTTTGCTGCCTGCCACTGTGACCTGCCATTTCTTACTCCGTGTACGAGGTAGAGGAGTGATGGTTTCAACATTGGGAAGGGCCAGGCCAGATTTTAAGGACAGATGCATCTCAGTGCATAGGTTTATGACATTGGTTGCATAGCTTTAAACAATATAAAATAGTAACAAAAATAGAAATTATGCAGGGAAGGCTCAAGGGGAAAATATGCTGATTTACACTGGAGAATAGAATGGTATAGTAAACAATGCTAAATTTCAGGGTTATGTAAAAGCTGTGATGGAGAGGCACAACCCTGAAATGTCATTGAACTCCTTAGTGGGAGAACTCTCCCTGGGACAGGTTCATCAGGGTCTCACAGCTGGGAATCGTGGTGTCTGCTCTCTCAGATCCTGAGTCTTACTGAGAAATTTGATATTGTCACAAATCTCTAAGTACTCAGAGGAGAAAGTCTGACAACATCTGCTGTTGTCTAAGATTAGGTTTGGTTTGTTCCTAAGTCTAAAATACAAGTCAGTAATGAGAAATGAAACCATCATCCCTTTAGGAGGATTGCAGGAGAGGGGGAGTATATTTGTATTTTCAGGTATAAAAATATGTTAACTATAAAGAGAAGAATGCTTGAGGAAGAGGAGAATGCTGAGGGTTAAGATGGCTATACCAAATACATGGAAATATATGGAAAAATTCTAATTTCATCATGCCTTAATTGGTCCAAAATAACTTAGCACTTTAATATGGATTTAAAGAAAGTACTCTTAAGACTGAATCACATATTAACAGTCTCAAATTTTCAGATTTGTTTAGAGCAGAATGAAGTGGTATTTTCTTTATAAAATGAGCTTACAGAAGATCACCCCTTCTGTAGGTCAGGATCAGAACTTTGACTCTTATTTGTGTGCAGATATTTTCACATTGCTTCACCTTTACTGGAACTGAGGCACCGATGCATCTGTGGCTTCATGCCACAGTAAAATCCAGTTTTATAAGCAGAACCTGCTAGCAGTTACAGAAACAAATAATTTTCTGGCACTTAGTCAGAGCAGGTGCAGAAAGAGTAGTCAGCTGCTGGTATACAGTCTATTACAGCTCTTCTAAAGTCTGGGCTTCAGGGAGATGATCTACTGAGATTCTGTAAAATAACTGGAAACAGCAGAGAAAGCTAAACAGAAGCCTTGAGTGGAGGTCAGCAATTTGGAGGGACTTCACATTTGCAGGATTTTTGTCCTCTGAAGTTCATCTCGCAGGTTGTAAGTGCTTATTGCACAGGACTTTTTTGACGTCTCCTCACTACCGAGTGTCTCTTTTGCACCGGAGCCAAGGCTCTTATTCATATTCTGCCAAACATGTAGCACCGGAGTTGACAAGCTGTGCTTACACAGAAGGTAGATAAGAATAAATTAAATTAGATCATTGGCTTCGTAGCAGATGGTGGGTTAATCCAGTTTACAAAGCGAGTGCTGAAAAAATTGCTTGTATCTTTGTGAATATTTACTTTAGTGTGCCGTGGAATTGTGGGGACTGAGGTAGACAATCTGGAAGTGTCAGTTTGTTTTGTTTCAATGTTGAATAAAATAAGAAATCTGGCTATTTACTTCAGAGGTGAAGACCCAGGCTTTGGTTCTGAGCATGGCCCGACTGGTTTCACTTACAGCAGTAACATGAAGCAACCAGAAACCTGCCTCTGGATAGAGAAAATCCCTTAGGCAGCATAAAGTAACACTGGCTTTTTATCTCTTTGTTCCATGAAGGAAATTTATGGAAATGGTAGATGATGTAGGCCTTTAATATATCTTTTTCTGCAAGAGATCTGTTTTATACCTAATAATTATTTTTTATCTAAGAAGCATAATAAATTACCAAGGAAAGCTCTGTACTACGTGTAGGATCTTCTGTATTGGAGAGAGAGAGATCATTTAAAGTTACCCTGTGCAGCTCCACTGTGCAGCATGGCCAGGGTAAGGAGGAAGAAATTTAGGTTCACCATATTCCTGTGACATCCTCCAGTCTTTTCAGATCCACTGACTACAGACTGCTCCACATTTAGCATTTGCTATAACATCCGTAGTGCATCTTAAAAATAAAAAAAAAAAATTCTACTTTTGTGTTACAATTTTATCAGAAACTTTGAATTAAACGGGGCTATCTAATAAAATATTAGTGAAATATAGCTATGGTAGCATCCGTCCTATAAGACCTATCTCCAAACATTATGTAAGGAGGGTCAAATTCTGCCTTCAGATACATTTTCCTGCCTTCAGATCACCTCAGTGAAAGCAACGTGCAACTCTGCTCAGGGCAACATGCAAAAAAATTGCACAGAGCAAAGTAATAATGTAAAAGGTTGACAGAAGCATTATACTGGAGGTTCAAGGAAAGCCAAGAAAGAGTATCTTTTCAGATGAGCTTTGCAGTAGGATAGAAGAACCAAGGAAAGAGAGAAATCAAGTTGGAAGTTCAAGAATGCCGGGTAAAGAAGCGCGGTTGCTACCAGCAGGGAGAATATTGCACTCAGCTGTCAGAGGAGAGGTTCAGTTAGGCCAGCTGAGGGGATGTTAGGGACTGATGCTCCTGCTGACTCACCACAGCTCCTCCTAACAGAAGTAGGAATTTTGCAATCGTGTCAGCTAACAAGCTGTTTCACCTCCACTTGCCTGGTAGTCCTTGGGTTCTGCCTGAAGCTGTAGCAGTTCACCAGTGACCTTGTGCACCCCACTAGTAGCTGAAGTATTTTAGGTGCTGCAAAATACAGGGTATGTGATTGCAGAAATTTTTTTGGAATGCCAGATAGGCAGAGCCAAAGTAGCTTTTGCTTTTTCTGTAATATGTGTAGTCATCAAACCTCAAAGGCTGTTTTGTGTTCTGTGTGAACCTGAGCTACATCATGTAATGCATCTTTAATCCTAATGGTGGGTTGCGTACTTTTAGTCAGCAACCAGCCCTCAGGAGTACTGCAGTCAAGGTCTTCTTGTGTAAACATCAGTCTGAAAGGTTGAACTCTGAGTAAAGGGCAGAGGCCTTCATCAGAAAGTGAATCTCTCTCCTTTTTACCCAGCCCAGTGCTAAGTTGGACAGAGAGATGGTATCATCTTCTATTTGGTCTACGGAGTAGGATCTTATAGCTGGGCATTACACATGGGAAATACAGCTGAGAACCTTGCAAAGGGATTTATGCTGTGGGAAATGACATTGTGGCCCACAGTTGAATTGCATTTTCTGTGCCCCTTTGTGTAAAAGGAGAAAATCAAAAGCAAGAAATCCACTAGAAAAATCAAAGGGAAAATAACTCAAAAGAGAAGTTCTTTTGAGCTTTTTAATGAAATTCAATACATGCCTACTTATTTCTAAAGAGATTTGAGAGACAGAGATTTGAAAGTTTTATGTAATCTTATTTGGTGAAATAACTGTATATTTAAAACATAGTGTACATATGTTGTAGGAAACAAGATTTGTAGGAATTATGTATACCCTAGGTAAAAGAAAAGGATCACAGAAAATGAAGAGACAAGGTAGGGCTCTGTGTCTACTAAATAAACATTTATTATTCCCTGTAGTTAACTTCTGAAAAAGGTATATGTAGGAATGAATGGCTTTACTGGTGTATGTGGTCTGCTTAGTGTCAGTGACACCTGGATCTGAAGGTAATTTCTCGATAGCTAAAACCAACGCAATAAAAATTGGAATGATTTTAAGACTGCAAGGTGACCAGGTTTCTACAGTGCTAGAAGTCATTCAGTTCAGTTCAAGCAGACGTTATTTTCACAGCAATGTGCTTTGTTCTTCAAGCACTCAGTTGTGCCCATTTTTTTGGTGCAAATCTGGCCCACCGGTGCCCGATGTCACCTCCCATGGACAGCAAGTCTGAGGCTGGCAGAGACCATCATTATCTACAACGCAGTTGGTGTTTCTCAGGGAGGAAGCTGACTGTCAAACGTAGATACAGATACTTTTGCCAGCTTGCCAGGCTTTGGCACGAGCTATAAAAACAACGGCACTTCCTCAGCCTGAAGGAAGATGAAGCAAGTAAATGATTGGAATTAGTGCAAGTGGATGACAACACACACAGAGTGTGTGATCTGGAAAAGACAGGCAGTAAGGAAAAGGTGCAGTACACATTCAGCCCTTGCTTTGTGACATACCCTCTGCAGCACATGCAAATGCTGTCTTAGGAAATTATGTGTGCAGTTGTGTTTTGCTTCTAGTGTTGATCTGTTTGAAGTGCTGATGTAATTATTTGCATTAGTATAAATGAAATGTAAATTCTTTAGTTATCAGTCCCATTGAACTTTGTTCCATTTTGTTGTTATTAACTCTTTAAATGATAATAATGTCTAGAAGCTCAAGCCTGGAGCAAGAACAACTACTCTAGAGATGTCAAGGCATGTTGGGTTTTGTTGTACCTTCCGTATGTAGAAGTAATCTGTCTTGCATTAAGAAACTCAAAGCTCAGACCTTAGCTCTGTGTGATCTGACTGCAAGACCCTTTTCAAAGTATTAGCATGGTGCCTTGGTGATTTCAATCCTGTAGAATATGAAGTAATCCAGGCAAGTCTCTGGCTTGAGTTCTCACAACTGACAGTAGAGTAAGCTTCTAATATCTCTTCTGGGGAGTGGGTATCTGCTGCCCAGTGATTTGTCTTCAGAGCCCAAATCTGATGGTGAGTCAGTGATTTGAGAATCCAGTAAATTTGTCTTTCTTCTTCTGAAGCCAATATAAAAAATATAAATGAGTCACAAATACTGTCACCTCACTAATTCAATAGAAATGCTCTCATTTGCTTCATTTGGATCATGTAGCTGTAGTTGGGTGACCCAGGAGTGCACAGATCTGGAATTAATGACTGTAGATTAACAGCTTTGCATTCCTGTGATAGTTTTGGCAAGCCCCTGCTGGGAATCCATTCAAGGCTTGGGATTTTGTTAAATTTTTATACTTTAACTTTTCAGCATGCAAGGGAGGCTTGTGAGCAGACATGTGGGAAATGGACTCCAAGTTTCTTGGTTGTCTTGAGATTTTTTCCTTGAAGTACGTGCAAGCGCAGAATAAAACTATGTACTTTCTTAGTGCAAGACCCATTCTAGATCACACTTCTCCTGAGAGTCTCTGAGGTTCCTACATGATTCAGGAAGAGCAAATATATTGCCTTTTAGTCTCCCACTGTGGGCAGATCCTAGTCAGTGCAAATTGCTGCATGTGGCTAAAGAGCTGCTGCTCGAGCTTTGCTCTTTACGTGACAATTTCAGCTCCTCAGTGGGGGTGATCCTCAGTTCATATTTTAGTGGGTCATCTGTCCTTCCTGCTGACTTATTTCAATGCTAAGGCAACCTCTTCCTTGGAATACTTTGCCCTTCTCAGTAAGACCTAGGTAATTGTCTAGACTGACTGCAGTATAATATTATGTTAAAATAAGATCCTCTGTTGCTGTCTTTCTCCTACCATCCTTTGAGGCCTCAGATCAGAAACAAAGAGAGGAAAGCAGAAAACACAAATGGGTCTGCGAGCTAAGTAGAGTAGGCAGCTCCTGTGTATGGTAATAAGGATAATTTATAACTTCCTAAAAGAATTATTTAGTAGATTTCATAGTGCATACATAAATAACAATTATATTTCTGTTAATTTGTGTTGTAAAATAATTACATGTATTTTAGATCTAGAGCCAGCTTTTTATCTGCAGTGCAATTCTAGACTAAATCTATGGAGTCGGTGTTTTTACTAATGTTTAACCTAAATGAAAAGATTTGGAAATGCAGTGGGCACATTTTTACTTAGAATGGGTTGGAGAGGTGAGAAGTTGTTGTCAATGCTTTAATCAACAAACTGAGCTCTTTGAGAGTCAAGAGCTGAGGAACAACATTGATGTAACATTAGAATCTGTCACACAATATTGAATTTATTCAACTGTTATCCTTTTAATTGCAAGTATTTCCATTAATTGCTGTAGAAATTCATCACCCTGACCTGGCTGAGCTCCAAAAAAAAGTGTGGAAACTAATTAAACATTGAGTTTTAAGGTAAAATAGTAAATTGCTCATTAGCCCCCTTGAAATGCTGATTTATTACTAACAGAACAAAGTAATACTTGACTTTGCAGAAACTGGGTCATCACATTCTTTCGTAGTCTCACTGAAGGTGCTGTAGCTTAGACATCAGTTAATTGGTCTTCATTTTTTTGCAGCAGTACACTTGTTTGGTTTAACCTGGCAACTACAACCTGTGGAAGGGCAGCTCTATGAAAATGGAGTTAGCAAAGGAAATAAAGGAACAGAATCCATGGATACTACTTACTCACCAATTGGAGGAAAAGTTTCTGATAAAACAGAAAAAAAAGGTATGTGTGAATGAGAAGACAGACAGATGATGAATAGTTAAGCATTGCTGCTGTTCAGATTCTGTATTTGCTACATTTTGACAGTATTTTGAGTTCAGGTTCTATCTTCTTTAGTATAATTTTAAAACGGCTATGAAAAGCCCATAACCAGATAGTTTCCATTAGCAGAACTCTCACTGAAATTAGCAACCAACTCAGACCACTAGGAAAGGAAGGTTCAGTAGCACAGTAATTGCCTTTCTTTTGTGAGAGAAGTGAGAGCATGTGGCTTCTGTCTTAGGGGAGGGGAGACAATATTTGCCTTGCTCCCACTTGTGTAGAGGTCTTCATGCTATGCCTGTCTTGCAGACCGAAGTCAATCTCAGGCAAAATGAAACCCTTTGTACTGACAGGTCAGAATGTGCAGAAGGGTAGAAATCTTAATGCTTTTCAAGTCATCCAGTTCTTGAAGGCGTAAGCTAAAATACAGCATCCTGTCACATCCCAGCTGAACCAGTCACAGTGAATCAGCTCACAGGAGTCTACCACGGCTTCACAAAACGCCTGAGCCAGTCTGGCAGCTCCCTGCTGCCAGGGGCACGGCCCTGCTCTGCCCTCCCACCTCCCTCTGTGGCTCCATACATCCCTGAGCCCACTGCAGGGATTGTCTCATGCATGACCAAGGCACATCAGTTCCCTATGGCAGCAGAAAATGGCTTTGTTAGAGAATGCAGGTAATCTTGTGCCGTGGAAGTGGCTGAACCAGACCTCTTGAAGAGGCAAAGAAGTGCCAGAGCTGGGACAGGGAAGGAGTGGACAGTGCAGCCAGGAGTATGAAACAGAAAGGACTGTCTGAGATGTGCAATTCCTTCCTCTCAAGTCCTGTCATTTAATGTTATTAGATCACCTGTTCCAATATTAGTCACAAGCTCTGACCCATGCTTCCGATTCACCCCTGTGACGATGCTTTCTGACCATGAGAAGCAGGTGGCCCTCCCATTTCTTTTTATGATACTCAGAAAAAGCGCGTAAATCAAATTAGATCAGAAAAACTGAATGCAAGTAGAATATGAAACCTATTCTTTCCAGTTGTTAAGTGGAAGGTAAAACTGTACTGATTGCTCTGCAATGATGTGAGATTTCCAGAGCTTTCAGATTTCAGAGCAGGGATCTGATTTTGTGTATTTCAGGTAAGATTTATGACTGAAAATATACAACAAAGTGGGACATTGTTGTACCAATCCCTCCAGGAGGAAGATTGCATTGCACATCAATAGTCTTGCAAATCAGTGTGGCACAACTGGATAGACATCATATTAGATAAATGTGCAATAGAAATATATGTAAGGAGACAATGACGTTGTTATCCATTATTTTGTCCCTTAGAATGGATTGGTAGTGAATTGCAGTCAATGTTTTATACACTTTTATATTTTTGTCCTGGTGCACCATGGAAAATATCTCAAATAGTTCTTCTCAACTGCATTAAATCTTTTTGTCAATATATTACAGAATTAATAAAAGCTTTTCCAAAGCATTTGGCTTCCAAGGGAGGATGTGCAGAAAAAAAGATCAAAAACCTTTAAAAATTAGTTGCTTGAAAACAGAGGAAAGGATATGTGTGTGAGTCAATGAGTCAATAGAGACTCAGTCTAGTAGGTAAAAACCCAAACCACCTGCCTTGCCCCAGGGAATCCCAATGCCTAGAGTAGCTACACAACTCCCCCACAACACTGAAGAGCAGAGGTCTGTGATAGCAGAGCCATTTCACTGAGGGCTTATCCAGCAGTTTCAGGTCACTCATCAATACAGCTAAACTGTTGTCCTCTTTCACCTTTTGTGGGTAACATGGAATCCAGCATGTATTTTAGCAAGAAGTATGCTCTGGGAAAAACACAAGAGAAATCCTGTGGAATTAGTACATGTATAGTCTGGCTCTGGCTAATTTTTGCTCATTTTGTTTCTTTCTGTCACTTTTAATATATAACAGTAATTTTATTCCCAGTCCTCATAAAAAATTTTCCCTGTGGATGCGGTGAAAGGCAGCTTTTGGAAACAGGCAACTGCTTTCCCTACAGCAGGATACCACCAAAAGTTTATGCTTTGCCTGCAAACTTAAAGCCTCTGATGTGATTTCACAGGGATAAATAACTGCTGTCAGATACTGCGGCCTCCCATTTTCCCAACTCAATGCAGCAGCACAGAAGGCTTTTCCAAACTTTGAAAGCATATATTTTAACTAATCTTTTAATGAAAATCAGGTTTACAAACCAGCAAGTCAGATTTCTTCAAGAAGTCACTTTATAACACACTGACCCACGGCTATGAGTTAACATTTTAATATGTAGTAATGTGATTAAAAAGTCAGACATCCTATTGATGCTGGTATTTACCAGGGGAGTACAAGGAGATTGATTGTTTCAGGATCAGTAATAATCAGCATACGGGTATGTTCTTGTGAAGGTAATTGGCACCACGCTGTTTGGAGTTTTTCTTTCTTGTAGCCAAGAGAAACCTGTGAATAGAAATCTATCTTCTGTTTTAGACTTCCAAGGAAAGTGTGCTTAGAAAGAATAGAGAAGAATTAATACCAGTTGACAATATTGGGAGCTGTACAAGGAATTGAATATAGATAATTAAATGATACTTTGTCATAAGAAAAATGTTTTTAGAACAAGAGCAGAATCGTATTGCAGCACTGTAATTTTAAAAGCTTATTTTTGACTTTTTCAAGAAAGAGCAAGGAAGTACACTCTTCACAGACTATCCTCATGTATCTTCAGATGCCTTTTTTGTCCAGCCAAATACCTACTTAATTCAACTAAGCAGAGAAACAGAGCTAAATTCTTTTTCTGTAAAGAAGGCACAGTGGCTCAGTGAATATGAAAACATGCACTTCAGGCATGGCTCCTACAGTGGCCTTTCCATGCTGTGTGGTTGTCTGAAAAATTAGCATTTGAAAGGTAGAGATACTTCAACTGCATCATATCAGTTAGTGGTAGATAGTATATAGATTTTCCTGTTAGCATTATCAACAGCAGCATGCACTTCTTTTCCATGTGATGAGATAAGTTGACATATAAGTGCATCTGGTTTTTTTAAAGTTTAGATAAAATTGTTTCTAAAGCAAAGGTATTTTCAGCCAAATGTGAAAAAGTCTGATACGTTGTTTTGAGCCTAGAAACACTAACATGATATTCAGCATCATTTGATAACATCAGTTAGTGAAAATTCACCCAGACTAAAGATGTATTGCTTCTTATTTTCAACAAAAAAACCCAGACTTTTTCCCTTCAACAAAATAAGAAGCAGTTACTGTGTTTTAAAGACCTTGAACACTGACCAATAATGCCATTAACTTCAAAAATGATACTGTATCCTTGACTTTTTACTTAGCTCTACCATCTTGTAATTGTTTCACATTAATTACCATGTGTCAATAACTCCAAAAAGTTCCTTAGTGTTTTACTTAACCTCAGGTAATTGCTTGCAAAGAATCATTAAGATTTAATATCTCTGGAGTACTGGAAATACAGGAAAAGGTTTGTAAATTTACACAAGCCTAGTAGGATCTTTTATGAGTTGGAGTGGGAAGGGATCCACTTTCATTGTCTAACATAGAAAGTTTAATTCTCTTTTCAAACCTCAACATTCAAGATTTTTTCCATTAAGCAAACTGGGGAGCAGTCTCACCTTGAACATTGTTAAAGCAGCAATTTGGAAATATTTTAACTCACAAACTAAGGGGTGTATTTTCACAGTATTAGATTACAAGTTCTGTACGCTAAAAATAGATGCTTTTACGTGATGAGGTGTTAAAAGGTAGCTCCTAGTTCTTGCTGTAGGTTTGGTGACACAAAGCAGCCATAAAGCTGAAAGATCCAGTACCCTGGGAATTGCTCCTGCCTTGTAAATTAAATCTCTATTCATTAAGAATGCTAAGTACTTCCTATGCTAGTTAAAGCCTCTGTAAGGTCCCACTGAGGGTCTTTGTTATTACCACGTTCAGGAAAAGCTGGCCCTGGCTTTGCTGCTGCTGTTTTCATTTCCAGTGCCGGTTTATAAAATTTCACGTACATTATATTGGATTAGAAATTTATATGCATTATTGTAAAAGGTGAGAGACCAGTCACTTTGCTCCTCAATATTTTTCACTGTGATACTGGAATGAAATGAAACAGAAATGGGTATGGCTGCTGAATTCAATCTTCTTCTCTTGACTCGTCCTCTGATGGCACATACAATCCTGCTTTTATTCTAGTTGAGAGAAAGGATGGAAATGTCAGAGTTTTACAAACCTTTCAATGGAATTAGCTCAAATGTTAGCAGGATTGGGTCTGTGATTTGCAGCATGTCACGATGCTGATCACAGACAGGCATTAAAAAACACAAAGTTGGTGATATAAGCCAGCAAAGCAAGCCAGCTCCAATTTAGTTTGGCAAAGTCTTCTTTATGCATTCCATTTCCCTTTCTATTTCAGCTCTCTCATACCCATGTGTGAAGTTACATATTGTAGATGTCTGCAAATTTATTGTTCAGCATTATGAAATTATGCCAGTTTTCTCTTCAGAGTGCCTGTCCCTCTCCTCGTGCCCCTATTGCGTTTTCATGCAGAAAGACCAAGCCAGAACAGATGTTCTTTATTTCTCCAGGACTAGATTATCACTACCATAATAAAACCATTAGGCATGGTGATTAATAGAAATCTAGGCTTTGCACACAGGCTCTGAACTACTGGGTTTGATGGATTTTCTGTCCTCACTGGGGTCCATTTGTGTAGCTTATGCAATGCCCCTTCAGCAGCAGTCTGAAATAGGTGTCAGAGGAGGAATGTCCCACTGCCTTCTCTCTGTGTGTTCACAGTTGAATGGGTTTTGTTTCTATAGCTGATAGGTAAAGACCATGGTTTATGCAGCAGCAGTTCCACCTTTTCATATGCAGCGCAGCGTTCCAAGATTTTTAGGGCAAAAATGCCCCATGTTGTTGGAAACATTGCATGCAGGTTTATTTGTATTTTCCAACATGTTCACTAAAAAAAGCAGTTATTTCAGCAAAATGCCCTCTGTTTAGAGGTTGGTTTTGTTATATTCCATTGTATATCTAAGGCACGTTTATACCTTGTGACCTGTTATCTTCCACCCTGCATGAATGCACAACTGACTGTTTTGTTTGTTTTTGGAAAATCAGTGTTTCAGAAAGGCCGGGCCATAGACACGGGAGAAGTAGAGATTGGAGCCCAAGTTATGCAGACCATCCCCCCTGGTTTATTCTGGCGCTTCCAAATTACAATACACCACCCAGTGTACCTGAAATTTAACATCTCACTGGCAAAGGATTCTCTGCTGGGAATTTATGGCAGAAGAAACATCCCACCTACTCATACGCAGGTAATTTGAAATAATCCTGCTTCTATCATGCTTACATTTTCAAACAGCAGCAGATGTGAATGTTCATAATACGTTTTCAAAGCAGGGAGGGAGGGAGGGACTGGCTGTAGCCACAAAAAGCAGTCTGGTAATCCCTTTCTTTTGCTGAGCTCTAGCTCTGTGCTCAAACCATTCCCTCTCAGGGATAGGAACAGTGTCCTACCAGAAAGGTCAGCAGCTGTGACCACGGGGATGTGACTGTCTGGGAGGCTGGACAGGTACACACCGTCCTGCTGCGGAGCTTCAGCATCTTCTGTGCAAGGGCAGTGGGATGAAGTGCCCGATCACTTGAAAATGCTTTAATCTTTTTCTGACTCCATTAAAACAAACAAATTGCATAGTCAGTATAAAGAGTTAATAGCAAAGAAAAAAGCTCTTTCTGGTTTCTAAGGTGATGATGGGGTTTTTTGAGTGCTTACTCCTGGGGATTTTGCAGGAAAAAACCTAGCTAATATTAAAATAAATAAATATTACTTATGCAATATTGCTGGTCACATGCAACTTTTTTTTTTAATAGCCTTACTGTATTTGGCATATGAAGCTGTCATTTCTATAGATAATAGATTTTTCATCTTTCTTTATAACAGGATCACACTCCATAGAGTGTGATAAATGTACATGGAGTAACGGAAAAATGTAAGGGTCCTCTGGAAATCATCTACTCTAACCTCAGAAATTATTTACTAGAGTTTTGGTACTAGAAATAAGCACTTTTAGCAGTCATTGACTTTAATTGGAGCTGGATCCTCAGTTGATCTGACATTGAACTTTACTGAAAATCAGAATGCCTAAAAACCCTAGAGAAATATAAACTTTTCTTGAACAGGGATTCATAGAAAGGTTTACGTCTTTGATGCTTTGAGGTTAACAGGTCTTAAAGTTGTCAGCATTAAGCCAGTTAGGTATTAAGAACTTATATATACTTACTTGTATTAATAAAATTCAATATAAGGAAAAAGTATATTTAGGTTTTGATATATGATATCGATAGTAAGGGGCAAAGATTTAAAAACCTGGTATAGAACAATAGGTTCTTTAATCTGTTCTTGGCATTTGAGATGAATAGCTGCATAACACGAGAACTACAGCTTGGGAATTTTGGAATTATTCCCATTAAAGAGATGTAATTTTTGGAGTAAAACTGCTGTATTTGGTGCAGCAAGTCTGATTTTACCCTGCCACAGCAAACAGCAAGTTTTGATGCCAGATTTCTGACCTACCATAATGCTTTTTATATGTAACCTGAAGCTGAACAGACTGGGTTATGCAACTGCTGTCCACACTGGTGAATTCTTAGGCAATTCCTTATAAGATTTCAGCTGTTTATTCCTGTTTGAAGGAGACGTGCAGGGTAGATTCATGAATATTTGCTAGCTGGTTAATTTTTGCTCATTATTATTTCAGTTTGATTTTGTAAAACTGATGGATGGAAAACAGTTAATTAAACAGGACCCAAAAAACTCAGAGGAGCCTCAGCAAGCCCCCAGGAACCTGATCTTAACTTCACTGCAAGAGACGGGTTTCATCGAGTATATGGATCAAGGAGCTTGGCATATGGCTTTCTACAATGATGGAAAGAAAGTGGAGCAAGTGTTTGTACTAACTACAGCAATTGGTAAGAACAACTACAATCAAATTGTTATTCTGATTATTACATTGGAAAGATGCATTTGGAAATTATTGACCTTAGTTCCAACTTCTTTTAAGTACTGTCTTAAACGTGTTTTATTTCAGCTTAGTTTAATTCACCTCAGTGGAGCAACTTCATGTTTAAGCCAATATTAGACAAATAGCAACATTTGTATATTAAAGATGGATGTTATCAAATTAATTAAGTGTGAAGTTTTTCTGCGTTAAGATTTTTATGTGATAGCTTAAATGCTTGAGTAACTTCTGGTATTATCTTGCTCAAAGTAAAAGAGATTATATCTGCCCTCTCTACTTACATGGGAACCATAAATTCTACAAAAATTATCCAGGCTTTAAGTTTTTATTTCCAGTATTTGAGTCAGTTAGAAGTCAGAAAATCTAAAAGGTGGCTTTTGTGGATTTTGGTTGTGGTTTGGTTGTGTTGTTTTATCCAGTTATTCAAATGCACCATTTTGTTTGGAATACAGAGGGCAGACAGGAGGCAGTGTCCTGATTGCATATCAGATTCCTACTGCCTTTTTAACACATAGAGGTGGAAAAGTGTTTGCAGAGGTAGGTGAGTGAGCAGTCCTCACACGTAGAGCTTTTTCAGAATTTAAATTTAGGTGAAGTGTTGTATTTATGACAGTCTTGGTTTGCTGCAAGACTTTAACCACTATACCCTTTAGTTAACCTGTTCTACCATATGTTTAGCAAGATGTCTTTACTAGTAATGGACATGCCATCTGCTCTACAGAAAAAGTGGATACTATTTTTACTTTGTGGTGAACACCTTGCAGAGCAGGACAGTATGATTCAAATAACAAGATTCTGAAGGACTTATAGAAAAAGAAAATTAGAAATTGAGATGGAATTTCAATGACTGGTTCTGGTATAAAAGTTCATATCTGCTCTGTTCAGGAAAGTGAATCTTTTGCAAGCAAGAAAATATGCCATTATTCAATGCCATATGAGAAAATAATATTTAAGTGATTTGTGAAACATGGTTGCAGATTCTGTACAAAGATTATAAAACCTGGCCAAACTCCAGCCCAGATCAGAATCCAAATTCCTACCCCCTTGTTTATTTCTGCTGTAAGATATCAGTGTTTATACAGGGGGGTTTCATTTAGTAGCATAACCTCTAAAAAAAAAAAAAAAAGATGAAATTAATTGCTGCAGTTTGTTCTTGCTGTAGTTGGTAAAAAGGAAGTTGTCCATCCCCTTACGTGGCCAATAGGCAGAACAAACTGTGTGTTAAAGAGGAAAGCGTGTTAGACACAGTGCAGGCAGGAATCCTTATATTTCAGCTTCAAAATGGCTGCAAGAAGACATTTTTGGGAAAAAGACTGTTCATGCTGCAGCAAGAATCTGTTGCAGATGCATTTGAAAACAGTGCTAGCTATTTTGTTTTCATTACCTGGGTATCTACTTCTCCTGGGTTTCTGTGCAAAATGGTTCCTGGGTGTCTCTCTGGGGGTTTCCAAAAACAAAAGTAAAAATCCTTGAACCATACTTCTTACCCAGACTGGGCTGGTGTCATATTTGACATCTCTGCTGACAAAGGAATCAGCCAGGACCAGAAACACTCAGACTAGAGCAAGAGCTTGGTTGCATCTCTGCTGTGTGCTACTGTGAACCAGTCATGCCCTCCTCATCAGCGTCTGCTAGGTAGTATTTCAAGATGCTCAGTGTTAGTTATGTACAAAATTGATTTTGCTGACACTTTAGCTAAAGCTCGGATCAGACTTTCCCTTGAGGGGGGTAATTTGCATACAAAATGTGGCATGCCTCAAGTTTTGTTAGCTAAATAAAGGGCAACCCAAACTGGACGTTGCACTGGGGGGAAGTAACTTCTCAAACCATTAATTCTTTATTTTAGGTCAATGTATTGACCTAATCACATTTATTATGTGATTCTGGAAAACTGAGAAGGCAGGCAAGAGCACACACAGAGCAAGAGAAGAGTTGATAATGAACAGCAGTATGAAAAATTAATAACAAACAGCATACCTGTGAAAAAACTTACTTCTAAAAATGAGCTGGTTTTTTGACTTTGAAACAGACATCTGTGTCCAGGTTATGGGTATCTGATGAATAGATACATATCAAGTATCTCTTGTCTAATATAAACAATAGCCCGAATAACAGTAGGCAAATAACAGTAGGCATTTTCAAGAGGAGCCAATCCTTATCTGTCCAAGTGCCCATAAATAAGATCAAAATACAGTTATTTCATTTATGTTTATTAGTTGTAGGATGTGCTTATAATGCATCATTTGACAATGTTTGAGTTTAAAAGCATAGCAGATTAAATATTCCAATGGTACACTCTTCCTTGAGAAAGCTTTTCCTCCCAAATCACTTGCTACGGACAGATACTCTTAAAAAGGAGCTGGGTTTTCTTCTTTTTCCTCAACAGTTGTTATTTTGTGACAAAGGAGTCCTGTTTCCCATCTTCTTATAGTCAGAGGTACCTCCCACATCTGTTAGTGCATGTAACAGTCACAGGTCCCCTCCTCTCCCACCCTGCTCAGCACCTGCGTGGGCTGCAGAGCCCCTCAGTCCTAGAGCTGACCTGACAGTGACCTGCTCTGTGCAGAATCATCTTAGCTTGAATTTACTTCATATTCTTTGTTCAAACCCCATATAAATCAGTGAATCTACTGCTTTCCTGTAGGAAATACAGGTGTAAATTAAAACCTGCTAATCCATGTACAGATACGAGCCTGTCCTCAGATGTGTGAGGTTAAGTGGCTTACTATCCAAAGCTGTGTGATAAAATGTAGGCAAGTTTAAGATCAGAACTGAAGGTGGGTTTTTTTCCTTCAAATCTAGTTCTTAGTCCTTTATTGCATTGAATTTCATCACCATACACAAGACTATTTTTTTGTTTATCTGATTGTATAGAAGTGGAAATCCTGCCCTTCTCCAAGGGATTCAATTCACATGGTTCAAATGAACACCATAGAAGGCAATTTACTCTATAAACAGGTTTCAAACAAATTACTTCAGCAATAAAAGAAAGTGTTTAAGGTGGACATTTTTCAGCAAATACTCAGGATCCTGTGGTGCTTTTAATGGTGGTAAATTTTACATGAACACTTACTTTAAAAGCTTTTTGGTGTAATATAAATGATGCACCTGTTATCTCAAAGCTGTCAGGACAAAATCTAATAAATATTTGTAAGCTGCTTGAACAGGAATTTTGTTTTATGCTCCCTATGAATGAAAATGGGCTTTTTACTGCTTCTGCACCTATTTGTATGTTGAGATGTGTCCTGCAGAGTGAGGTGAAGATGCCATTCATTTCAAATTCAACCAATTTCTGTTTTTCTTTGTGCACAATTTTCTGAATAAACAGAAATCCTGGATGACTGCTCTACTAATTGCAATGGGAACGGAGAATGTATCTCAGGGCACTGCCACTGTTTCCCGGGATTCCTTGGTCCTGATTGTGCAAAAGGTAATCTCATATTAACTGACCCACAGTGCATGGCAGGGATCATGATTATGGTGTGTGACTGCTGGGCTTGCAAAGATTCAAAGTGATTAAAGGAGATTAAATTCCTTTTTCCAGCCAGATGGCAGATACAGTATAAGCACACATGTGGAAAGTTTCTTGATGCTGTACTTGAGTTAACATGCATCAACCACTTCTCCCTCCCTGACTTTCAGAGTTAATAAGTTCCTCCATCCCTCTTTTCATCCTCTCCGTAATTGTAAAATACATTTTTATTAAGTGTGTTAGCTTTGCATAATGTTTTCTGTTATTTAAAAATGACAAACAGTTTCACTCTGGAGAAAACATAAGTAAATCAAATGCTTCTGTGGTCTTAACTTGAATAGGGTGTAGATAAGAAACCTAAAGCAGCTTACAGACAGTTTTCCAGCATTAAGGCAAAAAAACATGTTAAGTGACCTTATTTCTTTTTCAGATATTTCTGTCGGTATTATCCATCATCTGCTGCATATGATGTCCAGAAGTTCTCATGTTTTTCCAATGTCTCCTCAAATGTAGGGTTGACTTTATTTTTTTTTTTTTAAGACCTCAATTGGCTCAGAAATAGATACTGGATTGTAAAACTAAGATTCCACATTGCTGGTTTACATACAGATTAGTAATGGCTAAAACCTCAGTAACATCAAGTCTTAGAAGGAAAAAGGGCAGGATCTTGCTTCAGTACACAGGGAAGAAATATTAATCTTACTGAAAATCATAAGCAGGCATCACTGCAAGTTTTCTGCAGAAGCCAGTCAAGGGGAGAGAATTATTTTTATCTTCTAAGATATCCCATTTCAGGTCAAAATTAAGGTATACAAGTGAGACAGACTGAGGAGATGAGGACATTGTATTACTGCTGCACTACCTAGTTCAAAGATTTCAGTCTGTTACAACCCTTCAACCAAATGGAGGATCGAGGAGCTGGAGTGGAAAAGCAATTTTACAGAACAATAAATGCAATAAATGTTAATCTAGTAAGTATGTAAATACATTAAAAAGGTCAATCTGCCTTCTTCAGATTCCTGTCCAGTGCTGTGCAGTGGAAATGGAGAATATGAGAAAGGTCACTGTGTGTGTCGAAATGGGTGGAAAGGACCGGAGTGTGATGTTCCAGAAGAGCAGTGTATTGATCCAACCTGCTTTGGCCATGGTACTTGTATCATGGGTGTCTGCATCTGTGTCCCTGGATACAAAGGAGAGATTTGTGAGCAAGGTTGGTGAAATTTCCTTCTCTATAGCTAGGGGGGTTGATTTTTGTCTTTAATCTCCACTCCTGTTTCAAGGTAGTTGAAAACTCACGTATGTGTGATTGGCTTTCTGTGAAGCAGTACTGACTGTTGTGCTCAAAACTACCTTTCCTTTACTGCCTCATAGAAAGTAATGTTAAAATAGAACATTTTGGAAGGTAAAGGTACTCAGGTCTCAATAACAGTCAGTGGGCAGATCACATTTTTATTCAAAAGGATAAAATTATTAATTATTGTCTAATATGACTATCTAATATTTGTAGCATGGCCAATCCTCAGTTTCTGTTTTGGTCCAAGAGGACTCTAGTTCTCGGATAATTTCTGTTCTCCCCCTCCATTGAAGCTCAGTTGCAAGACCAGAACTGGGTGGAAGTTTTTGCAAGCAGTGTGTTCTCAATCCTCCGAAAGTTTCCTGGAAAACATCCCAGGAAGCAAGGATTTCTTTTTTTTCTGTGAAAGTTGTGAGACCATCTTAATTTTTTTGTCTCCACTTTTCTTCTGTCAGGCTCCAGCTACTATTTTCAGGAAGGATGGCTGGTGTCCCCAGCCCTCCTTGCTGCCTGTAACCATGGTCCCTTAGCACACACCATCAGAGCGCCTGCCCAGGCTTTTTTACTGGGCGAAAAACTCAGGGTAAGGCAGTCAGAAGATCATTTAAAAAAATATGATGTGGTGGTTCTCCAGAGCAATCAGATGATCGTAATCAGCTTTTCCCTTTCTTCACTCTGCCACATCTTAGATTTTTCTGACAATATAAAGCCAAAAGAGCAGCAAACAGGCTCAGTTTACTAGAGCATATTGAGTAATTCTG
This sequence comes from Neopelma chrysocephalum, assembly GCF_003984885.1. Classification (NCBI taxonomy): domain Eukaryota; kingdom Metazoa; phylum Chordata; class Aves; order Passeriformes; family Pipridae; genus Neopelma; species Neopelma chrysocephalum. The sequence goes on from NW_020897734.1 coordinate 408,439, forward strand.
TTGTCATATGTCATTTTTAGTGGGAGCCTGTGTTCAGGGTACTAAAGGCATCCTTTAAGGCTTGGCTAATAAAAAGTGGGAAATGATGAGAACAAGTAACTGTATTTTTACTGGTTTTGGTTCTGATGTGTCTCTGCCCTCATGTATAGACAGAAGCAGTTGTTGTTTCCCTCTTAGCGTGTCTCAGATAGCTCATCAGCTTTGACTTTCCTCCCCTGTGCATAGCCTTGGAAAGCAGAACTCTTCCTCATGCTTGCCCTGATTTGATGATTTTTCACTAGTCCCCTTAGCCTGAAGCTGGTGACAGCATACTTTGTGCTTCCTGCTATATAGATTTTCAGTGATTCTTTTGAGTAGCACACAGAGGAGGCTTTTTATGTGGCTTGAATTCTCTAGTCAGAAAAATGCCCAGGATGGATCTGATGGATCTGACATACCTGGAATGGTTTTTAAAGGGACAATCAAGAGAATGCTTCTGACATAGTTGTTGGTAGAAAACCCAAATGGGGAAAAGCAAGTAATACACAGATTTCCTCACTGAGGCCATGCTGCTGAACAAACCTGTAGCTGGTGAGAGGCTGACTGCTGGTTTTAGTTGCTTTGTTTCTTGCCATAAGGTGACCCTGCAAAATGGTTTGGGAAAAGAAGTTGACATAAATGTACTCAGACAGCTATTGAAACCAAGAGTGTGAAAACACTGGATTTTTATAGTAAACAACTTGCTTAAATTAAAAAAAAAAAGGTGAAATTATGTAGAAATATGGTGGGTGAAACAAAGTGTAAACCAAGTATGGTGGGTTTTTATTGTATCGTTGCGTGCTTGACATGACTGTTCAGTTTGTATTGTACAACATAATTTGTGCAGTAGTGAGATAATTCTGTCACGAATGAATTGAGATTATATTATTGTATGTAAATATGATTTTAGTCTTCTAGCAGTACTGTTAACATAGCGGACATAGTAACAGAGGTACTATCCAGGGAGCACCAGTAGCTGCATGTATTCATTGCTGTGGGAGTCCTTTGAATTTGTCCTGTCAGATTATGTTTCCTAAAATGGAGTCCCGCAATTAATTTTAAAATATCAGCAAAATAATGAGCTGTCTCAGGATGAGAGAAAATTGTCGTGTATTTTTGTCCTATGCTTAGCAAGATGTGCATTGTCCAGAAACACTTGATTCCCCTCTTTCAGAATTACACGGTGCTATGCACAAGCCTGGAAGGCTGAAAAAGATAAAAAAATAAATCCTGAAATTAGATCTTGAATTGGTGGTGTAGCAGTTCAAAAGAAAAAGCATTGCTTCTTTATTTTTAGGTCAAAAGGTCCTATAAACTGGAGGCCATTAATCTCTGTGTCTGAAGTATTTAGCCTTCCCTTCCTGAAGCAGAGAGCATCTCTTCATTCCCATAGCACAGAGTACTGTTTAAGTTTACAATTTAATTATTAAAACAGTACTTGTGCTGATACTTGAAAAATACATAGCAGAACTTTCACAGTGCCTCTTTACCGTCAGCCTGAAGCGTGATCTAACATGGATGGGCTGCTGGCTGATTGTTTCCCATGCTCAGACCCCACAGATCCTGTTCAGCTCTGCAGCCTTCCTGCAGCCTCCAGAGAAGGCAGACTGCTTCCTGCTTAAAACCTGTCTTGTTAAAACAATGCTGGGGCTTTGTGAAAGAATATGCTGCTCATACAGGACTAACCAGCCGATTTAAATTCTTCTACAGAGCTCCTGAATTTTTCACTAGGAATAGTTTAATCCAAATTGAGAACAAATTTAGCTCTTTGTTTGCAAATTGTTCATCAGTACGTTATGACTTTTATGAAGCTGTTCATTACCTGCAATTGCCCATACTTTTTATGAGTGTATGAGATTTTTATTTTTTTTTGCAGCAAGCATGGAGTCAGAAATTCACTACTCGGGGTTAGTGGATGACCCTTTTTTTGTAGCAAATTTTCGGCTCTAGAGATAGCTTTCCACAGGAATATGAAAGAATAAATCTTTCTTTTCCCAGATGTAAATAAAACACAGAGCACAAATACCCAACTAGAAATACAAAGCATGATTATAGAAGTAATTATTAATTGCTCCAGCTCTTTCCCAACCCTGCTGCTGAAGCACAAACTTCACAGACTTAGACCTGTCCTGGGAATCTGTGTTTTAAAAATAAGACAATATCCATGACAAGCAGATTCATATGGCCTCTAACTGTCTCCATGCTTGCTTTTTTCCTTGTTTTTGGCTTACACTTTTGCAGATGTTAACACAGACTATGTTTGTTAATATAGTTTCAGTTAGATTGCACAAAAATTACCGAATTGCTCTGAATTCCCGACGTTGTATTTCACTAGTAAATCAGTGTGAAGTTGCAAGTTTTACTCTCTAAGTTGTATATTCCCTGCTTTCCAGAGGACTGCTTGGATCCAATGTGCTCTGGCCATGGCGTGTGTGTCCAAGGGGAGTGTCACTGCTCCACAGGCTGGGGTGGTGTGAACTGTGAGACTTCGCTTCCCGTGTGCCAGGAGCAGTGCTCGGGGCACGGGACTTTCCTCCTGGACGCAGGAATCTGCAGCTGTGAGCCACAGTGGACAGGGTCAGACTGCTCCACAGGTATGCTGGAGGTTTTGCTTTATCAATATTGCCTGTGCTTTATGCTGGCTTTCGGTTGCCAAGGATAAGAAATGCATTTTCCCTGTGACAAGAATGTTGTGTGCCTGATGGTGTGACAGCAAGAACAGTAGTCCAGTAAGAGTGCAAGTGCCTCCTGGCACACACTAGAGGCAAGCATAAGTCTCACCTGAGTTGCTGACCACTGATCAGACTCATGCAATCAGGGAATGCACGCTTCTGAGAGAGATTGGGAGTGTATAAAAAAAAATTCTAAATGCAATGGCTGATGAGTAAGAAAGCTCTGTCAAAAAAATCTTTAAACAAAAATGACCGTCCGTTCTCTCATGCTGGGATAAAAATTCTCTTCTTTCTTAGAGGACCATCAAGGTTTGATTCCCACTAAACTTGATTAGGAGTTGAAGTGGATTTCCTGTGTGCTTTGTACGTTTACATTTTGTTTTCTTGAAATGAATGCACTCTGCACATTTTACTCTGTAATGGAGCGTGTCATTACCAATGTGGGTACTACTATTTTTTCCCCTTTAGAGCTCACAAAGCCGAAATCTCAGATGATAAGTAGCACATCCCAGTACAGAATAGATGCAAGTGACAGATTTGCTGAATGCAGTGGAATACAACCAGTGGTCCAAGTCACCAATTTTTCTTAGAAATCATCATTCAAAAGAGCACTTGGAACAGTATAAATTTCCGCTCAGATCTTTTGAAGTGTATGGTTATGATCTTTAAGTAGGGACTTACAAAATGTCCCCCTACATGATGAATTTTTAAGCAACAAGATATTGACATGCTAATAATTCTCAGTGTTTGTTACAAAGACCCTGCATTCATTCTACACTCCAAAATTAATGCGTGTAATTTTAGTCTGACACTGTCGGATATGGCACCTGCTTTGATAAGGATTGAGTTTTTATTGGCTTTCAGGAAAAGACCAGTTGCTTTCATTTTGATTCTGTATTTTATTATATGTTAAAAATATTCCATGAAGGTTAGTATAGTAGTACTTCCATTAATGTAGCAAATAATTAGGAAAGGTGTTAGCTATGTACTAATTTTTTGCTCACAAAATATGCAGACTAATTCTGTTCTAATACAATATTGTTGTAGCTCAAAAAGCAATGTTAATCTTGGAAAGGTCTGTTGTGTCAGCTGCACGGGGCAATTAGATATTAAGTAAGGGACCAAAAAACTAATAAATAACCTCCAAAGCTGTTTTGATCATTTTTTAGAAGGCAACTTTTTTCCTTACCTCCATCAACCTGTAGGGAAGATAGCTCTCTTCATCCCTACTGTCTTCTGAGTTATCAAAGGATGGCTTTACAACCATCAGCAGTTATCTCTTTATAGCCAGATACTTCTGATTTCTCCTTTCAAATATATATTTCTTCATAGGTGTTAGACTAGAATCAGGATGGTCTTGGCGATACATTGAGTGTTAGACTGAAATATAGATTTCATTTGTGCTTGAGATGTTCTTCCTAGGATCAGTGATTGCTGTGAATCTTGAAAATAAAGCTTGATTTTAGTGAGGAAGGAAAACATCGAATGAGTAAGTAAGAAAACATAAAAGGAGTAACAAGGTCAGAATAAACGAGCTGTCATATGTGAATGGAAAAAGTCATGAAGTTCTGTACTATGAAGAGGATGAAAAGGGTAAACCACAGACTGCTCATCTGGAATCAAACAAGGAAAGCTTGCAGCTGATAGACGAGCAGTCTCTCAGCTTGCCTCAAACCCTTGCACTTTCCTGCCATCTCTGTACCACATCATTGTCAGTGCTGGGAAAATTTGCCTTTCGGTATCACCTTGAAGAACACAGACTCTTTTACTGAGGATTTCTGTGTTCCCCAGGAAATTCCATGTACTTTCAAAATAGAGGATACATTAGTTTAAGTTCTATGTTTTTTGTAAATAGAAATGAATATATCTTGGCGTTCTTTAAATGGGGAAATAACAAAGTTTCCAGAATGTTTTTGAATATAGTATTCCAGATCCAGTGTGACCCACCTGAAAAGGGATGAGCTTATCTCTATGATACCTTCCCCTACCTGCCCATCCCTATCTCTTCAGACAATACAAACTTTCATTTCACAAGTGGAAGACCGGGGAAAGATAAAAATCAGTGTGGATATGGAGGAAGAGAGATGAAGGGTCACTGTGTGACCCATGCATATGCTGAAGTATTGTCAATATTTGGAGCTCCAGCCTGAGCTCTGGAATCATTCATGGATTTTTGAGGCTTGAAAAGACCATGTTGTTCATGCTGTTTGATTTTCTGTAGAACATTATAAAAAAGATATTCATCCTTCAGTTTTTGTTTGACACTCATAGTTTCTATTTAGTGTTTTCAAATTCAAGCTTCAGACAAAGACCAAAAATGAAGGATAGTCTACTGTGTCCTAAGTAAATTGTTTTAATTATGCTAAAATGTGCACCTTGCGCTCCCAGTTTGAATAGGTGCAAAGTCTTGCAATTGTGTTTCTGTGAGGTGAAAGGCTGTCAAATTATCTGTAGTCCTTCCAAATGTCCACTCCATCTCTGCTCTGACCTGTGGACTGCCAAAACCTAATTTCAGTGCCCCACTTCAGGATACTCCTTCTAAATCCAAAGTTCCTGCTGGCCAGTTGCCATCCCCTGAGGGCCAGAAAATCCTCTTGCAGAACTCCAAAGCAGCTGTCAGGATATGTTTTCATTGAAGTGTTTGAATTGGTTCTCAATAAAAGCAGCTCAATATGGCTTGAAAGTCATTCAGATACTTAGTAATGCTAATCCTGCACTACTTGTAGGACACAACTTATGATGGCTTTTTATTCAGCTCTGTTAAGATCCATCCTTTCAATATCCTTAGCTGGATATCTGTTTCAGACATATTTGGCCTCTTTCTACCCTACAATATTGAACTTCCATGAAAAGTCATTTTCTTTTGTTAGCTCAGATTTCAATTTACCTCTCCCAGAGATGACATGGTTTTCATTCAGGCTTTGCCTTGCTGCTTATGCACCTCTTTCTAAAGGCTCTTCATCTCAGCTAATGTTCAAACATACAGATAATATGCTTCTGATTCTTCTGCCTTCTTTAGGCAACATCAACTGAATTTCACTCGGAAAATATTGGCAGATTTTTAGCTACACCAATCAAAACAACATTGATGGGTGTCTTTTCTACAGCCATATGTGACTTCAGGAGAAGAAATTAAAAAAGCACCTTCTGTCAGTACCTAAAATTTGGTTTGTTATATGGACAAGATCAAAGTGTTTTAATTGTTCTGTGTGATTATAGACTGACATGTATTTACCATGACCAAGATGGATTATCCTGTTTTGCCAATTTTCCAACTGGCTTGAACGCTGAAGGTCAAAAACAAGCTGTGGCTTTCACTGCTTCAAAATTATACCAATGTCAGAAATTTTTAGAGAAGCAGCATGGAGTTATTCCAGTAGCTTTCACATGGTGCCCCTGGGATATCACTGTTATAATTCCAGTTGCAATGGCCTAGGCAGACATTGCTTGCTGCCTTATCTGTGGTGTAGTCTATGTTGAAATATACAATGTCTTCTTTATTTCTTTAAGTTTTTTACTAACTGTCCCTTGAATAGTTATCTGTTCTGCTTTCTGCAGTCTTCTTTGGACCATACGAGGAATGAGAAGAGTTCTGTCCACTTCTGCCTAAAAGTAAGAGAGGTAGAGCCATTAGGGTTAAGCTGAGCTGATCTCAGGCAGATGTCCACAGTCATCTCTGAGAAGAGCTGTCTTTCCACCACTTGGATTCCCAAGGTTTTTCCAAGACAAAAAGAAACAGCACCAGCACTGCTTACAGTTCCACATTGTCCAAGATGTTGGCCTCAACAGTCACACCAACCATACAGCAAATAGGTCGTCTTTAAATATTGAAATGGCTTTGGCTTACACTAAAAAGAAAAAAAAAAAAAAGTGATTTTAGCTCTCTAATAATTAGTCTGTGGAAAAACAAATACTTCTCTGATGTAAAGCACTGAAAATTAAAAACCCATGATAATACAATATAAATGTGAGTATTCTGTGTTCAAACTGGTTCCTTACTATCTTGTTTATCACTTTGCCCATTTAATTCTAGTTTTTCCTAGTTCGGTCATCCTTGGGCGTGTCACACAAAAGTGCTCAAAGACATTTATCCCTTACCAGTTTAGCCATCTGACAGTGAATGTGCCCAAGAGAAATGCACAAGGTATTGGGCTCCACTTCCCATTTTGTCTCCTCCCACCTCTAAAAGATGTGGATAGAGAACAGGAATTTCAGGCTTTGCTCTAAGTGAGACTGATTATATAACATGTTTTGTGAAAACCACCTGTACTGCAAAAGGTCGTCCTTGGAGTGTTTCAGAGTCTCAGCATCTTTACACCAGCTGAATCCAGTTATGGTAGCATGTGAAAATCCACTATTAGTCAGACCTTGAACACAGAGCTCAGCTGACCTGTGCAGTATGGGCGTGATTTACTGCATATGTGACACAGCCAGTAGGATGGAAGACTGACAGTACACTATTTTAATGTCACCAGGACTTCAGAATAGTCAACTTTCTACTTTCTGTCTGTGCATATTTGTTGCTTTATTTATAGGCTGTCATCCAAAATCCCTTGATGTTAATGAGTCATCTCCCTTTGAGGCGTATAGGCAGTGCTTTTCAGAAAGAAAAAATCAAACTCGTGAGTACTGACTGTTCATGTCAGGTAGAAGGAAAGCTCTGGATAATTGAAGGTGCAGCATCAACAAACTGAACAAAAAAACTCATCTTCTGTTCTCAGATTGACAACTTCAACGTGGAGGCTTGAGATTAAATATCAAGAAAAATGGATGACAGAGTTGTTCAGGGGGGCAGAGCCTTAACTAGCATAAATTAGTGTAACTGCAGTGATACCACCAGTGCAATCCCAGTGTGTTTCAGGTGAGAATCCAGCCCTGAGTCACTAATTAATTGCAGCACTGAAATATGATAGACTGAGAAATCTGTGGCAGAGCTGATGCCTCTGACATCTTGTCCTGCATTCGTTTCTCTAGACTCTATTCAGCCAAAGTAGGCCAGTTTCTGTCCCCTTACTCCAGGACATTTGTCATAATTCCACTGAATCCATTTATATCACTGAAGCAACCTAATTATGATTGGGAAAAGAATACTGGCAGTTCTTAGTCACAAAAACATTCATCCTAAAATGATTATATGGAGATGGTATATATTTAGCATATCTATTTTTGGTTAAGCTCTCCTAGCAAGATTGGTGGTAATTTTACAAAGGGTAAAAATGGATCAGCAGCCTCTTCCTTCGGTGTCTTGTAAAGCATAAAACCTCTTTAAAACTGAAGTGCTTTGAAAAATGCAAAATGTTGTAATTGTTGTAAATTGATATGTGCAGAGTGGAGTAATTTAAAAATCATTAGAAGTCTGCATTTTTTAAAGTTAAGTGCTTCAAAAAGAAATGGAGGCATAATACAGTATATTAATATAGTTCAAGACATCTCAAATAGGTTTCAAAATTAAACATCAAAAACTGCAACTTGAAAAAATAATTAGGTGAAACCATTTCATCGTAATCAGAAACTCTTCAGATATAGGAAACTGCAGAAACCATAGAAAATGTATGGGTGTCAGTCATTCTGATTCACCAAGGACAATGATTTTCACTAGAAAGAACTTGCAGCAGTAAAAATAGCCTTGAAATTTCCTCAATATGTGATGTAATGTTGTGCCTTTTCTATAGACTGCTCTGTTCCACATTGGTACTTCTACTCTGCTCCCTATTTTAGACAAATCTCAAGAACTTTTTAATTACACTAGAAACACCCTTCCCTGTTTTGTTCTTAAGAAATTATGTACTTACTTAATTTCATCTAACTGTCCTCTTTCTCTAATTTGTGAGGAGCTTTTCCTATTACTGCTCTGCTAATTAAAAGGATGATTGAAGTTTCCCTGCTGTACATTGTCTGACATTGTAGAAAGACTCTTCTTACTACCATATATTTCATTGAAAAGAAAAAAACGCCGTGTGACTAGTTTGATTTGTATCTTCTGTAGAGTTGCAAGAGTTTGCAAAAAGGTATCTGGTGAGCAAGATTTCTATTAAAAACATAGTAGTTAAAGATTGGAACACTTAATATGTGTTGCTGCAGAATTTAAAACATGAGACATTTAAGGCAGTGAAGAAGCACTCCAATGAAAATTAATTATCCTGCATGTTTAAATCAGTCCAGAGGGAACCAGAAATACCTGATGTAGTAATGTATTGATTTAAGAAATAGGATAAGTCAAGGGTATGAGATATACAATGAAGAAACATGGGATGTTTTTCAACTGATTGCTGCTTATTTTGCAGATATGCCAAAAATAATGGCTCTTCCCTTTTTCTTCCTGAAAATTAAGATTCTTAATCTATTGCTGTCTGCACCTCATTCAGCAATTATTGGAAATATTCCTCATTTAAATGTAAATGCAATTTAGGTAAGTCAGCTTTTTTAAATCCTGGTCTAATCCACAACAAGGTACTGCCTATTCCACAGGGTGGAATCCACAGATCCAATTTTGGATGCTTCTATCTCAGCAGGTCTTGGCCTATCCAGGAGCAAAATACCCAAATTTCTCTGGAGACAGCAGTTTTGTCTTGTTTCTCCTACCTTCTGGGTAGCTCACAGAGCCTTTCCTCTCTGCCTGCATGGCATCATGTCGCTACAGGGAGTAAAGAACTGTGCCCCTCACTGTGCTTTGTGCTTAGCCAGTACCAGTAGATCTGTTGTGAGAGTAATGCTCCTCAGGATCCTTACCAACACCTGTGTAAGGTCATGCAGATTGTGAAACCAGAGAGTTTCACAAAGTTGTTGTAATCATCTAGTAGCAAAACCTGGCAAATAAGTGGGATTTTAGTAGCAACTCAGGTGCCAAAGTGGCTCAAGCACATTTAAATTAGGTAAGCTAAGCAAGGGGTTTTAAAGGTCTAAATTTGTACTTGAGGTGCCTGCATCCCCCTTTGCATCTCAACCTTATCACCTACACGGTAGTCAATCTTCTAGACAGTGATTAAGAACTATAATAAAACAACTGACAGGATATAGTATGGTAAAGACTTCTGTGAACAGTCTGTGTGCAAGAAAATGTCAAGATGGTAATTCTGAATATGGAAAGTTTGTACTCCACAGGAACCCTTTATAAAAGAGGACTCTGAAGTAGAGGAGTTGTGGGAATGTTCTGAATGCTGCATTGGAGGGGGAAAACCAGCCTAGATGGTCAATAGAACAGGAATGACACACAAAATCTTCAACTTTTAGTTTTCTAAGCCAAATCTAGAGATGAAACTCCGACAGATTATCCATACCACCAGCTTTTAAAGAGGGGTTCTTGTGTTAGCGTGAGCTTGTTTCCTACAGCTGGAAAAGCACAAATGGGAATTGCTAGAGCAAGAGTACAAAAGAGCACTAGAACAACTAGAGGTTTTGTCCTTCAGTAAATTTCAGAACATCTATTGTGCAAAATATGCAGCATCAGTCCCTAAAAAGCAGATATTTATAATATTTTTTTGTTGTCATGGTAAGAGTTGTACAAAAATAGCTATCATTTCAACATATTTATGCAGCAGAGTCTGTGAATTTTAACTTCCTCTGAAAATAGGAAATTGTTATTGATAAAAGTCAAACCCATGGGAACTTTCCCTATGTACTGAATTTTTAAGCTTTTTGGTTGTGTGGATTGTTGCAAGGGTAATATATGTAGGCATGTAAGGATTTCCTGGTCTCTGCCCTCTTTAAGGATATTTGCTTAAATGTTTTGGCTCAAGTAACATGTTTTAAATAAAATTAAATTAATAGTCATTTCAGTGGCTATAGAGCAAAAACTCCTTGTGTATTGTAGCTGCAGTGTACATTTGAGCGTGTTGGTCTTCAGTCCAGGAAGCCTTGGCTATTTTATAAATACAGTATCTATGAGCTTGTGATCCAAAATCACTTTCTGATGGAGTGCAGAAAGCTGATTGTTCACGTAGCATTTGATTGTTGAGCTCCTGCTCCAGTCCCCCATGTGCTTCTTACAAAAAAGCCTTGAAGAAGGGTGGCCAGCCTGGCAGTGCCTCTGCCATGTCTGCAGAGTCGGTACCACAGAGGCTCCACAGAAAAAATGCAAGTCATGAGCTGCACCTTTGCTTTAGCAGCAGCAAGGCAGAGCAGCAGCTGCCAGATGCGTGCTGCTATTTCTGTTTGTGTTGCTGACACAGAGGAAGTTATGGTTTATTTACTGGGAGCTGCTTTGTCTCCCTCTGCACTCATCTGCACAGGCTCAGCAATGGACACAGGGATGTTTGCTCCTTGTCTGTTCACAGGCAGCGCTGTGGAACTTGTGCTAATTGAGACTGCACTCCCTGTTTTTGTGCAAGAGCTTGTTATGCCTCACAGCTGAGTTTGTCCAAGAACTGTTTATTTGTGCTAAAAAGGGAGGAAGGAAGGCCAGCTTCTTCATCTGCTTTTGCTTTTGCTTGTGAACCTGAGATTTTACTTAGAAGCTGATAATGACTTTTGATTTCTCACAGTAGTCTTTCCTGTAATACAAATTGGTTGTTGGGAACACAGAGTCCCTAAGGCTTATTTTAGTTGATCTGCTGTTTCATAGAATCATAGAATGGCTTGGGTTTGAAGGGACCTTAGAGATCATCTAGTTCCAATTCATTCCCCTGCTGTGGACACGGACACGTTCCACGAGACCAGGTTGCTCTGAGCCCCATCCAACCCGGCCTTGGACCTTTCCAGGGATGGGGCAGCCACAGCTTCTCTGGGCAACCTGTACCAGTGCCTCACCACCCTCACAGGGAAGAATGTCTTCATAATATCTAGTCTAAACCTACTCTCTTTCAGTTTGAAGCCTTTCCCCTTTGTCCTATCAGTACATGCCCTTGTCCAAAGTCCCTCTTCATCTTTCTTCCCTTCAGGTACTAGAGGGCCAGAATTTGGTCACCCTGAAGCCTTCTCTTCTTCAGGCTGAACAGGTTTCCATCTCTGCGTGTAGTCTGGCTTTTCAGTGGAAAAAAAAATATAAAAATAGAAGTACATTCTTTTAAAAGCATCCAGCCCTGGTGTATAGATGTAGATTCTGCAGGTCACTATCCCCTTTCCCTCCGAGTGCCAGTTCTGTGTCCGATTTGGGCATCTTTGCACTTGTGTGCTGCTATTGTTTTTACACAGGTGAATCTGAATAGGTATTTGTGTCATATGTTGAGAAAAAGTGCCAATGCCCACCTTTTCAGCATTTTGTGCTCTTTGGAAATAGGATAACTAAAATGCATCTTCATTATTGAAGTCAGCAGGCACATCTAACATTCAGAGTACAGACCTGGGGGAGGTAAGCACTTACCAGCACAATTTTTGTGAGTGGGCCCATATCCAAAGGTCATCCTGTAATCCAATGAATTAAATAAATCTTTACCTCTTTACTGAAAATTACTAATCAAACTTAGTAATTAAATAATTGTGGAAAACTATGCTCTGAGCAGAACCCGAGTCAGTGTTAACAATAGTTAGTTCTGTATATCACAAAAGATTTAGTGCTTATATAAAGACACATCCTGATCCCCTCAGGCAACCTGGTGAACTTTTGCTGAAAATAGGTGTCTCAAAATCTTTGTTTCCTTTTGATGCTGTATTAGTTCAGGCTGTACCTGTGACACGGCTTTATTAAGTGTACCTACTGAGCCATCTCTTAGCCTCTTTCCTGCTTCCCTACAAAGCCATTTGGTTGTTCTCCATGTTTCTCATTGTTATCACAGGCCTCATGCCTTCCCCAATTCCATGTGGTCTGTCACTTACTCAACAGGCTTCCCATTTTTCCTCCACAACTCTCTTTTCAGTCCAAGCAACTGTGGATTGCATTTTCCCCTCTGTGAGTGAGCACAAAGGCATTGCTTTCATCTCACTCATTACTGCTCACATCAGATTGTTCTGGACTGCTTTCATACCAGTCTCCTGATCAAATAAAATATCAAACAAGGCAGATGTTGCACAGCATTTCCTTTTGTGGTTCTCAGGGTGTTGCGTGGGATTTCAGAGCTTGTTAGTCAGAGTATAAATCTCCAGTGACGACTGAAATCTCACTGCTTTGCAACAACTACAACTTGAAATCAAATAATGGAGACAAATTATAAAACAGGACCAAATTTGACAAGGAAACTCCATATTTACTTGGGCAATGGTATTTAAAAAATGTCCTGGTCAGAATACTGTGTGGTTCTTCTCACCCTTGTGTCAGTCTAATCTTCCTTGCTATTAGGTTACACTTCTGCTCATTTATTTTAAACATTGCCACACTGGCTTTGTCCAACCTGCCAACCTGTATCATCTCTAAGAAAGAGACAGTTTCTGCAGCTGAAGTCTCTTGTGTGGCAAGCCCAGCATAATTGTATTCTGCTTTACACCAGTGCTATGGCTGGGTAAACAGGGATATTCCCTGTGGCAAATGAGGAATCCTTTTCAGTGGTATCAATTTTCAGAGCTTTGGATGCCTGAAATGAAATATGTGTTAGTATGTTTACCATTACCAGTCCAGCTTCTTTAGGCCGTATTGATTAAATTTTTGTACAGTAAAAATACCATTTTGAACCACAGTGAAATCAATATAGGGTGAGTTTTTCTATATATACAAATTGGATTTGTATCAGGGAGAAAATCTTCATCAGATGAAAAATAAAGCTGGGTGAAAAAAGATCTAAGAAGGGGAAAAAGTTTCTCTGTCATTTCCCCAGCCTCTGTTGTATTTGCCCTTTAGACCTTTCTGTTTGTCCACTGATTACTTTTGTACACAAATAAATTTTCAAGCAAATTGAGGCTTCCAGTTTGGAAAAGATACTTTTAAATAGATGTAGCATTACCAGACACTACCTTAGAGGGCTTTTTTAAAATGCAATTGCATTCATATATTTTGTGATACACAATAGTGCTAATGGCAACCTTCCTACTAGACGGCAGAAGAGTTATTTATGGAGTATCTAATGCATCAGAAATATGTTCAGTGAGGTGATGGTAGGATTATTTCCAGAAAGCAATTAAAACCACGACTATATGGATGATGAAGTGTTCTGAGTAACAAACAGTGAGGATATGGCATTTTAGTTCCAGTGGTTTTATTTTATATGTTGTGGCCTGTGGTAAGAAGATAAGAAAGGTAGTTAGATATCTGTGAAGCAACAAATGAGAAAGGTTTTCTACATAGAGCTTACAGTAGGAAGGTTTAAAATTAAATAATGTTTGGCAAATGGGGAAGTTTTGGAGAAGTTGTGCGGTAACTGTGTCTGAATTGTCCCAAATAATAGCCAGGGCTGTGTGAAGTTTATATTTCCCCATTTATATTCTGAAGATATTGACTGTTCAGTAGTACTTTTCTGCAATTCTTGTCTCCCTGAGGAAGATCCAACCTCTTGAAGTGCCTCGTTGCCTCCCAGTAGAACAGCTCCTGGGATAATGCAGGGCAAAACATGAGGAGTACCAGGACCAGTCCTTTGCTCAGTTGGAGTGATTTCAGCTGTACTGGTTTTCAAATGCCAGTGAGACCACCCAGAAGCTTATTTGCTGGAATCACTAATTCATTTTATAGCAAAACCAATGAAGAGAAAATAGAAGTGGGTTACCAGTCACGTAATCATGAGGGAAAGGGGGTACTTAAGACGAATTTGAGTAGCAGAAGACATCAAGAAGACACAAGAAAAGAATGATATTTAAGGGAGCTAAGGAATGGCCATGTGTGGACATTGTGTAATGCATGGAAAACTGTAAATAGCTGGAATATGTTATGAGCCTCTCTAACATCGTTCAGAGCCAGAAATGAGGGCAAATACAGTTTAGAATAGGACTTGTTTTCTCTTTAGGTATTTTTCCAAAGTAATTCCTCTTTGGCTAAACATAGCTTTATATGCTACAGTCTTGCTTTGTGACAGTGTCAGAAAGGATAAATATCAATAGCTGAATAAATTTAAGCATTCTAGTCTGATAACAGACTGTAACAGAAAAGTATTTGAGACACAAATGTTTCAATTCGGGTGAGGTGAATCTCACTCTTTGTGTCTTCTGTTGGGATGGGCCACCATGTCCTACTTTGGGCAAGAGCAGAATCTTTGGAAATGACTGTGGAAATTATTTTGGAGGTATATATGAGAATAAATTCAATGCAGTAGTTTTGCAGAAAGAGTTGCTTCGAATTTATTCACCCAGCTATAACACATTGTTGTTGGGGCATTGTGAGGTGTCCTCTAATATATTTCAGTGTCAGATGTTAGTGTGCAGTGCATGAAGAGAAGGATAAGGAGTATTGCAGAAAGAGAAATTTAGATTGAGAGAATATTTGTCTGTGAAGAGAGTCTGCTAGTGGTATGGATTGCCTCGTCCTGTCAGAGGTTCTCTGTTGCTGGGAGCTTGTAAGGGATGCCAGGTATGATTTAATTTCAAACAAGAATAGATGATCCTGTGAAGTCCTTTGCAGCTCTAGTCTCTACAAATTTATGTTAAAATAGGTCAGTCATTTGGTGATGATCTATGATATTGATTTATTTTTGATTGTACTAAATTTCACATAAAGTTCTATGGCATGCTCCTGCCGTGTGTTCCTTGGTGGCGTGAAGAATAGGGAAGAGGTGGGGAATGCACCACTGCTGCCTCTGGAGCCTGATTTCTCTTTGCAAAAGAGAACACGTTCACAAAACCTGGCAGCTGACAGAGAAAGACTTCAGCATTAATGTTTTGAAGACACTTCCACGTCCCTTTAATTTCCATCTCAGGCTTGAAGAGCAGGTGCCACTGAATACTGGCATAACCCATGTAATACTGCTGTGTTGCCTCTAAAAAAACTGCCCCAAGCTTGAAGAAACCTTAAATATCACCCAGTTCCAAACCCCCACTTCCCCCCACCATGGGCAGGGACACCTTCCATGAGACCAGGATGCTCCAAGCTCCACCCAACCTGACCTTGGACACTTCCAGGGGTGCTTTATTGACATAGCTGTGTTTAGCTAAGAATGTAAAAAATTGCACACCTAACTAACATACTGTGACACTGTTGGAGAAGCCAACATTAGATGCAGTTATAGCATCCAGATTGCCAAAGAAGTTTATGTAAGTTGGGAAAATAATATAAGCTGTACCATAAAAAAAAATCTCTTCTAGAACAGATATGTAAAACTTGATGTCTGCATTAAGCCTCTACAGTGCACTCTTAGATAACCTTCTCTAAGGGGAACAAATTTCCATTAGGTTTTACAGAAAAAAAATAGCTCAAGTGCTTTTGAAACTCTAAAACTTTAAATTTTTCAAATTTTTTTGTGGTGTAAAAAATTATATTAATAAAGTCAGTTGCTGAAAATGAAAGCTAGAACAGAGTTGTCTCCAGGACACAGCAGGAAGGTAATTTGAAAAAGCTCAGGAACATTGTTGAAATTATCATGCAAGCTTATTAAATGCAATGTATATTTAAATTGAAAAAACTTTCTTTATTAGGTCTAGATAGGTGACTTTTTTGCTGCCTCTAGCAGTTAAGCTTATTGGGTGAAAGTCAGGGTAGATTAATTTCTAATCTTTATGGAAAACCACTTATTAAAAAATGGATAGCAAAATTATTAATATGATACTCAAAGTTTAGACTGTAGAATAAGACTCACCACTGAAGAAAAGTATAATGAATGTTTCATAGTATTTGGCCACTTTTGTTTACATATAGTTTTGTATTCTTAGCATGATTTTCTAAGAGTTATTTCTGAAACATGTTGAATTAACATTAAAATCTTTCCTTATCATTACAAATTATAAAATATTTAGCTTTAATTTCCCTTTTCATATCACATAAGTAGGAACTTATTATAAAACACATTTGAAAGAACTCATTGTTGACTTAGGTAATTAAAATGAAGAGTGTGGAGTGAATTTTTAATGCTTTTTAGATTAGCTCAGGAATGATCAATTATTTGTCTCCTTCTCAGATTATGTACAAATAATGCCTCACAGCTCACATTTACCTTCTAAGAAATTAGCGAGCATTCAGAATTAAGGACATGTCGGTAAAAATTCCAGACTGATTTGAATATTTTTTAAGTCTCTTATTCATTAATTGGTGTAAGTCCAAGGACTCTGAATTTTAGATTTGATGAAAACTGTGTTTGATGAAAGTCTGAGAGAAGCTGGGGTCGGCTGAGGCCAGCTCCCGGCACTCTGCCAGCACGGGGCTTGCAGTGACTCTGCATGGCTGAGCTTGTTTCAGAAAGAAAATTAACTTTCCAGCCCTACATTTAGAGAACCTTGGTTTGATTTCAAAGTGTACAGGTACAAAAACTGATGCAGGGCCATGGATTACTGTGAGTTAGGGTGACTGTTGGTTTGGTGGGAGCCATGAAAATTCACAGCTACTGAAGAGCTGGTCTCCTAGCCACAGACCAGCCTGCAACCCACCTCGCTCCACAAGGTCTGCCTAGAGCTCAGGCTGGCAAGCTGAGCAGGTGTATATCCCACAAAGCCATGACATGGGAGAGAAGAGATAGATTTTTGTAAGCCTTTTTGTAACACCAGCACAGTTGAGGAACTTCAGGAATTGGGAGTGTGGCACTGTATGTTGTGAGAATGATTGACAATTAATGGAACAGAATAACTAAAGGTTTGTGATATAATATCCCTAAGTTGACTAATCCAAAGTGTACCTGTCACCTGCCTCCCTTGTTACCTTACATAAGTCACCTTCCCCTCGCTCTTGTCCTTTGCAGTCAGATGATGGCACAGCTTGTGGCTCCTCAGCACAACAGTCCCGGTCTAGGCTGTGATCTGCATCTCCTCCCTTGCCTTGCCTGTGTTGCTTCTTTGATCCCTCCTTGGGCTGATTTAGCTCAGCAAGCTGTCAGCTATTAACCCAGGAAAATAAACTGAATAATTATGTGACAGTTTCATGATCTGAACCAGCTCAACAGTTTCAGATGCTGAGCTCCAGACAGGGATCACAGAGCCGGGAGATGGATGGAGAGGAGAAGGAGTGGAATAGTTGTTTCAATCAGAGGAGACATCTTTGGCTGTCTTGGCTGCTGCACTGACCCACAGCTCAAAGCCCTTTCCCTTCTGTGCTGGTCCTGCTGCATTTTGGGGTGCTGTAGCACCAATTGGTTTGGAAGGAGGAAGATGCTCCAGTGAGCTGAACAGTTGCATCTTATCTGACTTGCTGTCCAACTTCACCGCTGTCTGAATTTTTACCACATCAGCTTTACCTGAGGCTATTTGCCTAGTTAAAGTTACTGTGTAATTTTACACTGCAATTGATCCTTGACCACTCAGTATCTCAGTTTGGCTGGTCTGCTGGAGAAACCCCATCCCTCAATACAAACACAAATGCTAATGTGGCTCCCTGCTCTGCTGATATTTCTGGCCTTGTTTATCTACAGGAGCTAAGAAACAGTTTTGCATTTAAAAACAGGACAACCTGAACTAATAACTCTTTTTTTGATCTTCGTTGTTTGAATTAGCTGTGGATTAAAGCTGCATGTTCTACCACAGCATTAATAGGATGACGTTAGGCTTGATTTCCCTTTCTTTGCATGAGAAGTCTGTGGAGAATCTTGGATTTGCGTGGTAGAAGAATTCATTATCATGGTAAACAGCATTTCTGAAGCCTTGTATGAAATCACCAAAAAGAATGTAAGTCTCAAGGTTGGCCTCAGTGATGATAAAGTCTGAGTTGGCTGAGCTACAGGGCAAGAAGGGGAGCTGAGGAAAGTGTCTGATCCAGACTAAGAAACCAGGTTTCATTTCATCTGGCGCTCACAAAATTGGGTTTGAATTGCATTAAAGAACACTTAGCTTCAATATTTTGGGGAAAAAATGCATTACTAGAAGGAAAGACAAAAGCTAGGTAAAGTCATTTCAGTATTCCTGTGCTGGAACAGGTCTGACTCACAGTTACTGTGCCCAGACTTGCTGTCAGAAATGAGGTGTGAAAACTGAATACCTCAGTGCAGAACAACTAACCTAACATTTCCTGTCACACAAAGCCAGTTTGGGGTCCAGGACTTGTGTTGCTGTGTTGTCTTTCCAAGATAGATGGATAGATGCAGCCACCATATTCCAATAGGTAGAAAAATAAAGTAAAATTTGTTTATCTGTGTACAATCTTATGTGGGAAAATAAAACAAAAAAAAGGAGCTTTATGAGTGAAGACTGTGTACAGGCTGACCTAGGATATTTTTTACGAGAGAGAAAATCCTGTATCTCCACTTCATTAAAAATTCGGAGCTTAAATAATGTTTAAATATTTTATTCCTTGTGTGAAACATGGGGAAAACACTGGAAAACTTTAAAACATTTTAAGGTCTGTTTAACTTTGTGGTTTTAAAAGGGGAACATGTGCAAGATCTATCTATGTCCCTATGGTAGGGATGTGCCTACACAGCCTTCAGCTCCATGCTGTTATTTCTTCTGTTTGTTTGCACGATGAGTTTGTCATGATTAGATTCTGTGGGGTAGACAGACGGGTGAGGCAGCCATCCATGCCATGTGTGGGAATGTGTTCAAGGTTTTCCACAGCTGGTTCTTAGGTCTTTTTACAGACAGGGAAGTGGTAGGAGCTGCTAGAGCTGCTGACAGGGTCACAGGCTCTATGTGTTGTTTTGTTTCTCCACTTCAGCCATTGCTACTTCTGTATAACGATGCCTACAATCGTCACTGAACTTTTGGGATCAATTGAATGAAACCAGCCCCACAATTACAAAAATCCATACAGTAGGCACTCAATCCAGGAGGGTAAAAAAACCCATCAGCTCCACTTAGCTCGACATATTGTAAACTACAGAATATTTCTTAATATCCTCTTAACAATCTTTGCCACTTAAAGTAAAATATCAAAAGCAATAATTATAATGAACTAGAGGGAGATCAGGAGAGATCAAAGGCATCCCTCTAGCAGCCTAAATCCTTGAAGTAGCAGGTAATTTGTTAGATTTAATTCTCAGGAGTTAGCCCATGCCCCAAGCTGTAAAGATATGTTAAAATAATATCGGTGGTCCTCTGCCAGCCTGGCCTGGAGATGATTATTTTGTGATCTGGTGGGATCAGTTTACTTCTTGATCACAGGAGCAAGTATTTGGACAACTTTAGTACCAATGGAATAACAGAGCAAGTTCCTCCATCGTCCTCTGAGACATCTCCAAGGTTTCCAATGAGCAAACAAGTAACAAAACAAAAAAGCTAAGACAAATTATGCATCAAAGGAGAAAGAAATCCTTCCCAGTACCAGCAGACAGGCAGTCCAAGGCGTGAAGCATTAGATTAATACATGATCAGCAGGCAGCAATCAGGGCTTTCTAAGAGATAAGGCCCCAGCCTCAGCACAGTTTTTTATTTGAATATAACAGAGCAGTCTCTTTCCTTGTCTTACGTATTCTTTTACAGGATAGAATCATATCATCAGATAATTATTTTTCTCTCATACTCCAGTATAACACAAGTCCCTGTCTGAATAGTAAATTTAATTATTTTTATGTAGCTGATTTTGACTTCCCAAGGACAGTACTTCACAGTTGCTTTTATTGAGTTTTGTCTGAGGTTCTTTACCATGCCTTCTGCTTCTACTTCTGATTTTGAGTTCGACCATGCTCTTGCAGTTTGTCACTCACTGATCCTTTTGATTGCACCCTGTGCCATCAACCTGGCTATTAATGAAAATAAGGGCTAAACTCCTAACTCAGGACAGAGCCCAGCCCACCTGCGATGTCACTGTGCTGTTCCATTTCTGTGCTGCTTGTTTCTTTGTCTTAAAATGATTGGAATTTATAAGATTTCAATTTAAACTTTAAAAACTTTTCTTGGTATATAAGTGACAGCATTTGTCACTACAAATTCTTTTAAGAATGTTTATATACAATAGTTCCAAGATCTAAACAATCATTGTTTAAGATCTGTCAAGGGAAAAATCTTGCCACAACTAAATATGTAGCACTGACATTTGAAATCAGAGCAGACACGAATATTTGGCTTACACTTGAAGTGCTATCAGCTCCTTTCCAAGAGGAAGAGGGAGGAGACATTTCTGTAGTAGGTTAATTGCAGGATAACAAGCAAATTCTGTCTCTTTACTCTAATTATTCTAAATAAATTCAAACTACAAGGAACCTTTCTATAATGAAGCCATTCTTTTCACAGAACGACTTTAGTCTAAGTGAAAGTAGAATTGCAATTGGCATATGGTGATGTATTGAAACAATTCAGGACTTCCATACCACTTCACAATCAGGGCTGTTCTACAGTACCCAGGTAGAGAAATTCTTTTGAGGGCAATGGTGGAGGTACTCCTGTCTTGAAACAGCTTTCCTGGTTTCTTAGCAGTTGACTCACATAAGTCAGGGAGGAAAAGTTGGAATCCTTGAAAAGCATTTTAGAACTAGGGAGATCCAAGTCATGTAATATTGTATGCTGCCATCAGAGAGGGGTGCTTGCCTTACCTCTTGCTCTCTGTTACCTTCCTGGTGGCTCTCTGTACTGTAAGTGAAGGCCACTTTGTCATCACTACAAACATCTGAACATCTCAAAAAGTGATTTGCTTGTATGTATTTTATGTGCCACTTTATCCTTTACTTCGGTTTCAGAATTGAGTCTCAGCAGAAATCAGTCAAAAGATATGGACTTTTTCGTGTCATTGTTTGTCTGCTTTAGACCTATTACTCTACTGTTTGCAAAAACAGCATTTGCAGTCCCTACTCCAAACAAATAAATAGTCTGGGAAGTAACTGCTAAAGAAGGAGGCAGCCAGATTGCATAAGGTCTGTCCTGGGTGATGAAATCCCATATTTGATCCAATAGATGAGTGATACTAGTACAGAAGGGACTTAGTCTTGATGCAAAGTCTATTTGCACTATGACACTGATGTTTCACGTGGTGTGGTTTTGTTCTCTGCAGAGCTGTGTACCCTGGACTGTGGCAGTCACGGTGTCTGTTCCAGGGGGATATGCCAGTGTGAAGAGGGCTGGGTGGGACCAACCTGTGAAGAACGGACCTGCCACTCTCACTGTGCTGAGCACGGGCAGTGCAAGGACGGGAAGTGCGAGTGCAGCCCTGGATGGGAAGGGGACCACTGCACCATTGGTAAGGGGGTTTGGTACCCCAAGAAATAAAATACATATCCTACTCAGTTCTACACAGATCTGCCATAGCACACAGATCTGCCATAGCCATCATTCTGTTTGAAATCTATTTGGAAAAACAGAGACCCAGAGTCCAGCCGGGTGTAAAAAGGTGCCTCTGCACCCTGCTTGTCCCACAGAATAGCAGCTTGGCACAGCTTTCTGTATAGAGGAAATAATAGAGATTAATTAAGTTTTCTAAAAAACCCACACAAAGGAAAGATAAATGTCCTAACATGTTCATGTATGAACTTTGAAGTCAGAAGGGAAAAGTGTTTAAGAAATAGAAGGTGTGAGGGGACGAAGCTATTATTTGCCTTAAGTAATTCTTGCATCAAATCTCTTGCCTTTCTGTCTGAGAATTTACATATTCTACTTACTACTAACGGTGTTTTTTCTAGAGCTGACTTCTAACAATATTCCTAATAAGGTAAAGCTTTCATATCTTTTTAGAAGTTATTGGTCTACTACATAAATGCAATAGTTATATTTTAAATGAAAAACAACAGGTTTTTGAAAGTCTAATAGTGTTTCTCCCTAAAATGTCCCAAAGCAAGATTATTCATAAGTGTTTTAATTGTTTATAATAGTGCAGTGTCTACTTTTCAGAGATAAGCAATGTAAGCTCTCGTGTTTTGTTTCTTGGAAAATCTAGAATGTTTATCTTGATTGTTTTAAGATAATTGCCTGGCTCTAGAATTTATTTAATCAGATTTGATAAGTCAAGAATTAGGTTTGAGAAGAAGGAACAGCCTAATTTTCTAAAGATTGTTTACAGCAAGTCCACAGAAGGACTGATATACTTAAAAAGATAAATAGATTTACTCTTCACATTGTAGGCAGTGCCAGGTGTATCCCCAGCCCCTCTGCATGCTTGTCATCAAATGGAGAACGATCACAAAATCAATGTATTTTGGTCACAGCAGCAGGAATAGATCTGCCTGCAGGAAGAGGGAGACATTTTACATCTATCCCACGGGTGACAAGCCATAAGCAAATGGTGTCTGTATTTTCATTTGGGTACAGAAGTTCAATCCATCTCAGTTTTGTTCTTTTCTTTTTTAAGCTCACTACTTAGATGCTGTTCAAGGTAAGTTTTTCATATCAGCATTGCAAAAAAAATAATGAAAATATACAAAAGTATTGGAGCATTTTGTGTTATCCCTTTTGAGCTTCTGTACTGCTAAGTTCCCAGAATAGATAACACATTTGTTTATGGAGATATATATAGAGATATATATATACACACACACATAAAGACAGAGATTAACAGCAGAAAATGCAGTTTTTAGCAAATAATGTGCTCAACTCATTTGCAAAATTGTAGCAATGTAAGCATGTTTTACGTGGCCATCTGATGTGCTGTGTTAGGCAAATCCATTTTTTGTTCTTGCTTACCATCCCAAAGTAATGCCAAAGCTGAGGACTTGCTCAAAAAGCTTGTGTTGATACTGTCTCCCATTAGAACAAAAATTTCTTTTTTTTTTGGTCATCGATGCTTGAAGTAAGTTTCTCTTGATAGAGAAGTAGTCTTTTTTTAGACTGTCTGTGCCAGATGTGATCTATTTCTCTTCAAAACATTTGATACAAGAGTTAAATTTTCTGTTGTTTTGTCTCTGGTGCTGTTCATTTGATTCCCATGCCTTGCCACTGGTCCTGCTTATTCATGTCAGCACAAGTCCCATCCCTGAGTCTGACAGCAGTTCCTCAGCCTGAGCCACACTGTGCAGAGCTCCTTCCAAAAAAGCTGGTAGCTGAAATATAAAACTAATCATTATTTCAGAAAGACCTGGCTGCTTATCTTGTGTTTCTTATTTTATTTCTTCAGAATTAGATAATAATAAAAGCAGGTAGGCGTTCATTTGATTATATGCTTAGAGGATAACCACACACAGCAGCAAAATATAATCATGGCCAAGAAATTAATTAACTCAGCAGGACAGAGATTCAAAGTGAAAAAACATCCTCATTACCCAGAAGAGTAATGCCCTTTCACCCAACTTCCCAAAAGAGGCAAATAATTGGCTTTTGTAGTATATTTGGTGGTTGCCAACTTCATGCTGTTTGAGAGTAACATCTTCCAGAATTCCAGCGTGAGAAAATGGTCCTGTCCATCTCCAGCCCTTCTGAGAAAGAAGGTCAGACTCTCCAATCCCCCTGTTTGCACATGTGATTGATAAACTGTGATGAGGGTGAGAAAGAGAGAGATTATGTATCTCGTGTAAAGTGGCCAGGATACGTGCTGTCTGTGGGGCTGTAAGTCACACCCTGACAGACCAGGCTCGGATTGGCTCCTCCAAAGTCCATTTGGAGCATCTTGGGGCACTCAAACACAATTGCAGACTGAGGCTTCTTTCTTCCTCAAAAAAAAATTCTCTCAGATAACACTTGCGTGTTGACGTTCAGTATCATGTGCAGAAGGGCTTTCAGATCCTGTATGTCCATGCTGGCAAAAAGGAGCCCTCTCAGAAGTGATGCCACTTGCTCTGTCAAGCTTATTGCCAAGCTTTATCCATTGTCCTTTGGCTCCATGTGTGACATGGAGAGGATCTGACAAATGTCTGAGCTGGCACTACCCTATGTGAGCAGATGGACATGAGCGTACACATCCAAAAGATCGTTTCCTCTCTCACTCTTATAGGCAAGAAATCTAGCTGTGAATGTCCAAATCACTATTGATTCAAAGCTTGCAAGTATATAATCCAGAGGATGCTACAGCCCCTGTGTCAGTTTTGATCTAGGATCAACACCACTAAAGGCCACGTGGTGCTGATTCTAAAAAGCCATTTTAGAATCAGCTATAATGGAAGAAAGTGAAATGGGACATTGGAAGGCAGTGCTCCCTCAATTGCCTTCTGTGGAAAGAGTTGTGTTGTAGCATAAATCAAATTGGCTTTTTCTCAGTCAGATGAGTATTTATGAACAGAATAAAAAGGTCACCTCCACTCCCTGCAATGTGTAGGATTATGTCCACAAATGCCAGTTTGTCATTTAGACGATATTGCCCATGTGTATCTTTGATATAAATCTTGATTATGTATATGATTTCCTTTGTGAACTACAGCTTATTTTTCAATAAGCGGCGAAAGAGATGGACACAGCAGACTTTGTAACTTTATAACTTATAACTTTACTCACTTCTTTTGCTGCGCACAAAATATTACACACTAAAAAAATCCTCATTCCTCACTGAGAAATTACTTTTGGGCAAGCAAAGGGAAAGACCAGGTTGGGGATTTTTCCATCTTTGGCCAAAAATTTAAATGGCTTGCAAGGCAGCTGTGATCATTTGAAGGCAGCAAGTATAATACTAGAAGTAGGAATGTTAATGAGTAATTTCAACTGTAAAATAGGAGAAGAAAATTCCTTCATGAAGGCTTCTTTTTTTACATTTTCTTTTTTAGATGGTTGCCCAGGTCTCTGTTATGGAAATGGGAGATGCACTCTTGATCAGAATGGATGGCACTGTGTTTGTCAAGTGGGCTGGAGTGGCTCAGGATGTAACATTGTCATGGAAATGGTGTGTGGAGATAACCTGGACAATGATGGAGGTATGATACATAATTCATGTGTCTCTGTTTATTTGTCACGTCCTTGACTGCCATTTGAATCTATGGTTTTGATGTATGTTTTCTTTTTTATCACAAAATGTCGATGTTTGTCTATGTGCTCAAGACAGTTATTCCACTGACTTCATCTGAAGCAGCACAGTGAGGGAACAGATCCTTGTGCTAGATGCTACTCAAGGCAGAAAGTATCTGTATGCCATATCTACCATCCCAGTACTTGATTTTTTCTTATAAAAAGTAAAACAAAACAAAAGTGTAACAAGTAATTTCTTCCATCTTCTTTCCACTCTTCCTCATAACTCTGTCATCTCTTTCAGAGAAGACAGCCAACAGATATCCAAAACAAAAAAACCCTCTCTCTCATTCAGATAGTGAATTCAAGGCCATGTTGGACAGGCTTTGAGAAACTGGGTCTAGTGGAAGGTGTCCCTGCCCATGACAGGAGGTTGGAACAAGATGATCTTTAAGGTGCCTTCCAATACAAACCATTCTATGATTCTATGATCTGCCCCAAGCACAGTTACATTTTTTTCCTTAGATTGTACATGAGATGCACTGAAATATATATTACCTAATTGTGTCACACTTAGACCATATCCATGTCCTGGGTGAGATCTCATGCTCAACTGTAGGGCCAAATCTTGGTCTAATGATTGTCTGGTTTTTTTCTAGGTCATTGATAAATTAAGCTTGATGTAGGTCCAAGAACTGAGGTCACTGTGGGACCTCAATAGAAACATTCTGACTCAGTGATGATTCCACATTTACAGATATATTTTGGGACCTTCTGATTTTGTATCCTGTGGCCTCTAAGACCCTGCTGTCCTTTGGCAAAGGTTTCCTTATTTCTGAACCCCATTCAAAATTGCCTTATTCCTCTCTTATCCTTCCTTTTCCACCTTATTTCCAAGAGGTCCAACAATCGTCTCTCTGCCCAGTGTCTCTGCTCTCCTACACTGGTCTGCATCCCTTTCACACAAGGTCCCACAGCTGGCATCGCTGCCCCCCTGTGCTTTCCCATCTGTCAGTGCCCTCCCCTGCTGGCCAAGCCACTGACTCACTCTTAAATCTGTCCACTAAAACCCTGTTTAGCCTGTAATGTATGTAAAGCATTTTCTGATACACTCTGTGAACTGGCTCTGTATAAACTGCCCTGTATTGTGATTTTGGGTGCTTTATATTCTGCAATAACGGTGAGTTATTGGAAGAGTTGGCAGTTTTAACTCTAAATCTCCTTGAATTTGTCAGTTTAAGGCAGACACTTAACATCATTTCACTGCAGGTTTTAAAAGCAATTTTCTTTTTCCTTTTTAATGGCAACATAACATGGACTAGGACAGCTCTGTTGACATTACAATTAGAGATAAGTGCAGAGAGAAATATTTAATTAATCTGACTACTACAGATGGGCTAAATGTAATTAAGTTTCCTTCACAATCAATTTTGTATAAGAAAAGAAAATTATATCTACATATTATAACCACTTCTCTTTATATATATGAAGTTCACAGGACTTGATTTGGCATAGGTATAAATTAGAAAAATTCCCCTAAAGTCATTGAAGTTATACCAGTGTTAGATTAATATGAAATCAAAAGTGGATTCCTAGTGTTTTAGGATTTGCATACCAACACAGCAGTAAAAACAGAAATTAGGAAGGAGACATGACATTACCTGTTAAGTCCTGTTTGCTGGAGGTTGAGCCTTAGACTGTGAGAATATTATGGTGACCTAATGAGTTTCCATTCATCAAGCTCCATAACTGGATTAGGTTCATAAGGATATAGAAGCTATTAGCATTTCTGCCTGCAGTTGTGGTGAGTGAAGAGCAAGCACTCAGTTGAGTTACAGAAACACAGCCGACAGGTAGTAACTTCCTAAGCCATTAAGATGTGATCATACTCAGTCAGTGATACAAAGCCCAAGAGATCATGCTCTAGACATAACTTAGTGCCTTTGTATATTCCAAATCACAGAATTCTCACCTAGAAAAATCTTAATCCTTCCACTTGTGTTTAAATCAAACATTTATATCACAGTCCTCAGGAGTCCTATTGTGTTTCAAGTTTGTTAGGAGGAAGTTACCCCCAAAGAACAAAGCTGTAGTAAATGTGAACAATTATTATGTCAAACAAACTCTAATTTTAGGACTTAGGCAGAGGCATAATTTTGTGTAGTTTTCAGTTGATTTATTATATGGTACTTTCAGGGACTGAAAAACTGAAATTTAAATTAAATTAAATTGACGTTTAAAACTACATTCAAATACATGGTAGAAAAGAACTAGGTTAGTCTCAACTGTAAGGATTGAATAATGTCATTTATTTGGCATGAGGAAGTGTTAGTGTTGTTCTTTGGCCTGTATTAAGAGCACAAAAGCTTTGGGAGGGGGGAAGCCTATAATTCATTTTTTAAGGAACGACATATTAGTATAAAGAAAAGCCACAAGTATATTCACAGGCATCCTGGTCCTGCAGCCACTGAAGCACCGAGTTCCCATCAGTGCAGTTCCTTGTGGTGGTGAGATAAAACACGTGTGGAACTATTCTCCTGAGCAGGGAGAGCACAATTTCTTTTAGAGCCCCATTAGGATTCGCTGCACTTGTACCCTGGCTGTACCAAAACTGCCTTTCCCATTCCAGCTCATAACTCTCTGTTAGCTCTTCCCTCCTCACAGACTTAAGGGCATGTTTACCTGTTCAAATATCACTACAAATATCATTGGAAAGGTCTTAGCATTATAACAGATGCACGACAGCATGGTTTGCACTTGCTCTCGTGGAGTGCATCTGCAGTCTGTTAGCAGTGTGATGTCCATTAGAAAATGCCGAGAAGTCAAGCAGATGTCCTTTGCAGTGGGGCCTTTGTCTCGCCGTGGCTTCTCACAGCATCACACCATCACATTATTCCCCATTTCTTATTCTTTCTCTGTCATGACAGTTTATAAGATGATCATTCAGCTCATCTGAGCAGGTCATTTTCTCCTGTCCTGCCATTAATTAAGACTCACTGGAAGCTTCAGTAGCTCCAGAAGATTGCTTGAAAGCTCTGCAGAGCTGGTACTTTCATCCTGGGCACAGGAGGCTGCTACAACATGGGGACACACAAGACACTGAGCTCCCACTCATGGGTCACCCCTCACTCTACCAAGCCACAATTTTCCTGTTCTTTGGACATGTATTTACCCTGCTGCTGCACATGTAGGTCTTCGTCTGCAGCTGAAAGTTGCAGCCTGTCACTCCCATTAATGACTTTGATATGGATCTCTCTTTTAAATTTACCTGCATCTCTTTTTATTGTTTTTCTTTCATGAATCAATCTTTCCCGTTTGTTTTTAAGGAAAATACTATTTACTACTAGCTTTGAATTCTCTTCCAAATATCCCTTCAGTCACTTCAGACAGTTATTGTAGCTTTCTCCAAGCTTTTCCAAGCGCAAGGAAATATATGACTCAGCATAGCCTTGGGCTGATAACCAGTGCTGCTAAAATATTGATGTATTTCTGACCCATCCATTGGCATTTTAATAACCTATCCATCATAGAGATATTGAGTCCATATATAAGTAATATGCTATTATTACTCAATATAAATAATACTGATGGGAATGGTTTTCATTGTTGCTGAGCAGCAAGGATTCCCCAGGGATACTTACAGTTTCTGAAAACCTGATATATTTGTGTTGTCCTATGTGTGGAAGGCCAAACACCACTGGTACTCACTGGATAAAACACTCACAGCCTTTCCACAGGCACCCTGCTGGGTTTCCTGATACAGACACCAGTATTCCCGGTGAACAGCCTCGCTTTCTGCTGCCTGCTATGTATTATGGTTAAAATTTGGGCAATTTGAATTAATGCATATGAATAAGCATTAGATACTCATGACAGTTGCTGCTGCTCCTGCTTAGTCTCTTCTGAAGTTACTCTTTGATTCCTTTTGCTTGGATTCCTGGCAACCCTAATTAGACTGAACTGAGCCTGTGGTGAAACAAGTCAGCACAGGCAATGTTTAATGCACATTTGAAATCTGTAAAAGAAAACAAGTAAACATGAGTTGGAGACGCCTGTGGATTTTTTTTCCACAAACAACACTAGTATTGAACAATTGATCATGTGAGTGTACTGAAAAGTGCAAATCCTTCAAATGTTGAGAGTCACAGTGTTTAGTTTTTTAGGTTGTACTGAATAGGAGTTCAGAGGAAAAAATCTGCTTACTGCAAGGAGGAACTTCAATCCCATTTTTTACTTTTAGTGAAAATGCTCTGGACATAGATCTCACAGCTCAGTCACTGGTGCTCACTGGGATCAGCACAGAGGGAGTGGGAGTCACTGGCACACACACACAGCTCTGGGTTTCTCTGCAGCAGTGAAATGAAGCTCATTGGTATTCATAGAATTATAGAATATCCTGAGTTAGAAGGGACCCACAAGAATCATTAAAGTCCAACTCCTGACCCTGCACAGGACAGCCCCAAAAACTGCACCATGTTCCTGAGAGTGTTGTCAAACACTACTGAACTCCATCAGACTTGGTGCTGTGACCACTTTCCTTAGTTCCCTTACCCAACCACCCTCTGGGTGAAGAGCCTTTTCCTAATATCCAGCCTAACCCTCCCCTGACACAACTTCAGGCCATTCCCTCGGGTCCTGTCTCTGGTCACCAGAAGGAAGAGGCCAGTGCCTGTCCCTCCACAGCCCCTCATGAGGAAGCTGTAGACTGTGATGAGTTCTCCCCTCAGTCTCCAGTTCTCCAGGCTGAACAAGACAAGTGACCTCAGATGCTCCTCAAATGTTTTCCCCTCTAGGCCTTTCACCATCTTCATAGCTGTCCTTTGCATGTTTTATAATAGCTTTATATCTTTCTTATATTGTGGTGCCCAAAACTAAGTACAGTGTATTGCTTAGAGATGGATTTGATTCTCATGTCACTGAGCAATTATATTATTAGTCTGTGTGTTTGTGAGCATGTCTGCAGACGTGTGTGCATGCACAATATAAGCATCTACACCACTTTTTGTAATATTCTGGGTCTGACATTACCATCAAACTTATTAGTTTACATTAACCTCGTAGTTAACTTCAGTAGTATCTTCTCCATGTGAGACAAAAGCTTGAAAGGGTGAGAACTTTGCTCATTTAATGAACTTTTAAGCAGAAGAATAGCAATTCGAAGTTTTATTGCGAACTATTTATGTTTTGCTTGCCAGAACCTAATGATAGTGGATGGTTTATTAAAATAACTAACATCAGCAACATGGGAGGTAGAGTCTGATTGAATTTGTCATTTTCATAGCCAGTTAATAAAGTGTCTCAGTTGTTTAATAGAAAAGAGGCCGCAGTGCAAGTTATTGCTTGCTGCACTGGTGAGCTGGGGAAGCCACCACTCCGGAATTAGAACCACTTTGTTCTTTGCTTCCCTTACCAGTGTCCCCATGCAGTGCCTCTTTACTGTCCTTGGGTGTTCCTGAAATTGTATCTAGACAGTTTTACTAATTGTGAACACAGATCTATTTTCAGCAGTGATATTCCCAAATTTGTAGTCATGAATTGCAAGTGATTCAAGGGTAGATGAGCAGAACAGAGATGCTGGGATTGGAAAAGTAGATGACGTAGTTCGTATCAGGCATGAAATATGTGACTTGTTCTGCGTTCTTGCAATTAACTTACAGCTGACAAAATGCCTTTTTCTTTTCCAACTGTTGCTTTATTTTATTTTACTGAGGATTTAACGTGGATATCACGCAGTGCATGGAAAGCTCAAATACAAAACATACAAAATGCGTTCACTGTACAGCAGTTGCCCAAACATGGAAAGTACAGAGATATATTTCTGGAAAGTAACCAGTGGAGAGGTGGGTCCGTAGCCACAGCTCCATTGCCAATTCTTCTGGCTGCTGAAGGTGATCATCTCTGTAGAAGAGAGATTGCTGCACAATGTTTACATTAGAGAATGTGCTCTACCAAGCACAACCTGAGCCTTCCATGACTGCAGTAGAAACATAGCTGAGGAGGTAATTTCACAACGCTTGTGAGATTCTTTCCATCATATGGAATAAGAAAAACATATAAAAATGTGTGAGCAAGAAAATATATTTTTTCATGGAAAACATTCTGTGATTCCATTAAAGCAAACTCCTGACACAATAAATATTAATATCATTCCTTATAGAAAGCTTCCTGAAAAAATCTATTCCTCAGCAAAGAAATAGGAAAATCTTGTCCTAATTCTGTGATCTATTGCAATGCAGATAGGACTGGTATGACTGAAAACAGAGCAACTTATTTTGGCATGCTCTGCCTTCTCTTTGAGGTTGTTTAAATTATTTAAGTGTGCTATGAAGTGCTTTTTATCCTCAAGTCAATCTTTGTGAATTCTATTTTAGCAGTAATATTAAAAATATTTTAATTGTGTAATTCACTTAGTTCATCATTATCCCTCACATACAAAACAAGGTACCTGGAAGATGTGAAACCATAATCCCAGACTCTTTGTAGTGCACCTTTAAGGTGCCTGTGTTTTACATAAAATAAATAAAAAAATGCTAATAGCAAACCAAAATCATTTATACCCCTGTTATACATCTTAGTCTGCACCTATGCTGTGATGCACTTTGGTGTAATTGACAGTAAAAACTTCAGTGTACAGGATCCCCTGCTGTATGAATTACAGTTTTTGCTGTTTGTAGTAGTTTGTTCATAGTCCTGACTGTTGTCTCCTGAGATTTAAAAGAAATCCTGCTGGTTTATTAACACAGTGAGCTTTTTAATAGTTGGTTTCTGATATGAAAATTTAACTAAAATTGTGACCATTGGCTGAGAACTGACTAATGTATTTGCAGAATTTCAAGTGAATGAATTTGATTATATAGTTTATAAACAAGATTTATTTGGTTTTTGTGGGTTATTCTCCTGGATTAAAAGTTTCATTTGAAATAGAATTGGCTTGTTAAAAATGTCCTCGCATGCACTTAGTAATATGATTTGCATTGTCACAAACTGCCTCCATATGTAGCCTGTGATTCTGTACTGGTTTGTTTTACTGGTTCATTTTGATGGGTATCATGCTGAATTACAGGAGTTTCTTTTGGCGTTTTAGGTTTGAAATTTTTTC
Source organism: Neopelma chrysocephalum (assembly GCF_003984885.1). Lineage (NCBI taxonomy): Eukaryota > Metazoa > Chordata > Aves > Passeriformes > Pipridae > Neopelma > Neopelma chrysocephalum. The sequence continues at coordinate 440,881 of NW_020897734.1, forward strand.
TTTTAAATTGTCTAACTTAAAACCAAAGTCTTAAATGAGCCTAAAGTGAATCAAAGATTTTATTTTAGCTTAATAGTTTTCTGTTTGCCCCAAAAAGGTGCTTTATTCTTTTACTTTAGCATAAAGTGTGAAAAATATTTTTCAGTTTTATCCAAGTTGATTTCTCTTCTAAATTTTGTTTAATTGCTTGGGAAAAAAGCTAGAAGTTTCATTATTCAGACAGTTCTAGTTAATGGTTCTAAAGTACGTACACACAGTGGCCTGAGCAAAATATGGGGTCTTAAGAGTCCACAGAAGAGCTGGTGTTTCTGCACCTCCTGCTTCACTGCCTATGGAGCATCTTCTCTGAGCCTCACATCTGTTTTCTCTTTCACTCTGCATGGTTGAGTGGGGAGATTAAAATAAATTGTCATCTGATCCATAAAAATATTATAAAAAAAATACAGCATGAGAGAGAGAAAAGCCATGAACAATAGTCTGTAGCCTAGAAGACTGTTCCCTTACATTAACATTGATATTTTCGGTAGCAATTTCTTCCTCTAATGATTTTGTAGCCTTTGCTCCTAAGGCCGTAAACTGGTCCTGCCTAATCCAGACTTCATAGGTTGATGGTGCTGTTAGAACACACACCATTCTCACAATTATGCTTGTTATGCTTCTGGGACTTCACACCCTACTAATGGGAAACCCACCCTCTTGTATCCCTGGGAGGCTGGAGAGGGAAAATGAAACCAGGTGCAAGTAATTCAAACCAAAATAACTCCATTAGCAGAACCTGGAAGAGTTTATAAGGCAGTCACTCTGCTGACAAGTAAACTGCAAAGAAAAGATGAAAATTGAGTCTGACTGGAAGATGGAAAACTGCTTTCCCTGTACTTGGTTTCTTTTTGTGTACAGCCTGAATGCACTGTGCTTGTAGTCAGGCATGTAAGCTCTTGACTGAAGCAGAGAAAAATGAGGACTCTATTAGAGAGAGCAAAGTAGTTAATTGTTATTTTTACAGCTATTTCTTTCCTAAGAAATTTCTTTCCTAATAATCTTCATATTGTGATATTTCTGTGACTTTTCACTTTTATTTCTTACCTAAATGAGAGAATCAGGTCAACTCAGTTCCTGCATCTAATGGCTTGTTGACAAGGAAAAAAATTAATCAGAATAGCTACTGTGGAAAAAATTACTCCAGAGTAGCTTCCCCATGGATACTGTTATTCTGAAATAAGTGCTCCTTTTTTCTGATTAGCACATATTCTGCCAGACTAATGTTTGTCAAGTTTCTCGGGTAGACAGCAGTCAGATTGCAGAAATTAGTACCTTCTAGAAAGTCCCTTGACTCCTTGAATAAGACTTGTTACTGCCATATCCCTTCCACTGGCAGAGCCCAGCCCTGAATGGCCTGACCACATCAGAGCCCTCTGCAGGCATCTGCAGTATCAACCAGCAAGAGAATGCAATGTCTTCATCACCTTTTCAAGTCTAGAATTCTGGCAGATTTATAGTCTTGGATAATCTGCTAGTTATTTGATGCATTTCAGTTCACATTTTAAGGATGTAGAGAGTTTCATTCCTTGGACAAAAAAAGAAGAAACAATAAGATTTTTTTTTTTCCTCGCAGTTCCAAGCCTGCTCTTCAAATTTCAAACCAAAAAGCTCTTTTGTTTTTTCATCAGAACAGACTGAAAACCCCTCTGGTTCATGCTGTGAACTCCTCCATCCGTTTCCTGTGTGCTTTTGTTTAGACTGGAGGCCCCTTATTGTTTCAGCTTACTGACTTCCTAGTGGATTTTAATTGCTTCCTAGGCTTTCCTGAATATAAAGTGACAGTTTCACTCAAAGTCAATAAACTCAACGTTGCCCTGTGAAGTTCTTCTCCCACCACTGGCAAATGCCCGTCGTTGTCTCCAGGACTTGGGGAATGTGGAAAGAACTTAAAGCACACACTGATCTGTGGCCAGGCCAGCTTTGCTGGATCCAAGGGTCCTAGGTTATTGTTGTTAGCTATCTGCAGTTGCCCTTGGCTCATTATCACAAAAACTAGCCTGCTGTATCTGATTTCCCAGCTGCAGCAGGATAGATTTGTTAATATGTTTTGCTTAGCCAAGCAGTTACCTTGCTCAAGGTCAGGCAAGGATTTTCAGATGCCAGGAAAGCCCATTTCATTATATTTGTTTGTTCTGTAGAAGGGCTTTTGCTTTCTTTTCAAAGTGAATATTTTATGCTGCTATTTACTGAGTATTCACAGAGTGCAGTGTACTCTATTGAGAAAGGAGGAAAGTTGGCTGGGGGTTGGTCTCGCACCCATTAAAGTCAATGACAAAATTCCAGCAGCTCCCCTGCTGGTGCAGTTTGCCCAGAGGAGGTACAGTTTGATAGGCTTCAAAGTGTTGGTATGAACAGAGCATGGAAAGTCAAAGCATGAAGTGAAAATATCTGACAGTATGTTGATCCTATAGCATTCCAATTTTAACACAAGGGAAATCCATACAGTGATATGATGACTCCACATTTATTCAGACCGACCTTGTTAAAAATACAAAGAGATGTCTTTGTTGAAGGATACGACACCTTCATCTCGCTTTATATGCATTAGTGTGCTTGTCAATCCAAGCAAGTTAGCAGCTGCTAAGTCATAAAATGGATGTTAAAGAACATAGCTGGACATTTTACCATCTCTTATTAAATCTGTTTCTGATTGAGTATGTAATTTAGGCAATTTGGACATCTAAGCTGCTGATAGAAGCAATTAAATGCCAATAGCTCAATTTTAAGTTTTATTTAGGTGCTTAATTTAGATGCACTTCAGTGCTCCAATTTTCATCATAAGCTTTGGACATTCAAGCACATGGATTTCGCCCACAAACGTTGCTGCAAGTTTGTCCGTGAAGAAATTTAGATTTTTGAAATGGACTAAGCATGTGTGTTAATACTTTATTGAATTTGACTGTGTCATAATCAGTATGCCTTTCCATTTATTACATCCCTCCTGTGCTCTCTGCTAGTAAATGTGGTGCTTTATTCTCGGAACCACTCAATTTCCTGAACTTTCCATTCTTTCTGTTTTAGATGGCTTGACAGACTGTGTAGACCCTGATTGTTGTCAGCAAAGTAATTGTTACGCAACTCCACTCTGCCAGGGTTCGCCTGATCCCCTTGACCTTATTCAGCACAGCCAACCACCTTTCTCTCAGCATCCTCCAAGGCTCTTTTACGATCGAATCAGATTCCTTATTGGAAAGGAAAGCACTCATGTCATCCCAGGAGATGTCTCATTTGAGAGCAGGTGAGTTTTTCTCTCAGATGAAAGGTTTTTCTGAATATTGAGAACTGCAATGAAATTATTTAACCAGGGAAAAAAGTGGTGATACCTGGATAGCTGAGAATTCTTCGCTAGAGCTCATGAAATACTTAAAAGGGTAGCAAACATTGAAGTCCCAACAGCTGAGGATCTTGGTTTTCAGATTATCTTTGCTACCTGTCTAGTTCATGAAAGTGTCACATCAACAAACTTTAGTGCTCTTATGAACAAGACTCTGACTGTTGTGGAAGGTAAGCTATCTCATAAAATCAGCAGGGGGAAGTTCAACCTTTCATGCTGTACATATACTTAGTGGCAGCATGCAGAAGGACAAGTTGAATTAATATGTGCTGTATTCAGTCACCTTTCTGCCCAGTCGAACTTGATTGGTATTTACAGTGTAATAAATTTAACATGTGTCACTTAGATATAGTCCAGCCACCTAATTAAAAAACTTTTTTTTTACTACATGTTGATAGACCAGCGTTTACCATTTTGTGCCGCGGGTTTCTCTCCAGCTGTCGTGCGAAGAGTAGAGTGATCTCTGAGTGTTTGTGAGATTGGCTTTGCCCTTTTAACAGGAAAACACTGTGCAATACGAAAGGGGCACTTACTTGCTCAGAAAACCTGGTAACACATATTTTCTTGAACATTTGAAATATAGAGGCACATAAGATTTTATGCTGTAGTTCACCTGGGAAGCTATAACTTACATGCTGACAAAGAGATCCACAAATCATCCACATCACCTGACTATTACCCTGTCAACTAGGCCTATGCATTAGATAAACCATGTTCCAGTAATAAGGACATAAGAATTTTTTTATTTTCACAGTACATAGCACTTGGGTTACAACCTCCACACAATTCCATAACTGCACACAAATTCAGTGCACTTTCTCTTTGTAACATTAATTTTTAATAAAGTAAATTTGTAAACAGTCTTTATTGATCTGAAATACCTAAACATTTAATCACTATTAATAATGTAACAGGATGTTATAAATATGTAGAATGATAGGGCATGAAGATGAACTCTCTGAGAAGCATCCACCTGCCACAGCTGGATCTCTTGGAGTGTGTTGCTCTTATGAACGGTGCCACTGCATCTGGGCCAAGATCCTTGGCTGGCTGTATGTACAAACCAAAAATCTTTTAAAACAAAAGTCACCAGTGAAAGATTTGCCTCATCAGAATGCCTCACAGAGAGGAGTTTTCAGAGAGGAGGTGAGCACTTGAGTTGCCTGTACAGTGTTCTGTGACACTGCAAATGTTAGCAGCCAGATTGCACATAATCCCATCAACGTGCTTTTATAGATATAAGGAATTGATCTTTTAAAGCTATCATTGATAGGATTTAACTTGGATTTAAAAGCTTCTTCTGAGTATTTAGTTTCTTTACCCTGAGACCTGCCATGCCTTTGAAAATTGAAGAGCGGCGAAGTTCTATGTGGGAGCAGCAGCCCACCCTCACCATGGCCTGTTACTTCCTGCCACTCAGGAGTATGACTTGTACTTGTGTTGGTGCATTGCTCACACCCCAGATATCGTTTCCTCCCACTGTAGAGACATTCCTAGTTAGTTTGGTGAGAAGATCCTTGGGATTCACATGAGGGTGGCTCTATCTTTGGAATCAGGGCAGTGCCTGGAGACTCGCGCTGTGCCGTGTCTCCTGGGGTTTGTCAACAGTAATCTGCACTGTACTGGGCACCCCGAGGGGTCCCTTAGTCCACCCTTTGCTTGATCCTCAAGTCTTCCAGGCTGTTGAAAAATTGTTCATCCACAAGTCAAATATTATTAAAAACTGCCAGAATTTTTCTCAAGGATGAGAGATAAGCAGGGTCTCTGAAGGAGGCAATAGCTGAGCTGTGCTGCCTCTGTTCGGAAATCTTCCTCTGACATTGCCAATCTGACTGTCATCTAATGTCTGTTCTTCTCCTGGGAATTGAGATTATTGAAAAAATATAGAAAGACAACTGCTGCTACAGTAAAAACATCAGAAATCTGTGATCCAGCCTATCTGGTACAGACCAAAGAATGCTTGGGGGATTTTAATCTCCTTTGGGCTATTGTTGAAAAGGTTGTGTCCAGCCACATGGTATTAACTCATGTCTGCCTGCAATGACACTGATTTTATGGCATTGGTGGTTCAATGTAAAATGTTGGAAGGATTGGATGTAATAGGGGCATGCATTTATTTCAGAGCACTGGCATCCACTCCCACTGGTGCTTCAATTTTGCAAAGCCCTAGCTGGCTTTTTTTTATTATTATTATTTCCCTTTTTCAAGAAATCTCTGCGACCATTAGGAGGATTAAGGAAGAAATATCTATCCAATGTTTCCAGCTGTCTGATTCAAATGACATTGTGCAGTATTTTACTGTACCACAGGTCAGTGGAGCTCTAGCATGGGTGATGTTTGCACAAATTTCACTGCAGACAAAGTCAAAGTGATGTTGATTAGATTTGGGAAAGCTATCAAAAATGGTGAAGATTATCTCTGTCATTCAAACTGAGTGTTTGGTCTCTGCCGTATCCTGGCATTTTCAAAATAATCTGAAATACTAAAACTAGTTGTTCTGACAGCTGCTGAGACATCTATCCTTTTGCATTTGCATCTTGGACTTTAGCTTAGCTTTAATTTTTAAATATTTGGCTTCAACAGTCAGGATGTTGCATTGAGCCAGGGCTATAATACTACTCCAAGAATAACATTAAGGAGCAAAATGTTTGCAAAACATATTTTACTTTTTATTATGTCAAAGCTATGTCATTTGCACTGGGTTTTTACAAACTCCCACTTATCTGTGACGTGCTGAAAGGCAGATTAGAAACATTCTGAATAAATGGAAATGTACTTGCTTACATCAGGAATGGTTTTGACCTACTATATGTAGCAGGGTGTAGCAGATTATAATGTTTTTGTCAACTTCTGTTCTCAGAAAGGTTTTTAGCTTGTTTCTTTGCTGAGTTTTTTTTTTAATGCATGCTGCTGGCAAGCTATTTGACTCACTGCAAATTGCCTGCGAAAAGGGTCCAGTGTATGGTACTGAATTAATTACCCTTCAAAGGCTGCTTACAGCAACATTGTCAGCAGGAAGAAACGAATGCACCTCACTAGCCTTTAGCTTAATTTCTCTGATTGAAGATTTTAATCATAAATGTAATACAGTAAATGACATCTTCTGGTAATGTGACACTTGCAAATTCACAAGTTGCTTGACAGAGTTTCATATCTGAGCCTAATGTCTCAGCCTGAGGTGCTCTGAGAATATTGGAAACTTAAAACACAAAACAAAAGGAAAAAAATAGCAGATAAGTAGCAGCAGAGCAAGGCAGAATGGTGATGGAATAATAAAATGCTTTACAAATAGTGAAAGAATGCATCTAGAATTTAAACTTCTATTTATATTTTAAATTAGAGATGTCAAACACACTGCCTGATGGCAAAGACCTGAGACCTGCAGAGCTGAGATCCTCAGTTACTTGTGGAATGACCCATGAAGCATTGACAGAGAAATCCTATTTCTTTTAGGCCACCTGCAACCTGTGGGAATCTCAGCTTTCTCTCAAAAAGCCAACTGCTCCCTCTGGAGTTGCAGATTTAGCACAGCTTGCCAGGGGACTGGGAACACTTTTAATGCATTTGAAAACACCAAGGCAGCTTATCAGGGGCAAGTTCCTGCCCAGCTCCACCAAATTAGAAAAGACATTTTTGCACTTACTTTCAAGTTAAAACAACTTGGAGAGCCTTAGGTCCGAGATTACGCAATCGTCGCAAATAGGTGGCTGTTGGACAGATAGTGGGAATTATCCCCCGTGAGAAAGCAAAGCAGGGCAGTCACAAGAGTGTGGAATAAATCTTAGAGGCAGAGAACACAGTGCATTGAGGAGACATCGTGATCTTTAGAGGTTTCTCTGCTCAAATTAAGAATGCAGTGAGTGGTAGCAAGGCCCCCAGCTCATCTGGGGAGAGGGTGGATGTTGAAGCAAGGAAGCGTGAAGTGGCAGTTGACTACGAAGGGACATCACTGCAGGGAACATGCTCTACATGCTCTAAAAGCTCTGGTAAGGAAAGGAATTAAGCAAGGTCTTCTGCAAGCAGCAGAGCTGCAGGGAACCTGTGTGCCAGGACACCTGTGGGCATGGGGGTCTGCTCTGAGAGCTGCCAGGGCACAGGGAAAGGAGGGAGAACTTGCTGCAGACTGGGGGCTGTTTGTTACCTCCTGAGCCTGTGAGATTAGTGCTGGTCATAAAGTAACTGAAAAATGTTTTCATACCTGCAGTAAATGCCAAAATTAAAGCTAATTCTGATCAAGTGCTTAGTCAAAGATTTAGTAGATGCTGGTAATTCAAAGAGGCCAGAGAGTAGAATACTCTTCAACTTAGAGTAGGTAATAAAAAGACATTAAATAATGAGGACAAATGTAGGAACACAGAGGCAGGCTTAGAACATTTGAAATCTAGGAGATTACGAAGACAATTCAGTACAAACAAATGTAGAATAATGAGGTTTATATGTCATTATCACATACTGTAAATATGTGTGGCTTGTAAAATATGGTGACTAAAAAAGGAGCAAGTTGAAAGATAAGTCTCTTAATATTATTTATGAATAATAGTTAGTAAAGTGAATGAGTAGAGGAAAGAAAGACTGTGGATGAAATAATGGAGGCTTTGATGAGCTGTTATCAGATAAATCTGTGTGCTTGATAAAATATGAGGACAGAGTAGTGTCAGAAGACAGGTTTGTGTGGAATGAACAAACAGGAGTGTGAGAATAATGCACTGAATAATGATTGCTCTCAGAGGTCTTGCTCTCGCATCAATGTGTGTTGTAAATATATGGAGTCCACTAATGAAAGATTTAGAAAAGGAAAGGCAGGTTTGTTGATGTTAGAAATATGAGAAAACAGTATTTTCTGCTCCAACAAATAAAAGAGTAATCGAACCTGGCTGTTCTGTTGAGTGAGTCTTGTGATTCTGTAGAGACACACAGGAGCTTGATTGCCTTCAGTGGAGCAGCAGGTTTTGCCCTCAAGTAGGGCCACAACCAATTTAGTTCATGTAGAAAACAAAAAAGTTGGTAAATCAGAACTCTGTTTTGCATACTGGCAGCAATGCAGTCTCTCCCATTTCTCTGGAATTTATCAGATCTCTGCTGAAAATCAGCATCTTTCTATGTCTGGGAATACAGAATCCGTATTAGCAACTGTGGTGAATGGTGTACTTGCAAAGAGGTTAGTTTTCACCAGTTGCATTTTCTCAGGTCATAGTCATCTGGGTTTGATGATATCATGGTGATAAATCCTGTCAAATGGCTTTGGAGAATGGGATCTTAAGAAACAAATCAGAATTTTCTGAAATTTATGGTCTCCAATTTGCACATATGATTTCATGGGGTCATGGTCAATTAATCTCTCAAGGGATATTTTCTAAATTCATAAGTAGACTCCTAAATAACTTTTGTCTGAGGAGCTATAAAGTTTTTCCTGTAGTTCACATATTCACTGTACAATGGATGTGTCTGTTGAGGTCTACCATGAACTTTCAAACTGAGAGAGAAACATAACAATACCTAAGTTTATGCCAGTTGTTTATATTGAGTAATTAATGCTCGTTCACTTTATAAGTATTCTGTTGGGTTTGACCCCAAATGTCTTAATGTTACCAGAAGACTTCTGCATACCCTGTTCACTTCATTGCGTAAAACCACAGTATGCTGACAGCAGGGGCAGAATACTGAAAGGTGTTTCAATGGAATGTAGCTGTGTTATCCCTTGGGTTAACACACTTGGTGTTAATCTGCACCATGAGGATATTTTGCTTCTTATACCTCACCCTTGGGGATGTTTGCTTCCTTTGCATTTCATTATTCAGTTAGGCAAAATCTAAAGCTAAGAAAAAGTGTAATTTCTTCACCGTTTCTGTGGGCAGGGTGAAAGCAATGGTCTTAATAAAGGGCAGTAGTGGAGATTCAAATTGGGCAGTAGGAAAAACTTGCCGTGAGTAAAGCAGTCATACAGAAGCACTGGAATGGGTTACTTGGTGAGCTTATAGAGTTAGACAAGCATCTGTCTGGACTGATGTAGGTATAGTTGATCTAACCTGAAGCAAAGGAATGGACAAGATAAAGTCTTGTATTTCCTTTCAGCTCTCATTTTCTATGATTCTGTGATCCTGTTAGCCTCCGATTAGACCCACTTAGTAATGAGTTCACTTTCCTGTCCATTGACTTTGATGTGTTCCGCTGTGCTGCCATGTTCCAACCTCTTCACTGGAATGTGAGGACAAAGTGGAAAGTGGGTGCAAGTCCAACACATCCCAGAGGGAATTTAAAAGGGCATCACATGTGACAGGGCATTGAGAAAAATGTAAGTTACACTTGATTAGGCACCCTGTGAATTTACGTATCTAAGTTTCTGAAGTTCAGTGAAGACCATGGATCTCACTGCTGCCTTATCACATTAGTTCAGCTTTTTCTAATAGACAGCAATGCCCTATACCTAGCAGCAGAGAATGAGGTTGCATTCTCTCCTTTCACAAAGCATCACTCCCTAGAGCTGCAGCAAGCTAAATCACGCTATCAGTGAAACCTTTGCAGTGCTATTCAATGGCAGAACAAATGGTATCCTGAAATATGTCTGGAAATGGAAATATACTCTACATACACGAACAATTCATGGGAGAGTCTGTGTGTCATCTTCATGAGATAATGCTTTTCTAAATCAATCTTTTGGACTTGTTTGACTTTTCTTTCAAAAATCAACAGTCACAGTGATATCAGAGCAGTTCTGTCTGTCTGGGACAGAAGCATAGCCCAGTTTCTGAAATCAATGCCCTTCTCACTCTCCTCATGTGTGTGACATGTTGTGTTCTACCCTTTCTATTACAGACGGGCGTGTGTCATCCGAGGCCAGGTTGTAGCAATAGATGGAACACCTTTGGTTGGAGTGAACGTCAGTTTTCTGCACCACAATGAGTATGGATACACCATCAGTCGACAAGATGGAAGGTCAGGCTTTTGTGTATGATCTTCCACTGGTTTAGGTTTTTGTAGTTATGGCCATCTACCAACTTCTTTTCATGTACAAAATTTTCATAGACAAGAAGAAAAACCCAGAACAGAGACAAGATTACAGTGACATTCAAACTCCTGGAGTTGAAATGTGCCAGTTCTGCTATGACAGTCCCTTCTTGACATTTGAATATTTCCCCAAGTCAGGTTTTCCAGGGAATATCCTGTCTTCCCTCTTTTTTTCTGTTATTAAGTGTGAATCTTTCAAGTAGTTTATTGAGGTGTTGATGAAGCTAACTCCTTTAGTTGATCGCCTGAAACACACAAGGAAAGCGAGAACAGACTTTTTCCAGAGTCAAAGTTAAATTGCTGTTCCATAACAAGCCCTGAGCAGTCCTGGCATCCCCTTCTTCCCCAGCCTTACAGGGCAAAGTTCAGTTCTCAAAGAGAGGTGAAGTTTCAATATATTCTGTATTGCACTCCAAGGTTGGCCATCCATTTGCAATAGGGTCATGATTTGCTACTGAACTTAATTAAGCTGCTAAGGGCAGTTTAAGACTTCATCTTCCTTGGCTTTATTGTGAATTACAAGAAATCAGAAGCTGTCTTCCAGCAGGGAAAGAGTGGTGTAATTTGTCACTGCTTCCACAATTATTCTTTTTTTTGTTTGGATTTGCCAGTTTATAAAAGTAAGGAACATGCATATTTATTTTACCTTAGTTTATTGACTTTCAAATCGTACTTACTGAAAGTTAGTAATTATCATTTCCTCCTTATGCTAGCCTGGATAAAGTTGTTGCATTAAAATATGCTACCTGTATTTTGCTGTGAATGTAATCGGTGTCATTTGGGAAATGTGATGAGATATACATAATTAAGTCTGACTTCTTATCACAGTTTGTTACCATCAAAACCCTCCATAATAGATGCATTCAATAATACAGAGAGTGAAGTAGCTATTTACATATTACCTTGTGTTGCCTGACTATGGATGTCAGAAACTCTGGAAATTGAGACTGTATATCATGCCTTCTATGTCCCACTGTTTTGCAGCCCAGATATGCCAAAGCTTCTTCACAGTAGCTCCCAGAGGATCACCTGCTTTGTGTACAAGAGCTGATTCAGTTCTCAATGCAATTAATCAGCATCTTTTCCAAAAATTTCATATCCTGCGCAGAGAGGTCTCATGCTCAGTGTACTCAACCTTTTCCTCCTGCTGCTTTTAGAAAAAGGGAAAGGATTATGTTAATAGAGCTAAGGCCTAACAGGCTTTAAGACTTATTATTCTGTGTGCTCTTCCTGCATAGATTATGAGTGGCATCCCTTTTCTGGGCTAGGAATTTCTTTTCGTATAAACCAGAGTAACTGAGTCCACACTTTTGTTACAGATGACTTGTTAGTATTGATTCTAGTTGATAAATAGAGGGGAAGGAGGCCAGATAAAAGTGAAATTCTGTGCCTTGCCATTGATGCATAGGAGGGAGAAAGCACACAGAGGTAAAGCATCTTCATGGATACCAAGGGGATGCCAGGAAGGCACACTTGAATGACTTCACATAGTAAATTAAGGACTGTAATAAGGAACACAAAGTTTTTGTTTGTGATGCATTGAAAGGTATGGTAATGTGATGATAAAACAAAAAGAAACAAAACAATTTGTTTTCTCTTTTCCAGTTTTGACCTTGTGGCTGTTGGAGGAATCTCTGTCACTCTAGTTTTTGACAGATCTCCTTTCATATCTGAAAAAAGAACTCTTTGGTTGCCTTGGAATAGATTTATCATTGTAGACAAAGTTGTAATGCAAAGAACAGAGTCGGACACACCATCCTGTGACATCAGTAGTTTTATCAGTCCGAATCCGATTGTACTCCCTTCCCCCTTGACAGCATTTGGAGGGTCCTGTCCTGAAAGAGGAACTGTTATTCCAGAACTTCAGGTAATGAAAAGACTTTCAAATGAATAATTTGTTCTGTTGCAGAACCAGGGTTAGACAATTTTAGAAGGTGAAATCAAACAGTGAGCAAATAATTGCTGTAATGTCATTCACTTGGCAGAATAACACCGATGCATATCTCTTTAGTACTCTTTAACAAGATACTTTTGTCTTTTTTCTTTCTTTAATTTTTGTTAGTATTTAAAAGTGCTTTATTTCTGACCTCCAAGTAGAAGAAAGTGGGGAGTCCTAACATGATGTAGTATTGAAACCCTGATTTATTTATAGTGATGCACAAAACCATTCTTAGTTATAGATGAACAGTACAATTTCCCCATACATCAGTGTGAGGCATAACAAGATGCTTTGAAGATTCCTAGAGGTGTTTCATCTGCTCACATATTCTAGTTCTTTACAATGGCATCTCTGGCTATATATTAGATTCTTGGGGTTTATTACTTTCTTTCCAAGGTAGAGCAATTTTAACATGATCTTTAGAATTTTTTTTTAATTTAAATGTCTTCTTTGACTCCCTTAAGTGCTTAGAAGTCATTTCTAAATTAACCTTGTAATCAGCTGTTCTTTTACTTGGACCTTAAAAGAGGTTGTGTGAGTTGAACACCCAACAAAATACAGCTACACAGGTTTCAGGTCATGCTAACACCTGTAATATTTTGTTTGAGCAGTTAGAGTTTAAACAGTAAGAAGTCCTTTGGGTTCTCTTTTAATTTCACTGAGCAAGTCTGGAAGAGACTTGGAGGCTACCTGTAAACATGAGTATTTCCAAACTTTTCTCCTTTTCTCGTAAAACTGTTGCTACTTTATTCTACACATAAAAGACCTCTGGTTGAACTCGATTATGTCTAAACACCTCCATAACTTTCATGCTTTATCCAGTGGATGGCCATAGTGTTGCTTCACAGAATGTACTAAGTGAAACTAATGAACATAAATTAAGAATAACTGCTGCACACCAGCAAGAAAAAACTGGGTCACAGTACTCCACATGAGGTGTGCCTGGGTCTGCTTTCAACAGTGAGATACTCAAAGATGCAGTCTACTCAGAAAGAAACCACACCCAATTCTTTTTTTTCTCAGTCATTGGAGGGTTCTTAGAGTGTTAAGTTTTATGGTACGGTCCTGGGAATTGAACAAAAAATAACCAGGAATAGTAGGAGACAGAGATACATTAGCATGCATTAATGCATAAATATTTCTTCCTGGTTTTCTATTAAAAAATGAGAAGGGATGTCAGATGTATGACAGAGAGGGCAGCTGGGATGTCAGCAGGAAAGAAGGGGAACACTGCAAATCAGGAACAATAAAGGGAGCAGGATTTCCCTGGCAACACTACATTTCATATGTTGAAACGACAAGTGCTGGCAGGCCTCCAGCTGTACTGCAGTAGTGCTGTAACAGTGATACTGTTGCAGTGTGTAAATAAAATTGGTTTGAAAGTGAAGTAACCTATTGTTAAACAAGAAAAATTTGAAAACTGAGAAATATAAACAAAACAGTTTGTCTTTTTCCAAGAGTGATGAATTTAACATCGTGGCAGGTTGACTTGTTACAGAAATGCGTTAAAATCATTAACCTGATTAAGCACAGTCTAGTTTTCAGGTGGCTTTTGAGTTACTGCAGTAGCATCTCCAAGAAGCCATTCTTGTTTCTTGCCTGCTCTTCCTCACAGTCTGTCCCAGAGCAGCTCCTTTCTCGCAGGAGATCACAAGAGCTAAATCCCTTTTTGTAGCTCCAAGGCCCACATCATTCAAAAGGTCAAGGCCAAATTTTTTTTTTCCACTGACAAGCTCACAGTCTTTGCAGTCCTTCTTGTTGCTGAGGGCCTATCTCCATTGCAGTGGGAATTGATCCTACCCCACAGTGGGCATATCCAAGCTAGCTTTAATCCAAGTGATTCAGACAGCAGCACTGACAGCAGGGCCCTGGGACTTGAGTTCTGTTGCACACCCTGGGGACTTACCTGTGAGCGAGATGACTGATGCTCAGGCTGTTTCATCCTCGCTGCTGTGTGTCCCCAGTTAGCTTGTTAGGTTCCTAATGCTGGCCCTTCATGCACCATGCCCCTTCTTGCTGGAGCTTAGCCTAACTGCACAGGAGATGCTTTAGCAGGAAGGTTTGTTTTCTTTCTTAACACTGCCCAAGTTAGAGTTATTACCTCCAAAGCAGGATAGAATCTTCACATCACAATTATGATAGAAAGTGTGTGTGTGTATATAAAGAAAGGTTTTAATTGTATTGTGGTTAAGAACATTTGTTAAGTAAACCAAGTAATGAAGGCAAGGTAAAGCTGTAGAGCTTGTATGTAAAAATATGTTCATAGATACAGTATTTGGTCCTCAGTAGATAAGAGTAAAGCATCAGAGGAAGAGGCTCTTTATCAAACAGACAGACTGCCATCCAGTAAGTTGACCAAGCAGTGTCTGATGTTGGACATTTTGTGAAGTGCCTGACTGCTGCATTGCTGAAATAAACACAGGAACATCAGTGTTTTGAGTGGTACTGTATTCACATCATGACTGGGAAACATATAATAATTACCTGCTGTTATTATTACAAATTTGCATTTTTCTTTGCTGTAGATATAATGATGTGGGTTTTTTTCCAAGGTGGTCCAAGAGGAAATCGCAATTCCTTCAAGTTTTGTAAAGCTGAGTTACCTCAGCAGTCGGACACCGGGGTATAAAACTTTGCTGCGCATTATTCTGACGCACACAACCGTCCCTTCTGGAATGACAAAAGTCCATCTGATAGTTGCTGTTGAAGGACGTCTGCTTCAGAAATGGTTTCCTGCTGCAGCCAATTTGGTGTACACATTTGCCTGGAATAAGACAGATATATATGGACAGAAGGTTTCTGGTCTGGCCGAGGCAATGGGTATGTAGAATCACCTTGATGTAAGCAGAAGCACTCATGCACATCAAGCCAGGAAAATACAGCAAATAAATTTTGTTGCTGCACTTACATTCTTTTAAATCAAATGCCTCTTTAGCTACTAAAGTGACTTGTATGATTTCGTGAGAACATTTATTTCCTTGTTCTTCCAATGTCATCTTTCTAATTTAATCAATTTGAAAATCCCCTTTTCCCTCAGAGAATGGTTATGTACTAACGGCATTATATTCAGCTGTCTTTGTTTTTGAATGTTACTTTGAATATGACCTTTGGTGTGTCATTGTTTCTGTCATTTTTTGGCTGTGACATTTAAAATGTCATTTCCGCTTAGGGTTTGCAAAATTCTAACTTTTAGGCATCCTTTCCTACTAAATTTTATGTCCCCAACAGTTAAAACTAATTGATTTGTTGTTTAAAGATGTTTATACAAAAATCTTTATGTTTCATGGACTTTCTTCAGCAAGCAGCACAAGCTATTCTGACAATTGCTACAGAAGTTCTGTCTGTGCAAATAGATTTTATTTAGCCAGCATTTTTTTCATTAATTTCACGATTTTTTTAAGGGCTTTTTATTTTTTTAATTGAATATGAGGTTACATTGCTTAATGGACTAATCTTATAGATACTTTGTATTAGAGTTATTTATTTTACCAGCAAAGCTTAGTATTGTGACTATTACATCAGGGCAGTTGTGACAAGCAGCGTTGGTAGATCAGGCTATAAAGCAAGAATAGCTAGAGCAACATGGAGCCGTCCACCCTCGCAAGGGATATGCCTCATTCCATATATTTCATATATGAAAATGCTGTTCTGAGCAGCAGCCAGAAGCTCTCCTCGGGATCTGTTGTGTTGTCCATGCAGGCAGAGTGCCTGCAAAGTGGCCTGTACAAAACCAAAAGGTGCCATCCAGGCTTTGCAAGCCCTGCAGCTCCCAGATCATCTGTTCCCATGTGCTCCCAGGCAGGGAGTCTGTGAGGCGGGTGCGTGGAGAGGCGATGGGAGAAGGTAGGATTAGAGCTCTTCCCTGGTCATTTCTTCTTAGAGAATGATGCAGGCATAGACACGGATGACCATGAAGGGTTATGAGACCAAAATAGGGAGTGGGATTTACATCATACCTTGCACATAGAAATATATCAGAAAACAAAGAGCTCTTCCTAGAGCTGTGGTCCTACAGTCAACAGATATAGTGCAAACTGCTGCCTGAAGGCATTCCCATGTTCTCTCCTTACCCCTGGGCCCCCATTCACATTCATTTGATCATGAAATGAGCCAGATAAGGAACAAATTCAGCTGAAAACTGAAGAAACCAGGAAATAAGTGATACATTTTCAGCTTCATTAGTTTCTTGATCTGCTATGAATGCTAGTGCAGAAGCTCAGGTCTTCTCATTCCAGCTCACACATTACATTGGCCTAAAGGGATCCAAACTCCACCCTTGGTGCCAGGTGTCCAGAATTGCTGCATTATCTATCCTATCTGCATCTGATCTTCCACATCTGGCTCACATCTGCAGAAGGAGGAGCAACTTTTTGATAGGGTTAGTCAGAGAGGGTTCTGAACGTCCTGGCTATGGCACATGGTGGGGAGCAGGAGAGCCCTTCTCAGCCTGCTGGGCTACGTGAAACATTGTGAGCGGGGCAGACCCAGCCTTGGCCCGATGCAGGTATTGGTCCCTGACAGTGTTTTCACAGTGAAGGAAGGTATTAAGTGGGTTGTTGGCACATATTTGTGCAAACCCAGGAATAAAAAAATATTCCAGCTTGCCCTTTGGCACTCCCATGGGTGATCAGGCAGGACCAGATGGGTGATGAGGCTTTCCCTCAGCACAGCTACTTGTGCCCTGTGTCCAGAGGCTGTCACTGCACATTGTCACTAATGTATTTGAGAGGGAACAGTTGAGTATGCTGCTCCCATAAGAGTCCTGTAATGGTTGTGAAGTGTAGTATGTATCTGGACTTTAAAACATTTTAATTCAAATAGATAACAGCTCATGAAATGATACTGTAGTTAGTTTCCCACATTAGAAGTAGATGAGCTTAAATGAGCTTTAAATATGAATAAAGCTTACACAATAGTGCTGGATAACAACTTTTAAGTTATTTAATTGGTGCTTAATTATTTTTTCTTTTTCTTAAAGTTTAGGCTAATTATGCTTCTTTCAAAATAGAAGCAAAAATCTTGATATTTTAAGTGCGTTGCTAGCATGCTTTGTTAGATTCCAATAAAGCTTTATTTAATTTGACACACTGTTGGGACCTTTATCTGCATCCATTATATGAATTTTTGTCAAAATAATTTCCACTGCCAGTATATTACCAATATTTAATAATGCATTCTGTTCAGTTTTCATTTTAATTAAATTAAATTGCAGCAGGTTGAAGTCCTGGAACTCAGGATTATAACCATCTGCTTTTGGTTTTGTAAACACTATAAACATCTATATTTTTATTCAGGGTTATTGACAGCAGTGATCACGCAACCAGTTACAGAAAACAAGACTTTCTGAGCATATTTCCACACATGTGTGGTTATGTTTAAATTTGTAGGAGAAATGTTTGCTGCCATGTGTCTAGTCCTCAAGCCCCTCACAAGAGGCCATTTTCTTGGAGCAACAACTGAGATGACAAAGTAGCATTTTTTGTTCTAAATAAAAAAAAGCACCATGTGGATGTTGACACACAAAACCTTGGTGGTAAAGTCTGTGTCCCCTTGTAATTTAACATAAGAAAAATATGTCAGTCAAATGCTCTGTAAATGCTTCTGGGTAACTCCATACAGACTCCATCTTACTCCTGCAAGCCCTTTCATCTCACACAGCAGCACCAAGTGGTCTGCAAGGACAAACCCTCCTGGGGGTGAATGTAATCCAGCTCTCCAACAGCCCTTCACCTTCTCTGTTTGTGACTCTACCTGGTATTTGCTTGAGTTAATTTTATTCATTGTTCAAAGAAGATAGATGTTGATAAGTACAAATATTTCAAGAGAGGTTAAAGTGGAGGTTACTGTCCTGATTTATCGCATCTTTTATTTCTTGCCTGTATTTTGGCAACAGCCTTTAGACTGTGGCACTACTAACCAATTATTGTTCATTCTTCTAAATACTTGTATGAAAAGAATAGGGTTTTTGGTACAAATTATTTCAGCAGGTCTTTTGAAATCCATTTTGAGTCTGCGAAGAACTGTACTTGCTGGCTGTCAGTGTCCAAAACCACAGTCACCACAGATCACATTCATACCGTGAAATCTCAGTCACCTCAAAAAAGTGCTATAAATTAATTTGACCAGAAAGTAACACCCCACAATGAGGGTAAGCTGACAGAGATTTTTAATTTCACCTACAAAATTACATTTTTCAAAACCTGCCCCTAACGAAATACTTATTTTTCAAGTGGCGCTGCAGTCACCGTTGACTTACAGTTATTATGCTTTGCCTTGATTACTTTGCATGCAAAATGACTGATAGGAAATTTTCATGGGTGGTACATCAGGACCTCCAATTAGATGGTTCAGGAGACCCCGCTTTAAGATCACACAGATATTTCTTTTTGGAGCATAGATGTCATTCATAAATGTGCCTAAGTATGCATAGAAACATGGCTGTAGACACACAGAATGTTATGTCCACATGTCTCTCACTTGTGAGAGGGGACAAAACGGCAGCTGTGCAAAATAACTGTGAGAGCAGGGAACAGTGAACTTTTAAGAAAGGGGTTGATAACCCCTAGAGGGTATTTGGCAGCTCAGAAACATCAACTATAGGCAGGGAATAGCAGGTGCTTTATGGTGTTAACTGCAGTCCTGGTAAACACGGCACAGCGGATCCATTGGCACGGATTCCCGGATGGTGGAAATTGTTATGCCTCCCTCGCCCCAGCTCTCAGCACGGTCCCTTCCAGCAGCTGATGAACTGTCCTGTGGGTCTGTATCGGGTCATTGAGCCAGGCTGAGGGACTGCCTTATAGAGCTCTGTTTTTTTCAAGTACACACATCTCACCCAGGATTGAACGTGTTAAAGGCATGACTGGAGTAAAGATGCTAATGTGTAGGTGGCAAGTGTGAGGTTGCTTCACAGGAAAAATCTGCCCTTTATCTTCTGTCTGCATTAACACCTAGAAAACAGTGTGTTGGGTTACTGAACCTTGGTGACTCATCCCAGCACAGGATGTGGCTGTTCTGGAAGTTCCATGCCCTCACTTGGGCTCTCGGCCCAGGGAAGTACCCAGAAGCATTACTGGTGTTGGTTGTAAGAGGTCCCGTAACAGAAAAATTGGATAAAGTGGCTTCTGGACCCTCAAACTGAAACCTGTAATGTTTCAAAAATACAATATTTACAGTACTGAAGGAGATGAGATTTTTACAAGTCAGAGATGAGCTGTAAAAACAAGTTCTTTCTGCTGAAATAGTGGAGCAGCTCTAGAGCTGTTGCTGTAAGGAACAGCTTTCAGTTTGCCATAAAACATTTATCTTACAAGTGCTCCCAGCTAGGGCTGGTAAAAATATTTTAATTGCCTTCCATAATGGAATTTAGATGGTATTAAAACTATTTATGATTTAACTTAAGTATACCTAAGGCTGCTACCTAGAAAAAGTGAAAAGAAACTATTAAAAATGCCAGAAAACTGTGGGGTTTAATATTTTTTTGTGTCTTAAAATATTTTGAAAGACATTTTTATTTTGGAAAGGTTGAACTATCTCAATATTTCCTAGGTCAAATTTTGGAATTTGGTGTCAAAATAATATTCTTCCTTTATGAATAAGTTTAACTGAAATCTAATAAAGTTAAGTGAAGGGGATAAATAATTTTTGAAAAAAGGTTGGTATATTACAGAAAACAAAAATTTTAGGAGTTTTTTTTAATTTGTTTTACTAAAGTACTGAAGGAAAGGGATTTTGGTCAATTTGAGTGCCCCCAAAACCCACCACCCTTAGGGAAATTCAAGATTTTTCAGCAGGTATTTTGGTGATGTGCAAGCCTGGTAAGATAAATATATTTCTAGAAATGTTCAGCTTGTCGATCCATTTCTGCCTAACTATAATATTTACAATCAGCAAACAAATTAAAACCATTTTGTTTTAACATGGATTCTTTTTTTATTTAAGCTGTTATTTAGGTAATTAGCAGAAATGCAATAAACAATCAAGTCAGGAGTCATTGGAGAAGATTTATGAAATCCATACAGACAATTTTCTGCTTTGAAACAGTAGTAACTATAGCTGTAATAACATACTAATCTCTTAAAACCCTTTTTTTTTTCAAAAAAATACCATTCAGCAATAGCAATCTGGCAGAGCAAAATTAGTGGGATCATTACTTGACAGATAAATATCAGAACTTGGAATGAAAAACTGTCTAGCAGTTCACAGAGGAAAAGGTAGACTGAGAGCTCTCTAATTATTTGTTTGCAGTGTCAGTGGGATATGAATATGAAACATGTCCTGATTTCATTCTGTGGGAGAAGAGAACAGTAATCCTTCAAGGCTTTGAAATGGATGCTTCAAATCTGGGCGGCTGGTCTATAAACAAACACCATGTATTAAATCCACAAAGTGGTAAGTCCTTCCTTTATTAACTGGCCACGCATAAGAAGAATACAAATTTTGAAGGTATTAATTGTTCAGATTTTAAGCATTACACTTCCTAATGTGTAATCCTCTTTGACTGTGCACCCACATTTATTGAGAGCTGAACTGTAAATGCCATCTGAAAGGATATTTTTAATGTTCTGGCTCCCAGGTATTAGGCATTAATATCACTGACTGTTGCAATCACTACCACATTGTGGCCGTTTGGGTGGGAAAAGGGCACACTAATTTAGGTTCATTCTCACCCAGCTGGTACAGAAGTGCCACATTTCAGGTCAATCTGTAGTGTTATAGTCTCAGTGAAGTGTCTATATCCCTAATTCGTCCTGTGACTACCATCAGATAGTAGCATCACAGCCCCAGGGACACAAACTCTGCAATGAACACAGACCGGCCAAGTGAGAGGCAGCACTTCCAAAACCACACTGCCACTCTGGTGTACAGAAGCTTTTGTGGCTGCCCACTCTGTGGAGAAGCACAGTAAGTTACTCCTCAGTACAAGCAACCCAACACCTTTCAAAGCACTGGGGAAAAAAAACTGTAAATGCTTTTGGTGTCATAACATTAACCCTGCAAAGAGATTCTTCAGGCATGGACACTTCAATCTGGTTTCTCATGGCTTTTATTTTATACCTGAGGGGTTTTCTTTTCCTCCATTAACATCCATGATCGGGAACCAGAGGGATTAAATTATTAAAACGATACCTGTAGATAAATTATGGTAACTAGAAATATATGAGTTTGCCAGTAAACAGATATCTCGCTGTCCAGGAGAAGAAAAACCTGGGGTCAGATTTCAGCACTTACAAATCAGCAGAGTATTGGATTCAGTAAAGTTCTCTCAATTTGCTCCAGCTGAGGGTCGATCCACTAAAATCTATTTCCATCTGCAAACTTCTGTTGATGAAGATTCATGCACAGATGTATGGCTTTCAGGTTTTTACAAGTTCTGTAGCTGAATGCGCTGCTACAGTATAAATATTCCAAATACAAAAGGTCAGATTTAGTTTGTAAATTAACTGGATTTCTGTTTTGATTTAAAATAGTTTGACATTTTAAACAGCAGTTCTTTCATATCCTGTCTTATTGGTTTGTATAGATTGTCTCTTTTAAATGCCAGCTATTGACATTTAACACAAAGAGAAATCTGACCTCAGTCAGCTGAGCCCCCAACTGTGAGCCCCATAGTCTGCTCCTTAGTGCCAATTTACCACTTGCATAGTTTAATTTCAAGACTAAATTGCTGGCAGTAACTCCAATTTATATGACTATCTGCTAACTGCAGTGGTTACTACCGTAATTCACCCCATAGGCACTAACATGTTCCGAGATTTTGTAAAGTGTACAATTATAATCCAAGCAGGGCTAAATCGTTGCTTTCCTGAGCACAGGGAATGTGGTGACAAATTGCTTCCTGTCCCCGTCTCAGCTGTGTGGCTGAGAATGCCAGAGGGCACTGACCTGTCAGCCTCCTGCCACCTCCTCTCAAATCATCTGGGCTGTGCCCGCTGCATGAATGGGGAACGTGCAACTTCTTGTACCTGCTCCTCTTCCTCAGATATTCCCACTGTGCTGGACACAATCAAGGCTGAAGTCAGAGGGAAAGCTGCCAAACATTTTTTGTCCATCACTTGCAGAGACACAATTTGGGAAGGGGAGGGCATGAGCACATCTGACTTGAAATCAGGGGGTCTCTTCTGGTTACAGTTTGCATGTCAGAACATCTCCAGCGAGAGTGACAAAGCCCAGGAGAGCTCAGTGATGTCTCAGGTGTTCCTGGTGATTATAATGGGCTTTGAGCATGCACACCTGGATCGTGTATAAGAACTGGAAAAGCAGAAAAATAATTATTATACCAAAGCTAGTGCACATCTAACTCATATATTAATAGGCTGTTGCTCATTAAAGCAACAAAACCAAATAATGAACTGTATTAATCAAAAAAATAAAAATAACAAGTGCGCTTATGGTCTTATCTAGAAACAAGTGAACTTCTCTTCCATTTCAGATATATAAAATGAGCTTTAAATAAGGACAAGAATATGATTCAAACTTATATATTTCAGACTTATCTCCATACCACCATAGGAAAAGCATTGAGTAGCCTTCTTGAGTATGGATATATTGAGATTTTTCAGTTTTAAATGAAGCATCCCCTCTGCTTTTTAGAAGGATGAAACTTGCATGTTTTTGGAACACTGTCACTGGATTAACTGTAAAAACTGCATTGGAATACAACGTTCTTGATTGCAAATTACAATTTTATTTTCAAACTAAAGCTAGAAGCACTTTGATTGGTTTTCTGGTTCTGAAGAGCTTATATCTAACATCAGCCACTGAGCCTGGTCTCCCAGCAGGTCTGTTGCTGTGCACAACATTCCTGCTCAGAGCCAGGGCAGATATTCTCTCTCTCCACATGAAGGCTACTCATTTAGGGATGTTACAAAATAAGCCAAATGCAACAGAGAAACTGTAAAAAGAAATAGATGCAATTTTGCAGACTTGCACTTCATATCCCAGCCTAAGCTGTGGAGGTACAAGTATTGGCATGAAGAAACCTCAGCAAGTGAAAACTGTGTTCTACTGCCAGATGTAAGGATTTACAAAAAGAAAGAAAAAAAAAAGATGTCTGATTCCAGCAGAATAGATGTGAAATAACAAATACTGTTCCAATGTGGCTGTCACTGGAAACTCAAGCTTTTTAAAAGTATGCAGTTTTGCATCAGTCTGGCTGTTAGGTTACCAAAGGACCACATCCTGTTCTCAGCTGTACTCCACTGTTCTTTTCCTGGTTTTTTTGCCATCCATTTTGGAGGCTTGATCACTTCTAATTTGTGACATTATTAGAGTTTAATGTTTTCTGGTACAAAGGTTTTGGTCAGTTTGGAAGATCATCAAGGCATTTCTCCTAATCAAGAAGAGAACAGATACCATAAATATTAGTTCCTGCATAGAGTCCTTTTAAAGACACTTGTATCTCATGAATACAAATGAATGTGCTATTAACCGATTTTTCAGAGTATTATTTAAATTAAATTTTCCTTCTGATGGGCAAGTGTATTGATTCCATTTTTATTTATCTGGGGCAAGGAGGATTAATTTCACAGGGACTTTATGCTTTAAGGTAATTTCAACTCCAGTGCAACACAGAATCAACTAAAATTAAAGCAGCAGCTCGAAATCCTGAAATTAAGCACATGCTTGCATTTATTGACAGCAAAACATATTCTCCAGAGTCCTCATTATTTACTGGCATTTGTATGAGGCCGTTGAAAGATTACCTTTACATTGTTTATTTCAGACAAAGGGCAGCATCTTCATTTCATAGTATTTTTATCCAGTGCATAAGGGAGAATATTGCCATTCATTTCACTGGCGTATTTCCAGGATGCTTTTTTGTAAGCCAACATTCAAACAAATCTATGTATTCTGTTCTCTATTGTTCAGAAATAATTTTTTGAAAATATAATTCCCTTCAAAATTGCTGTGGTGGTGCTCAGTAATTTCTAAGGTCAATTTTAGTTTCAGATTTACCTGAAAGCCAAAAAATTAGTTTAAACAAAAGTTCATAGAGACAATACATAAATACATTTGCCATACTTTGGGAAAACTCAGACATGTCTCAACATGTACTTCCTGCAGTGTGCAGAATATGCTCATTTCCCAGCATAAGAGTTCTCCAAAAAGTAAATTCCCTTGTGTTTATTTCTTTAATTGTGCCACTTTTCTGATGAAGTACTGGGCTTCTCAAGGGAAAAAAGAGATTTTGCATTGGGGTCTAAAAGAATACCTATCTTCCATTAAGCAAAAGCCAAATTCTTGCAATCACATGTTATTTTAAAGATACTTCTTAAATATATTACCACATTGTTAGTTAAAATAAACACTGTAGCAATCAGCTTGAGAAAATACATCTTTGAACAGAGCAGTGGTAAAATACTGACATATTGGGAAGATGTTTTAGCCTTTATGGTAGAACTTAATATATTCCTGCTGGTAAGACATTCACTTGTGCCTCAGAATTGCTCCTTGACTCTTAACTTGGCTTTGCTGCACTTGCACCATTTTCATATACCATGAAGGACTCGCATTTAAATTTGAATATTGATTTTGTACTGCCACTCGGTGCTCTTTTGTGAAAAATGCATAGTAGTCCTGCTATTAATCTCCTTTAATTAAATATTCAAACTGCCCAAGAAATTCCTCTGCTACCTAATAAAAATTTATGAATAAAATGAATATTAAAGTAGTAATCCCCAAGAAATCAGATAGCACTGCAATTAGCAGTCAATTTGTTACAGCATTAACCAACCATGAGTTCTCCTCATGATGTTGCCTTTTAAAATAGCCACTAGCCACTAATGAACAAAATGGTGACAGTGAAGCTTGGGATGAACAAAATTGGAAGAGATTAGTGGAGCCCTGTGACAGTCTCTAAAAGATGAGATGTTTGTTGCTCTTTTGGTAGTCTGGTTTTCGAGAGGATTTCATAACCCAAAATTGCTGAATAGTTTAAATGCTATACATTCACTTTTTTTGTCTCTGTTTTCTTCCCTCCCCTTCCTTCAGGAATTGTACACAAAGGGAACGGGGAAAACATGTTCATTTCCCAGCAGCCTCCAGTCATCTCCACTGTGATGGGCAATGGACACCAGAGAAGTGTCTCTTGCTCCAACTGCAACGGGCTCGCCCTCAACAGCAAACTCTTTGCCCCTGTTGCCCTTGCTTCTGGCCCTGATGGGAGTGTCTATATTGGGGACTTCAACTACGTCAGACGGATCTTTCCCTCTGGAAACTCGATTGGCATATTAGAATTGAGGTAAAAAATTAATTACCTTTCTCTGACCAGTGTCTGTAATCCTGGCTGTGATGTGCTTATGAAAACTACAGTGAGCTTTTATCCCTTGGGACTTAGAGAAGCAGCCACATCTAGTTGCCTTTTGACCATGTGTCTCATCAACTGTCAAACTAACTTACCAGAAAACTTACACTTACTTTAAGTCACTGGTTAAAAAGGACATCTTAAGTGGCCTTTAGAACAGGTCTTGCTTAACAGATTTCTGCAAATTGCAGAATTAATAAATAGAGCTGGTTTTTCTTCCTGCGAGGCTTTTCATACATGTTCTCCAAAAGTTAAAGTATTCCATGAAGCATATTTTTGAAGAAAACCCCATAATTCAATAGCAAACATGTAGAGTATTGTGTCAGGTCACAGAAGATAAAACTTACCATGTTTAAAATTAATGCAATAAAATTGTTCCTCGTGTAGCAGAGGATGTGGCTGAGTTTAAGACAAGAGCAAACCTGGCGTGCCACAGGCTGGGCCTGTGCTGCTGTTAATGACTGCCCTGCAATTATGACTCCAGCTTCCTACTCCCTTTGAGGGCCAGAGGGGAAGGCAGGAAAGATTTTGAACATTAATACATGAAATTTCTCTTACTTAACGCCCATGAATCTCCACTTAGCTAACACTGCTGGTGATGATTCTTTATGCTGATTGTTCAGCATTAACTTGGCAATGTGCAGGTGGTACAAAGGAAGCAGTTTGAGAGAAAGAAATAATACCCAGTAACAGGAAAAACAATGTTTTGTTAGTGGGATACATCTCTGTGAGCAGTTAGGCAAAGAATACAGTTCTGTCAAGGGCTAACATTTCTTGTCTTTTTCTTTCTTTTTAAACCTGAACCGATCTGTCCTTCTAGGAATAGAGACACAAGACACAGGTGAGTAAAACACAGACAGCCTGATATGTGAACCATGTTCAAGGAAACAGTCTTACAAAAGTCCTTTTAGGAGTCTGTATATAGAGAAACACTCTAAATTTAATGAATATAAATGTTAATAAATACAAATGTTAATCAAATTCACCTTTGTTTATAGTACTGTAGGTTTGATTCATTCACTTTGAAGGAATGAAGTCTCCCTCTAAAAATCAGTTTGCTGATCACCAAGCAGAGATGGAGAGATTTAAACCTGAACACTGGGGGTGCATTTCATAGCTGTCATACTCATTTCACATGGTGTTTGAATGATCACAGATATAGCCATCCAAGGAAACTGGAGTTTTAGCAACAAAGAAATAGTTAAAAAGGCTTCAGAAACACACAAGAGGACTTTAGTGGTTCTAGGATACTATGAGCTTTAAAATCTGCCAGTTACAGGGTGTGCACAGCAGAGCCCAGAACTGAGGATGCTGTGTCACAGCTCAGTCCTTGCTGCTCCAGCTAAAGGCAAAGCAAGTGGCTTTCCCCCTTTCCAGATGGCATTTTACCATTGCAATGTAGGGATTTCGTTAAAGGAACAAGCGTTGCCCATTAGGCTTCTGTGACAGACGGTGAGGGAGTTGGTTACAACAATCCAGCTGCAGAAGTGATGTTGCATGCTAGAAAGAGACAGCAAGGCACTCTGTCTCCTTAGAAACAAACTTCTTAGCATTCCAGTATTAAATGAGATAAATAATCCAGCACCAGTACAACATAAACTGATAACTTCATGGCATAGTAGGAAGTGGCGTGTGTTTGCAGCATGAGAGTACTGGTTGGAATTGCTTGCTTTACCCACAAAAATGCTATTGAACACTATAGATTATTTACCAGGTTATGTCACATCTCATGTATTTTACAATTAAAACTTAAAAAGAAAGAATAATTCCTAGTTGGTAAGTGCAAGGTTCTACTTTTTAATTGAAGGGTTGTTCCCGTTTTCTTTAAACTGACCAGAATCTTTGTAAACTAAAGAGCAAATTGAACTTATTTTCTCTATAATGCATTCAGAACATGATTCAGCTTTTACATTTAGAGGTTTCTTTTGTAAAGTAGATTTTTTTTAAACACCTGTTCACTCGTACTAGTTTCTTGAGATGAGCTTAAACCTTAATTATATCAAGTTGTGACAACACTCAAGTACCCCAGCCCTATTAATTACAATAGTAATTGTCTCTGTCACTGTTCTGTCCAAGTGAAATTTGTGGAAAATTGGAGGAAATCACTTGTAGTTAATGTAATCTTTGAGGTTATAGGGGATTACTTGACAGTCTCACTGTGTGGCATTCTGTGGGGCTGTAAAGGTCATAGTCATGGTAGAAATTTCTAGAATGCTTAAGGAAATATGTAGAAGCAATAACTGAAAGATGGTTCATGACAGTCCAAGCAGGAAAAGGCTTCAAAATCCAGCACCTCTACACAACTTTTAGTCTCCAAACAAGCAGGGGAAAAGTGTTCTTTTTACCGGGTAAAAGAAAGTACTGCGTAAAAGAGGGGAGTTTGGAGACCAGTAAACAGAGAGAGCCACTGGTCTTATTTGTGAGTGTTTAAAAGCAACTTACCCTCTTTGTTTTTCTTGTCACCAGCATTTTAATGAGATATAACAAAGCTGTTTAATAACTGGTAAAAACGGAAACTAGACTTTGAGGTTATAGGGAAAAATTTAGTACAGAATAGTAATAACTACTTCTGAAAAGATTTATTGTAAATCCTAGTCTATTTCATGTAGTTTTTAATAGACTAAATTAAATCAACTCAGATTTAGATCTGATTACAATCTTCTGTAAAAATAGAAGGTATTTTGTTGTCTTCCATTTTTTACTAGTACTCTTTAAATTTAAAGATTTTAGTATGCAAGGCTTTAAGCATAAACATGAAGAGTTTTCTAACAGCTGGTCTATTAAATGTAATGACAAGGATGACAGAAAATGTGTCTACATGGAGAGCATATAGTGACCCCTGGTACTCTGCAGTTTCTGCATACTAAACAACATGTTTATTTAAAATCTAGAATTCTCCTTGCAGCTTTTTTCATAGAAGTGTTTTATTTTTGTCTTTTGACTGGCTGGTCTCTCCTAACCTCAATCCAGAGAGCACAAATGATTCTTGATATTTTCAACAAACAATTTTATAGTGATGATACATACTTAGGCATTAATTGCTTTTAGCTCATCCTCTTACTCATCTTTCATCATATCACTGCCCTCTCATTCCCTGTGGTTCCTTGGACTGGGTTTCACATCTGTTCCCCAGCTGTGGCAATATCACCAAGCGTTGTCAAACCCACCACAAACAGAACTGCAAAGCTGAGAGGAGAAACTCATTTCACAACTTTGTTGCACCAATCTTAAGTGTTACTTAATTGTACCACTGTTAATAAAATATCTCTTTCATCCAAAAAAAGGGATTTTTTGGCATATTTTTTTAATCAGGAAAGTCCCATCTAGAGCCCAGCCACTTGTCAGAAATCTGCCCCTCAGAGAAACATGGCAATGATGAAAATACTGTGTGAGCACCTAAATGCTCAGCCTGTACCTCTCTCCCACCATTTCAGTAACCAACTGCGTGATTTAAAGGATCTCCTCCCGTCTGGATTTTTAGTTAGGCTCCACTGCAGGCTCAGCAGGCTCAGGACACCAGCATGGTGTGCCATGTGCTTGGACAATTTCCTCAAACTGGAAATTAACTTTGCACTGAAGAAGAAACGAAAAGTCTTACTGGATAATAAGATGCAGCCCAGTTCTCTGGTTAGAATTTATGATCCCCACCATTTAATTAACATATGTAAATATTTTTTATATAACATTTTATAATCTCAATAAGCCACTGACAGTGCATGAATTATGGTGCATTAATTCATGCTTAGTTGCACTGACAGTACTTGGCCTTCTGCCTTGCTCATGACAATACAGTCGGCATGAATTAAGGCAACATATTTCACACCTTCATATTTCCTAAGGTTTAGAAACAGATAAAAATAACCAGGAGTGGGCATTTGTGCCCATGCAGAACAGTCTGTGATTCACTTTGCTGCAACTCATAGATTTGTTTTCAGTGCCAAGAGTACTAGGACTTATCAGATATTGAAAAATGAGCTTGCTTTTCATAGTAATAATTATAACCAAGCTGAAGTCACTCCAGTTAGCTTTATCCTGAGTGGCTTGGTACTGATGGACAAAGTCACCTAGTACCAGTCTGCACCAGCTCACTGCCCCATAGCTGGCTGGACAGGCTCTGCAACCAAGACAAGCTCCTTCCTTCTCAGCAGTGGTGCTTTGTATGACCCACGTTAAAGCTGCTCTCACTTATGCCTTTGTCCTCTTAAAATCATTGAGCAGATGTCTTCAGATAATTATAATACAATTGTTATGCTGCCACAGAGATGTAAAAGAAAAACAAGCTGACTGTGATTCTCTTCTCTTCTGTTTCAGTACAAGCCCTGCACACAAATATTACTTGGCCGTTGATCCAGTGTCAGAATCCCTTTACTTGTCAGATACCAACACCAGAAAGGTCTATAAAGCAAAATCTCTCACTGAAACGAAAGATCTGGCCAAAAATGCAGACGTGGTGGCAGGAACAGGTGATCAGTGCCTTCCATTTGACCAGAGTCACTGTGGGGATGGTGGAAAGGCGTCCGAGGCTTCTCTCAATAGCCCGAGAGGTAAGAAAAGACCATATCCCAGGTACTTAGTGTTAGTCATCTGTCATATCTTTCCATTATTTAGGAACTCAGATGCAACTGGATGTACAAAAATGGGTCTGTGGCAATGATTTAACCAACTTTTAGCAAGCCAAATAATTTCATATAGCTCACTCACATCTATAATACAACCAGTCCTTTATGAGGGACCAGCATGGGCAGCAGGCTCCAGCTAGCATCCTCTGAATACTCCTCCCTCTGTGACAACACTCCTCTTTCATAACCTTTCAATTGCATGGTGGCAGCATTTAATTATATCTAACTCTTAAGCAAATTATATGGTTTCAAAGTCCATCTTTTAGATTTTATGCATTCAGGTGAGTCTTGTAATGTTAACAGAGCTTACTCATACACATTAAGTCAGAGCTGTTCAAATCAGACAGCCAGCTAATCAAGTTTATTTGGAACTCTAGTTTGTCCTCTCTTATTACAACACTTTGAAAAAGATGAGCATCTCCCTTGCTGCACATGAAATAAGCATTTTGCTGCAGCCATCCTGTCAGAGTACATCCAGTGTTGTCACAGGCAAAATGCATGTGAAGCCTTGAATCCCCACCAAAGCCACAATTAATCCCCTTGCGGTGTGCATTAGGACTGTGATAAAGTCTCTGGATTTGATGCTCTAAAGCAGCTGATCACCCTCAACTCCCACTGAAATCCCTGGAACAAAGGGTACTCAGCAGCTCCCGAGGCAGAGCCCTGCGTGGGCTGTTAGCGTGCTTCCCCCGCAGCACACTGCTCCCGCCTCATGACTGCCTTTAGGGAAGGGGGTTGATTATTTTTCGTGAGTTAATAAAGGAGACCTGTACATCAGTAGGAAATTAGAATGTATATCCAGGCAGAAATACCTCTAAGACAAGCAAATAATGCTGGTTTAAGGCTTAGCAAGAGACACATTGTAATTATAGAGTGACTTTAACGTGTCTTTAATGATAGAAGGTAAGTGTGAGGTAAGTACAAATAAATGTTAATCTTCAGGCAGCTAACTAATGTGATGAATCAATTCTAAAAATAGTAAAAAAAAAAAAAGGTTTTCAGATCCATTATCAGGAAAGTGTGATTCTGTGAAAGTGATTGGTGTTTTATTGCTGATTACAGTTGATTATGTCCAATTACAATACAATTAGTTGTTGCATCTTATTTTCTTATTGGGGAAATATGTTGATGAAAATTTGTGAGATGCTCTGTACTTAGAAATGCCCATGTATAGCTGACTTCCTTATCAGAAGGTTCTAGTCACGAAGAAATTCAGAGGAATAAAATTACGAGTCAGGAGTTCTGGGACAGCCAGCAATCATTAAAAAAATAAACTGTCAGTAGACAATGACTCCTATATTGGCACGTTCAGTGCCAATGACTCCCAGCTGCTTCTGATTTATTTATCTACTCTAATGGTCAGGTTTGTTAAGTTTTTTATTTTAATCTCAAGGAATTATGGAGTGCCACATGCCCTTTTTGTACAGGGCCTAGCAAAATACAGCATCAACCTGTTGCCACCAGCACAGTGTGATCAGTGTATTATCCTAACAGACTTATAGGTACATGACTTTGTTTTCCTCTAAACTGTTAAGAGGTTGAATAACCTTGGAAAGTAGTAGAAACTATTTGCCTGGTACCCATAGATCTATTATTTATTAAGAAACATAAATGTCTCACATACTTAAATGCAGATTTAGAGATTCTTTTGGATCACTTATTTTGCTTCGTCTTGGAATAATTGTCAAGTCAGAAGGTGTCACATTTCTCTTGAAATAATATTCAAACAGTAAACACAAAACAATTGTTTCTAGGACACAGGAAATGTTGGCAAAAACTTCTTAGCCATGTTTAAAAATCCTTGGACACACAGACAATGTTATGTAGTATATGATCACAGAAATAAATTAATTGCTTCTAATTTCTGAAAAATCTCTGAGATTTTTATGGTGCAACAATAGCTCCCTGATAATGCAGACAGAGTAATTGCAAAGATATGATTAAATATAATCACTTGCATTACTCAATGACCAAACAAGATTAGTATTTATTTTTTAAGCTGATATAGAAATATTTTTAGCTTTTTTACATCATTTGCCTTCCTAATTTTGTCCTCAGTATTCTTTTTTTTCCCAGTAGAAATGAAAAATAAATTTCCCTCTTACTTGGTAGAAAGGTAATATCTGGAAAAAAGCTCCATTTAGTGGCTGTCTGACCTCAGTTAGTTACATCTTAAAAGTTGTACTCTGATTTTTGCTGTTGGCTGCTTGTGACTCAGAATAAGGGCTTATCTAGAGGTCTTAGTTTATCCATTTGCAAAATTGGTAAGAAATACCTACTGTGTAATACTTGTGAAACTTAATCTGTTTGGTAACATCCTCAAAAGTACGTTAAGAAATGGAAATTCAAATTCTACTTCTTATTTATTTCTCTGAATGAAAGTTCAGAGTGTTTTAACTTTTCTGAATTGTACCTATTTTTCTACTTCATTGGGCTTGCAGGGAGGTTTGAGGAGAGTCCTAGATTGTTATTTATTGATTTAAGTCTTTCATCAACTTTTATCTCTCATTATCTATTTGAGAAGACTGCCTTTACCTAGTGACCAGGAATTAAATGCCAGACAGGAAAACGTCATGAAGTCACAATAATCAATTATGATTTGATCTTTCCACAACTTTCATTTTGCAGGTAACAAACACACATAGCTTTGTTCAGTCTGTTCCCAATTCTCTGTGAAGGACTAGAGATGGGGCTTAGTGAACATTAATCTTGCACTATTGTATGTTAAGCTGACTTTGAAAGATGCTTTTAAACATGCATGGCTGATGTAGTTGAAATTTGAACTTCAATATATTATTTTTACTGCAACTTTCTTTAATTCTGTAGAGATCTCAGACTAATGAGTCATGTAATAGATGACCAAGTACTTAAGCAGAATGTGAAATGATACAAGGTGGAGATATAAAATAAGATCTGTGACAAGCTGAACACATTTATTACACAAGAAGATATTGAAAATGAAGAAGTAACTACACAAGATATTAATCATTGACTGAATTCCAATCACTTGAACTTTACCAAGTAACAGATTTTAATTTTGGGGTGGGGAATTCTGTTTGGTGGGTTTGGGGATTTTTTTAATAAAACATATTTATGGTACATCTAGTCACCAACACTATCATTTAAACAATCTGATTAGTATTTATGATAAGGCACTAGGGGATAATGTCCTGATTTTAACTAGATTAGTCATTGAATATTGGAGCAGTAGGAAGCACTAAAATGAATGGAAATACCTGGGAGTTGTTGTACTTAGGCTGCAAAGCCAGTTCTTGAATCAACACCATTAAACACTTACCTACACTGCCCTTCTGATATCAGAGGGCTTTAGATGTGTAAATGGATTTGACTTTCTAAGCTTAATTGACAGAGGCAGTGAGAGGCTGAGACAATCAAGTTACCATGTTTTTGCTGAGCTACAGTGTCTCCCAGTCAACACGATAAGAAAAGTGTCCGATTAACATCCAATTTCAATCACCTTGGATTTGTGACCAACTCAGAGCATTCACACAGGACAGCTGTGGTGGAAATGCAAACTATGTAACTGTGAAAAGAGCAAGTCCCTCCAGTGATGGCACCCTGAACATCAGAAGTGATTTTCAGCTTTTGGAAGCCTGAGGACTAAATCTAAATATTTAAACATTTAAAGCCCTGCAATGTCTGCTTTTTGACTCCTGGGTCCAGACCAGACTCTAGAAGTAGAAGACAAGTGCACGCACTGTCTGTACAAACCATGGATAGTCAATGCCTCGAGAAATTACAGACTCTGAGTACAAAGTACTTGAATGCAGTGCAGTGACCTCACTACAGATGCAGTGACCTCAAAGCAAGCACCAAGGAAATAATAAGTTGGAGAAACTTCCAAATCCCAGCATAAAAATACTTTATACATACCTGTAACAAAGAACTCTTTCATTCAGAGCCGTGGCCATGAGATAGCAACACAAATGAAAGGTTAATTAAAATATTGGTTCTGCAGTGTAGTTTTATTTATTTTGCTTGCAATTACTTTACTAAGGAAATATTACTTTAAAAAAATCGTGGGTTTGAGGATATGCTCACCCCAGTATCTCACATCCTGAAATAATCAGTCTTGTTGCTCACCATCCTCAGCAATGCTTTCTAAAGTAAAAAAATCTGTAAGAACAACTGCTCAGATTAGACCTTTAGATTTGTCAAATGGCAGTAGACTGTTTAGGACTGCTCCTGCTCAGCTGGAGGATTCCTCTTACCTTCAGTAGGATGCACACAAAATTTCTAATCTAGCCTTTTGTGTAAACAAACTCACCTTTTTCAAAGGTAATAACCAATGCTATTTTTACAGCAATCTTTACTATTCTGTAAATTTCTAAGACCTTTTCAACCCTTCCATAGAATTCAACAAGGGAAGTAAAATGGAGTGAGATGTTTCATTAGCAATACATAAAGTTAGAAGTAGACAACACAAGGTGATTTGCAGCCTCAAGTCATTGTCATATATGCATCATAGAATCAGCAAAAAAATAATCTTGTGCCATTTAATTCAGCAAAAATTATTCCTTATGTTTCTCTGTGGTAGTCTGAGCTACCTATGATTTCCAAAGTCTGGCAATCTTGTAAACTTTTTGGACAGCAAGCTTTCCTAAATTTCATCCAACCTTCCTCTGAATTCATTAGTTGTTCACTTTTCTGCTCTCCTGTGTCAGCAGTAAGCATGACCCCAGTCATCATGTCTCAGGCTGGAAGCTGAACATTTCCATTTGCTGTCAGTAGTTAAAAATGCTGTTTGCTCCAAATCTACTGTTCTGCATCTAAAGAGAACAATGCTCAAGTGCAAGTACTGTGTTCCAGCTGACAAAGAACTACTGAATATTTTGCAGCTAGTACTGAGACAGTAATGAAGTAAAGATGACAAAGATCACAAGGCAAGAGACTGCAAATCATTTGAATCATATTTTGAGTGGTGTATTATGGTAACCTATAAATAACTAATTGCATAAAATTGCTTTAGTTTCTAGATGGCAGCTTTAATTAAAAGCACCAAAGACATTTAGAAGTTTAGAAATGGATGGCATGTAATTTGCCCTTTTACCACCATAAAATGGTAATTAACCAATTTGATTCACTTCTTCCTATTAAAAGTTTTATGAGAATCACAAGTTCCTTCTAAATACAGTTGTTCTTCAGCAGAAGGTGGCATTCTCTTTTATCCATCCTCACCAGTAGTTTTAGGTGCTGTTTTACAAATTCTTCAGAAGTTTAATTAGAAGTTTTCAATATAGAATGCTCACTTGCAAGTTTTTAGCTGAGCAAAAAATGTAAAGTAGAATTTCCAGAAGTGGGCAACAAATAGTTCAGGCTGCTCTTCATTGATGTATTTGAAAAGGATTTGTTCCCAAAAAGATTCTTTTAGAATGCAGGTGTAGGATATGATGTGGGGTGGGAAAAAAGCAAAGAAAATATATTAATGTGGAATTTACTGTATTACTTTTAATCCGTATTTTAACACTATAAGCTTAGCTTCACTAATGCTGAAATGCCAAAATTTCTAGACTGAAAGTTCATATATATTTTGAATTTATACCTCTGAGAATTGCACAAAAAGCAGCCAGTTTGCTTTCTAGGTGCTATTTGCATTTATAATGGTGTACGTGTGTGCACTAAGGGAGAGCTGTCAAGGGAAATAACCCTTTAACCAAAAGAGAGCATGTAACAGAAGAGGTTATAGTCAGCCTTCCGTGTGTATCATGGGTGTACCCAGCCCATCTCCTAAGCACTATTTTTTGGAGAAGACATTTAAAGCAAAACTGTCTGCAGAGTCTTTCTAGTGATAGTGATTAGTAGCCATGTGTGACCGCCCTAGCAGTAGTTAATTTTTAATGTTAGTTAGCAGAATTCAAATAGTACTGATTAAAAGACCTCTGAGTATTATGAAATTTTTTTTAAGATGTCTGCATGTAAATCCACTGGAGATAGATCTTCATAAGAGCTACTGGTTTACATTCAGGTACACAATCTTCTTCTATGTAGGACGGTCCCAGTGACTAAACATGACTAAAAACAGTCCTTCAGGACAAGCATGTTACTCAGAAAGCAAGATTGGTACTCAGCTCTGAATCAAACAACAAGGCTAAATCCTGGCACAAATTTATTTTGTCCTTACTCAGTGTTTAATGAGGAATCTATATGCAATCTATATAGACAGGGTAAGTCTGTCATTTGTGCAATAGGTCACTTTAGTGCCCAAAGGCATCTTCAGTTGGGCATCAAGTTTAGTGCTACGGTTGCTAAAAAAAACCCAGAATCAAACTGAGAGCCCAATACGAACTACATCTCCTTCTCTGTGCAAAGAAAAAAAAAGGTACTTAAAAATTACCTTTTTTACTCACTCGTGGAGTGAGCAGTGTTCCCACTTGCACTCAGTGCAATTCACTACCCTCAGCATGTGCATGTTTCCTCCCCCAGTTCCTTGGTGATTAAAGCACAATTGCAGTGCTGTGTGTGATTTAATTCAGCGTTACACTGTACGTCAGAAAAGGATTAAAAATAAGCTCTTGGAGTACAGATTATGTGAAGCATCATGCAAGATGTGACAGAAGCATTAATGAATCCAACTCTAATGAATAAATTGGGACAGTTTAGCCAGAAATCTGTATTTTGTTTTCCACTGGATGCCTTATGTAGGGTATTTGTCAACAAAACCTGAATAAAAATTTTTCAATAGGTAAAGTCTTGTTGTTTTACTATAGAGTCATAAGCTCTGGAAGAAGTAGGTCTTTGTTGAACATCTATACACTGGTACTTGAAGAAACTGGCTTATTAGGAAATACCAGGAATTTAGTGCAAATACTGAAGACATGGCTTTGTTTATACCATCACACTGGTGTATGTGCTTCCCTTGTAGTTAATTGCTTTTCTACAATGGCTGGAGAGCAACATGGACTCTAGTAACATTAAAAGATCTTTGGTTTTCTTATACAGTCAGTGTTTGAAATCCATTCAGCCACACAGCTGAGTAGCTTTATTTCATTGCAGCATAATTTCTGATTTTTATATAATGGATGGTTTTGCAGCCAACACAGCCATCTGTTCTCAGGGAAATTGCGCAAAACAGAAGATGCACTTGCCCTAGTGAGAGATCCTGGCCTTGTGTTATCCGTGGCATGGATCTGATCCAGCTGAGAAGCACACACAGCTCCTCGCTTGCCACGCAGCACCTCCCCTCCGCAAAGGCAGGCTCAGACACAGCACATGTGCTGCCCTTTCCACCCACATCAGGTTTCTCATTTCAGCCTAAGAACCGCACTGGGAAGCAAATCAAATCCCATCTAATATCATCACTACATGATGCAATACCAGTGAGGTTGAAACATGCCCAGCACCACAGCACTCACATACAGTGGTCCTTGCTCCTCACACCCTCCCTGCCGCAGCAGCCCAGGGTGGCTTTTTCTTCTCAAGAAAGTAGGAGGAAGCTGGGACTGAAGAGACCTTTGTTTTCAACCTTCACACATCCCTAAAGAAAACACCCTAGAATTTCCTAGCAACTTTTCCATTTACTGTCAATCCCTTGATTGTAAACTTCAGGTTTACAGCATAAAGCTGCTCAGGGCAGGATGGAGCCCAGGCAGGAATGGGAACCTCTGAGCATCCCAACAGGAGCAGCAGGAGGTGCCCTTGGCTCCAGCACTGTGTGCACAGTTCCAGCTAATTCCAGCCTTTTGTGTGCACAGTTCTCTTCATTGCAACATCTCTTTAGCATGAACTAGGTAAAAACAGAGGTACAAAGGACCATCCCTTCCTGAAACTGGAACACACAGGTCATCCCCCGGACACCAGAACAAACCCCTTTGCTGCTCAGACACACTCTTTACCTCAGTTCACCTTCAAACCTTCAGCCTTTTAGGTTTGGATTTCTCAGAAGCAGATGACAGCCGGGAGCTTGTCAGTTGTTCTGGAGTTCCAAAAGCACCGTTACTTTTTAATTAAAGACTGAAGATCCTCTGAGGGAGCCAGAACCAAGGAGTCACGATCTATGAGCTCGCAGGCTGGCAGGGAGTCAGGCCCTAAGATTGTCAGCTCTTCCTTTGGCCTTTTTATAACCTCCCAGATTTCCCCAGCTAACCCATGCAGCCCCCACCAGGTGGTTTCAGTTCCCCAAGTGACATATGTCCTGGAGAACCAGACAGTTCAGTTATCAGCTATCTTGCATAATGAAGAGATGTAGCCTAGCCCTGTACCTTGGGCACTTCAGCAGTCCATGGGCACCTTTTGTCCTGGATGGATGAGGTGTCAGGATGGTAAATACCCCTCTTCTAGTGACAGTTCACAGCCAGATGGATACATTGAGCTGACAATTAAAAGAATTAATTTCTACTCTCAACACTGTGCTGATAGATAGTAGGGAGCAGGGAGTGCTAGACACTAAAGTTAACTGCTGCAGCTTTTGGATTTTTTATGTGATGATACCCTTAGAACTTTGTGATCATACCCTCAGACCTTTGCAAGGTGCCTGAACATCACCTGTGGTGAAGAGGCACCTCAGAACCAGTCATGGGCAGTTTGTCTCAGGAGCCTGCCCCGGGGTGTTAACACTGTAAGAGAAGGTGTATTACACTCAGCTGTGTATGCAACTCAAACTTATCCCCAGGCATTTCCAGCTGCCAGGTAAAGATTTATTTAAGGGCCTGGGGACACTGTCCCCTGCTTTTCCCAGCCCCATGGGAGATGCATGTTCTGCATCAGGGCTTCCTGGTCCTGTCCCTGCCCCCCAGACTGCTTAATCTTCCATTTCCCCAGCAACAACTGCTCCTATATATTAAAAAAATATTAAATTAAGTATAAGAAAATGGGGTTGATAGGTATAGAAATTCAGTTTGGGGTTTTTTTCTTTTTTAATGGCATGTGGAATTGCTGTGTGAGATCCTAAACTGGCCTGCAGACAAGTGTTTTGTAAACTCAGAGTACATGCAGCCTTCAGTTGTCCTAAATGCAGGGGACAGAAATCAAGAACCATATAAGCCACTGTCCAAACCATCTGTTCAAGTCCTCTGCTTTTCATTTCTGTGTAGCAGAACATAAATTCATTATTAAAATAGCTTGGCTGTGCACAGCAGCTGCTATAATTGCAAAGTTATGCAACTTTAAATGGGAAATTATGAAGTAGTTTAAAGCAAGAAATTGAGCGGTTTTGGTAGAAAGGATTTCACAAACCTAACATGAATAGAATTGGTCTTCTAGTTATATTTTCAATATTTGAGGGAAGAAAGATCTTACCTACAGTTCAAATTGAATGCAGGAAGAACTGCAGGGGAGCTCTTAGGCAGAGACAGAACAAGGCTGTTTCCCCACTGAAATACAGAGGACCATGACCTTCCCATGCACAGCCCCCACATTTGTTTCAGGTCCAGCCCTCCTGTGCAGTGCAGCAGTGCAAGAGCTATTGCAGAGACAGGAGTGGGAGAACTGCCCCAGCTCCTGCTGATGGCCACAGTTGTCATGAGCCTGGTTCCAGTACGTGACCATTGTCTTGGGCAGCACTGCACTGCAATACATTCTGCAGCACAGGGGTTCCTTCTGCCTGCTGAGGAGAACCTGGTTTGCAGCATTTGTATGTATAGCCCATAGCAGGACAGAAGTCTCTTTTGCTTTCTGTGGGTGCTTCTAACTTGCTGAGATACTCTGATCATTCAGACAGTGCAGTAATTAAAAATATTGGCTCTGCATGCCAATTAAGAAAGTGAAATGAAAATGAAGAAAAATGAACTGTAAAATAAGTTTTTAGAAAAGCTAGTCTTACCCACTTTATGACAGATGTGGAGTTATTGAACAGCCTCATTGTATGTATGTGTAATTACATTACAAGCAAAGCTGAGGGGTTTTTTTTGTTTCATCCTCATATCTTCCCCTTTAAGTCAAAACCAACCTGATATATGGTTATGATCTTTCCATACACAGTTTGTATAAGCTTCTAATAGTAATGGAAGGGTGGGGGGAAGTCATACTCTTTGAATCAGATTTTCAGTCTAAGAGGGGAGGAAACATTTTAAGCTCATACTTTTTAATCAAGATAATGCTAGTACTAACACTATTTTTTACCCTTCCCCTTCTTCCAGGTATCACTGTAGATAAGCACGGATTTATTTACTTTGTTGATGGTACTATGATTCGGAAAATTGATGAGAATGGTGTGATCACAACAATAATAGGTTCGAACGGCCTCACATCAACCCAGCCATTGAGCTGTGACTCTGGAATGGACATCACTCAGGTAGGCACCTGGTTTTCATGTGTTGTCACTTTTATACACATTGAAGAGACAGGTAACTTATTTTCTTGTACCAGGATTGTGTATCAAATATGTTGGATGGGTCAGACAATTCTGAACTGCACAGTATGGAGTAGATGTTCCATTCACGTGATTATTTTAAGGTGTATCATATAAATGCAAAACTGCACTTGATTTTTTTCCCAGGAGATATCATGTAAGTACTTAGACAGGCTTATATAAAGAGTACAAACTGCATTAGAAAATTGCTTGCTACTCTGAGATAGGCCTTCTAAGAAGTTAATCAGAAATGTAAGTGCATTCACAAAGTCCAACATTCACACTGATCTGCTTGAACTAGTAAAAAGAAAAAAATACATTTTGTGTTTACATCTAAGTCTATTCTAAGTCATAAAGGAGCATTACAGTAAGTGGTTACACCACTGCAGTATTGTGGTGAAGCTACTGCATGTCAATACATTTCTCAAAATGCTTTTCAGTTCTTATGTCAAGAGCATGGTAAAAGAAATAGGACTAAAAGACACTTATCACATCTCTTGTTTATGCTAAAAAAGAAATACGGATAATTGTGAAGAAAAATAAATAGTACTCTTAACTAGTCAGTAAGCCAGGCTTATAGACAGCACAAGGAAGGGCTTGGCCTTTGCCAAGAAATATTTGAATTAATCAGCTTTTTCAAGCTGTACTTGAAAAAAATCTTTAGGCATTCAAGTGACATACTGAAATATTATGGACTATGTAAGCTAATAACCAGGATCGGGTTAATTTTGCATTTCATTTTCTCCCTGCCCTTTCCTCCGTCCTTCACAACTGGAAAATCACGGTTAAAATACAATACATAACAATGGTAAGAGCTTGTTGCTCGTTTCTAAGTGGGTGACCGTGGCCTTGCATTCACATACATGAAGAATGTGGGGTCAAATTTC
Organism: Neopelma chrysocephalum; assembly: GCF_003984885.1. Classification (NCBI taxonomy): domain Eukaryota; kingdom Metazoa; phylum Chordata; class Aves; order Passeriformes; family Pipridae; genus Neopelma; species Neopelma chrysocephalum. The sequence goes on from NW_020897734.1 coordinate 482,316, forward strand.
ACAGGATGAAATAATGGGGTCTAATGCTGCTGTCACAAAAGCACTTGGGGATTTTATTACTAGAGTCAAAACAGAAAAATGTCTGTGTTCCATTTCACATGTCACTGCACCCTACGTGTTTGCAAATGTGGGGAGGGGAACCTCAGCCTCCCTGTTCCCAGATCTGGGAGAGACAGGCCTTTGTATTGTCTCGAGTCCAGTAGGTGCATCATTATTCCATGTAAAGCAGAACAGGGTCAACTGGCTTAGTTGTGTTAAACCCAAGCGTAAACTAGCCTGGTAATTGCCTTAAGACCATACAGCTTCTAGGCACCTTGGCTTCTGCTCTGGCAGCTCTCCTTGCAGGCCAGCCAGTCCTGCAGGGGATGAGCAAGACCCTACAGCCAGCAGGGCTCCCGCTGCACTGCCACACACCAGCTGGCAGGAGCGAGGCTTCATGGAACTCCAAGCTGCCTGAAGCACATTTCCTTGCTTCTTGGATACATATAACAACTGCCTGGGGCACCCAGAACCAGATTAGATACCTCTGACGTGCGGGGAAGGGCGCCAGGTGCAGCGTCTGATCCCTGCCTTCTCCTTCTGATTCGCAGTCTCGGACTGTACAAATAGTCACTTTATTGGCCACGTAGTCTGTGCTGTGTATTCGTGTTCAATTTTTGCTGATTTTGCTCAGTTAAAAAACCTCTCACTAAATCTGAAATGGTGAGTTTTGATATTTTTCATTTCCTTTTGAAAAATGCAAATACCCCGTAGCAAATGAGTTTCAGCAGGGGGTCTGGCAACTACAAAAATAAAAGTATTTATTTTTTTAATTAAAACTAAATTTAAAAGGTAAACGTTTTGGCCTGAAATCAAATATGCTAAATTTTAAGTGGATTTAAATAGCTCTAAAAGCCTATTTCTTGGTAGGTTGGCCACTTGACAGAAACAGGTTTAGTTTACCTCACTCAACAATATAGTTCCAATGCCATGGAGGATGGTCTTCTGCATAGATAAGAAAAAGCATGTTATAGAGCCAATTATTCTTCATATTGCTCTTGGGACATCAGCACTCAGCTGGGGAAGGGCCTTCTTTTCATAGAAGCAGAAATAAACATTTATTTTCCATGAGCACTCCAGGTGTTTCCATACTGTAGCACCTACAGGAAAATATTGCTGCACATTTCTTAAAATTTTGCAATTGTTTCAGCATTCTGGGAAATCAAGATTTCCCAATATCTCAATATAGATTGAGATAATCTTCAGTCTAATTGTCAATGTGTACAGTAAATATTCTAAAAAACATTATAAATTATGGCATATAAATACATCCCTAAAAAGTGGACAGTCTCATTTTCTAAGGATAGTGATAATGTATAATTTTTGTGTAATTACTCACTGGTAAGTGAAGTCATATTAGGAACAATCTGCAACATAGAGCTTTTGGAAATATTTCTTGTTTAGAGGATTTGTTTTGTGAGGGTTTAAGTAAACCTATTCATTGAAATTTTTCACAAAATCCATACCTTTGAGGTTCTTCACATACACAGTAAATCATAGACATGAAATAAATGCCAAGAATGCACATTCTGAAAAGTAACTGTATCATATTTGCCCAATCATCTTCTTCCATAATTGTTGCTGATAACCAGAAACCCTATGAAATAATCACATCCCCTTGAAGTCAAGCATGTTAATCTGGAATTATATCAATGAAAATAAGGGAATGATATTTTCACTTAGTCAGAAACAATTGTATATCCTTGCAAGACTACTGAGTTCATTCCAGAATGGCATAAACATAAATGAAAAATGAATTTGGCCCATCTCCACCTAAATTACTTTTTGGCTAAGTTACAAATGACATTTAAATCAAGAGAATGTGGGTTGCTCACAAATTGTGTGTTTATAGGGACTTATGAAATAGGTTAATAAAATCATTTCTCAAAGCTAAATTTGTTCTGACAACAAAATCAACAACTTGCCCAAAATCAGTATTTCTGAATTTACTAAAGTACAAAGACATACTCTTGGAGTAAACACATAGAGTCCATTGCAACACCACCAAAAATGACAAGCTTTCACTTAAAGGCATTCACTTTAATAAATGAGTTGATTATGAAAGGGGTTTAATCATTTATTCCAATATCAGTTTTCATGGTATTACTTCTTATTAATCATTCTGTGTTTGTTATTCACCACCTTCTCCTTCTTAAGCATAATATTCTGAATTCATAACCAGGGGAGGGAAGGATAGCTGGGGCTGAAAAGATTATATGTTGTGGCAAATAACCCACCAAGCTCTGATTAATTACTTTGATCTCATACTTCACTGGGGGGATGTTAATCTGAATTTAGAAGGAAAAGGGCATTCAGTTGAGGTGTTTATATGGTATGCCAGCATTCTCAGTACTGTTTTGGCATGTATAAAACTTGGATGACTTTTCCTCTCAGCACAGATCATTTTGATTACTTGATAAGGAGCAAATCTAAAGAAAGTGGCTCTTCAGAGCTATGTTAATGAATATCTACGTGTATGTACTCAACACTCACCATTGGCACCTAGATCTTAGCAGACACCTACATTAAAATTAGTTATTTCAGTATCTCATTCTGATAGAGCTGATCATATTTTTTGAAAATGCTGCCTCTGAACCCCTGAATACTAGAACATAGACAAAAGCTAAACTGTAAAGCCAAAACATTTCTCAGGAATATCAAAAGGTGATGTTGGTCTTCAGTTTTTCTGTGATTTTTTTTCACCACACTAATCTGCACCACCCAGAATGCCAGACTTTTCAGATGAATGCCCCAGCTGCTCCATCCTTGTATTCCTCTAGGTCTGGCTCCTGTTCTTCATGTGTTCTTTGGAAGATTTTTTGCTGTAGGTTAATTAATAATAAACCCATTTTGAACCTTATACTTTTGCATCTGAGCTGAAGGCCCCATGGACTGAGCTAACTGTTCTCCCAGTGGTACAGAGTACTGAGGATCTCCTTCTGTCAGACTGAAGCCCAAATGGAGAGAACAGAGTTACTGCCTACATCTCCTACCTTCCCATACCCTTGCGGTAAGAAGACTGTTGTAGGTACTCTAAACCAGCTTTGAGCTAAAATGCTCCCGCTGCCTTTTTGGACTGCTGGGCTGCCAACTCCTCTCCAAACCTGCCCTAGCACTGGGCTGGCTGCAGCAGGACCTGTGATAGGGGCTCCTGGCCACGAATCACAACAGGAGTGTGAAGGGAAGGGACTGGGATGGAGAGAGAAAGACAAAGAGATGGGTTCATCGTTCTGTTTCACTGCCTGATGGCTTTGGGCTGGATGCTGGTCTAGATTAGAGGCCTCTCTAGGTTGCTTTTTTCCTCACATGTGCACACTCTGTGAGTGTTTGCACGTCCCTGGGGTATACAGATATTTTTTACCCTGGTTATTGATAGCACATGAGAGCACGTTGTGTTGGTATGTCTGTCTGTTTGTCAGTGTTCTTTTCCTCATAATAAATCAAAATCATCAAAAGCTTGGGCCAATTGCAAACAAATTTGAAATTGAAACACCAGCCTCCAGAACAATTAAATTCCTACACGTTCCATAAAAAATATTAATCCAGTTGGAGGACAGAGACCTAAAGTGCCCTTTCAAAAGGAAATATTACAGCATAAGCTTTCTTTTATTAAACTCCAGAGATTCCACTCAGGATGTAATAAATGCCCCATTCACAGGAAAAGCTTCATTTCATGTTGGATCTTATTAAACTCCCAAGTCAGTCAGCCATGCAGTGGAAGTCCTTAGGAAACCAGACTTCATCAGATCCAGTGTTCTTGGAAGTTATATTGACGTTGTGGGAGGTTTTGTGTGAAAGTAAAAACACTACAGCTCATCTTGAGTGATAAGCTTTGCTGTTCTGCCTCCACTGCTATGGTGAAAGCTGAAGAGAGAATTAGAAGATATTTCTACCATCTTGCAATTTCATCCTGTGTCTTTCCTCCCATGAGAAATATGTGGGCTGAATTTCCACCACTCTGAACCATAAGTCATTTATATCTGTGCGAGTGGTTGCACTTTGTGTTTGGGAGCTGTTTAAACCAATCTCGAGCGCAGTCACTGCAAATACAGAGACCAAACATTTGCAAGTCAACATAAAATGAATCCCAAGAGCTTTTTCTTTGCCTGTAACCATGGCCATGTTCTCAAGCTTATGTCAGTCCCACTAGGCATGAGTCTGTGCCAAAGCAATAGCTCCGACCTGATTGATGATGTTAATAACTGTCACTGCTGTGTTCCAAAATGAAAGGTCTGGTTTGAAGACTTTTTCTTGACATTTGCACTTCATCAGCCTTTGTTCAGCAATTCTCCACGTGAGGGAACCATCTATATTGTGTTGCTTCACATAAACTTCAGTGACATTGCAAAATGTTTTGCTCCCTTATAAAAATGTGACAGTGTTACTTACGTAGGCAATTTGCTTGCACAGGTCAAATTAAAAGGCAGATTTCCAGAACAGGGTGTAAAGGCGACCCGAGCGTGGCAAGAATGCTGTGTCCTGGACAACCTGCTTTGAATGATGGAGAAGAGGGGAGAGGGCAATAAGTAATGCTGTTGATGACCTACTTGAAATAGTGAAGTGAGAGACAGACTGCTGGAAAGCAGGAGTAGAGATGAGCAGAACTGCTTGAAAATGTAGTATATATCTCAAAAATGCAAACGCTGACATTGCTTCCGCAGTCACAAGTGCTGCAGGCACTCCCCACCAGCATCTGCACAGGCACAATATGCTCCAGTGGCATTGTGGAAGCCCTTTGAGCAGAACAAAAAGCTCCCAGGACATGGTGACCTCACTTGAAAGCAGCAATGAGGGTCTGCTCATCAGAGCAAGAACAGCCTGAACAGAACTTTCACTGGGTACATTTGGAAGAAGGAAAAGAAATGTGAAAGACAAAAATATGATCTGATGACCAGGTGAGAACAGGAGAAGTGAGCTGCCAGCACAAAAACCAAATTGATTCTAGGCTGAAATACTTTTAAGCCAGGTTGAGAATAGAATATTGCAGAGCAACTGCAGGATTACATGAAGCTGATTATTTAATTAGCATTGCAGGTCAGAAGACGCACTGTCCCTTTAGATGTTTCTCTACATACTCGGCTGTATAAACTGCATTCTTGTAAAAGCAGAAAGCACAAAAGACATTTATTTAACAGTAGATGTGTAATATTTTAATTGCGTTAGAGCTACCATCAAAAAGGAGCAACTTTGTTTTCACTGTAGCAAGGTATTGAAAAGCTGCTCCTGCTCTTCCTTTCCCTTTAATCCTCTACCTGTGTGTGTCTTTTAATATGCGCTTCTAATTATGTGTAATTAATTCAGCATAAATATTCCAAATCACTGAACTGTGTTTTTCAGTGCTTTGCAGAATCACGTTTAAATGTATTTGTGAAATTGCTGAACAAAAAGCACACAAAGCAGAAATGACAGTTTATAGACCTTTTTATTTTTATTTGTGGTCTTCCTTTACAGAAGATTTTCAGAGCTTTTTTCTTTTTGGAAGAGAACTTTATTAGTTTTTTCTGGGTTTTGCTGCATGAAGGAGCTCACAAAAGCTGTTATTTTTTTCCAGTATAAAGTCATCTTGTTCTCTGGTTCCTTTTACTCTACTGCTTAATTTCATGTTCTTTCTTCTCTAGCTTTGCTAGAGTACCAGAGAAGCTAACTAGAGTGAAAGTCATGGCCCCAGCAAAGTCAGCAACTGTTTTGCCACTGACTTCAGTGGAACCAGGACTTCTCCAAGCTTAATTGAAAGGGTAGTGAGAGGCGAGTGTGTAGCAAGGAGCAACTGTATCCCATGGGAAAGTATGTACTTCTAAAAAATAAGCCAGAACAGGTCTTTACTGAGGCATTTTCAAACCTTTTCAAAAATGAATCCTCCCTCCAATTAATTAAGTGTTACTCTTTGGAAACCATAAGTCTATACAAAATAATTCCAGCCATAATGGCCTATGCAGGAACAAAGAGTCACTAGCATCCAAAACCAAGCTAAAAGCCTTTTTAAAAAAGGATCTTCGGGTATAAGGTAAAATAATCTTTTCCCAGGGGTAGAGGAGCAGCTAAATAGCCTCTTTTCAACAGGAGCTGAGAGAAAAGAGGCTCATAGGATTAGGACCTCGGTGGAAAAAAGTCTATGAGAGCTCATGAATCAAACTTGTAGGTGTATAATGTGATTTTTAGAATATCAAACAGAAAGCAAGGTGGTTTCAGTAAAGCTAATTTATATTCCAATCAAATTATTCTATCACTGAATTTGAAATATTAGTCATAGACATGAGATAGTATGCAATGAAGTCTCACTGCAATTTCTTCCTTAAAGCCCAAGTGCTCTTTTTGTATTGGGCACCTGCAAAACAGCAATTTATTTCAATTATCTGCCATAAATAATGCATTACTAGTGAGTAAAAGACTGTGTACATTTTAATCAACTCTTCCAGCGATTGCATCTTTTTGTTTGATTGTTGAGGCAGTGTTAGACACTTGATGGGGAAGTGAAGGAGACCTGACAGACCTCTGCTCATGACTTTTCTCTTGCTACACAGAGCCAGATTTAAATTCTTTTTTCAAACATTTGTTTCTAATGAGAAATCTCAAGAAGGAAGAAACTTCTGTAAAAAGTGGGTGGCTGGCAAGAAGGTAGCAGCTCAGCTACTTGGAGCTGCTCTCCAGGTGCTCTCAGGCACATCCTCCTCACTAAAAGAAACTTCACACTCACCAAATGCTGCCTGCACACACACAAAGCCCCTGCACATGTCCACCCACCAATTCCAACTCATCCAAGCTGCCTTGCCACCCCCAGACTTCCTCCAACTCACCCACCAACCATGCATGGCCAAGGCCCAGCACACTGCCCAGCTCCTCAAACTCGTGAGCCTCTCTCAGCTCCATGGGGAATGGGTTCCCAGATGAGAAGCCTGCCTTATTTTGGGCTCTCCTGTCAGTCTTTCACAAGCAACCAACTTGTCTCAATTCTCCACTTTTTATTCCTTATGTGCAAGTGGCCTTTGATTATCTCTCTCATTTAAATATGGTTTCAGTACGATGGAGTCGAGTGGATCAGTTATTTTTGGTAGAGGCTGCGTCTACTGTGCTGAATTGCACTGCTGAAAATGTTCAGCACAGCTTTGCCAGACTGGTGGGAATCTGCAATGGGTCGAGATATATTGGTTATATATCTGATTTTTCATCTCTTGAGGAGACATAGTGGACAAAATGTAAGCATGAAGAATATATTAATGCATAATCTATACCAATATATGCAAATGTAACTATGTTTGTATATGTATAGTTGTGTGTGATTTCTCCATATACTGCAGAGCTACCATAAGTAATCAGATAGTGAAAGCTGGTCCCTGGCATCCTGAAGTCCAAGCCCCAGGTTTGCTGAGCAGGGAATGTGGGTGTTGACAGGAGCATGCAGAGGAAAGCCAAGCAGGCAGTGCCCCTCCTTTTGTTCTAATCCAGTTGTTCATCCACATCCACTAACAAGGTCTGCCTGTGATTTAAGAAACAGCTATTTTCTGTTCTTTCTGGAGGCAATTCCTACATTAGCCATGTTTTTTAAAATCATCAGGGCTGGTACTGTGTGCATGTTGCTCTCCTCTCACCAAGCAGCTCTTCTCAGATTTATGGGGTGAAGGACCTCCCACAGATGTAACAGGGTTTTTGTGTTATGAAGTGAATAATAATAATTGAGCTCTATGTGGAGCTGTCTTTACTGCCTCTGTTCCAAGCCTTTCAGATTGTGTTCTGGTTTGGCCATTTAGAAATCTTGCACAGCATTTCTTTCTTAGGGAGTGAAGGAGGGGAGCAACAACCACATGGGTTGTCACAAGTCTGGAGTTTGAGTACAAGGCAGGTTTGAGGCCTGCAGGCACCAGAGATGGTGGTGTCCGTTCTACAGAGATGTCACTCACTGGTGGGATAGAAATTGTTGCACTGACTGGGTCAAAGGAAGATTGCCCTACATCTTAGAGGAGTGAGAGCTGGTCTTTGGACTACTGGTGTCTCTTCACAACAGCACAGATCAGGAAAAAGCTTACAGAAATAGAGGCATAGAACCAGTGTAAGTGAAAAAAACAATATAGGCATTTAATTCTATCATCAGGACATTGTAATTTTACGTAGCTGCAACTTGGTGCATTTGCAAGCTTTAGAAGAAAGTGTGGGTAAGGTTGCACAACTGAAAGCATTGCACCTCAATAACTGGTGGAAGCAGGGTCAAAAGAGCCAGCACAGCCATACTTCAGGCCTGCAAACTGGTCCAGTTGCTCAGAGGAACCTGAGAGTAGGCAGATCTTGTCAAAACAACACCATAGTAACAGCTTACAAAGGGCAGGACTTAGGAGCGTATCAGCATGAGGAAACTCTGTATGGTGTTGTTCCCTTGCTGTCCGGGTATTTCCTGAGTCTCAGAGCTGGTTGTAAACAGAGACTGAAAAGTTTTTAGTACCAAGAGGGGTTGCTGTGGAGCTATTAGTTTTATCTCCATTATTATTATTATTAGGACCAGGTTTGCCCTGAGTTGTCCTTACAAACTGCTGAAGTTAAACCAATGTAAGCTGTGACAACCACAGAAAGTACCATGGCAGGAACTGCAGCGTGGGCAGTGACAGCTAAGATTGCCTGATTTCCCCTCTCCATGATACCATGTTTGCTGCAGCATCTTTTCTATCCTTTTTTTTGTGCCAAGGAAAAAAATAATGAAAACACTGTGTCAGTGGAGGAAAAAAAATTGCAAATGTCAAGACAGAAATGGGTTGTGCCCATTTGTAGCGTGCCACACAGAGAGTATGCTTAGAGCTGTGCATTATGGAGTTTAGGCCACAGAGAGCTGCAAACAGAATGATAGAGAGCACCATTTTATGCAGTATGTTACTCTGACAATAACACATTTACAAACAAATTAGTTAAAAATGTCTGAAGGACATTCAGCTCTTACAAACTGGGCCTCATCTCCTGCTGATAGCTTCCTTTGGGATGAGTGTGGCATGCAAAATGATACACTGCCTTGGAGAATAAATTTATGAAGTTTAGCAATGTAGGTCACATTGCAGGAAAATCATAAATGTCTGAACATCACTCAATAGCCATTCAATCAACTGCTTAAAGCAAAATAGGAAACTGAACAGCATGCAGTTGTCTCTGGTGAGAACCAGGGAAAGTCATGATATGATGTAAAACCCTTTAGGTCCTCCATCCATATGTATTTCTTTTTTCTTCTATTTTTCTCGCCAGTTCAGAGTTATAATCCAGTGTCTGTATCAATAGCGACAACAAAACCAATGTGATTTTTGCTATTGCTACCATAAGTCTGTTGAGTGGCTCATGAAAGGTGTGCCAAAAATTTGGGGAATCAGAAGAGGTCAAATGGTTGAAACTTGTGTAAGTAGTCTACTCCTAAGGAACTAATTTCATTGTGAAATTATTTTTGTATGCTCCCAGCCAGCCAGAAGGATTTATATTATTTCCTTCAGTCTCTTTGTCTGTGGGTTGAAGGAATGAAGAAAAGAAGATATTTTAAAAGGACATTTCTAGACCTAGTGCTCTCTAGAAATTCCTGTTGCTTTTTAGGTGTAGAAATTCCTAAGAGCCTGTGATCCAGATATTTAGTACTTTGCTAGAGATGTCAAGGCATCTAGCACTTTTGTATGTATGGGGCCTTTCTAGATATACAGCTTTTGGGGCAGGGGGATCCATAGCTTCTGGAGCACAGCTAGAGAATCACTAGATTTTTCTCCTGGGGTGGCTTGGAAGCCTTGTTGAGCTTCTTCTCAGAGCCTACCTGGCACTTCTGTGGAGCCATTTGGATTCTAGGCCTGGAACCTTTCTATGCCTTTCAGCTACTGAAAATCAAATACTATTTGTTGATCTCATTAGGAACCTGTTAAAAAACTAATTTCAGATGCTCTTTTACAGTCTTTTTTCTAGAGCCTGTTTGAAAGGCAGGAAAATGCCTCTCCTTTTACGTCCAAGTTTATCCATCCCAGGCTTGAGATACATTTTTGAGTTGAGTGGTATGTCTTGAATTTTGCTTGAAAAAACATTAGTCCTAAACATTATCCTTGTAAGCTTTTCTGGCACAGTCTGACAATGCATATTCAAATATGCATCACAGCAGTAACCAAAGCCCTGAGCTGACAGAAATTTAAAGCAGAGTGCCTGCTTACAGTCTCAGACTAGAATCAAACACTCTCCAGTGCAAAGTCTTCTGAGTATCTAATCAATGTAAATGCTCACACAGAAGGATTGCTGAACGGAATGCAGTTGTCTTGTTTGTTCTGCAAAATGCAAGGTGCCTAATTTTTTCTGTTAGCTATTTGAAGTCTTACAGCAGTACGTGTTTGCTTTCAATGCAGCATCAGAGGTAGTTCGACTGCATTCATTTTGCTCAGTGGAAATACCTTTTGTGTAAATACTTGTGAAAGATTAGTTGCAGAAAAACACGTCATGATAATAATTGATCTTGGAGCTAATTTCTGTAAGAGTAAGGACTCATTACTTCTGTTACTTTTTCTGCCTACCATATATATATATATATATAAGAAAAAATATTTCTATTTGAAAGATGATCATGAAACTTTGCTGTAGTGGTTTTGCTTTAACTCTCTGCTACAGTTTAGTAAAGAATTAGTTCACTCTTAAAATGGATTTTAAAATGCTATTACTATTGAATTGTGTAGTGTTGTAGGAATTTGCCATAGAAGATGGCCTGCCATAAACATGAATTGCAGAATAGCCTTTTTTCCCATCCTTCTTTCTTTCCCTTGCAGAAGTTGTATTTGTGAATTTAATGGTGTAACTCTTAAGGGAAAGCTTAAAGCACAAAAGTGAATTTGTATTTTCTTGTGAAAGCTGTGGAGGTGGCATTTTTTCTGATCCTTGTGGGAATGTGTTCTACAGCCCTGATCCAGCTGAGGAGCAGTGGTGGCTCCTGCACTCCTGGCTAGAAACCTCCTGGCAGCGGCTCCTTGTCCTTCGCTTCCCCCATCCCACTTTCTGCTGAGCCCTGGGGTTAAAGGAGCTCTGCCCTAAGGAGCAGAGCTGTTGTCAGAGCTCATGATCCTGCAGAGATAGGAGATTTCCTGGGCACAAATCTATAGGAAGTTTTCATTTCAAGAATTCAATTTAAATTTTCATTTTGAGTTTGACTCAGGATTCAGGGCAGTGTCAGAGTATTTGGGTGATATTTTTACAGTAGCAGGCATTGCTGAAAGACAGGGCTTTTGCCTTTTTCAATTTTAGAAATTTTTTTCATTTTATCTATCCTTTCTTCCTCTCATTTTTCAGGCCAGATGCTCTTATGAATATCAGTAGTTATTGGAAACAAAAGCCACTGTAATGTGCTAGCTCCAGCCCCTCACTGTTCTCAAACAGCCTGAATTACTGTCTCCAAGCTTTTCAAGATATACCTTTCACCTTGTCTTAATTGGCAGCACACTGGCTTTCTGTATCCAGAACTTTTGAGCCCAAAATGGAAAGATGAAGCCAAAGCTTAAGATTTATGCAATGTTACTTTTGTGCCATCTTGTCTGACGAGCTCCAGGACCTGGAAATGCAAGTTAGAAAGGGAGACAGAATGGAGCCAGTCCTGTTAGCTAGATTTCCACCTGATCCCACTCCCTCCTTTTGGCCATGCAAATTACCTGCAGCAGTATGTTTGGAGGACATCTATTCCCACTCCAGCACTGGAGACGTGTTTGGGTTAGAATCAAATTCATGGACTATTTTGAGAGATTTTAATTGAAGAGTCTAGGATTCCTCCTCTCAGAGGTACCAGTCTGCTCAAAATACTTTGGAAATTCCTTCTGGGCATTTAACAAAGTGTTTCTTTCATAGCCTGTGTAAACCATGGGTACCATGTTTAAACAGACTTAAAGGGCTTAGCAATCTAAGTCCCATTGATTTTCATAGTCAATGTGCTTATGTGATGCTGGATAATATTCCCTCTATTGTTAAATAAAGACAGTGTGAAAACTGTCCCCATAGAAATCAACTTTTCCTATCGACTTAGTAGACCCCAGATACAGTCATTGAAGTTGTGAAGCAGAAAAAAAATTATAAAAAAGAAATTATGAAACAAGGAGAGCTGTGAAGTGAGAGCACAGTGAATCTTGTGGTGCATGAGGCGAAGACAAGCAGTGAAAACTGTTCAAGTGGTGCCTTGTCTTTGCCTTGCTGCAGTGGGTCCCTCATCTGCTGGAAATAATTGATGGCTAAGGCAGGTTGGCGGGGATACTACCTGAGCCATGATCCTGGAGAACTGGTGGCCTCAGACCTCTGAACTGCATCTGTAAACCTGCCACAGCTGCTTTCCCAGGCCAGGGTAGAAAACAGCAGTCATTAGGCTGCAAAACTCATTTTATTTGGGTTTTTCGCTGGGGACCAATGAATGCAGAGAGCAACATTTGTGAAGTTTAGGGCAGGGAGTGCTACAGCTGAACTGCATAATTCTGGATTTTATGCTATGCAGCATCAGGAGCATGAGAAACAAAGGCTTCTCCAGCATGGGGTGAGGCTGTAATCCCATCTCAGGGAAGGGTTCCCCGGTGTCAAACTCCAGGAGCTGAATTGTGTCTCTGTGTGCCATTAAGAAAGGAGCAAAGCTGCTGAGAGGAGCCAACAGTGTCAGTGTCAACAAAAGGAAGAGCCCAGAGTGAGAGCAAACTGACAGAAAATGATGAAAAAATATCCCTGGTTGTCAATGGGGAGAAAATACAGAGAAATATATGTAGTGAGACATCCTGTAAAGAGTTCAGGGAAGCAGAACCAGCCTCCTTCAGCCTTGTAAACTACCAGCTCACTCCTAATGTCTTGCCCGTGTAAGTCCTTCCTTGAAGCCATTTCTGTCCCAGGAGGAAGGAGAAAGAAGAGTTTGAGAAGGAAGAGAGAAAAACACTGTTTAGAAGGACTTTGTGGTGAGTAAAAGGGGTTTGGCCTGGAAACAACATCCAAAGTGAGTATAAATAGGACCCAAGGGAATGGCATGAAGCTGTGTCAGGGGAGGTTTAGGTTGGATATTAGGAAAAGGTTCTTCCCCCAGAGGGTGTTTGGGCACTGAACAGGCTGCCCAGGGCAGTGGGCACAGCACCAAGGCTGACAGAGTTCAGGAGGCGTTTGGACAACACTCTCAGGCACATGGTGTGATTTTTGGGGCTGCCTTGTGCAGGGCCAGGATCTGGACTCAATGATCCTTGTGGGTGCCTTCCCACTCAGGATATTCTATGATACTATGATAAATTAGAGGAGATATAAAAGGAAGTTAGCATCAAAAGAGAAATATGGAAGAGGCTATGAGCATGTCTGCAAGTGCACATTGTAGAGCTGAATAAAGGCAAAGGTATCATAAACAGAAGTGCTTGAAGCTGAGTGGCACAGATAGGAAGTAATCCATCAGTCAGGACTATCAGAAAAATTTTGGCATGAATTTCATGCTACTACATGAAATTGAATCAAAATAAACAAGCAGTGCATGGCAAGAAATCAAAGCAATGGTGAAGCTTTTTTAGGGATTTATGCAGCTTCTTTTAATCCATGATAAATGAAACTTATCCCAGTGAAATTTACCCCCACAACCAAACAGTTAAGCTCTTGAAACTGGCGTCTGCAGACAAGGATAAATTTTTCGCTTTTTACTTTTCTTACTTTGATACGAACGGTGTAATTTGTTTGATCTGATTTGTTTAAAACAGTACCAAAAATGGCACAGTTGTCAAATGTTATGCAAAATGTGCAAAAAGTTTTAGCCATGTGGTCAAAACCAAAAGTGAAACAGTCATCATCACCACCTTACACGTAGATGTGTGTACGTCTGTGGGCATGTATGGTTAAGAAGTATATGAGTGTGGATTCTTCTGGCAATGCCCCTTTGCAAAAAACTCATTTATTTAGTTGTAAAGCTTTCCTGTAGGAAAATGTTCTGGGTTTGCATGGCAAGGTTTTGGTAGCAGAAGGGCTGCAGGAGTGGCTTCTGTGAGGAGCTGCCAGAGCTTCCCTCGTGTCCAGTGGAGCCAATGCCAGCTGGCTCCGAGATGGACCCACCAGTGGCCAAGGCATCAGCAACAGTGGTAGTGCCTCTGGAATAACTTATTTAAGAAGGAGAGAAATACCTGTGCAATACCAGCAGCAGCTAAGAGAGAGGAGTAAGAATATGTGAGAGGAACAGCTCTGCAGACACCCAGGTCAGTGAAGAAGGAAGGAGAGGAGGTGGTCCTGGTGCTGGAGCAGAGATTCCACTGCAGAAAAATATTTTAATATTTCAGAACCAGATAGGTAGGTAGATAGTTATAGAAGCACATGTGTATTTTGCAAGAAAAAAAAAAACCACACAAAAATGTGATTCGGGTCTGAGAGCTAGTTAACTACCTAAATGTAGATCTTGCAGGGAAAATTCATTTAAACTGAAGCCACGTTTAGTGCACTTTGTGTTTTACAGAGCACTTGACATGAAAAAATGTATTAGAAAGCCAGACCAGTGGGTGTTAATTTTGCACTTCTCAAACCAGAGATGGATTATTAGATTTAGCTGGAGCCTTTATGTTGACAGTCAAATGCTGAATTCCCAGAAAAGTTGACATGTTAATGCTTATATGCAAAAGGTCTCATTGCCCAAGGGTTCACTTGTTTTGTCAGTGATTTCCATTGCATATACTCAAGTCTCCCAAGAACCAAACCAGGATTGTCACCTGAAAATTTCAGTCTGTGAAGAGTGTGAAGTTTTGACTGCTACTGAACAAACCCTGGCTGTTTGTTTATAATGGGATAATCAGCAATGCCATTTCTGGTCACTGCTCAAAAAAAAAAAAAACAAAACCACCATTAAATGCAAGAAGAAAAAATGCTTGGAATTGGCGCAATTTTGAGTTACAAGAAAAATATACATGTGTGGGAGAGGATTTTTTTACAGGGACCTGTGAAGTACTGCTTCAAATTAAAAGGTATATTAACTGATTTAATATTCTAATCCTCACTGAGATTTTGTCTGAAAAAACTTTGTAACAGGCACAGTCATATCAGATGAGAATTGAAGTGCTTCTCTGTAATATGTTTATTGGCTTTGAATGAAGCACAACTGATGGTTTGGTCACAGAACCTGCCAGAGGGCAGCTTGCTTTAACGGGAAGTAAACAACCAGTGACTTTTCAAGGTAACAGTGAACCTGAGGGTGCAGTTAAACTTCAGCTTAAGCTGATTTAGGTGATTAGTTTTTAGCCATCAAACTGTCCTGAACCTGCTGTCTGTAGGAACACATAAACTGGCCTTGCTGTGGGGGGCTGCACTGGGAGAAGGGATGAAGTGGGACAGCAGCAGCCCCATCTTATACCTGTTCAGTATGTCATGAAGACTCATCCTGTCAAGAACAGTGCAGATTTTTTCTAAATCTGTGAAATTTTTCTTCAGTTTAGGAATGCTCAGTGGTTTGTGTTAGTGTGCATGTTTGATTTGAACTGGGCTATTTCACCTTTCTTCCCCTCCAGTTTCACTAGCATAAGCTTGCAGTGAGCAGCAGCTGGGTTTTATGCTGCAATCTCCAGACAGGTTTATGCTACCTTTAATATTTCAGCTGAGGTTAAACCATTGATACATCCATGACCACTTTAAGCCCAGGAAGGAGAAGCTGTAGGCCCACCTTCAGTTAGATTTGCAGAGCAGAGAGCTAGCCATCAGTTCTCATGTAGTAACCAAAATCTTTTGGATGTTCCCAACTAAAATTTTATTTATTTTTACTGCAATGCAGCTAGATTCAAAATGTGATCAGTACAAAAGCAAATATGCTTGCAGTTAACAGCTGTTAAAACTAAGCTTTAGGCATATTTCTGCAAATTAAATGTGCAGCTGCGTAAGAGTTTATTCTATCTCAATAAACCAAATCAGACTCAAATCAACCAGAGAAAAAGTGATTTAGGCCCAAACAAATACCTGTTTATCTGCAGGACACCAAACCTACCTTCGCAGTGGGAGGAATTCAAATTATTTGCTGGGCAAAGGTAGTGTAGCTGGTCCACAAAGGAAAATCAGCTATTGAGACATGGCAGGTGCTAGGCAAGGTCATGATAACAAAGATAGATAGTTTCATCCCGATTTTTTTATCTTGAATAATCCAGTTATGGTTAATCAAAGATCCTTTTTATAGCGTTGCGATCTGTGGAGACCCCTAAAGTTGAATGTGTTTGTTTGCCATTAAAAACAATCCATCTACTTTAATAGAGCAATCAGTTGTTCTGCATTAAAGGTGCATTGCAAATATGGGGTTTTTCCAAGTTTCCTTGAGACAGCCTTGTAGAGATTTTTATGTTAACTGGAGAGTTTTATTTGGTGCCCACTGAACTCTCAGCTGAAGCATGAGCTAACAACAGCGTGTAAACCAGCCTTTACGGGTGGAATCCAGGCAGCCACACATGCACAGAAACCAGCATTGTTATGGGAGGAATCTGTTTCCAACTGTTTCACCACATTTATCATCATTTGGAAGGACTTGACCACCTGGTTCAGAAGAAATCTTGAGCCCAACAGCATCAGTCTTAATGCCAGTTATGATGCTGTCTAGTAAAATGGACTGGGCACAAGAAAGAATTGGATTGCTCCGTGAGCCTTCCTAATTGTGTGGTAACCACGCAGGATGAGACATGGCAGCCGCAATGCCCTCACATTATTAAAACATCAGTTACCAAACCAGCAATGTACTTCTCGAAATGAGATTATTCAGGAAATAGTGCTGCTTGAGAAAGGGAGAGACTTGGCCTCCAGCCTGGTTCCTGAGCTGACCCCAGGCAAGCAGGTGGGTAGAGATGGCCACACTCTCCACCATATGGTGTTCCTCAGTGCTGAGCATTGTATCAGCATCAGCAGTCTCTACATTCGTAGGGCTTTTAATTAGCACGGTGCAAAAATGAGCAAAACCAGCATCAAAATCAGTAAGTGAAATAATAAAAGCTTCTGTGGCATATAAAGCATATAAAACTTTTACATTTTAGCCTGGTAATTATTCTCTTCTGATGACTGAAATATTTAGACCAGAAAAATTTCGCTCAGATAAAAGCATCCATCTCTTCATGAAGGATAACAAGTAAAGCATCCTGAGACAGACAAAAATATGCTCTCTTGAAATCTCAGGGGCTCAGTTGTTCCCTGACCTTTCCATAGGCAAGCTACAGTCCAAATCCTCCGTTGGCCATGAGTGGAGGACAGGGACCAGCCTGCTCTGTTGTTGTTTCCCAGTTCAGCAGTCCTGCACTGTCTACTGAGCTTTCTCAGCGGGAGGGGTTTGAAGGTCTGGCCAGTACATGCTGCAATCAGCAGCCTGCATGCTGGTTGTCTTTCAGGCTGACAGGCAGCCCCACCTTTAATTTGGAGCATGTTTAATTCCCCCAGATCCTGATGCAACAAGTATCAAATGAGTGAGGTCAGTCTTCTACTATTTCCTCCAGCTTGGTTTGGAAACTTTGCTTGGTTGACACACTCACCTGCATGGAAAAAGGCCAAAAGCTACCCTAAGTATGAAGAATTTACTTAATCCATGACTGAAATACTGATTTCACAGAGCAAAATCATTATAAATAATTAAGGCTCGGCTACTGTATCATGCAAAGTGTGATATATTGGTGTATTATTTTATTCCAAAGCATTAACAAGCTTATATTTCTTGTGACATATAAGTCTTATTAACATTTCCTGCTTAGTAAATAAATAGTGGAAATGTGTCCTACTCTTCTAGTATGTCATTTTCCTTTTGTGCTAACAGTCAATTAAAGTGTTACGACATTGACAACCTCTCACTGTTTTCCACTCTGCCAGTGTTGACTGCAACCTTGAAACAATAACATTCAGACCTGGAAAATTTTCTGGCTGATGTTGCATGACGTGAAGTGTGTGTTTTTATTTGCATGACTGCATAGGTATAATAAAGTTCCCACTTTAATGGACTTGTGCAAATACCTCTCAGAGGGTGCTAAATTACTTTTCAAATCAAATTCTGTTCCACACTGGAGTGGGACCTCAAAAAAGAGTATGTTTGTTGAAACTTCTTCCAAACCTAATTAAAGGCATTAGAGAAGCAGCACTGTGAGAACCCGCCAAGTGCCTTGATGATGTGGTGATCAGAGATGGTTGTCTTAATCATTCTTTTTCCTTCTTTTCCCTGCCTTCCCCTTAATATTTTTTTCCAGGTGCGGTTAGAGTGGCCAACAGACCTCACAGTGAACCCTCTGGACAATTCACTGTATGTCCTGGACAACAACATTGTCCTGCAGATCTCCGAGAACAGGCGTGTGCGGATTATTGCCGGGCGCCCCATCCACTGCCAGGTGCCAGGCATTGACCACTTCATTGTCAGCAAGGTGGCCATCCATTCCACCCTGGAGTCAGCCAGGGCCATCGCCGTGTCCCACAGCGGCATCCTGTACATCGCAGAGACGGATGAAAGGAAGATCAACCGTATCCAACAGGTCACAACCAATGGTGAAATCTCTGTAATTGCTGGAGCCCCGTCAGATTGTGACTGCAAGATTGATCCTAATTGTGATTGTTTTTCAGGTAAGGAGATGCTGTTTATTTCCTGTCTGTTATCTGTTGAGATCTTTTGACACAGGTGCAGATAAGAAAAGTGACAAGGGGAAGGGGAGAAAAGCAATGATTCTGTTTCCTTGGATAGCTCAAAACCTTATCAGCACACCTTTGTGGATTTAATCCCTTGGCTTCTGAGATGTGAGTCTTCCACTTACCACTGGAGGAATGTCAGGGTGGTCCTAGCTTTCCCTCTTTTGATACAGAGGTGACACACCATTGAGAATTAGTTCCAAGTCTGCCTTGCTGTTTCAGCTGTGTTTGCCCAGGTTGAATATAGTACCAGCTCCAGCTGTACTGGTACCAGTACCAGCTCATTGTACCTAAATGCTGTTGGGTCAGGCAGCCTTTCTCACTAAGAAGAGTACCAAGGTGTTTCATATCCAGTGCAAAACACTAGCTTACATCTTCTCATCACTCAAGTCACACTGCACTACCAGAAAAATGGTGCAAATACACAGTGTGCAGAATTCCTTCTTCTTTTTGTGTTTTAAGCTAGAAGAGCCAGTGCCAGGCCTGCAGTCCACCACTGCACATTCTCAGGTTCTCTCCCCTGCATGCACCAAAACAAAGCATGGCTTTTTTATTTCATAAAAACATATTTCAGAATGGGACAAAGGACAGCATTCCCATACAGAGGTGCGCAGGGTATTGCCATCTTGTCATCTCTTAAGAACCACCACGTTCAGCTCCATAATAATGTCATCATAATTCTTAAGCCTCTCATTTCAAGTAAAAGGTTAATTACTGACAAGAAAACATTAAGTATGTCAAGAACAGAGAGGAAAAAATGCAAATGGTCTTGGAGAGAAGGTGTGTTGCTGACCCAGCATTGCAATGATAATCAAAGCCTCCTGTGCATTGCCAAGGGCTGCCAGCTTTAGTGGTGGCTATGGTGGACCAGTGCTGAAAAGAATCCTGTTCAGGGTTCCTGTTGAGAGAAACTACACTCAGTGCTGAAAAATTAAAAACTGTGGCAAATCTAATGATTGTACCAGGGCTGGGTTGGGGAAAGGCAGGATCAGCTTGGCAGAAAGATCTGCTAGTTTGTCCATCTCCCAGGGAGCATAGGTTATGCTCGAACACTCCAGCAAATTTCATGTCTCAGTCAGGAGAAATAGAGCAACACACACAGTAATGTTTTTCTCTAAAAGCAAGGTTTGATATGCTTTCTTTCTGGTCCTGCTCATGTAAACTCATTTTGGTAGGCACATACAGCCCATGATAATGCAAATATCCTCCTCAAACCTTAAATTACACAAAACAAGTAAATTGTCAAAAGATATTGAAAGGGATTGTTTCTCGAGGCACTTTTTGACTACTGTGTTCTTATTTTGTTTTCCTGTAGTGTTGAGTTTATTTTTAATAAGTATAAACTAATCTTTACTTCAATGTCATTTTAGCTGAATTACAGGGGTTTATTTTCTTTTTGTTTTATTTATAACACAATTTCACTTTATAAATACTTGCCAACAGACAATAAGTAGGGAATTAAACTTCAGGTGTCATGTTTTTTTCTTTCACAATTTTGCATTAAAGCTTTCCTGAACAGCAGGGTTTGGGGCTTAGCAAAAATGCTGTGAATTAGATAATTTATATTCCTGTTTGTCTTCATTGAGACTAATTTAGAATTGCACCAACCTTAGATAATAGGGATTCAATTAGTTGGAAGAGGATATCCGTTTATTGACCTGTAAATGATACTGAGGAGAGGCAGTGTGTCAGGCTTAGGGGAACAGCTTAAATAAGGATATTAGAGATTACTAAAATTACCATTTCTCCTCCAGGTGATGGTGGATATGCCAAAGATGCAAAGCTGAAAGCACCTTCCTCCCTAGCAGTCTCTCCTGATGACACGCTGTACGTAGCAGACCTGGGCAACGTTCGCATCCGCGCCGTGAGCCGGAACAAGGCTCACCTCAGCGACACCAACCTGTACGAGATCGCGTCGCCCGCCGACCAGGAGCTGTATCAGTTCACCATCAACGGCACCCACCTGCACACGCTGAACCTCATCACCAGGGACTACATCTACAACTTCACCTACAGCGGGGAGGGGGATGTTGGCACCATCACCAGCAGCAACGGGAACTCGGTTCACATCCGCAGGGACACGAGTGGGCTGCCCCTGTGGGTTGTCGTGCCGGGGGGCCAAGTGTACTGGCTGACCATCAGCAGCAATGGGGTTCTGAAAAGAGTTTATGCCCAAGGCTACAACCTGGCTCTGATGACATATCCTGGAAACACGGGGCTTTTAGCCACCAAAAGTGATGAAAACGGGTGGACAACTGTGTATGAGTAAGTCCATAACATAAAATGCCTGATGCAAGGAACTGTAGTTTAAATCAATACTGAAACTTTTTTGGCAGTTCTAGTAATTTAAAAAGAAACCCTGCTACTAACACTGTGTGAGAGAGGACAAATAGTGCTGTTGCACAAGCTTTTAAAATGAAATTTCTTAGATGCCAAAGCCTGTCATATGTAAAAGCTCTGTGCATTGTGCCCATTAAGTAAAGCAGAAACTGCCTGAAATTATACTTCATTTGCACTTTCATATTATGCATCTGTTTCTCTAAATGAAAATATGATAGTGGAGATTTTTTTCTAACTAAAGAGGTAGAGGCAAATTGTGATATGAATCAGGAATTTGCAAAATTCTTCAGCAAGGCAAAACCAGGAAAATTAGCATATCATCAGAGAAGGGAGTGTTGCAAAGGAAATTGAGAATCTCAGTGGAAGGAATATTCAAAGACAAGAGGGAGCTTGTCTCTATCAGCAGGAAAGAGGATATATAATAGCAAAAGGATATGTAATAGCAAAAGGCTGTATATATAAGGAAAGGCTTCAAAAGCAAGACCATTGATAGGACTTCTAAAAAGCAAGACAAGACAGTTAAAGATGCAGTCAGAACATCCTGGTCTGGTCCCAGAGAGAGAACAACCCAAGAGAAAGTTCATTTTTTATTTATAAAGAGGTGTGATGTATTAGGATTTCTCATTACTTATAATTAATTGTCATAATCCCTGTTTGAGGATGCAACAAGTGTTCAATGGAGATCATGTTAACATTGCAGTCCTAGTTCAGAGTCTTTTAGGAGTAATAATTTCAGCACTGAGAGTGACACATTTAAATCCCCCCTTGAGAATGGTGTCAATCCAGACCATGGACCAATGACACTTTCAAAAAGCCTTTACAGTAGCTCCAAGTCACGTCTGTTACTTGTAAATGCTGAACACCATGCATTGTTGCAGGGCCTTGATTGTTAGAGCAGATTATTTTTAGTCATGTGCCTTTCAATCTCAGTATTTTACTCTGTCACGCTGACGTTGAGTATAAACCATTTCACACAACTATTGCTTGTTCTTCTCATTAAAGTATGACTCAAGTGTAGTAAGATCTTTTAAAGGACTTTACCTGCTTGCAAGTGCCTCCCATTGTATGTAATATTGGTTTCTTCATTAAGAAATACCCATGCCTTGGGAGGATTGATAAGCTGTATATGATTAACAAAGAAATTTTGCTAAATGAAACAGTTTTACATGCTTTCACAGGTTTAACTATAGAATAGGCAACACCGATGCTTCGAGCTGTCCAGACTTTGCACGACCCCACACTTCTGCCAGCCTAGATCAGTCAATGAAACAGAACAGAAATACAACTCTTAGCATTGCAAAAACAGTAACAAAATTAAATGGTGAAGCCATGTCATTAATATTTATGTTCAGTCCAATATTTTATGTCATATTCATAATATATTACAAGTTCCTGAACGACTGATACACAGAATGTCACAGAATGTCACCCCATGTGCTGCAGTGAGAGGGGCAGCAGGCTCTAATCAGCACTGTGCTGAGTCGGTGTGCTTTCAGGAGATGTTGCTCACCTGCTGCCATGAACAGGTCATGGGCTGTGATGGTCCTTCGTTATCCTTTAACCAGATATTATTTTCCAGACAGGTCACATTCTGTACTGACAGCCAATTTCAGCTTGAAAATTGGAATTTTTTGAAGGGCTTACTTATATGTGAAATGCTTGCACGCTCTTATATGAACGTAGCATTGGAACTAAGAGAATTACCATGTGAGCATATTTCAAATTGCTTGGAATCATCTTCTCTGCTTATGCTAGATTTGCATTCCCATCCAAAAGTTCAACCCGTGGCACTGTCAAGCTGAAATAGAGATGAGTTTGTTTAACAACACGTATCACATATACTTGGGAATATGGGCAAAGATAATGAACTGTTCAGAACATCTACCTATATGTCAGATTCACTCACAGAGGGAAATTATTAAGAGGTAGAAAACCACCTACAAAAGTACTTGTCATCCATCTACTCTAATCTGATGGAATGGAAGTACTGAAAGAGCTCTTGCATAAAATTATAGCTAATGTACAATTTTCAGTCATCTATATTTCTTTTAATATTGTATCATTAAAGCTGTAAAAGGGGAGGGGGAGCACTGGGCCTCTATTAAATCAAGGACAAGAAAACACCTGCAAGAAACAACTCTCTCTGAAAAAATTAATTAGACCGCTTTCCCTTTGAAATGATATAACTCTTAACTGTGCTACACATAGAAATGCAAATGGATTGTGAAGCTATATCCCCATGTGTGCATTTTGAATATTGGTGAACACTTTCTCATGTGGGTACTGAAATCAATGCAATTATTTGCATGATTAAATGGTCACTGACATGATTAACAGTGGCATAACTGAGCCCCAAATTAACATTAAGAAATATGTCATGATTCCACCCCTGTTAGTATGGGTAGGACATTGCTCTGCAGGAGCTGAGTCCCAGTGTGCTGCTATTCATCATGTGGAAGGTGACAGAACCTGTCCTCAGAGGGTTGGGTTTCTTGGAGCAATCTGGAAGAAAAAAAACCCTTTAGATGATCACGCTGTGGAATCGATACTGAGACACTATTCTGCATGTCCTCCTTGAAGTCAGTGGGACCATCTACTCGAGTAAGAGCCTGTTGGTATGTGCTCTGGTCTCATTATGATTCAGTACCCTATCTGGCCAGCCAGCCAGGAACAGTTTATCCCATTTTCAGCTACACAGGGAGTTTTGTATCTCATCAGCAGCAAAACTAGATCCTTAGTGAAGATGGATCCTGTGTCTTGTGCACAAGTACATTCCAATAAACTGGCTGTATTTGCACCTTAAAAATGCATTATTTGGGGATTTTTCTATGATAAAGTAGTAAATCCAAATACCCTAGCAAGCTGTCATATCTGTTTGATCAAGCAATAAATGAAATATAACTGCCCAATGTTCATGGAGTTTTCTAATGATGAAAAGTAGTGATCTGAGTCAATTTTAATCGCTGCCTGTGGCACCCAGTCAACTTGCTCAGAACCAGCATAAGGGTAGAATGTAAATAAGTTAGGTGATGTATATGAGGGCACTAAGAGCTGAAAAAGAGATTATGTTGAATTTAGCATTTGATTAATTTTATTTGTCAAAAAAGCCACAAGATGCTCACTAGTTCATTTTCCAGTGTTTCATTGGAAAAGAACAGCTGCTCTATTTTTTTTTTAATATTGGAGGGAAGAGAAAAAATCCTGACTTTTTTTCACCAATACTTCTTGTAACATGTAGATTTTGTCTGACTAATTAGGGTCAAATAAAGATCCTAAGGAAATTATACCAACACCTTAAAGAGAAGGATATAGCCAGATTGTTTGCTGATGTGAATTGGAAGAGCTGCTTTAAAGGCACTGCAGCTTTGCCAGCTGATACACCAGCTGAAGATATGTTTTGTCAATGAGAGGAGACAGTTAATGAAACTTGAAAACTTAATTATGCTTTCCTACCTGCACAAATAAGTTTCTGTTTTATGAACATGAGTTGGTTTTGCTCATGCAAACACATCGGCAATATCAGTGAGTTGTCTTACATGAATAAAAACATGTCAGCATCAATAAGCTTTTTAAGATGTGAGGCATTAATATGAAACAGAATCAAGCACCAAGCAATATTCTGCACTGGTTTCTGTGTGAACTATCAGAAAGAGCAAATATATTGGTAGAACTGAAAAGACCTGTTAGCAATGCTGCTCCAGAGCTTTGGAATTAATTACTGACTTTTTGATAACATGACCTGATTCACATCAAGTACCTTAAACTACAAGAATTTCTTTAGCACTGATGAAGTTTAGGTGAACTGGAATGTGATGCTCTAGATTCTGGTGCTGGTACTTCTGATGAGAAGCTCCTGCTGATTTGAGTAGGCCTGTGGGAAACATAACACAAGAGTAAAACCCATGTAGGCAACTTAATTGCTGCAGATTTCAATCTAATTTTATCGCTATTGTTACGCTTTAGATCCCCTTTTTATATTCACCATTCTTATTATGCACTTCACCCATCGGTGACAAAAGGCAGTTTTTAAATGTTTCAGAATGTAAGAATTTTTATTTAATCCTATGGGTATGAAAACGCCTTTTTGGGGTTGAGTTGGTTGCCTGAACACCGAGTGACCTCCAGTGGCCTCACTCCTGCATCACAGCCCAGTGGGGGAAACCCCAACCAGCACAGAAAACCTCTGTCAGGAGCTGAGTGATGTAGATGCCCTCTTACAGATTTCCAGTCGTATTTTATCCAGCACCACTGAAAGAGCCTCTAAGCAGGAATTCAGAATAGGGACAGAATGCATTTTGAGTGAATAAATGGAACAATTATTACCTTTTTAACTTATTGCACAGTGTTGACAATGCTTCTTACTTTTTTCCTCTCTTCTTTTGCTTTTAGAAGTCTTTTACATGACAATAGTTATGTACTTTCATGGCTTTTTAACATCATGTCTTGCAGGTATGACTCTGATGGCCATCTGACCAATGCAACCTTCCCAACTGGGGAAGTCAGCAGCTTCCACAGCGACGTTGAAAAACTGACGCGAGTGGAACTTGATACTTCAAACAGAGAGAATGTGATCACAGCCACGAACTTCTCAGCTACCTCTACAATATATACTTTAAAACAAGGTAATGAAAGCATTTCTGTTATTTCTCCCCTAATCATTGTGTTTCAAACCCCAGACATTAGTGCATTCTTAACTGTTTGCCAAAAAAAAGGACATTAGAATTAGTTCATTTGTTTCTTCCTTGCTTCAGCACAAACAGCTAGATACTGCTTACTATTCTCCTGGGGTACCAATTAGAAACAAACCACAAGTGAATTCTTTTCCTCCTAGAAGAATCCCATGGATGGAATCTAGTTATTGAAATCTCCGATGTCTGCAGGCTTTACGTGCTACTTTCTACTTCAATATCTGGAGGACTTGGAATAAACTCTAATACACTGAGCTTTGTTATTCTCAGAAATACTTCCCAGAAGAAGGACAAGTTCCACTGACATTTTAGCCCTGAAGTGCCTTGTTTGTCCAATGCTGTGAATTCTTTCTGGTAGTTCTGTGTCCTAGTGACAGAGCTTGTAGGAAGGGGAAAAACATGACCCGCCTCTGCTAGTGACTGCCTTGGGGATGAGATTTTGACTCAACCCCTGTAGACATCACAGTATTCCCCTGCCAATATCATATCTCTCAAAAAAAATTATTCTCAGCCTATTGGAAATGCCCCAGTGTCCTCCTCCGGATTTTGCAGATTCATCACTGAAGTTCTGGTTTTATACAGTTTTATACAGTTTTATCAATCTGGGGGCTTTTGCCCTTCTTGGGGTTTTTTTTGTTGTCAGTGGATTGTTCAGGCTTTGCAGGTGCTGGGAAATAGCTCTCTGATTTCCTTCCAGGTCTGCTGCAGAAAAGCTTTGTAACTGAGCACATCACAGAAGTTTTCTTCTTCTCAGCTTTTGATCTATAAGAAAAAAATAGGAAGAACTCACCTCACAAGATACCCGCTCATTCCTCTCTACTATTGCATGGCAGAGACAGCATTGCATAAGTGGAAATAATTATATTATGTTGTTATGTCACCTGTTAGGCTTTGTCCAAGTGACTCCACCTACACTCTGCCTCATCTACTGCCTGATTTTATGTCTGTCCTTAAATCTGAAACTTCTCAAAATTGGTATATTACCAAAGTCTGTCTTGGGAAAATGCTCGCATACTATGGGCAGTGCCAGAAACTAACAGCTCTAGTTATGATTATACCTTCATAATATAAATAATATAAATACCTAATTATAAATTCATATAATTAGCATATTTCCATATCTCTGCAACACTATCACAAAGCACCCTATGAGCAACCAGTCTTGTGTTGTATCCTTACATCCAATTTTCTTCACTTTCTGGCATACCCAGCAGTTTTCCATGTATTCACACCTCCAGAGCTGGACTGGTTACTTCTGTGTGGACCAGCTTAAAAAAAAAGATGCTTTGGATAGTCTCTAACTGGAGTGGGTTCAGCTTCACTGTAAGGGTGAAACTTTTGTTTTGTCTGTGAGCACTAAACTCTCAGGCTTATAGTGGAGTTCCCTCTGGCAGCTGAGCTGCAGGAACCTCCTGCCTACATAGCCCCAGCCTGACCAGGTCTTGGTACAGTGGTACAGGGAAAAGGGACAGAATGGAAGACTGGCCGTCACCCCAGACATCTAGAAAATAGCTTTCATGCGTGACCTCAGATACTGTTGCAGTCATTCAAGCAGTGCATTGTCCTGTCGACAGATCCCAACATGCTAAAATTGTCACAATATCAGTGGTCAATACTCAGCCTATGGTTTTACATACTTTTAAGCTGAAAGCAAAAATACTTTATTCCTGCTGCAGGAAACCTTCACATGGAAATCATCAGGCCATCTAATAAAAACCTCTTCAGACATGGGAAGGCCTGGAGGTTACAAAACTCACACTGCAGTTGGTGTGTGTTCAGCTGTCTGTAACCTCCCTGGCTAACAAAGCTCTTTTGCACCTAACGTTTGGTTTGTAAATCTGCAGACCTGAACTTCTCTCTGTTCCCTGTTTTTGGTTGTTTTTTGACAGATAACACACAGAACATCTACCGGGTCAGCCCAGATGGGTCTCTGAGAGTCACCTTTGCCAGTGGAATGGAAATCACACTGAACACGGAACCTCACATTCTAGCAGGGGTTGTCAGCCCCACACTAGGGAAGTGCAATATCTCCCTTCCTGGAGAGCATAACTCAAATCTCATTGAATGGAGGCAAAGGAGGGAGCAGACCAAAGGCAATATCTCCACTTTTGAGAGAAGGCTAAGGGTAAGGCTTCCTCTTGTGTAAAGTGCAGTGTTCCCTTTGAAAGTCATTGAACTAAAATCATGTTGAAATGTTCTACTTTGTAAGAATAGCAATGGAAATTTTGTATCAATGATGGGCCCCAGCCATGAATTTCAAAACCAAAACTCCTCCGACAGTCTCAGGGATATTTGATCTCTGTTTGATTTTGGTTGTAAGACTTGACCTCAAGACATAATTACTTCTTTTCTTCCCCTTCTTTTTCAACTAAGAACTTAATTATGGCTTTGGAAGAAGCTGTGAGCAAAGGACGATGTGTAGTTACTCTGGCACAGCAGCAAAGTTGGAGCTACATCCTGCATCTCTCAGAACTATTAACCCTCTTTCTTCTGGGGGAGCTAACAGGTGCCAGCTGCTGCCCAGGGCACAGGATCTTGCTGTGCACACCTTGGGTGTCCTGGCCAGTGCCTTTCCTACAAGTCAGAGTGATGTAGAGCCTCCCTGTGTACCTAGACAGGCTGTGTATTAATTCTCCCCTCTCCCACATGCTCTCAAACCCCCTCACTCCCTCTGCTTGGGTTGCA
This sequence comes from Neopelma chrysocephalum, assembly GCF_003984885.1. Taxonomy (NCBI): domain Eukaryota; kingdom Metazoa; phylum Chordata; class Aves; order Passeriformes; family Pipridae; genus Neopelma; species Neopelma chrysocephalum. Next base: position 510,641 of record NW_020897734.1, read on the forward strand.
CCACAGCTCTAAGACTTGCTTTAACATTACATCCTTGGTTTATTTTCACCTGTGAGGAGAACTCACAGATTAAAATGACAGATGGTCAAAATTTAGCATTTAATTAGGTAACACTATGGTTCAAAGAGATTGCTGCTTTGCTGGACAGGTTTTTTATGAGATCAGTTCTGTTTTTTCACGTGAATACCACTTAAAATCAGTACTACAGCTGGGAATTTTGGCCTTAAAAATATTGTACTATTGAATACAATCTTTCATTTTCATTGTTTCTGTGTGATCCTTAATAATGCCTGGCAAAAAAAAGTCATTCACAAATTGGTCAGGATTAGGTGGACTCTGGCTGGAGGCATAAAATGTTCATTGAAATACTGCAATACTGAAGGTATCAGAGCTTAACTGATTGACTAACCTCTGGATCAGGCTGTTGGTGCATAGAACCACTTGGGTGCTCCTCCTCTCCCCTTTCACCTTCATCCAGTGAGAGAATGGAAGGTGAAGAACTGTAAGAATAATTTTTATGTGCTGATGTCTTTTATTCTCTGTCCTTCCAAAAGTATGCACTAGCAACCCAGCTCTTGAACATTGCATTGTTATTTCTGTAAATAGTGTCTTTTTATACATATCCAAGATCAAGAGGGCTGATGGATTGTCCCTGCCTGCTCAGGAGAACAAGCCAACTGCCTGTATTGCATTCTTGACTGTACTGACTCCCTTGATTGTACTGAACTCTGGGACTGTCTGTCTGAGGGCTGTCAGGGCAAGGCTGGAGGAAACATGATGGGATAGCCCATGAAACGAGGATTTAGTAGTGAAAAGGAGTAGAAATATTAGAATCATAGAATCATTTATGTTGGAAAAGACCTGTAAGATCATCAAGTCCAATCGCATCCTGCATGTAGGTTACACCATCTAAATATGAACAAGAGAAAGGGAAAAATGGTCTCCTGAGGCTGTTAATACCATGACAAAGGACTTTGGAGAATAGCAGAAATATATGGGTACTGGAGTTCAGCTTTAGCACTGAGGTGCTTGCATGGGATGCTGATGGAGTGGGAAGTCAGTGAAGATGGAAGGAGCTGGGTCAGTGCAGCTGGTGAGGAAGGCAAAGGAATCTACCCAGAGATTTCTTGGTGATTAAAGGAAATATTCGGCACAGCATGAGCAAAAGTACCATCCTATAATGTGTTTGAGACAGTATGCCAAATAATGAAATGGATTTAGGGCTTACTGTTGACAGATCCTTGGGTACTGCTGGGAAAAAAAAAAAGTAACATCATTAGAAATCCTTATGCAGGATGAGGTTCTGGTGAGACCTTCTGAAAACTTCTAGTGTTTAAAAGGAAGTTTTTAAACATTTAATTTGCCATGCCTGGCACAATAGGAAGTTGTTAGAAAGCTTGCAATATAGGGCAGAAAGAACTATGCTGAACTTTGAAAATATATGTAGAGGAAAGCTCTGGGGATTGGAGCAGTCTCAACGGAAATGAACAGACTTGCAGGAGCCCTCAGTTAAAGAAAAAAATAACCAGCACAATGGAAGAGTTTTCTGAGAAAGAAGAAAAAAAAAAGGCATAGAAATGAGGTATAAAGAACATACTTAAAAATCAGTCCTGATACCGTCAGTGAAACAAACGGCTTTTGAGTGCTAAAAGGTATAAATTAGAAGGCAGGTAGCTGGGGATGAGATAAAGGATGACCTACTTGAAGAGAAGAAAGAGAATAAAGGTTTTCCTTTTCTGCCTGGCCCCAACTTTTTTAATTCTGATCGCAATTAGCAACCATACTGAAAGCGTGTCACTCTATTAGTGTTATTTCGAGTTTTGGAAAGAGGCCACTGTTAGCACATTCTGAATAATGCTGGAAACACTGTGTTTTAAAAAGCTGGATTTTTGCATGGTGTGAATTCCCTGCTCTGGAAATAGGGCAGAAGTGAGTAAGTTAACTGAAATGCTGGAACAGACATCTAACTTTATCTCAGGATCTAAATCAATGTGGGAAAAAGGAATTAACCACAGGGTTCCTTTAAGTGCAGAACTGCCTGCCCCGATGCTTCCTGAACGTACATAAAACAGTCTATGGGCATGTATGCATTTTATATTAATAATAAATCTATGTACAATCAGGCATTTTAACATCAATCTTAATCTAGCAAGACTTCTTTTTTATCAATTGAACTGCTATTTTAATTGACTTCTAAAAATGAAGCAAAGACTGCTGTTAAAAGCGATGAGCATGATGCATAGTAATACACTGATTAGAATGCAGCTCCATTCCCTCCTGACTTTTGCATAACTTGAGGAACTTGGCATTGGATGCAGTCCAGGTTTTATAACTGAATATCTACAAAATTGAAAATTGAATGCTTGGCCTGTCTTATTTTTTGCCTTTTTTTTTTTAATAACAAAAAAGGAAGTAACTCATTGGCCTCAGTTCAAAAGTCCTGCAGACACAGGCTTTGACAGTCATGTTCATTATTGCATTTAGCAAATGATCTCCCTTTATTTACCAGTCTTACAGCAAATTCTAAAGATGGGACCAAGTCCTCTACCAGGGTCTGTGAGTTTACGTTGGCTCAAATCCAAACACAGACAAGGAAATAATGCAATCATCTCATCTGACTTAGACATTGTGGATAGGCTATGCTTGGAAATGAAGGCCCAAAGAAGTACACAATTGTGTGATATTTACACTGCAAAATTTCTAGCTATGAAACTAGTGGAAGTAGAGTCAACAAATGTTTAAAAAATATATAATAAATGCATCTTTTTATGCACTTCTAACATTATTGAAGTCAGCTGAATTTTCTCCCTGTTTTCATTAGCTGGTATTCCAACCTGATATTGCTTTCAGAAACCAGTTTCCCTAGCTCATACCAGAATACATGAACTTGAACCACTCTCAGAAGCTCCTTACTGTGTTGTATGTATGTTGGAGGAGTCATCTTTATGAAGCCACCAGGATTTGAAATCAGCTTGTCAATAACAATATTGAGATGAGTTGTACTATCCATGGATCATCCTCTCTTACCTTGAGAAGGGCATTATATTTAACTTTAGTATAAGAAAGTAAACAAATGAGACATAAAATGTGCAATAAAAGGGAAGTATTTTAACCTTATTTTAACTCAGTGAGTTTTCAATTACTGCCGCTTTCCACTTCGCTGCTAATTCTGTCTCTGTTTGGTTTTCATTCTTATTTGTTGTATAGTCTCTGAAATTCACATTGCAAGCAATTTGTATTTGAGACTTTCCTTTCTCCTAACTGCATTCTACAATAATGATAATAGCAATAAGAACATTAAACATGTACATAGAACATAAATGAATATGAGATAGAGTATGCCCCCTGCTTGCTTTTCAGTTATTTTGCCACCAAGAGGATTTGTTTTCAGAAATTTCAAGAAGTTTGCCAAAAAATATATTAAACTTAATCCATCAGATTGTATACAAGCAAATATAGTTGAACTGAGCATCACATTTTACTTGGGCTCCTTAACTATCATTAGAGCATAAATTGTAATAGTTACAGCAGTCTACAGGGTTATATAGGTATTTTACAGCTATTGTAAATGAACACTATTAAAGTTAGACATGTGTGTATATAAAACCCCAGAAATGGTAGTTGAAGAAAGAACACCTTCTTCTTCCAGATTCTCAAATTATTTTGTATCTAAAAACAGAAAGGAGAAAGAAAAAAAAATGTTCATTCTAATCACAGCTTGAATTATTAAACAAGTTTTATTAACCATTTACTCTGCGGCTGTGCCTCCAGGTCTCAGTGAGGAGCAAGCACTGTGCCATGCCCTGGGCTAACACCTGCACTGGCATCATGTCTGCTGTAAGGAACTTATCAATTGGAATAGAGTGATTAGATAAAATGTGGTACATTAATACAATTAGCATATTGAGCATTGATCTGAAAAAGACAAGTCAATGAACAATGTTTTATGGTTCCCTAAATTATATCTCGGATTTAAATGGCAATTGTCCAGTGGCTAAATGACGTAAGGAGGCATATGATGATAGCACGGGGTAAATACATTTTGTCTTCATGAGTCTGGCTCAGCTTTGAACTTGATTTCAAATTGAGCATTGGGTTGCTGTCCATCTGTCAGACACAGCGAGTTTAACAAAAGTTGCAGGTCCTGATGTGGTGAGAGAGCTGCCACAAGGACTATGGCTGGCATCAGGCACCACTGCTGCTGGCTTTCATGAGCTCTGGGAGTGGGGTGGCTTTGTGAAGGAGCGTGAGGACACTGGTGAGCAGGGTCTGCAGGAGCTGCAAGCACAGCTCTGCCCTTTGTGCCATCAACCTGGTGAGGGCTATGCCAGAGCAGCACCTGACCTGTCAACGTTAACAGAGCTCGAGAGAGGATGTGAGATAGTAGATCTTTCTTAATTTGTGGGCTTGACAAGGATTTCATCCACAGCTGAGAAGAAAGAAGAAAAATTTAAGAAAAGGTGAGAGCAGAGGTGAAGTTTTAGCACATGGAAGCATTCTATAATGTCAAGTATAATAACACCGAGTGCAAGCAGCATTTTATTTTTTGGTCCTTCTATTTCTCATCTGAATCTTGTTCTATTTTCTTGTCTTCAGTAAGGCCCAGCTCACAATGTTAAACCATTGCTCACTTTGATAAGCACTGACACAGACGTGTCTGTGTTGGGTGTGCTTAGGATGCCTTGTTTTCTTACCTTACTGTATCTTTGTGTTTAGACCCACAACAGAAACCTGCTCTCCATCGATTTCGATCACGTTACCAGAACAGGGAAGATTTATGATGATCATCGCAAATTCACCCTTCGAATTATGTATGACCAGACAGGACGCCCCATCTTATGGTCACCCATCAGCAAGTACAATGAGGTCAATATCACATATTCACATTCTGGATTAGTCACCTATATCCAAAGAGGAACCTGGACTGAGAAAATGGAGTATGATCCAAGTGGGAACATCATTTCCAGAACATGGGCAGATGGTAAAATATGGAGTTACACATATCTAGAAAAGGTAAATCATTTAAAAAGTGGATTCTTGTACCAAGACAAAAAATATTTCATTTTATATAGATATTATATTGTGAACTCTTTTATAAAGCTACCTATTGCAAGAGTATTTAAGACTTTTTAAACAGAAAATACATAGAATTACATAACTAAATAAAAATGTGTCTGGACACACTTACACCTAGATGTCAGCTGTTCAAACCTGCCATAGTTTAGTTCTGAAGAAAGTTATCAGCACCTCAGGTTTGTTTAATTGGTAGGTAAAAATGACCTTTTGGTTTCAGTTCAAGTTCAAGTGAACAAAGGACACGTCCCTCACTACTGAAAAGCATGTTGCTACTTGGGATAGTAGTCAAAAAGATAACAGTCACTGAAAGGGAACTTCTTCCCCCCCCCCGTACAGTTCTTTTAAGCCAAAATTATGAGCCCCTGAGTACAAGCTTGCACCTATTCAGTGCTGCATTGTAAACAAGGGATTGATCCTGTGAGGAGAAAGTTCACTTCAATATTTGTGAGCGCCATTTAGGGAAAAACATTAATATGAAATGAGTTATTGCTCTGCTTTTTTTAGTGACTTTGCATTTAAATTCCCTGAGTATTGTAATTTTCATTTATATCTATAGATAAAGGTCACAAAATGTGGGGTGTTGTACAGACTAAGGAGGAACATTTCCTTCATCTGTAGAAACATCTCGTTTGGTCTTGTCTCTCAAAACCAAAAAGCCAATAAGTATTTTTAAAGCTTTCAGAACTTAGTGTGAACTCGTATTCAAACTTTTTTAAATAGCAACATCTTAGACTACTCCATACACCCTGAGTTTGCAGAACATTTTCTCTGAACCTGTAAACTGCAGGGAAAAGCTATAGGGGGTGGGGGGCAGGTGAGGTAACACTGATAGGAGGTATTACACACACAAAATCCAGTGACTTTGAAGTTATTTATATACTAAAGAGTTCCAAATGTGTACTTTTAAGATAAACTGTGCAATACTTATTTTGACTGTGTTTAAGCTTGATCCTCAAAAAACTCAAACCTAACCCAGTGGGAAAAAAAAATTATTGAGACTGGAGAATGCATAAAAATGTGATTCCCTCCCTGTCTCCATGCAGTATGGTTCTTGCATGTGTTAACAAGATTGGCAAGCCCCAGGAGCTTCAGAAGTTTGCTTCAGATAAATTTGTCAGGGCTTCTTTTGTCTGTATGGTCTTCTACAAATAACAAGTAAACAGGCATTTCATACAGGTTTCAAATATTTGGGCAATGTGTCTTTTGGAGGAATCTTTTATTTTTTTCTTTGGACCTAATGGATTATAATTTTGGAAAGAGATACACTTCTTATCTTTCCAAACCACTTTGTCTGTTCTTAGTTTATGATGAGCTCAGAAATAAAGTCATATAACTTAGCACTGTTAGTCTGGAATTCTACACAAATGGCCAAATCCTGATCCTGTAGAAGGAAATGGCAAAAGATTACTGGTTGAGGTAGCAGAAGGCTTGGGTTATGCTGTAACTTGTCATTAAAATTATTGAAAATCATACACACCATGCACATAATCTCCCAACTATTTAATGTACTTTCATGATGTTGTTCCTTGTGCCAGAGAAAGATAAATTCACTGTCAAAAACAGACATTGAAATATCACTTTGTGGCTCCATTAAAGTCAATAACTCATTGTGTTAATTATGTAATGATTGCTAAAGGTTGTCTGAAACCACGTAAGACTCAATAATTCTTTATATGAAAAAAAAATCAATTATATAGTTTGCTTCCAATTCATAGTTATTTAATTCTTCAGTTCTAGCAATTGATGAGTTAATTGTACATCTTCAAAAATCTCTACCCTTACGAAATTAGCTCAAATAATTAAGGTTTTAAAAAGCGCTATGACATTTGCATTGGAAATAATTCTTACTGGTGAGATTCATCTCCTCTTGTTTTGGTCACTTTCCTCAATTAATTAGTGGTGATATAAAATCTCCTGAACACTCCAAGCTCGCTTCCAAAATCCAGCAGACAAAATAGATGACTGGCTGCATGTGTATGTTGGACAGAAATGACATCTAGTGGTGATGCTCAGCATTTGTCTATTCCCAGCAGAGCTCCCAGTAATTGCCACTGGCTGTGTGTCTTGATACACCATACGGCATCAATCATTCTGTGGTTGACCAGGCTCTGGCTGCTTTAATAAAATGACAGCTTTTTGGATGTTTTATGAGCTACTCTCTGAAATCCTTTAAAACAATTAGAACCCAATTTATGCAGAGTTGAAAAATCTATTGTAATATTATTAGGATGAATTGGGAATTAATTTTTTTTCTCTTTATGGTATCCTCTAATAGGCTTGAAAGGATACTAAGTCTCCAGCCCTAGTACTGTCTGTCCTTTTACTATCCTGAACAAAAGTGGAAAAGCCACGAAGTGCTGTAAAAATGGCACACAGGGGCACTAAAGTTATATTGGGGATGTTTCTGATCTTGTTATTCATACTCTGTCAATGGCAGACAGCTTAAAAACAGGCGTGGGAGCACTATAATAGAGAGAGGCGTCACGGCAGTGCTAGGAGAGAGTTCAGCCAGTGGTTTACTGCAGACTGGAGACTCTTGACTGAAGGTGGAAACAAAATAAACACAGTGCTGTTGGAGATGCTTGGCCGAGCAGCAATAAAGTGATCAGAACTAGCTCGGTGTGAAGGTCTGTTGTCACCAGTTGGCACAGGGTGACCTGGAGTGGCATATGTTGGTGCTCTCTGGCTGGTGTACAGGTGACAGATGTCGTTCGCCAAGGGCAGGAAGAAACACATCTTGGGCAGGCAGGGGGCTGGGAGTGCAGAGGGGATGGCCAAGGCTGAGCCTGTCTCTGGCCCTTTGAATGAGCACTTGGTTTATTTGTCAGAGCAAAGTGGCTCAGGGCCAATGTTACTTAACAAGCAGGGCTGAGCTTGTGGTGCTTCCTTCCCGGAGAAGATTTTTGAGCTTAGAGGGAAAAAATACTGTTTTTCTGATTTTTTCCCCAGTGCTCTGTAAGAAAGCAGTCACACTGTTCCTTGTAACACTTTGTTTTGCGTGTCTCAACCATGCAGAAGCCTGACAAATTTGCTTATGTGCCTGGTAGGTTTGAGCTGTGGGCTAAGACCTGTGCAGTGTCGGCACTAAGGCCCAACTCAGAGAGCGTGGCAAGGATGTGCAGTGCTCTGGTCCAGCCAAACCACTTGCTGGAGCTGGGGAAAGGCTACAGAGTTCCCCCATACAGTTTCACTCTTTGTTTTCATTATGCTTGTTCCAACAGTGACTGTCCACCAGCGGGCTTGTACTCTGTGACACTGTGACTTTTCACATGACAGGTAAAAAGGTTTACAGAACCCAAACTTCAGTTATTGACAGAAAAAAGTCTGCCATGCTTGCACATTCACTTTGTGGACAAACAAACCAGATTTCATTGACCAGCCACAGTTAACCAACACAGGGAAAGTATCAAGTACCTATGTAGAAATTATATTCTTTGTAAAAATTAAAAACCAACTAAAGAAGTAGTTACACCAAAGAACCTGCAGACTATTTTCATCCATCTGTAAGCACGGAGGTACTGTGAGCTCTGGAGTGACATGCATTTAAAAGAAGACATACAAAAAAGGGGTAGGTCTGTGCTGGAGATATGCAGAGTGCCAGTAAAAGCTAAACACCTTGTATATACACCAAGTTTCCCCTTTCCAACTCCCTTAGGCACATCTGCTGGTGCAGATGCTCTGCCTGTGTGTGAGGAAGAGGTTTTCTCTGTATTTGCTTCCTGAGAGAATGACCTAAATATTTCAAAGCAACATAGCAAGCCAGCATGAGGCTGAAATGCTACTGAGAGCCACATCTGCCTTCCAGTTTGGAGATCCTTACCTCTAGACTTATTATTATTCTCCTCCTGTTTTGTACCACCTTGCTGGCCAGGTCTCCTGGAGCTGAAAGCTCCACTTGGAATTGTAGAGACCGTAAAAGCAAACTACAAGAGCGAGCAGTTGTTTCAGCATTCCCATGACCTTCAGCCCCTCACTAGATGAATAACCACGTGCTCGATCAGCCCATAACCCTGCCCTTGCTGTTTGGTTGCAGTCCGTGATGCTCCTGTTGCACAGCCAGCGTCGCTACATCTTCGAGTATGACCAGTCGGATTACCTGCTGTCAGTCACCATGCCCAGCATGGTGCGCCACGCCCTGCAGACCATGCTCTCCGTCGGCTACTACCGCAACATCTACACCCCTCCCGACAGTGGCGCCGCCTTCATACAGGACCTCACCAGGGACGGGCGGCTGCTCCAGACCCTGTACCCCGGGACAGGCCGCAGAGTCCTCTACAAGTACACCAAGCAGTCCCGGCTCTCCGAGATTCTTTATGACACTACTCAAGTCACGTTCACCTACGAGGAATCTTCTGGGGTTATTAAAACAATACATTTAATGCACGATGGGTTCATCTGCACCATCAGATACAGGCAAACAGGTTTGTGCAACTGTGGCTACTTTGCTAAAGTTTTTGGATTTGATCCTGCGCTTACCTGGCATGAAATTCCATTATTTTTATGTCTACAAGTTCTTATATTTTATGTTTCAATAGAAAAATATGTGTGTATATCTCTGTGTCTGTGTCCATAGGTGAATATAGCTGTCCCATTTGAAATACAGTCTTCTTTTTATTGCTTGGTGTGGAATAGCTCTTAGAATGTTTGGTTGTTTTTATTCCACTGTGTGGATATTTGCTAAATACTAAATCAAGTTGGTTTATTGTTTGTGTTTTCAAGTTTCCCTGTTTACACCATAATCTAACATAAATTCCAGAGAACTGTTTATATAAGGAAAGAAATCACCATGTAAAATAAATTTAGTTAAGAATTATCTTGTAAGTAAATAGAAATAATAATTATGAATAAACCAGCATTCATTTAAATGAATGTTAATAAAATATAAATAATTTGTAGAGAAAGCATTAATAAAGGTTTGTGCAAGAATAATCTAACATATTCTTAGTTAGTGGTATTTTCTGAGACAGGCAGCAATTAAGGCTTAAGGGTATGTTTGAGTTCATGATCTGTCTGTGTTAGATCTGTAGGGTAAGTAAACTGTGGGCATAATTCATTATTTTCATTATTCCTCTTTCCCCTATTTGTTTTGGACAGGTCCGCTTATTGGTCGCCAAATCTTCAGGTTTAGTGAAGAAGGGCTTGTAAATGCCAGATTTGACTACAGCTATAACAACTTCCGTGTCACGAGCATGCAGGCCATGATCAACGAGACGCCTCTTCCCATTGACCTGTACCGTTACGTCGATGTTTCTGGCAGGACCGAACAATTTGGAAAATTCAGTGTAATTAATTATGATTTAAACCAAGTTATAACCACCACTGTGATGAAGCATACCAAAATCTTCAGTGCCAATGGTCAGGTGATCGAAGTACAATATGAAATTCTCAAGTCCATCGCTTACTGGATGACCATCCAGTATGACACTATGGGGCGCATGGTGATCTGTGATATACGTGTCGGTGTAGATGCCAATATAACACGATATTTTTATGAATACGATGCTGATGGTCAACTCCAGACCGTCTCTGTGAATGACAAAACCCAGTGGCGCTACAGCTATGACCTTAATGGCAACATCAACTTGCTGAGCCATGGAAACAGCGCGCGCCTCACTCCTCTGAGATACGATCTGAGAGATCGCATTACCAGACTTGGAGAAATTCAATACAAAATGGACGAAGATGGCTTTCTCAGGCAAAGAGGCAATGAGATCTTTGAGTACAACTCTAATGGTTTGCTGAACAAAGCGTACAACAAAGTGTCTGGCTGGACTGTGCAGTACTGTTATGATGGTCTTGGAAGACGAGTTGCAAGCAAATCAAGCCTAGGACAACACTTACAGTTCTTTTATGCTGATCTCTCTAACCCAATAAGAGTTACTCACTTGTACAATCATTCTAGCTCAGAAATAACATCCCTCTATTATGATCTTCAAGGTCATCTTATTGCGATGGAATTAAGCAGTGGAGAAGAATATTATGTTGCTTGTGATAACACTGGAACACCTTTAGCTGTGTTTAGCAGTCGAGGCCAAGTCATAAAAGAAATTTTGTACACCCCGTATGGAGAGATCTACCAGGACACTAATCCAGATTTCGAGGTTATCATAGGTTTTCATGGAGGACTGTATGATTCTCTTACTAAATTAGTTCATCTCGGTCAGCGGGACTATGATGTCATTGCTGGTCGGTGGACGACACCAAATCATCATATATGGAAGCGCCTGAATGCTGTCCCACAACCATTTAATCTCTATTCATTTGAAAATAATTATCCAGTTGGCAGAATCCAAGATGTTGCTAAGTATACAACAGGTAAAAGTAACACGTTTCTCATGAAAACTTCTTATCAAATTCTGGTAGGGATTCAACATTCCAGAAATCTTTTGTATACATCCAAAGTTACTTTTTGTCTCTAATTTTAAATGTATTGAAGCCATTTCTTTGATAGACTGCGCTTGATCTGTTTTCTATAGCCTTTATGGTAACCAAGAAAATAATTAATAGTTGCTTCTGCTGGTTTTCTCAGTGCTAAAATTAAGGGAAGAATGGAGGCAGCTTAATTTTAATTTTTTCCATTATAAATAGATAGAAGGAACACTATTGATTTGAGTATAGCTATGCTTTGTAACCAAATAATTTGTTTGCTACAATAAATGCTGTAACTAGTAGGGAAACATAAATTGATGTGAAATCATTATTTCTGCCTAGCTGGAATTTCTGCAGACTGCCCTTTTTCTAGTATTTATGTGCCTTTTTGCTAGCATCCTTTTCTTGTTTTATAGACATTGGAAGTTGGCTGGAGCTGTTTGGTTTCCAGTTGCACAATGTGCTGCCTGGATTCCCAAAACCGGAGATAGAAGCTTTGGAGACAACATATGAACTTCTACAGCTTCAAACAAAAACCCAAGAGTGGGATCCTGGAAAGGTTAGCAAAAACTCAGTTTAGCTGCTTCTAATACTAATCTAAGGAGTTTTATTAGAAAATATTGGAGACTAAGGAAACAATGTGACTGTATCTTTTGACATAATGGGAAAGACAAATAGTTTAACAATGATAGAAACTTTAATGTTGTCAATTATGTACTGGCATCAGAGTGGAGGAGAGCTTTAAGGAGACAGCAACACAGTGAGGGAAATTTGCAGCTGTTCATAGAGAAAATGTCCAAATTTGAGGTGCAGGATAGGCAAAAGAGTAAAAGTGTTTATGTGAAAATTGAAAAAGCCACAGAAAATCTTGTGCAATTGAAAAATTAAAACTGCAGATTTTCATTTGTGTTAGCAAAGATGCCACAGGAGCTGCAAAATCACTGAGGTTATAAACAGCTTTACAAGTCAGTACCTCTGCATAATTATTGCAGAAAACAGAAATGTTGCTATGGATTTGTAGGGGGTCTGTAAATCTCAGCCTTGCTCCGGGGCTTATTTTCCATAAAGAAGAGCCAGGCAGCAGCTATCAGAGTCCAGCAATCAATGTGACTGCAACAGGACCAACTACCTCTGAGCGAGCATTCTTGATTTGCATTTGATCATATGAGCATGTGTTAACAAAGAACTATGATTTTGTAAAGATGCCTTTCCTCTAACATAGTCAGGAAAGGGAATTAAAAGCATTGAGAGTTCACGTTCAAGTTCACAACATTTAACACACTTCCCATGCACAAAAAACTGCACCAAGTGCAGAAGTCTGGGGGGTCATGCCAGATGTAAAAGCACGTACATGGAAAATTGTCATTGAGATATTAAAGAAGCTTTTGCAAGGCACAGAAAAGATGTAGTGATGGGTGTAGTGTTAAACAACAAAGAGATGGTTGGAATGAAGCTTCTTTTAGTCTCTATGGGGAGTAAGATCTACAAATGTGATGTACTTGCCTTGTTCCTATTTTTCTAGTACCTCAAGACCTTCACAACCTGCTTTCCTTAAAGAATGGGCTATAAAATCTGTTACTGTGATTTTACAGAAGATGAGCACAGCTTTGAGTTCAGCTTTTCCTGAACTGCCTAAGGGCTGAAAGATCAGCCATTAGAGTAACAGTTCAAGGGGGAGGAAGAATTTAAAGGAAGAACAAATACAAAAATAGCATTTGTGGTAAACACCTTTCCATTTGTTTTCTAGAAATGAAGGAGTCCAAGAGACAGAAAGCACTACCACAGGCAATTAGAAAGCCTGTGCATATGCCCAGGTTCTGTAGGTGTGCACAATATTTTCCAAACAAATTGAAGATCCATTCTAAGCAATTAAGAGATGAGTAAGGTCTGTGAGATACTGTAATGAACTGCAAGGTGCCTCACCTGCAAACTTGACTGGTATTTTCTTTTCCAGACTATCCTTGGCATTCAGTGTGAGCTACAAAAGCAACTCCGAAACTTTATATCCTTGGACCAACTTCCTATGACACCCAGGTATAGTGATGGCAAGTGTTCTGAGGGAGTGAAGCAACTGAGATTTGCAGCTGTTCCTTCAGTATTCGGGAAAGGCATCAAATTCGCTATAAAGGACGGGATAGTGACAGCTGACATTATCGGTGTGGCTAACGAGGACAGCCGGCGCATTGCTGCCATCCTCAACAACGCTCATTATCTGGAGAACTTGCATTTCACCATCGAGGGCCGAGACACCCATTACTTCATCAAGCTGGGCTCTTTGGAAGAAGATTTGGCCCTCATCGGCAACACCGGAGGGCGCCGCATCTTGGAGAATGGCGTCAACGTGACGGTGTCGCAGATGACTTCTGTGATCAACGGCAGGACTAGACGCTTTGCTGACATCCAGCTCCAGCATGGCGCACTCTGCTTTAACGTGCGGTATGGAACAACAGTGGAAGAGGAAAAAAACCACGTCCTGGAGATAGCCAGGCAGCGAGCCGTGGCTCAGGCCTGGACTAAGGAGCAGAGACGGCTACAGGAGGGGGAAGAAGGAATTCGAGCGTGGACAGACGGAGAGAAACAGCAGCTTTTAAGCACTGGGAGGGTACAAGGCTACGATGGATATTTTGTTTTATCTGTGGAGCAGTATCTCGAACTTTCTGACAGTGCCAATAATATTCACTTCATGAGACAGAGTGAAATAGGCAGAAGGTAACAAAGAAAATCTCTGCCTTTGCGTCACCAAAGACTGCCTGTTTTTAAACGTAAAATGGTTTATTGTATTGGTTTTTCTAGATCAGAACTCTGTATATATAAATATAGAGGAAAAAAAACATATCCAACTGCCTTTAAATGTGACAGAAGATGGTATTTTAATATTGTTTGTTTAACTCTTTGAGAGATGACAGTGACAATTTTTAGTTCTTGTGTGGCAGTATTCAGAAATTTCAGAAGCAGAGTCCTGCGAGCCGAGCGCCGCGACCTGCGCGCGAGGTGCCCGGGGTGACACCGCACAGCCCTGCGGGGTAGGGGCGAGCGCCACGTGCTCTGCCTTCTTCTAAAGAAACACAACTTTTTTGTTGTTGGTTTAATAATTCACCAGTTATTTAAAAGGTTGCAGAGCCTGATTCTGCAACCCGTATTTACTGGGTGGTTTTTATCCCAGTGAGATCTCCCGCAAGTTCCAGGGATTGCATACAGAAACCAGACTGTGTATGGAAACTTCGTAGTTGCTCACCAACCCCGCACATGTCATTCCTCACAGCTAGGAGCTAAGGGATTTTCTAACCTGGGAAATCTGACTTGTGTTGGATTCAGTGCATAGAAGGCTGTCCCCTGTGGCCTTTGCTCTGTCATGGCCGCCCCTCAGTCACCCCATGTTGAACATCACATTGTGTCTACTCGTGCATGCGGGGTCTCTCTCCCAGGGTTTCCCTTGGCACTGGAATATACTGTAGTCTGGGAGCACACGTAGAGCTGCCAGTCTGCCTGGTGGAGGGATGTGGGTGGCACAGCATTACCGGGCTTCAGCCAAGCTGTAATCTTTAGGAGGCTCTCTGCTGGTATCAGTGTGCTCCAGGCTGGGCTTTAACCCCGTGCTTTGGGGACAACCCAGCTGGGAGCCCACAGGGAGCAGTAACAAGCCGTGCAGGATCAGTCCTGCCTGTAGTCACTGGGCCAGGACTCGTCTTTACACAGATGATTTGGAAGTTGCAGTGTTGTTGGGTTTAGGCATCGTGTTCTTTTCATCTCAAATTAATAATCCTGTTGTAGTACTCATTTTTCCAAGTCTGAAGAAGATTGGTGGGTTGGGAGTTGATGAACCTAAGTGTGGATAGTAAATATGTTGATATGTTGGGATGACTCTTCACTTTTCAGCTCAATATCTAGAGCACATAGAAAAGCATTATATTGCATGGACAGAAATTTTTATTTCCCAAGGTATCATGCGCTGCTGGCACAGTTACTTCATAGCAGAGTAGGTGATCCTTCCTCCAGCTTGTCATTGTTACAAGATCTGATTATCAGGAGGTGGGGCGGGCACATGGGGAGGGGGGGATGGGCAGGCAGTTTTCCTTTACTGACTTTCAGAGGGAGCTAGAAGTCTTGTTATAGAGCCTGTGTATCCGTAACAGTGATGTTATTGCACATTTCTTTCAAAACAGACATAGTAATATATTGAAACAATTTCTGTTCATATTTACTGAAGCCAACAAAGTGCATTCTTTGTCTTTCTTCCTTTTTTCCAGTTTTCTCTTTTCCCTTGTTTTTGGGCAAGTGGAGCAGACTGTACCCAAGTTAGAGATGAGCCTGAACTGGCACCTGAGACCTGAGCCCCTCGCTGGGGTTTGAGCTCAGCTCTCAGCCTCACCCCATTATCTTCTCTTCCCAGACTCCCTCTGCTCCTCTGGGAGCCAGCGCAGCTTTGGGGGTGCGGGATCAGGCTGACTGGGAGCCTGGCCCCTGAAACCCTCCTTTATCCCCAGCCAGGGAGAACTGTGGACCAAAATCTGCACATACACATTGTGATCAGGCTCATCACTAACTAACGTACAGGACAGGGAGCTGACAACATCCAGGTTTCACAGCTCAGATTTCTGTAATTTTCCATACAATCACGGAGAATTTGAATACCTCCACACCAGCCTAAAAATGGACCTTCAAATCCTTGAGCCTCTAATATGCTTTTAATCAATGAAAGAATAATTTATTAATTGTATATAGAGAGTGCATTCATAAATGTGATGATGTATTTTATCACTGATCCAAGATGTCAATATTAGAGTCTATTTTACTTATATTTTAAGCAATTATACTTTTTTGCAATTCACTAATGAGGATCATTTTCAAACTGCTTTAAATATCCATTATAAACAAATATTTGAAGCTATTAGAGTTACCTTGAACTGTGCATTTCTAGTATGTAATACTTATTTAGTTAGCTTGTGCCTTTAGTTTCTTAAAGTTATATTTGTATTATATGCAGGAAATGCACTTTGTATTACCTACAGCTGTGGTTTTTAATACTGCCTTGATTACTGTTGTTCTCATGTTATGCCAAAAGGTCTAAGAGTGAAATGTGTTACGAGTTTGTCTTTGGAAGTAGATTTGGCATTTTCCCATTTCCTGGGTGCAGTCTAAGGTACATTTTGAACAATATCTCTTACGAGAATATGGATCCATTAAGACTCGCATGATATTACATGGCCCAGTTACAAGAGCAAAAAAAATGCCTTCATCATAACAGTTTCGTAAATTTAGGAAACTGAATAAAAATGTTGTGTTGAGATTACAGTGCTAAAGAAATGTGTTATTACTGCAAGAGCATGGGAGACTGAAGTCGTAGATATTCATGGGCCAGCCAGCAGTGATTCGTGAGAACTACATGAACAAATAGCTTTGGACCATCTTGTTCATGAACAACCTCAGATGGAGGCAGGGAATATTTCAGTCTCCATTTTTTTTTCCTAGTAGTTAGACCAATTTCTCGGTGGTTGGTTGTTTGGTTGGTTTTTTTTTAATATATCTCATTTTCTTTTTTTCTTTTTTCTTCTTTTTAATTTTGCACTATAGCCTAGAGACCCAATTGAGAAAAAAAAGAAAAATAATAGCATGGAAATTTTTACTGTTATTTAGATCAGATAATTTGATGCTAGTGTTCTGCACTGCAAACAAGGTTCTGAAAGTGGAAAAAATAAAATAATTAAAATAAAATAAAAACCACTATTGCACACTATCCTGTAGCAAAGTACCTACCATGAGAAATTCGTGCTATATTTTTTATGACAACCAAATGAATAGTGTGTACAATAACATTTCCTTTGCTTTCATATTTATTTAGCAAATCTAGAACATTTCAAAGTTATAAATATATATATATAGATATCTATGTAGAACATAGCCAAATAAATATATATGAACTGGTCAGTTTGCAACTGGGTGTACACACCTTAGCTCTTTGGTTTGAGCTCTTTTGCATTCCTCAGCTGTGCACTGGCTGGCCAGAGGTGGCCTCATGCTCTGACCATGCTCTGGGGTCCCACCCTGCGCCCCCCTGCCCACTGAGCCCCCTCACCAGCGGCCAGGGCTGGGCTCATAGGGCAGCAGCTTCTCCGGGGTGAGCAGTGGCAATGGGTGCTGTTGGAAGCCAAGGTGCTGCTCCAAAGAGGAAGGTGGTTAAGGCAGAGGAGCTCCTCTGGTTTATCTGAGCCAAAGGAGATGGGCAGATCCCCAGCAGGGTGTTCGTGTGCTCGGGGCGCTCGCCGTAGTGCGGCTGATCTGGCGCGGTGACACCCAGCTCAGGCTGCGCCAACAGCCCTGAGGGTTTTCCTGTCAAATGCTGACTGTTATTTAAACCTCTCCTTGATACAAAACATTACCGGGTCGAAAGCACCCTGGCTGCCAGAGGAATCGCTTCCAGGCAGAAACTGGGAATGGTGGAGTCGGACTCGCTGTCGATTTGTCTGGGCATTTGTCATCTGCCATTATTTGTCTAAGGAAACGTGTTTGACAATTTCCAGTTTTTCCTTAGATCTCGTGGTGGACTTTAGCCTTTTAATAAATGTTAGTATATCAGATCGTGTCCTTGACAGTATTTTACTTGTATGAACCATGATAAAACATTACAATCTTCATACTCTTCTGACAGAAGTGTCAATAAACGAGAACGAGAAGCATAGCATACGATATATGTCAAAGTAACGTTCCTTTTTAGCTTTCTCATCAACAGTAAAAAATGTTTACAATGTATGCCAAGATCTTCACTTTCTGTCTAACACCAGTTAGAGGTTCTGATCTTACAGAAATTGTGTTATAATGGCCTCAGCCTCGTTGCTAGGAAACAATAGATCCCAATTTTTTTATTCCTGCTCTAACTCCTGTGCTGAATAGTGACTGGATACTGTACAGGTTTATGTTATATGGCTGCAGTTAAATGGTCTGATGCATTTTGCTCTGGGTTTCAGACCAGAAGCATGCATTTTCTACAAGAACATCCCAGCAACATGCTGTAAATATTGAAAGTTAATATATTATGTGTCGATATTTGAAAAAGAAAGTACTTTGACTATTTCATTTTTAAAAAATAAAGGTGCAAACTGATGGCGTGTGATGTTGTCTTTGTTTACACGAGTATTTGGGATATTCTGGTCATATCAGTAAAAGCTGCTTCCATAGAGCTAAATAAGGACTTTAGCCAATATTGGTTGATTCAAAAGTTGGAGGGCAGGGGGTTGCTTAGCAAGATTTAATTTTACTTCTGTTTCACCATGTTCATGCCTATAACTCTGCAGGTTTCACTACAGGTGAAATCCCCACCAGTGTCTGTGCACAGGTTATTACATTTCATCAAAGCAAATGTGAGAGAGAAAAAAATAATTCTGCTAAATGCATTTGCATTCCTAATACCAGAGTGGATGAAGTGGTAGTAAGATGAGGAGCAAAGTTTAAGTATCTGCACGTTCTTTAGAGCTGTCTCAAATAGATGATGATGAATGACTGTGGTGTCAAAAATATGTACCCAGGAAAATAAAAAATAAAAAGCCCAGCACATGCAGCAGCAAGGAGGAGCACGTGAAAGGAAGGGCACAAGAGAATGTTTAAGGCTAAAGGAAAGGTTACACAATGAAAA
Source organism: Neopelma chrysocephalum (assembly GCF_003984885.1). Classification (NCBI taxonomy): domain Eukaryota; kingdom Metazoa; phylum Chordata; class Aves; order Passeriformes; family Pipridae; genus Neopelma; species Neopelma chrysocephalum. Next base: position 529,713 of record NW_020897734.1, read on the forward strand.
ACATTGGAGCAGCTGGGCTGGGTAATTACCAAGTGGGAGGGCTGAGGCCAGTAGAGCTGTGTTGGATGGATGAGAAGGGAGTCCAAAGAGGTGCTCTAGTAAGAAAAGGGATGAAAAGCAGCCCGGGAGATGGAACTGATTTAGTGCTGCAGGTCTGTCACAGCCATAGACGGGGAGTAGGGGGCGGCTTTGGGGAGGCAAAAACGGAGCTGAGGGAGGGATAGTTGCTGCAAGGGAGCAGCATTGCCTTTGCTGGGGAGAGGGCAGAGCAGGGGATGCAGGATCAGGGGACAGAAGGTAATGCAGTGAGCTACAAAGCCACCTGTCAGAACCAGGGCTGTGGCAGTGAGGGGACGGGTGGCAGGGCTGCCAGGGGGACAGGGCAGAGCAGCTGCAGCTGCAAGGGGCTGCGTCCTGGTGGGGCTGCAGCCCAGAAGAGACAGTGGGAAGGAAGAAGCAGATGATACAGAGATCATCTGGGCAGTTATGCCCACGAAATGCAGCTGCTGCTCTCTAAAAGGATCTGTAGCTCTTCACGCCTAAGTCAATGTATGAAACCTATATAATTTCCATCTTACTGTTCCTATAACCAAACATCGACTCCTTGCCTCACAGGCACCATCAGCTTCTCTCTGTTCCCACCTTGTTTAAGCCTACAGCAATTCCAGACCCTTGGGTATCCAAAAGAAACAACACAAGCCTCTGTCTTAATAATTTACATCAGAAACTGAAACAACACTCTCAGCTTTAAACAGAAATGGCATCTTCTGGCCTATTTTATGTATTTTTTAGAAGAACAATGCACTTTTGGAGCCAGCCTTAGTCAAACAACTTATCCTCAGCTCACTGCACCGCAGAGCGGGTGAGCGGCTGCTGCTCGTGTGCCTCAGGTTTTGCACATGCAGCCTCGGCCTCTGCTTGAAGCCAATAGGACATTTCTATAGGAAACAGCCCTGGGGCAAAGTTCTTCCCACTACATTTATCCCTGCAATCATCTGCCAGGGATCGTTTCCAAGCACACTTGTTCCTGCTCCCAGGAGAGGCCAGGTAAACCTGGGCTCTAGACCCAGCACTTAGGAAAAGGGCTTCCCAGGAAGGCTGGGGCCACACACACACATACTGAGAGCACCCAGCAGCTCAGCTGGCTTTGAGGAAGGATGGTTTGCAGGAGCAACAGAGCTGGAGAGGAACAGCCAGGGACCAGCTGCCACAGGCTCACAACAGGCTGGGAAACCCTTAAGGCAGAGAGGAGGAGGGAGAGATTCAATGGGCACAAGTGACAGCAAAGCAGCCAGTGCGTTTGCTGAGTTATGTAACAATTAAAAAAACCCAGCCTTTAAATATTGTATTAAAGAGGAAATCATGCTGGATCTGCCACTGTATGGCACTATGTTAAGGTAAGACCTGTTTCAACCAACAAGCACATGTACCAGGAGGGCACAGAGCAACACGTACGCATACAGAGTAAAATACGACAGGACATTTCACTGCAAATGAAATTTGGCCTTCAGTGAGACAGAAACTGAGTCATGAACTGAAATTGTCACAACTTAGCAACAGTGTTGCCCACTAAACCTGCACAGCTGACAAGTCCTGTAGATTCAACCTCCCCTCCAGGAGCCCAGCAGCAGCATGGAAATACATGGATAGGAAAAAGAAAGCAGAGAAACTGTCACGAAAAATCATTTATCCGTTTAAATTGTATGCAAAGGTGGCTTGTTTCAAGTTCAGAGAACACCTAAAAGCAAAGAACCAGGCTTTCCACTTCACTGGGTGTTCTCAGTTACTCTGTGCATTGCTTATGCTTTTGATCATTTGTGCAAGCTACAGATTTTGTTACAGGGCAGAGCGCCTGCTGTGATGGGAAAGCAGTTAGTGGGGATCCTCACAGTGTCACTTCTGGAATATCTTTAGGAACTGTATGAATGACAGACACACAGCCCACCCAAGGCAAGGACACTTTAATGTAAACAATTCTCCTAAGGTTATAAAAGGGGACTTGCCCAGTTCTGCATAAATGCCAATCAGAACAAAGCAAAGCAGACTCCAAAGTTCAGCAATGTAAAGTTAGTAACAAATTATTAATTAAGAACTAATCTTGAAGGGAAAAATATTTTTTACTTGACATTATAAAGGGGAGAAAAGATATTCTGTTCATCCTTTTTTTGTCCTCTCTTAGAAAACAAACAAACAAACAGAAACCAAAAAAAAAATCTCACTCCAAATTCGAAGTATTCTGAAACTTAAACTTCTACATTTTGAGCTATAAATTCTATGAAATACACATTTCTGTAAATGTTACAAGAAAACTCATGGAGTTGTATTAACTATCATATAAATCGTTCTGGTTTAGAGCATGGACTAGAGGAGGCACTGGAAGATGTGGTTATGTCACAGGTGGGGAAACATCCTCATGATGGCTGCAGGTGGAAGTCATGGCCTTCATTCCTCCCTAAGAAAAATAATCAAAAAGATATGAAAGGATGAATACTGCAAGAAAATGGACGGATGAGAAGGCTCATACCTACATGAGTGAGGGTGCAGGTGAAAGAAGCAGCCATCGCTGCTATAGCACTCAGGAAGACAGTCAAAATCCATTTTCTCATTACATTGACAGGCCCTGTCTCTAAAGAGCACCTGAGTGACAGCATTTCAATCACACAGGAACAAAGTTAGGGTACATTTTTGGCAACGTCACTCTGTTATCTAGTTCAGGTCAAACGTACAAATAAGTCTAAGACCTCCATCTCTGCCACCATGGAGGGCTCTGCTTAGCTGCAGACGAGGCTCCCTCCACCCCACGAGTACCTGGGGAATATTTGGCTTTCATGTGGTTGATGACTGGGTGCTGCAGGGGTGTTACAATGCCTTGGTTGGGTTTCTGGAAGGCCGAGATGAGGTTGTGCACTTTCCGAAAGAGCCTCCGCTGGACCCCAGGCGCTGTCTGCAAAGTCAAAGGGTGAGAGGTGAGAAGGGGTACTGGGTGCCCAGAGCCTGTGCTGGGCTCGGGGTGCTGGCACAGGGGCCTTGTCCTCAGAAATGCACACAGCCCACAGGGAAGTAGCCAGCCATGGATGTGGACCCCCTGACATGCCAACTTAAAATGAGTCAATGAGCTGCGCTGCCCTCCCCATTCCCCAGGGCATCACAGACCCCCTGCACTGAGCGATTTCCAGCAGCACAGTGATGTCAGGTTGGGAGAGGGACAATTTCTGAACCACTACAAGAGAAACCTGCCACCCCATGCTTCTTAGGCAAGCTCACAAAGTGATCTTTCACTATTTCTGACCCTGACTTACTACAGCCAGTGACTTAACCTCCTTACCAATAATTTCCTGGCATGTATTAGTAAGATAGTTCCAGCCTGCAAACAACAGTAAGATAACCTAGAGAGCTACCTGGACTTACTGGGGAGTCCTTACACCACTAAATTTCAGCAAGGACACAAACCCTGCTCTGAACATTTGGTGCTGGCTTATAAGTTGAGTATTCCTGTCTATGTCTTGTACAAAGACAACAACTCAATGTTACCTATTTATTAAAAGTGGGAGTTTTTCTACTTTCTAAATTAGCAACTTTTCAAACACTATGAAATGAAACCACGTGTGCTTTTAATCAAAAATCCAGCATTTGTGCTAAATCCTTCAGGGCATTCTTGCAATAACACCTCCTCGCCACAGTCAAAGGAGGACAAGCATAGCCCCTGCCAACATTGTCACACTGGAGGGACAGTGCTCTCATCCAGCAGCTGTGAGCTAAATCCAACCTCTCTGGCACCAGCTGGAGTCTTCACACTGCCTGGGATTTCACCAGCACTGCTTTAATTTCCCTGCCTCGTCCTTGAAAGATGGGTGTGACCTGAGCTTGCTCAGAGACTAAACAGCTACAGGGAAGGAAGCAGAGACAGGCAAGGATCAGCTGCATCTGGAGCCTCTGTTGGCCTTGGAGGCACATTCCGTGGGGAAAAGTTGGATCTATGCTGCTGTTTCTAACAGCTGAGGCCGGCATGGTCTTAGCAACATATACTTAACGTTTCTGTTTGCTTAAGGGAAGGATTGGCATCATGGATCTGTAGCCAGCACCTTTTCCTGCAGAGGATGTAGAGAGTCCTGGGCCCAAGGGTGAATTGTTTACTCCACAGTAATGTCAGTCACTTCCACTCCCTAATCTGCTTTTGAGTAACCTTGAGAAACAGTTTTGTCTTTCAGAACACTGCTACCAATTCTATTATAATAATGGCGAAGGAATTATCCTTGTCTAGAAATTATATAATATTTGTAATAAGTGTTCATTAACATACAAACAGAAAGTAATTATGAATTAATAAAGAGTACATCCAAAGAACAAAAAATTCATAAAATAAATATAGGTTAACATCCCAATCCCATCAACCCAAATAGTTGTCTGTATTGCAAGTACTGTTTTTCTATACTAGAATTACTGTTTTCTTGTCAGATGGGTGAAAACATATTTTGTACCAAGTTTTGTTTACCCTGTATATATTTTTCTCTTATGATGAATTGATCTGGAGCAAAATTAACTTTAAAACAATGCAGATTGAAAATAATTTCTTTAAATATTCCCACATAAGTGGTACATGAATAGAAGGGAACAGATTGTGCTTGTCAAGTTATAAAAACAAAATATTTTTGCCACAAAATGATGGAAAATAATGCACTATTGCATTATGCAACAGCTGAAGTGAAACAGGGAATTAATTTATGAATTCTAGACTGTCAGAAGTGGCACCAAGACATCTTACTGATGGGCACACTCAAGATCGATTACCGTCAATGAAAATCAGACTATGCAGAAACATGAATAATTTGAATATATTTCATTAAATCTATAAGAATATGAGACAAGATGTAGAAATTTTCAGAAGAGAAAGGAGAAGTACACACCTCAGCACTCCAGGATCCAGTTTCTGTCTGGGACACTCTGTAGGTATAAACAAAACCCTGATGCCTGTGAAAAAAAAAAAATTAACATGTATTTATTACTCATTTTTCCTGACAGTTTTCACAAGAGCTACACTCTGTTATGTGGGAGTCAGTTCATCTGCTAACCTGTCCTTAAAAATAGATTCACCTATAAAGGCTAAATTGATAAAAAACCCACTGGCCAGATACAGCGTTCAATCTACTGAGTTCTTTTGGGATGAGAAGGACTGGTCTGACTCAGGTCTAGTTTAGCAGTATTCAGTTATTTTAGGTTAAGTGATGCTGCTTTCATTCCTGCCTCAGCATTTTTATTAATTTTTTTTTTCAGTGACCTCCTTTTACTGCCACACACCAGACGTACTTTCCCTGCAAGAGGAGAAGGTGTATTATTGGCTGATAGCATTACTGTTCTGTGACTCATTTAAATGCAGATGTTAACAGAAGCAATATCATGAGTATAATTTACTTGGAAAGCTAGACCCACAACAGGAAGGTAAATTAATTACTCTTTGCTTTGCCCACACATTCCTAACTCTCAAATACTGAGAAAGGAGACTTACAAGACTACGGAATCTCCATTCTGTTAATATCTAAGTCTTTTGATAATAAGGAGTCATACACCAATAGCACAAGACAAACTCTCATGTCCAAAGTCAGTCTTGCTTCTCTCATGAACCCAATGAATGATTTACATGGTAGATTATTATACAGATATCCAAAAATTTGTGTCAGAAAAAATTGATAGTAGTTCCATGGGTGCAACATTAATTTAGATGGTATCAGATAAGAAAGACTGTATTTCATACTACATAGATTTACATGAATACCTAGCAGGACTTCAGGGACTATTCCCTATTTCAGCATCAATTCCTATTCTTAAGAAAGCAGAAAAATACTGTATTTCTTTCCAAATATTCATGGTATTATAGCAGCTGCTAAAAATTTGCAGAAACCATCAATGACACAGATATCATATGATTGCAATTATTTACGCTCTGTGTCATGGCTCCTGGATAAATTCCTGTCTAAAAGTCATTGCAGCAACCTTTGCAAAGCAGTGTCTGGTATAATCTACCCAAGCAGGAAGTTGTTAACAGCTGGCACTCTGTTACAACCCCATGAAGTGGGAGCAAAATGCCTGTCATGATTTGTGAGATCTGCCCCCACCACACGACTCCCATTGTGATTAAATACAGAGGCGAAGGACACGAAGCCATTCCCTCCCACTGGGGCTGCTGCAGGGACAAGCTCCCTGTTCAGCAGATGAGACAGTGCCCTCCAGCTCCTCCTGCATGGGAATGTGACTGATGCTGCCCCACAATCCCACCACAGCTTCATCCACCTCTTCAGGCTCAACCTAGGGAGTAACTCCCTCAGAAACAAGACTCTCTGTGTGCCACCAGATAGATGTGAAAAGTGGCTGCCCATGTTCATTTCATGGAAACCTGAGGAGAAAAACAGCTGCCACTGCTTCCCCCACTGCTTCCCCCAGGAAGCTGCAGTCCATCAGGGATCTGGACCTTGTGAAGAGGTGTGAGCAACCTGTTGTGGCTGCAGGAGGAGGGAAAGATGAGGAAGGACAACACTGCTCTCCTGTCCATGCCATGGCACCACAGACACTGGTGTTTTAGGCCACAGCTCAAGCCCAATTGCTTAAAAGTACATCCCTCTAAGACATTAGATGATGTATGTTCATGTTCAGGGAATCCCATGTCTCCCTTTAGGGCTCTCAGACAATCTCATACCATCAGGTTCTTTCTTGAAGCCTCTGAGAGCTGTGGCTGTATTGTCAGCTTTTCAGGAGTACCTGATGTTCATGTTAATTTTGTTTTAAAAATCACAAGGAGTTTTCCTATACCTAAGTATGCAGCACACCAGCCAATATATGGTTAAGGAAATGAGGATTTTAAAGACTATAATGTACTGGGAAATACCAGAGAGGTACCGCCATTTAGTCCCATCTCTTTGAAGTGGGTATTTAACCATCTCTACAGTGATTTTTTTCAAGTCTCAAACCCAACAGAATTGGTATCTATGAATCTAAGACTCATTCTCTTCCCTTCTGTTTTTAATACTACACTGTACATAAGTGTATGAGCAACCTGGACGAGTGGGTGGCATCCCTGCCCACACAGGGGAGCTGGAACTAGGTAATCTTTAAAGTCCCTTCCAATGCAAGCCATTCCATGATTCTACTACTCATCCTTGCTCCTGGTTGTCCCAAAGCATTCCAACCGCTTCAATCTCTTTAAAATCTGATTTTCTCACAAATGGCTCAGCTGTCTGGAAAGCCACCATCTGTTGTTTCTTTCATCGTTTTCTCTACCTAAGAGATTGCATGAGTTGAAGTGGTTGGGGGGCTGTGGTGCTGCTCTGGCTCTGAACTGTCTGATGGCTCTCAGGACTCTGCCAGAAGTCCTTTCTACATTGAAAAATAGAAGTCAGATTAAGTAATATTCAATGCTGAATTGTGGTGAGATGTAAGATAGACACCTATTCCATATTTTTCAAAAAATTATAATGCAAAATATTTCCACTGAGCACAGGGAAAGTACAAAGGATAATTCAGATTAAAAGCCCCTGAGATACAGAAAAAGGAACAAGAATTTGGGAACACAGGTGCTTTCAGCACAGCATGGAGAATGGGAGGAGTGCTGCTATCCCATTGCTATCACAGCCTCATGAGGGACAACTGAGAGCTCTCCGCTCACCTGGCATACGTTCATGTTTTTTCCTTGAGAAGAAAATCCTGAAAGACCTGAAAGGTTTTACTGTGCTTAAGTTGAAAAACACAACATTATCATCTGGTTTTTGCTCTGAAGCCATCAGGAAACAGAGCCAGCGTGTAGATGGGAGATGGCCTTGGCATCCACACCTGCTTGTTCAAAGGAAATGAGCAAAGGAAGGAGGATGCATTTTCTTGAGAGGGTGAACAGCTAGATCTTCCCATTTCAGCACTTTCCATTGGGACCTTGGTTTCCACAAAATGATTTACAGCTCTTCTGATAAGTACTCTCCCAACGAACATGATCTTATCAAAACTTTCTGTCATGCGGCAGGAACTTACTTCATTACCACTTCAAAGAGTTTTTTACCTTCCACGTACAAATGACATGATTTTGATGAGCCAATTTTACTGCTACATGGGCACAGCCTCCTGTGAGAAAGGTTTTCATGATTTAAACTACCCAACGTTAACTAAGATCAGTGTGGGCTGAAGGAAGATCAAGGTGTTTTTCTTAAAAGTTAAATACACAAGTTAAAGTTGAGTTTGTAGAGAACATTACCTTCCAAAGAGCAAAACATGTAACAACAGGCAAAAGCAGGTGAAAAAGTCCATTTACTGGAGCTTAGGTCTCAGGAAATTAGAAATTCCCCAGTCACCATGAGAGGACAGCTTAGTTTTCTACATTTCACTCTATTCAGGGCAGAAAAAAAGTTCCTAGAGTGACACAATGTCCTTATATGTGGTGTGATCTCAGAGAGCACTCTTACAGTGACACTGGTGTACCAGCATATCTTGGAGGAGGACCAGCTCCTGATGCCCAGGCAGAGATTCAATGAAGGGCTCCTCAGTCCCTTCACCTGTCCCGAGGACAGACACAAGCCTCACTGACAAGAACAAAGTTCCTCTCTCATGTCACTGAAGCTCAAGGTGCAGGAGTAATCATGAATTAACATCTTAATGAATAAGGTCTTGTAAATTTTTTATCAAAGGCAAAAAATGCCAAAATGCTGGTGAAGGGAAGCAGAAAACAGCCACTGGTGTAAGGACAATATCAGATAGCACTTATGAAAGAGTGCTTTGGTCACCACTGATGATATTTTTATGACATGTCGCTTATTCTTTCATCTCCGTAAGAAAGGACATGTTATACTAGCTGGGAACTGCACCAACACTGTCTCTGTTGCAATACCTTCACTCAGAAAAGTTTGTCAAAGGAAAATCTAGAAAAAGTTTCTATTACAGGAAATAGTCCACTTCATATTATAGGCTTTTTTTTCCTTTATAGCTAGATAATTCCTCCGAAAGAGTTACAAAGGCATTGTTCACAGATGACACACTGAAACAGCATCTGTCTACCTGTCCTCTCCACTCCTCCTTTTCAACTGTGTTCAGACTTGTTAAAGCTGCATTTACTTTAACAGGTGAATAATTACAATCTTCTGCACCATTAAAACAGCCGGAAGACATTAGCCACATGCTGCAGATTAAAATTAACCATGACATTTCAGCTGCATGGTATATTTTAAAATAATTTTGCATCTCAGTTAGGAAATTTTATTAAACTAACTTATATTCATTTCTGAGTCCAAAATGGAAAAAATAAAGAGAGACAAGGGAAAGCCATGTCAGCAATAAATGACATAATTTCTTCCTCTGTATGCAGCTTTCTCTTCAAATGTCATTGCATTATATCAATCAGAGCTTCTTACTTGGTACATTTGCAACCCGACCTTACCTTGGAATTTCACTTTGCAACATTGTTTAAGAACCAGACAGTGCTGTGGCCTACAAACAGAGATCCTGAGCACTATACACCAACCAGACTCAGTTTAGTATAACTTTGTCACATTTCAGCATTTCAGACTGAAATTTCATTTCTTAGGTGTTTGCCTCAGCCTATTTAGGGATGGAGAATGGAGAAGCATCAGAGAAGGGGCACGTTAGACAAAATAATGCTTTTCCCATGGTAAAAAAATAATCTTCTAATTGTTGGGGGGGGGTTGCCCGATTTCTGGAGTAACATATAAAATTTATTTGAAATAAGGTATATCTCTTGTACTCTCTGAAAGCAGTGGTGGCTCTCTAGGCTGCAAGACAGACACTCTAAAGATTTTCAGCAGCTGCAGCATCACCATGTCTGGGCTGGCTGTACCATGAACACTCAGCTAAGCAGTGTCCATGATCTCAAGCCACAAGAAATGTATGTGTGTTGCCTGGCCTGGATTAGTGAGTAAAAAAAGAGAAGGTAATTTAGCAATTGGGCATCTTGAAAAGGAAAACTGGAGTTGGGTGGGATGGATGTGGAAGGAAAGAAAAGAGGATCTATGTCTATGCAAGCTGGGCAAGGAAAGAGCAATTCTATATGGAGGTGAAACACGAGGAGGTTTGAGCTGGAAGCAGCACAAAATGCTGGAGGGAGGAAAAACAGGAAAAAAGATGGGTGTTTTGGAAGCAAAAGTTATGTGAAACACTGAAACAGACCTCAGCAATGCAAGCAAAGTCAGCAAGTTGTACAGAATAACATCGGGCAGTCTCAAAATCCACTCCCATGGCCCTCACCATTGGGAACCTGAAGCTAAAGGATACTGCTCACCTGAGCCTCCTGTGTCACCGTTTCTCTGAAATGAAGTTAAACTCTCCATCTCACAAGCAGAGGTAATGCTTAGAAACCACTTGATGCTGTGGAGATGAGTACTACAATGCCCTGGAGAGGAAGGCCACAGGGGAGCTCATGGAGCACTCAGTGCTTTTGGAGTGAGGAGTCAATGGCACACAGCAGATGAGCATGAGAGGTCATCCAACCAGCCGCTTAAACTTACTTCATTTTCTTCCTTTTTCCTTTTCAATTATTGTAGTCCTGCTTGGTTTATTAATCACAATCTTGTTATTTTACACAGGAGAAAATCCTATTTAAGTTTCTCCTCGCTCTATTTTAGAATTTGCATTTTCTGGTTGACAAGCAGCCTGGTTCCCTCCTTATTTAGGTCTCAGCTATACAATCAAGGCACAACAACTTAGCAATTGCCACCCATCAGCTAACTCAAGCTGAAGAAACGGCATTCACGTTGAGATGACGTGCAAGATACAAGCTCTATGTCAGCAAAAGTGAATAAAAGAGTTTAAACTGATGTTTACAACATCTGAAAAGCCCAACAGAGTCACTGTAGCTTAACTCACAGCAGCTCTTGAGTTTACATTTCTGTCCCTGATTTCTGTCACTGATTCCCCTACCAACACTTCTTGTGGTAAAAATTTACCTGTGATACTGCATTAGTAACAAATATTACCTTTCTGTAATGCTGTAGCACTGTAAAGCAAACACATTATCTTGATTTATTATTCTGAAATTAACAATACCTTGAGAGAGAGAAAGTGAGATCTTGTATAATGTCTCTGAACTTATGCAGAGATTTCTGTGGAAGATTGTTGGTATCTTCACCACTTCAACACTCTAAACCATCTGAAGAAAAGCTGCTGATTTACCTAAAGAGCAAGTGTGTAGCCTGAGAAAGGTTTGTGTTGGTCTGATATGAGGAGATACCAGGCAAAAGCAATACCTAAAAGAGGAATTTCTTCAAATTCAGAAATAAAATGAGAATTTATTCAAACCTGAGATGCTGAATAGAAAGAAATTACTTTATGGTGGGCCAGTAACTAAGCTTCATAAATTCCATGATTCAGGCTGTCTACATTTCCAAGGAAAGCCATTGGAATATCTGAAAGTCATTAGCCAAGTAATACTCAGCAAACACGACACTCACTGATTAGCAGGAAGCTGAAATACTCACGCCAGTAAAATTTACTGTCATGCTATAGAAGACTCTTTTCAAAGCTGAAAACAGCGTGTGATATTTACAACAGCAACACTGAATTGAGGGGCTTCTCCTTTTGTTCCAAATTACTTTTCAAATTATGATGATAATTATGTGCGGTGTTATAATAAACACAATTATTCTGCCATTTCTATCAAAAATATTACATAGGAAACAAAAGAAACGCTGAGCTGAAGCTGTGATCCTGTATTGCGCCCTCACACTGCACAGCTGATGCCTCTGCCGCATCAGAAAGTTTCAGCACGTTGCCTTGAACTTGTGCACCGTGGTTACAGTGACAGAAAAAATAGCACACGTAAAATCTGATAGGACTGCAGCCTATCCCTGTTGCCATTACTGTTGCTTCAAGAGCTCTAAATAGCTTTCAATTCCAGCTTTTGATTATTCTCCACAAATTGAATGCAGCACAGTACATGAATGGCTGGTCTCAAACAAATCATCTGAACATACAGTTTGACAAGCACGTCATGTTTGTCTTACTTAAAGCTCCAAAACAACTCCTAACATTCCCAGTATTTTCAAGTATAGGAATTTTAAAACCCAAACTACAAATGCTTTATCTTTGCCAATTCAGGCATGAGCTGCTTGTTTCTGCATGTGTGCTCATATATCTGTAAAGGAACATGGGGCTTTTGGCACTCTCAGGTATTTTATTTATACATTTTTCAGGCAGGGTTTAAGAGGCTGCTTCTCAAACTAGTCACCATTAGTGTGCCCCATGTCCCCCATTGACTTCATTAGGAGCTGTGAGCACAGAGGATTTCTGAGGGTGCTAAAAATGTCAAATGGGGCATTGAGCAAAGAGGAAACCAGACCAGTAAAGAAAGTTCCCTGGAACAATCAGCTTTTGATATTAGAACCCTGGTGTACCATGTGTAGTGTCTAACATGTTTACAGGTAAAACGTGTATGTTTTTTAAAGCATATGCATTTCTTGTAGCCCAGTTTTCAGGAACAGCAAAAAAACCTTGCTTTTCAATGCAAATTTAAAAAATCCCAGGAAAAGATCGTGTACTTCTGTTGACATATTCACAATATCCTTAAAGTATATATTATCAATTCAATAATGATATTCATTCAGTGAAGACCTTGGGAGTATCTGGTATTAAAATCTTTGCCAAAATCTGAAGGCAGCACCTCTGTTTGCAAGAGCCCAGGGGCAGACAGCTGCAAATCAGAACCTTCCTACTCTTCCATGCATAGTGTAATTGTGGTCTTAAAATATTTGTGAAGGGGGTCCTTTGTGCTTTGCCACAGTCACACCAAAAAAACATTCATTCTCTCTTTGAAGGCTTTCAGGTACACCATGTGCACACTGTGGCTTCGGATAGCAGAAAGCAGCATTCAAGGGAGATAAATCAACAGCTCAGGAGAAACAAAGAAAAGAGAAAGGAGAGTTTTCTAGATGAATGCTCCAACAGGGTCCTGCCTGCTGCAGTTACCCATCTCTATAGGTCAGGTTTTATGCTACTACCTGTCTCTTTTATGCTTGCCCTGTAAAATCAGTGTCAGTCACAAGGGATTCATGAAGTCTTTGACTCTTCTCCTTTTTAAAGGTCAGGGCTCCACTTTTTAATTGGAAAAGCAAAAGGTGAATGAGCCTGACCGTGAACGGTGCAGTCCTTACCGTGTGCCTTAAGATGCTCAAAGGCTGCCACAATATGTCAGGGCTTTTTGGAGCTGTCCTAGGGGGAGGGTGTGGTGGTGATGGTGGCTTTACAGATTTATGCAGTTTCTTGGGAAAAGGAAACATTTTTTGAGCCTAAACAAAGCAATGGAATCACAGAACTTGACAATTACTGTACCTGGAGCTGGAAGGGCAGCCACCTATGGAAGTTCAAACTGATCATACAGGTGTCATCCAAATACATGTTTAATGACCTTTTTGATAAATGGATAAATGTTTCTTTTCTCTTTATCAGAACCATGCCTTTTAATTCCCCCACGATAAAAAAAACCCAAACCAAACCAAAACAAAAAAACTAAAATGGGTTAGAACTGGGAAGCTTCATGGGTTTAGGTTTGTTTTGTTTTACATCTCAACAGAAGTGGAGGGAGAGGGGAAAGAAGAGGGACTGAACATGTTTTGATTTTGGAAAACTATTTTTCTCTTTTTGTTTTCTAGGGGCAATAGAAGTATCCCTGACAGTATGAAACAGACTCCCTTCTGTTAGAAATTCCTGTTGCAAAGATGTAAAATGTTTTGTTTACCTCTGATACTTATTGCGATATGTCTAATGGATGACCAGCTTTGTTTCTGATGTTTCAAAGATTACTTCAGTACTTTTAGTAAATACATCTTTAGCCTGATCTTGTTATATTTATGTATTCCTACAGTGATCTTCAGCACAGATTCTGAACCAAAATGTAAATTTCTGAATCACTTTGTTATTCCTAACAATTTTCACGATTATTTAGGAGAAAGTATAAAAAAGCAGAGAGGTATTTATTTTTCTTTGATTTTCTTTTTCTTAAACAGTGAATACAGCAACTGCACATTTCCTTCAGTTTTTACCAAAGCCCCCATGCACACACATGCTTACCACCTGTTCCATCTCTGCCCATGATGTTCAGACTGGAATTTGGACAGGTTATGTCCATTAGCTTATTTTGCCAAAACCAGGCTTAGCATCCTCCACTGAACACATATTATATTTCTCATGCCTTCCTTTCTTGCTTCTCTAATCTCTCCACTAAAGTGTCTGCTTTGGTAAACTTCACCTGTCAAAGCACTTTTCTAGTTTATAGCCCACATTTCTTCAAACTGTCATTGCTATCTTTAGTGTGAGATCCTTTCCTGGTATCTTTATAATAACTGTCTCCAAAGTTATTGTGTGATATGTTTTTTACCATATCTGCTATTTCTTCCATAATACTTTGAATTGAAATATTAACAAGTATTGGAACAAAGGCTTAGCTCTAGCATTTTTCAGCCACCTTTCTGTCTGCATAAGATCATAATCACTGTAATATTTTTCATTTAATTTTTTATCTGGATTTATCCAAGATGTTATTTCCTGTACAAAATAAATATTGAGGATCTATGTTCTGTAAGAAACCTGCATAACATTCACCATTAATTTTTTTGCTTTTATCCTTTTGTTTATCATATATACGTTTGAATGCAACATACCATGAAGGCATGAATGGCACATAATTTCCAAAAACAATTAAGTAGTGTTCTGTTTCTTACTGAAGTCTCTTTTCCTCCAAAGATTGCAGAGCTTAACAGTTAGAAATCCTTTAATTTATTCCTATTTTCATTTTCTATATTCTATTTCATTCATGAAATTTCTTTAGAAGGACATAAACTACCACTAATATAGCAAAAAATACCAACTTGATTGTGTGCAGATGAAAGACCTTGTTACATACCTATACCCTGATTTAGACTAATGGTGGACTAATTTTAGTATTCTCTATTTTATTCAGCATCGTAACACTCTGCCTGACCCTTCCTGTAATGCCTTGGTGTTTCACGTGTATTGAATGACTTCTGAGTGTAAAGGTGATATATCACCATTTCCTGTGATGGTTATTTAAAAGAGATTCTGCTTTTATTACCTATTCCCACCACAGGAATCATGGCACTCCTTACCTCTTGCTATGTCTGTTCCATTTTCATTTAACTCAAGATGCTTCTTATTTCCCATTTTTCATCTCGTTATTAAGGTATTTGTTAGCAGAAGCACCTATCTTGGTTCACCTTCTGGTTTCATGAGAGAATAAAAAATACATCTTCTGTGACAAAGATTTTCCCTGAGAAGAAGGCTGTGTATTTCTCGATTGCCTATGACCTCCTTGCACATCTCCATTTACTGGTCTACAACGGGGGGATAATGATGCTCACCGAGGGCTTAACTACATATTGTTGGAAATGTATTCAAGAGATTTGGGGAAAACCTGACTTCTTCTTCTTCTTCTGTTTTTTTTTTGCCAGGTACCTGAGTTCCCCGTTAGCTAATTTTGTACTGGATCTGAAACAATTTTCTCTTGTGTTCCTTCTCCTACTGAAATAAGGCATAAGTGTCTTGATAGACACATCTTTGTTCTTCCAATGCAACAGTACAGCATAATCAGGACTTCCAAGACTTTCGCCAACAGTAGAGTAATTAAATTTCCTCATTAAAATGAGGTCCTATGAATATGAAATCCTCCAGCTTTCCCAGGGGAACCTGTCTACCCTCTCTCTGACAGACTACCCCACTGGATCACTCCCTTTTCACCCCATTTCATGAAACATTACCACTTAGTTTGTTACCCATCAGTATTTCATGTGCATTACAGGTAGTTTCACCTCATAGTTCATGGGACACTTAGCCTGATTGAGAGCATCCTGAAGCAAAGGCTTGTTGTGGATGACAGTACTCCACATTACCCTCCCCGATGACAGGGGATGCTGGGGATGTTGCTGAGAACACTCAGGAGCACAGTAAAGAAGCAGAAGAACACAGGCAGAAAGCAAGAGAGTTATCCAGCACAAAGAGGCAGTACACACCATCTTGAGCCAAGTTGCCTGGCACTTCTCCATGGCACCTTGCTCATCCTTCCTATGTGCTCCTGGCCTGCTTTCTCTTTTTCTGTTTTTGCCCATAGGAAGCGTGGTCTCCGCAAGGCAAAACCTGCTCCTCTTCCCTCTGCAAAGGACCCCACATCCCTCACACACCCATCTGCCTTAAGACAAGATGAAGGAGCCAAAAGTGTCACACACATAAGCAAAGGGTAATATTAGCACACGTTCTGTTGTGGGGACTCCCTGTATTGCAGAAGCGAAGGTTGGAAATCAGCCGCCACCTGAGCAGCCCTTCTCAGCACCCCGCTCCCAGCCCCAGTGCCCTGCCCGCACCCCAGGGCGGTGATGGCAGCACTCACAGCACGCAGAGGCAGTAGGCTCCGGGGATGGTCTCGCTGTCCCGCAGCAGGTAGCTGCCGTCCACACCCGCCTCCAGCAGCAGCTTCTCCCCAGCCTCCCGCGTGATGCGCCCGTGGTAGATGGGCAGTGTGTCCATGCTGGGGCCGTCTCCCACTGCAGGGAGCTCTCCCTGTGCACGGCGCTGCCTCCAACTGTGCCTCAGCCGTGTGCTCCCCTCAGCTTCTCTGTCTTGGTGACAGATGTAAACAGGATGTGTTCACACCCCTGAAGCCTCTGCAAGGGGCAAGACAGCACTGAGGGAAGAGTGAGGAACGAACACAGCATTTTTGTGGGTTTTTTTTTCCTTTGCCCCTTTCCGTTTTCCTTTTGCATAGGCTGTAACATCCTCACAGCATCACAGCTCTCCCACAGAGGTGTCATTTCACAGCCACCCTCAGCCAAGTGGCTCCACTTGGCAGGGATGGGACCAGTGAAGCACACGACGGCCACAGGGCCAAGGGCCACCCTGGTTGGGGATGGGAGGGCAGGACCTGGGTACCACTGTCAGTGGCTGCACCAGGCACTTTTTTCTTTTGGTGTTAACCCAAGGGAATTATTATCCCAAGCAGGGATTATTTCTTAACCTCCCGTTTTTAAAATCCCCAGGGGTGAGACAGTAGAGGAAGTAAGCTGCCTTCTTGCCCCACCAGGAGTCCCT
This sequence comes from Neopelma chrysocephalum, assembly GCF_003984885.1. Lineage (NCBI taxonomy): Eukaryota > Metazoa > Chordata > Aves > Passeriformes > Pipridae > Neopelma > Neopelma chrysocephalum. The sequence continues at coordinate 546,786 of NW_020897734.1, forward strand.
CAGTGAGGGACTGGGAAAGCTGCAGAAACCTCAGCTCAAGAGGGACTGAAAACTCCCTTTTCTATTTCAATATACAGGTGTTCATTACCCTCTTTACATGAACTTTGGGGCTCTGCCATCCTGCTTCATTTTTTAAACCAGTTGTTAAAGTATTTGCACACGTAGCTGCTGCCTACTGCAAACGTGATTAATGTGGATGGTGACGAGCTGTAAAGCTGGCGCCTATTTCTTCTTATTTTCCAAACTACCTATACTCTTGGGGATTCATCTAACTTTCCCATTTCTTAACCTATTCTCAATAATAATAACTGATTTCAGAAAAAGTATGTGTGTAGTTAGCTGGAGAGGAAAACCAACCAGAATCATTCAGTTCTGCAGGTCTCATTGCCCACCTCATTAGATTTCAACTAAAGAAAATCATAAAACTTTTGACCGTGAGATCCTCTCCTAATCATGGAGTCACCACATTACCCAGCCAACCTGCATATCCAGCACCTGGATGAAGCAGCATCTCTTACTGTGAGAGAGCTGTTAATACCCAATTTTGCTAGTGTGGGTAAGAAATCCATAAAACTCCAGCTACTGAACCCCAGCCCCAGGCTTCCATACAAATCCCTTTATGACCACATTGACTAGGGGAAATGCAGCTTTTAAGAAGTAATGGAAATGCTGGATTTGGGAACATGGGACAGTAACTGAGGCACTAAGCAGGATAAACCAAACCAGAGGACATAGGTGCCTCCTGGGCAAGAGAGAAACCATGGCATGCTAACACAGCTCTGTACCACACTATCGAGGCTGGAGGAATCCACCCTTCTCCCAAACAAGCCATCTTCACTGCAGCTTGGCATCCAGTCATTCTCATATGGACTGCTCAGTATTCAGGTTTCCATCCATTTAATCTCATCTGAAGTATCGTTTGCCATCCTGTTTCATGCTGCTGCATCTGCACAGTGTGGCCTAGAAGGCAAACTACAAAATAGAGCAGCAGGCTCAGGAGCATAAGGAAAACAAGAGAGAACTGAGGCTCAAGGGGGTGCTGCTCCTGTTGGGACTTTGTCCCCACTGCCTTCCACAGAAAATGGGGATTTCTTTAAGCACCCAAGCCTTGCCCCATGGGACACTGGACACTTCCTTTGTTTTGTTTGGACAGTACTCAATATATTCTGGACACAACAGTTCTGTGCCTTCCCTAAATCAGTCCATTTAGCAGTCCCTGCAGTATATTCTAAAAAATTTATCCAAAAAAATACATGAAGGAAAGGAAGCACTGAAAAGTGCTCTGAAATATTGGGTCATGAGAAACGGGCTTAGAAAGACAGACCTCTTTGGTCATCAAGTCTACTTCTCTGCTATCTTAGCCAAACACATCATATAATCCCTTTCAGAAACTCATTTAAGTCCATCTTAAAAGTAGCTTGGGGTTTGTTGTTATTGTTGTTGTTTCCACTGTTCTCACTGGAAAGCAATTGCAGAACATTGCTATTCTGTTGTTTGAAAACCTGATTCCAATTTCCATCCTAAATTTATTCATGACCAATTTATGCTCATTTGTTCTTGTGCCAATGTTGTCCTTCAGTTTAAATAGATGTTTTTCCTCCTAGAGCTTATGCCCATGCAGTATTTATAGTGGCCTCCCTCAGCATGCATTTTGCCAAACTCCTCTCACGCTACCTTCCCATGGTCACTCTAATCATTATTTTCCATAGCTTCCCAAAAGTGAAGTGAATCATTTTGTGAATAGTGTGCACTATTCTGTCTGATTTTTAATGTGTGCCTCATGCCTCATTACAGGAGTTTCATTATCCTGGTGACAATACCTTGCTTTGTATGGTCTATATTTTCCCTTCCTTAGTCCTTACCTATGAACACACAGGTATAGTAGAAACATGGTTAAGAAGACCCAGAAGCACGGACTTGCAATAAAATCCTTCTGAATTTCATCCATTTTATCCTATTCTCAAGGTTACTCAAGTTCTTCCTAAATGAGAGTGCTATTCATCTCTGTAGTGACAGTGCCTCCCTCCCTTATGCCACTGGTAAATTCCATTAGCACACACTTATTTTTTTATGGGATCATCATTAATAAAAAATGTTAAATAATATCAGGCCCAAGACTGATGCTTGGGAAGCCCTACTGCCTTCCCTCAGTCCTGATCTCCACCTACTTCTCACATTCTTATTCACTTTTCAATTTCTGTACTAATCTCCCCTTTTAGCTAATAATTTCCCACATGGCGTTGTACCAAATGCTGTACTTAAGTTTAGATAATTATCTCTAAGCACTTCCTTTGTCTAGAAAAATCAATTATGATATTTCAGGCACCGGAACTTGTAGAAGTACCTGAGAAGTGGAGGAAGGGGAGACAAAGTGAAATTACCGTAAGCTTTTTGAACACCTGCAAAGATTTGGGCTTTCGTTTTCAGATGAGCTGCTTCATTCATCCCTAGCAATGACATTTTCATACATTGTTGAATTTTATAACAATTCTGAATATTATAACACTAATGCAAGAGCATCATTAAAATTCTTGGATATTGTTATTTGACTGAAAATAAGAATGACCTTGAAGACCTTTGTGAAATCAATGCTACTGCAGAACTGTTACAGGAAGGCCTTGTATAAAGGGCTATAAAGCAAGATAAAAAGCAAAATACTTGCATTGGTAGTTTTGCTGATACAACAGTATTACCATAAATGCCATTTGTGTAGAACTACTGAAAAAGCAGCTTCAAAATCAAGAGCTTTTGCGAAGTTTTTGCAAAAATATTTAGCTGGTAAAATGCCCCATTAAAACGCAGCTAAATCTAAATATGATTTTCATTATTTCGTGTCACTTTCATTTTTAGTGTAATCTAACAAAATATTCAGAACAACTGCACAGAATAGTATCTGCAGAGAGAGATTTGCTATTAACATAAGAAAGTGGTTGAGATTCAGTAAAACATTGGTTATTTTAGAGTATCTGCAGAGTCACCATTATCGTGTTTCCTTTTTGAGCTGAAATGAAAGAGGTTGGGAAAAGCAGGCTACAATTAGCAAATGTGCAAGTAGCTGTAAGGTTCTGAGCATCAATGTAGAAGGAGAATCCAAATAAATTTTGGCTTAAAGTTCAAGTATTAGTATATATTTGTATTGCTTCCATGTTAGTCATGATATTCTATGCATGTTGCTTAGGGGGAAAAGGAGAAAAAAATGGAAGATGGTAATAATAAATGAAGTTGGGATGTAGGTGTGGATTCCAGCTTTATCCTCCAGGACAAATACATGGTTCAGATTGAGAAAGGCCAACCAGGGTTTAGCCTGGAGAAAAGGAGGACCTTATTGCTCTCTGCAAATATCTGAAAGGAGGCTGTAGGGAGGTGGCTGTCAGTCTCTTCTCTCAGGTAACAAGTGACAGGACAAGAGGAATGACCTCAACTTGCACCAGGGGAGGTTTAGATTAGATATTAGGAAAAGTTTTTTCATGGAAAGCATTGGAACATACTGCCCACGGAAGTGGTGGAGTCACCGTGGAAATGTTCAAAAATGCGCAGACATGGCACACATATTTTAATGGTGAATGTGGTGGTGCTGGGTTGATGGTTGGACTTGATGATCTTAAAGATCTTTTCCAACCTTAACAATTCTAGGATTCTATAAAAACTGCTCAAATCTTTGGGTAGTTGTGAGGGTGGTTGCAAATCCAGGCTTGTGCCCCTTTCAAATTAAACGTATAGCCTAGGGAAAACCTCCTTACCTCAGAATATCCAGTCCTCAAGGTGCACATGAACTATTTTGGGAATTTCTGTGCAGGGCTCAGAACTTGAAAAAACAAACTTTTTCATCACCTGGGAATCGGGTGTTTGGTGTCACCAATCAGAATTGATTCTGGGGAAGAACAGAGAATACAAAAGGTTATGGACCTTTACGAATGAAACTCTCTGTACTCACCAACATTTGTCTTCTGAGCACAGGTAAATGCCCACATACCAGAAATGACGACATTTCACTGAACTTTAAAAATATTATTTCCTCTGTGCAATCTCACTGCTTACCTGTGCAGTTGTTTTGAATGCTTTGTGAGTGAGAGAACAGTAAAATTGAAAGCTACACAATATGGTGAAATTCACATTAAAAGTTATCTGTGTTTAATCGCGGTTTCTTTTGCCCGTTAATAGTTCATACTTCTCCAGAAGCAGCGCAACACCAGGTTATTTTGCAGATGCATGTGCATTGACAAGCAGAGACACTCTTTGTGATAATATCAGCATAAGCAAAACTACTCATAGAAGCAGGAACATTTTTATTTTTTGCTATTACTCTTTCAACAACCCTTTCCCGTAAAATTCGGCAATGGGCAGGTAGCCATCAGCATTAGGCACCCAGATGCTTTGAAGCCCAGGACACACATCTCTGTGATTTAACTGAATCAACTTCAAAGTCAACAGGTCTAAATCACATCAGGATACTCTCAGGGTGGAGCAAATGTCCATGCTGGAGCTCTTCCTGGATCCGTTCCTGTGCGAGCAAGTCTGGAGTTGAATATAAGCTTTAGAAACTAGATTTCCACACCACACATGCACAGTAGTTAAAATTGATTTGCTGACATCCCATCCGAGTTCTTAACAGATTTTTATCTGAATTACAACAGCACCATGTAATTAGGCATAAATAAGGGCCTTTGTTCTGGAGGGGAGGAAAGTTTATCAATTCTGAACCATATGCAATTGCGTGTCTAATCTCTGCCTGCAATTATTTCAAATGCACATCCAGATGATAGCATTTATATTCATTCTGAGATTCATTGAGGTTGAGGCCAGAAGGGATCATTATACCATCTGGCCTGACCTCCTGGATGCCACAGACCATTACATTTTCCCAATTACCTCTATACTGAGCCCTGTAACATGTGTTTGACTAAAGCATAACTATTTTTGACTAAAGCTGATCTCCCAGTAAGGTACCTACTCTTGATTTGAAGCCATCAAGAGGAGAGAATCCACTGCTTTGTGAGTACTTTATTCTGATGGCTAATCACACTTACTATTAAAAATGTAGGTCACGTTTCCAATTTGAATTTGTCTGGCTCCAGATTCCATCCGCTGGATCATGTCATACTTTTCAGAGTTAAGTTAAAAAGTCCTTTGACACTCATTATTTTTTCCTAATGTGTTTATTCCCTGGAGTCAAGTCACCTCTCAAATATTTTGTTTTGGTTTTTCTCTAATAGGCTTCACTGAACTCTGAAAATTCACAGGGTAAAGTGCTTTTAATGGTCCTTCCTATCTGTGTATTTTTATCATACCTGACATCTATTTCAGCAGTGCCCAGCTGCTTCTCACGGTGCCGACGATGCACACAAGGAGCACAGGGGTCTCTGCTGCCCTGGAAGCACATATGGAATTGCTTTCCTGATAGGAATCTCTGGTCTATAACAAAGTCTCTCCTTCCCAATATACAGCTGTAGAGTGAGGCAAACAACACTGTGCTGAAGGTTCATAAATACAGAGTTCAGTATGTACCAGTTGATCCCAGTGGGACCGGTTTATTGTATAATCCAGGTTTCTTTTATGACTTGTGCCCACCTCATCATCCCATACTATCAATTTGTGGTGATGTGCAAACTGCTTCCCCTGAAACCAAATATTGCTCATGGCAAAATAAAAATGCGCTGTGTGCACATTCCTGTGTCCAGCTTGAGTTTCTAATATTTTGAGATTCCAATCATAAGTCTACCTGTAACAGCACAAAAAGAAAATATACAGATGGGAGTGTTAAACTTTAGGTTGTTTATTAATCAGATTTAAACTGACTGTTGGAGCAGATAGTAGAGTACAGCCCATCATGTATTCTCTCGTTGCACTAAGGACAGATTTTTCATTTCATGAATCGTTCAGAATCTGTTGTGGTGATGTTACATTGGTCTCAGTACAGAGAAATACACACACACACTTCCACCGAGTACTTTGTATAGAGAGGACACTGACTGTGACTCTCATTGCATGTCCACTTCACACACCAGACTGTCACCAAAACAGACAGAATCTATCTCAGTAAGGACAAAAAGCATATTCTGGTTATACTAATTGTTCTTTGAAAGTGTTGCCTTAGTATTTTGGGCACAGCTTGCTTTTCTGGCCTGCATCACAGACTTCAGCAACAAGACAAATTACATTCCTGTACTAAAAAAAGAAAAAACCACCAAAACCAACTAGAACTGAAGCCGTGTTCATGTATACACACACACATGCATGTGAATCTTATGCATTATAAAATACCTACGTGTATTAAATTTCTTTTCTTTTTCTGACAGATCCTGGAAAATGCCCTCATTAAGCTTTATCTTTTCCCACTGATAAAAGACTGCTATAGAGTTGTTTTGCTTCAGCCCAAGCAAGACAGTTTGCACTGAACTCAATGCCAGGCAGTACCATCAGCTCATAACCTACACTAATAGTAAGATGATAGTAGTTCTAATCCTGTTCTGACTGAAATCAACAGCAGAGCTGCCCCACTTGTAATGAGAGCATGAGCCAGTGAAACTTCTCTTGACAGACAACAGGAAACATGATTTTTTGGAGAGCAGCAATCTTTAGGCAAGGACTACCCAGCATTCGAGCACAGATCAGCAGAACCCTGCAGATCTGGCATCTCCAAGCAGCACAGTGAAAGTCTGTGGGTGGACTAAACCCACGTCCTTTTAATTTCACTATTGATCATAGACTAAATCAAATACAGTGAGAGAAAAGAGCAAAGGAAATTGAGCTGTCCAAAACAACAACATTTACATGCCAAAAGAGACTCTTATTCCTCGTATCACTGTCACAGCTCTTGCGTTTAAGGACATTCCCTAAGGCAGATGTGGGTTTTTCAAAGGTTAGAAGCTAAGCATATGAAGTCTGGGTGATGCAGAGGATCCACACAACTCTGGGTCACTGCTTTCAATCCTCACCAGATGGGTACCCTCTGAGAGCCAGCATGCTCCCGCAAGTGCCTGCAGAAAACCATTCCCCTTGGCTGGCATGTTTTGGCAGCCCCGCTGGTTGGGAAGCCTTGTCCCAGGCATGGCTGACCCCTCCATGTCAGGGTCAAGGTAAGCCAGAAGGACAAGATGAGGAAAAGTGCATGTGACACAAGCCTGTCAGAGTTCAAGAAGCATTTGGACAACACTCTCAAACACACGATGTGATTTTTTTGGGGTTGTCCTGTGCAGAGCCAAAGTTGGACTCGATGATGCTTGTGGGTCCCTTTCAACCCAGGATATTCTACGAATCTATTCTATGATTCTGTAGTGGCTTACTACTCTATTCTAAAACACATAAAAAAGTGTCAGGCACGAAGACACGCAGTCTGCAAGGCTTAAAGGGAATCCTTTGCCTCCCTTGATGTGTCTCTTGGCCTGTGGGTAACACCCAAGTTAAGATGGCAATGGCCAGTGGGGAGCAAGAGAAAGCTTAAGGCGCTAAAAATGTCATACTCCCTAGTGTCTAAGGGGAAATTTTATTTGGAGCTGAAACTTGCTGCTTGACTTGGCATAACATACTCATGAAAGGTTGCCAGCAGGTCTACGTGAGGTGGGTCCCAAGTCCCAGCCTGGGAAAGAGCCCCCTACGAGGCTGCTGCCCCTGTGGGGATGGCTCTTTAAAAGCAGCTATAAAGTACTTCACACTTAAGTCATGTTTTATTTGTGTGTAGTCCTTGTGGCTGCTGAGGGAATGGTGTCTAAACACCCTGATGGTGTTTGGGGACAGCATCTTCATCCTGACCTCCTTGCCTGATGAGATCAGGTTCCCCTCTCCCTGAGACCTTAGATATGCAGGTACAAACCCCTCACTTCTACTGGTAAAAGGAAAATGTGTATGAAAAGCTGAGAGACTAGATTGGTTGGATACATTTTTTTTCTCAGTGCATATCACAAATCCACTCACTGCAAAATGTTAGCTGTGTCGGAACAATTTGCACTCAGGCCTTCCAACCTGTAGTTCAAAAAATGTAAACATCAGGCCATTAAGATTTAATTGCTTTTTATATTCTCCATGGAAGCTTTTACTATGAACTATTCATAAGCACGCTCAGGGTTGTCCAAAAAACACATTAGGGCTTTGCTTAGAGAGCAGTGTGCCCAGGAATATCTTCAAGCCCGACGCTGCAGTGACCTGCCACCAGAGAGATCCCAGCCCCCTGGAGACCCCAACGCTCCAGAGAGACCCCAGCCCGCTGGCTTGGAGCAATGCAGTGCCAACAGGACAGTCAGGGACCACACTGGTGCCAGGTGAGGAAATGGTGCCAGCCCTTTGCCACTCGGGCCATGGCAGGCACATCATTCTGTTGCTGCTAAATGTAGGTGTTTGACTTCAATTTCCTGCTCCTGTTCGATGGCTAAAACAGGCAGGAATCTCTGACCTGAATTTTTTTCCCTCCTCAGAGAGTTCATCACCAAATATGAAGGAGTTTTCCCCTTGCCAAGGTTTTGTAGGGCAAACTTTAAAGCAAGATACAGTTTTGATTTTAGTTTAATTTAATTCGTTTTTACACAAATATTTCATTAAATATTTGCCTTCTTGTATCGTTGAAACACCCTTTTTACTGTTCTCCCTGCAATATTTTCACCTAACATTTCTAATAGACAAGAATAATCCTGGCAGACTTTAGGGCATCATCTTTTTTTTTAGAAGTTTTCCAAAATTTCCTCAGTTTTTACAAAAATTTTAGAGAAGTAAACCTAATTTCCATTCTCTAAGATAACACATACATACTTTAGCTGAAAAACAATGGAGAAATTACAGAGTGAAAAAAAAAAGACGAAACAGATAAAAGGTCAAGAAATGAGAGAATTCTAGATAGTATATTGCATTTCACAGAAAAAGGGGACAGTCACTGCAAAAGAAAAGAAAAGAAACCAAATGTGCTTTTTCCTTGACTAAGCCATGTCAGACTACAAGCCAGTGGAATTACTTCTCTTAACTTCCAGGCATTTGAGATAGATAATTTCATGGAGTATCACATTTTTAGCCCATTCCTTTCTTATCAGTTTTACCCCCTGGAACAAGTCATTTCTTTCCTTATCAAGAGTCTAGAAATGCCCCCAATTTGACTAAGGTTCCAGTAGTAATAATATAATCATAGGTGTGTAACCCTGTCCAATTCAGCATCTGTAACACACTCATCTGCCTTAATCTTCAAGAATAAAGGACCAATGCTTTTAAAAAAGTCCCCATGTTCCTAATTTGTCACAGGAAGTTGAAACTTCTATGGAGATATTATTATGTGCTTTCTTTACATGTGTTTAAAGGTCATGCTTCACTTCTAATGGGAAAGCTAGGTAGGGACAAAGTATTTATATTAACACCATTAAAAAAAGAAAAATAATCACAATCCATTTGTTCTACCTAGTTGGTGCTCCATTAATGCAGTATATTCACTGTTGCCTTGATTGAGGGAAATCTAATAACATGAAACTAGATCACTAATTTTTCGCCTCCTACTTCTCAGTTTCCTTCAAGGGGTAAGGAGCTGTTTTACTGAAACATTTTTAAATTATATTCACTGAAAACGATACAGTAAAACTAGTTCAGCAGATTATTTCTTCATAGAGAAAGTGTGAAAGTGTGAAATTACCTAAGCCTGGAGCAGCATCAGGAACAATGCAATGAGTCTTTAGCACTGCAACCTGCTCAGCTGCTAGTAGAGATCACCATTTCTCCAGAAAATAGCACCCACTAGTCTATAATGTGCATCCACCTTTTTATCACCCACAGGCAAGATTTGTTTCCTTCCCTTCAGTGCATTTTCCCTGTTAGTACAAACTGCTTTTCCTCTGTCTCTCTTCCCCACGCTGAACATTACCTCCCACACCTTCACTGTGCTCTCCTCAGCTTCAAAGGAACAGAAACCTCCCAATAGCTATAAAATAAAGTCAGTCCTCCAGTAATAGCTCCTGGTCTGGCTGAACTGGTGACATTACTGTATTTCCTCACTGTATTTATCTTCCCTGGCGCTTCCCCCCTTGACAGGCCACATGTCCCCTTCCACTGTGATAGATGCAGTCAGGTCGAGCAGACACAGATGCAGGAGAGGGTGAGCAGAGCTCAGGCACTGTTATTTTCTCTAGTCCTACCTATTTATCAAAGGACTTTTATGGTTCCTCTCCAAGCTCTGCCTAAGTATTACAGGCAATTAAAGGCTTGGCTACATGGGAGAGGATTTAATTTTGTGAGAGAACAAGTAGAACGGTGATATCTCTCATGGATTAAAACAACCAACCAAACCAGTGCTGGGCACATGTCCCTCATCTTCCTGAGCATCCTTTGTCCATTTAGACAAAACAGAGTTCAAAATTGCATCCAGGGCAACGGATAAAGATCATTGTATCGCCATGGAGTGCAGAAGGGTAAAACAATTCTGAGAAATACGTGTTTGCGAAATAGTTTCAGATCCCTCCACGTAAGATGTGACACATAGTCTTGTATATATAGTTCTATATAACTTCTATCTCATGTACAGATTTCAGTCATCACACAGCACTTGTTTCCAGCACGTATTCGTGTACCTGAGCCTATGGCAGGTTCAGTTTGCAATGGGTACTCCAGAGTCACAAGGTCAGCCTGAATTTACAGCCTGGTCTCTAATGATCACCCTGCAAACCATGCCACTTTATAGGAAGACCAACAAATCATTTTCACTATCAAACAAATTTATAACCTTGTTTAATCCATTCTTTTGTTTTTTTCTTCCTCTTTGCCTCAGATAGTCTTTTGTTCCTTTTTTTTGGTGCAGGTCTTTTATAAAGATGAAATGAAACACAATGCTGGGGCTCAGTGCTGGGGCTCAAATACTTAATATTCATCTGCCCTGGCTGCTGAGAGGTGTTCATCTACAACATCTTCTTGATTGCTTGGGAAGGATATGCAAGAAGAAAGGACCTCAGGTTCCAGATCAACTACCAAAAAATTAATAGTGGCCCAAGTATTACCCAAAAATTGGAAAGGTCAACAGTCCCACCCTAAATTTTTTCTTGAAGCAGCAGTTTAGGACATAATTTTCTGACTATCATAACTATAATGTTATTTAAATTGAATCCCTTCTGAATGTAATTTACTGCCAAAGTTTATTGAGCTTATTTTAACACCATAGTGGGAGATTAAAAATTAAATTATGATTTTAACTATTTTTATAAAGGTTACATTAGTACTTTTCATTTCTTTACTACCCTACTGAATGTCAGGGTGCAGAGCACTCAGTGAAGCCTGACAGTGGCTAAGAGACATAAAGGTCATGCCGTGTACATCTGCTTCAAAAGTTCAACCTTTGCTTTACCTAGAAAACTATTCACAAAATTACTGCCTACCACAAAAATGAATAAAAGAGGAGGTCATCCACACCCAGAGCACCAGAGACACTACAGGAAACTCTGACCTGGGGAAAGACATCAGCCCTTAGAACTGTCTTTTCATTTTAGTTTTAGCAGTGTTTTAAATTCAGACGCACAGCTCACCTCTGCCTACGTGGAGTGATATGGTCACACAGCACAGAGCTCTGCTGCCACTGTCTCAGTGCCTTCCAGTTGCAGCTGGAGCATGAGAAGTTGCCAGAGCTTCTTTTGATGTCCTGGAATCCTTCTGGGGGCCAGAGCAATAATAAATATTAATATTATGCAAATTAACTAATAACAATAATAAAACACATGACAGGTGATTACATAATAGGTGATTACAGAAATTAATTCACATTGAAGAGTGTGTCTGCCCTAGTGTTGCCCCAAGCACCCACACACTTCTTTTCATTGCCTGCAGTGTATATAAGATAATCATTTAAAAATGAATTTAAAATATGCATCATCAGTTCAAAACATTTTTTGTCCACTTAAAAGAGGAAATTTTAGTAGGGTTTAAATTCAATGAAGACATGAAGTATTTGGTTAGCAGGGCACTTGACTTTTATTACAGATTACTCTATCACTCTTACTACTCTTGCAGTGTTCATCTTCTTAGGGTTTTTATTCAGGAGCAGCTCTAAAGTCATTACTACCTGAAGATGCTTATAAATTCAGGATGTGAGCAGAGGCAAGGCAGGGGGATCATTTCTGATGGGACAGGGAAAGAAGAGTTATGGGGTAAACCCATCCTCCAAGCCCTAAGAGCAGAGAGGCCATTGCCAGCACCCAGCCACCCTTGGCACAGGGCACCAAGAGCTTGGGGCAGCACCATGAGCCTGCAGCACCTTCAGCAACTGCAGCAATAACCTGCCAACAGAGTCCAGCAACAAACCACCCATGCAGAGCTTCCCAGACCCTGGCTTTAAAAAAAATAAATAAAAAAGGCATTAGTGATAGTGTTCATGCTGTGGAAGGTTTACAGGGGCGAGATGCTGGAGCTCCTGGCTGGATGAGCTTTTCGGTCACCTCTCCTCTTGCACCATCAGCACAGATGTAATGGAGAGCAGAAGAGAGAAATGAAGGATATGCTACACAACTGCCTGAGCACACAATACAGCAGCAAGATGTAAAAACCCACCCAACCACAGGGCCGGGCAGCATTTCAGCTGTGCAGCCCTCCTGCGCACTGCGGCTGCCTGTCCATCTCCGCCACGTGCACTGGGCAGTCCTACACCTTCCTCTGTACATGGTAGAGTTCACATTAGTTTATTTTTAATTCTGTTTCCGTGAGGTTTGACACAAACACAAAGGTGATCAACAGAAGAGCAAAGTGTCGCACAGCCCTGCGAAAACCAGGGCACCGCAGCCTTTAGCACGTTCTGCGGAGGCAGCTCAGGAGCTGCACCACACTGAGCCTCAGCTAAACCAAACTGGTCTGCTCTTGTCACTTACAAACAGGGGTTTTCTCCCATGGAGAAGGAGTATAATGTTCAATATTTACTATGATGCCCTTTTTTGGCTGTTTTCCTTCTATATCTGGCTTGTCTATTTTTCCTGCCTAGTCTCCTACAGGAGCTTTCTAAGGCCTTGGACGTCTCTGTACATTGCCAGCTACAGTGGCCTGCGGGTCTTGAATGTGCTTAAACTTAAAAAGTTTATTCTCGATTTGACATCCCAAATAAATCAAGACATCCTTTAGACCAAGAAGTCTTTCTTTTTGAATTTCCAATACATAAAAGTCCTATCAATGAAACGCCTGGGCCTGGTAGAAATGCACAAGCCAAAAAGCTACAGTTTTGTAGGTGCTTTATCTCCTGTGCTGTTTGTTCTTCATTACAACAGTGCAAAACACTGGAAATAAAAATGAAGAAGACAAATTAGAGTCTGGTTAGCAAGGGAGATATAACCTAATATCAGTCACTGTTATACTTCCGTATGCTGCTTAATGAATCAATGCTGGCAGGAAAAAAGATTGCTGGAGCCGGAGGCACTTAGTAACAGCGTGTAACGTAACATGAATATCCCTTTAGGTGTCACTCTAAAAAGTTGGTATGGACAATTTCTAGTTCTAATGTAATGAGAGCGGAGGGTGATGCTGTCAAGATGAGAAATAATGACAGCACTGCGTGAAGCCGTACACAGGCAGTCAGTTCATTGTGCAGCCAGGCAAGATGTGGGGGCAGGATGGGCCCCTCAAGGCTGTGTGCCTGGGATGAGGGTGGGCATGTCTTCCCCATGGTGGAGACCACCACAGACCTGCCAACACCACCAGCTCCAGAGATGTCGGGCAGGTTTAGAAATGAGCACGTGAGCTGCCCATGCAGGAGGTAACTGAAAGCGTGCAAGTGTCAACTGCTCCTCTCAGAGCCTGCACAGCTGGAAACAAACACAGAATGAACATGAATAAAATTCAGTGCATGTAAGTGCCTCCCATTAGCAGAGATGCTGCAGGGGCTGCAATGCACAACTCACAATTGACAGCATCCACCTGAAAAAAACCTTAATATTTGGCCCCATCTTCACGCCATATCACTTCTCACATATTCCTTCCACCTTGGGACTTCAGACTTTTCTTTGGCCTCCACCTGCAGCTTCCCCTTTACAAATTCAGGACGCTGTGGGTACTGTGATCATCTGTGAGATGCCATCATTCCTACCCATCTGTGGCTGCTTCCTGTATATCCAAGTATGCTCTTCAAAGCATCCTCATTGGTATGGACAACCTGTAATCAGCAGTGAAATACTTTAGGATTCATTTCAGTGAAGGATGTAAGGCTTGAATTGTATTATATTGTCTGGTAATTAATACTAAGAAGAGATCCTGCACAGTGTAACAATAGCTATGAAATTGCTTCAACTGCATGGGATGCAGAGAGAAGAAATGGCACGATATGATCATTATTATTATTATTACTGGCTTTTTCTTTTCTTTTTTTTTCTTCTGCTAGATCTTATAACATCCTTCCTGAACTTGTTTCCTTTCAATATAACTTCTTGGCATAAAATGGAATTAAAACTCTAAATGGGACATCACATCATTTCAAAATGAGTCAAGGTCAGCTAGTTCATTTTTTAAGTTCCAAACTCCACACTGCTCCCTGCCAGCTGGGGAGAGGCTGCCTGCACTGCTTATCTGCCACATGCCATGCCTGGGCAGCAAGGGAAAACAAACAAGAGCAAATGGGAGGGTGCAGTGTGGTACCAGAAATGCCAAGTGACCTGGTGTTGCAGGGGATCAGGTTTAAAGACTAATTCTTATGAGTTGCAGCAGGAGAACCTTAATCATATTGGGATGGCAAAGGAGCATTGCCCTGCCACAAATCACCGGTGCTCTCTCAAATATCAGTTCCACAGTGACAGAAACTGCAGCCACTGGTTTGTGTGCTCTGACTTGAGCCAGTTCATACAATTAATAACGCATCCCTGCCCAATCAACAGAACGATCCGTCCTTGCCCCTAGGTACTAATCATGTGTCAAGACAATTAATTGCAGAGATGTACTATGTGAGGAAGGTTGCCCTTAATGTAAAATGTGGCAATTTTTCTGAAGGGCCCAAGGCAAGGATCATCTGAATATCCTCCCTTACAGTTGCGCTACCCTCTCTAAATGAGAGAGGAGAACTTAGTCAACATGAGACCTAAAAACAAACCTCCCTCTGGGTTCAAGCCCACAAGATCCGGAGCACCCTGCCACCTACCACTGAGCAGAATCACGCTCTTCAGCAAAGGTTACAATTTTCCATTCAGACTGGATCAAAAGTCCCTGGATGGCTAAATTTAAAAGCTTATCACCGCAAAGGATTCTGAAGAAGGTATTTTTTTTTATTCCAAAAAATTTACTAGTTCACAAGAAGCATGTTCCTCACAGAGGCCTGATCTGGCATCAGGGAAGGTATGCCATTGATTTTTACAGAAATATGATCAGCTCTCCGATTAGTCGCTGTCTCTGTGGGCATGTAATTGGGTGCAGATGAGGGGAGCCAGCAGGGAGCCCCAGAACACGGGCTTTGGGCATAGAAATGAGTCGATATGTCAAGGTACTCTTTGCTTCATTTTGTCTACTCTTCCTCTTCTTTCTCAGAGGAAAAGGGGAAAACCAGATCTGGTCTCCACAAGGAGGGCAGAGTAGCCTCCAGTGACCCCCTCCCCGCCTCAGCCTCCTGACATCTGCTCTGGCCCTTCTCCACACTGCACACCTGATGGGGGACAGCCTTCTCAGGAGAGGGGGACAGCTTATATCATGATTAGACAAGGAGCACCCACAACCCCTTTGCCCCGTCTGCAACCTGTTTGTTGTCAGGGTCCGTGGCAGCAAGAACCATGGCAGAGCCTTGGTGACTGGGAGTCGCTATCTCCCCACTGCCTCACCTTGTGTTCTGATTTTTCACTTTGACTCATTGCTCCCAGCCATCATTGTCATCAATCATAAGATGTGCTGAGGCACATTTTACAAATACATGTGCTTAATCATCTTGATATCTGAGAGGACGCTTGTAGATAAGAAGGGCTGTTATCTCCATCTTACCGTGGCAATGTGAATGCTCCAGGGCTGCACAGGATGACTGCAGCCACACAAGGCTCCAGCAGCAGCATGCAGACATCCCACTGTGCAAACCGAGGGGAGAAAAGCCCTTCCAGTGTTGCAAGGGGTGGATTTAATTTCAGTCACTGTTTTGGGACCTGGCGAGTCCCACTGAGCCCTTCCACTACTGTAGACCCAAGACAACCTTTTGCCACTTTGACATACCTCTTCTTGGCTCATCCTCAGCAGCAAAGGACACAGCCAGCCTTCCTGGTACTTTGGAACACACCACTGCAAGTCCACCCTGCCCAGAACGTGTGGCTCTTCTCGTCCCGCTGTGAAAGGCCCCATCCCCTACTCATCGTTTTCTTTCATGTACAACAAATTGTACTCAGAACAAGAAAGCCCAGGCAGAATTCCCCTGAGAGTCTGAAATGACATTTTTCAGGATCTGACAATAAAACACCACTTGTGCTCTGCCTCTCATCTGTTCACCCTTTCAGTTAAGCTTTCACCCTGCGCATTAGAGAAATGAGTCATCTTCACCATCTCTCATACACTCGCATTCATAGTACCTTGCCTTAATCTTCAGTTTTTCCCCTATCACCTGAAATATATGCTCCTTAATCTGTAATATTACTTTATGGGGAAAAACCACTAAAAAATAAATCATAGTTATAATGAGATGCTTCCAAAGACTCTAATCCTAAAACACACTCTTATAATAGCACAAGGGAATCTCCATGCTCAGTATTAAAAGGATAATTTTTCAGTGCATCCTCAGTTTCCCAGATACACACGGTTCTTCATTTTCACCTGCAAATGACTCCATAGATTAGCAGAGAGACAAAACTCAATCAAGCATGTCTGTCATTGTGATTATGGCCTGGCTGTAAAGCAATTTCACAGAATGGGAGAGGACCATGATATATCTATCACAACTTAAAAGCCTTCTTCATTGCACCAGATTTACATAACTTTATTCGGTGTTGTAGATTAAAGGTTCAGAAAAAAAAATCGTATTTGCCCATAGGGATGGGAAATGAGTGACACTGGAGGCAGTTCATCAATTGAATTGGGTTTTGCACCTGCAGAATTCCCCTCTTGCTATTTGGTAATACCTTGTGGCTTGCACAAACCCAATAACTGTGAGGGACTCTGTGTATTTGTATCTTCTATCAAATAAGAAATAAAAGTAAGTTGAAAAGGTTGAATGTTTTTTGGTTTTGACTCATGCTGTGGAGTTTGGTGGGGAAAATTAAACCCTTATCTCTCTTAGGAAAATACTTCAAGATCCACATGCTTTTCTTCACCTGAAGATCTTCCAGTTTGCCTTTAGCACGCCTGCAAAAAATCCACCCCCAGTGGCAGTTTTAGAGCCATATCTATCAGTGCAGGTTGCCATGTACAGCCACTTGCAAATTCTGACATGCTATCAAATCCTAAATCAGACTTAAAATTTCTTCAAGCAGTTTCTGACAGTTTAAGCAAGAAATGTGGACTTTTTAAATAAAAACTGAAATTCTCATTCTTATGAAAACATTAAGTGAGATGAGAGTTGACACCTCAGTTGTCCTGGCTCTGGAATGAGTGTTCATGCTTATTTACCTAGGAAATGAGCAGGTATGCAAAAGCTCCTGTAAGCACTGCAGAGCCCATGCAGCTGCAGGAAGCAAAACTCTCCAGCAGTCACAAGAACCTGCCCTAGTTCTGCTGCAGAGCTGCTGGGTTCAGGCTGCTCTGGCCCAGGCAGAGCACGGCTGGGTGATGCTGCACCATGCTCCTGAAAGAAAAGGGGCACAAATCAGTCATAGAATCATTTAGGCTGGAGAAGACTCAAAGAACATCAAGTCCAACCATTAACCCAGCACTGCCAAGTCCACTGCCAAACCATGTCCCTAAGTCACAGCAGGAGTCTCTCCACACTGGTAAACTGAATGTTCTTCAAAAACTCAAGATAGCCAGCCCTGATTTGGTCAAATCAATGCAACCAAAGGTAGTGTGGAGAATTCCAAAAAACTGACCACATTTTATATGGAATGGCTCAATCATGCCACTTTCAGAGCGAAAGCCACAATGATTCTTGGCAGTGTACAGCTTGTTCCCATGAGGGCAGGGGGAAAACTCAGGGCTGCATCTTCAGTGTAGCTGCTTAAGGGTGCTGCTTTTTGTTCCTTGTTATGAAAACTCTTTTTTTCCCTCTTCAGAACAAGGTAGAAGTCTGACGTCGTTCCATTTCACCTTTTTCCCAGGATCCTGATTCTGAAAAGCTAAAACTGAGCTCCCTGGAATGACTCTGATACTGAAACGTATACCTAAGTACTTGGCTGAATGAGGCCCTCTTGAAGAATAAGGAGGAAGATATTCAAGCTTTCTAATCCAGCAGCACAGCAGGGAAACTGCTTGTCTCTGTGTGATTGTGTAATTGCTTTTCAAAGAGAGAAGCGAGTTTCTCTATCTGTGTTGCACTGACAAACCTCAGAAGTCACTTTGGTCTCCCAGCCTAACTTTCAGGATTATTTGTTATGGATAAAAGGAAAGACACTTCTATTTCCATAGCTGACAAGCTTTGCTTCAGGGCATACATTTATTTTCCATGCTGTTGATCTCTTCCTCCCTGTATCAGGCTAATTCATCAGATTAATAAAGGACGATTTAGCTTCCTGCAGGGTGTTATTGATCTCTTGGGGAACGTGGCAGTTGTTTGCTATGCCACCTTTCCCCTGAGCAAAGAGGATGATTTTTAAATATTTCTAATGCTTGAAGGCTACAGCTGGCTCTCACCAAGCAGCAACAGAGGAGCAAAAGGCAGCAGCAAAGGGGAAATGCAAAATGTATCACTTAGATCCCTCTTCCCCTGCCTCTGTACTCATCGGTGTGTCCACAGCATACCCACCTTCAGCTGTCTGTGACAGTCATCTTCTGACTCCAGCAGCATTTACCAACCAAAGCTGTGTTTCCATACACCTCTCCCAGAGCACCTCTGGAAGGCACTGCGGTTTCAGCACTGGGAGCCCCATCACAGTCAGGTATGCTGAGCGGGGGGGGCTGGAACTGGTTGATTTTTAAGGTCCCTTCCAACCCAAACTATTCTAGAATTCATTCTAGGATTGTGTGACCTCCTCTAGGAGCCTTCCAGAGCAGCAGTGGTTTTCTTAAGAGATCAGAAGTGCACACGTGTTTCAGAAATCTTCCAACACATAAACAACAGTGTCTCCTTACCAGTGCTGAAATTCCCCTCTCTATCCCACCAAAATTATTCCTATACCTTCAAGCTACAGTGCTGGATGAAGAGCTTTAATTCTCTGTAATCTCTCTGTTTTTCCCTGGCTCCCTGCTTCTCTGGGAAGCAATCCCTGCCCTGCAAACACAGCCTGGCTTCCAGGATGCAGGGCCTGATGCTTGACTTTACTGAAAAACAAACACTGTTTACTTGTGCCAAGCTACAAAGCCCAAATGCTCAGCCTCAGTGACTTACTAACACATTCCTCACCTTTCTTCTGATTTAACGGTGTCTGTGGCTGTTCCATTTTCTCCCCAAAACCACTGACAGAAGTGCTAAACTGTGACAGAGCAAGACCTGAGCCCCACCAGAGCTGTGCAGACACAACTTCTCTTGCTCCCCCATTTGCAGCTCTGTTGTGAGCTTGTAAATCCTTTGCCTTAAAATCCACTCAGTATGTACTATATTAATTTTATATAATTCTAATTCCTTAATCGATAGCTTTGAAGAGCAAAATATCTGTGTAAATTACTAAAACGTTATTACCTTTACCAGTCTAATTTGCAATCTCATTAAAAAGATATGAGGTTCTTTTCTGCAACCCTACCGTGATGGAATAACTCCTCATCCTTCATTAGTCACCCCCTTGCGTGCGCTGTTCTGCGTTTGTCTAGGACTGGTGTCAAGCTGGGCTCTCCTCATCTGGTTTCCAAGCTTGCTTTCATTGCTGCCCATCTGTGATGACTCGAGAACCACCAAAAATGAGTACAACAGCTCTGAGAGCTGTAGGGTCAGTACCACAGTCCCCTGTGCAGAGCATGCAATGGTGGCCCGTGCTGTGCCGCACGTGCAGGGTCACAGAGGGACACTCCATCCTGCAGTAGGACCACAGCTAAAACTTGTTTTCCACAAACATGACACGTTTATTGAATGGTTTCCACATGGATCGAGCACCTTTTCTGCATTATTAAAATGTATTTTCTGAGGGGTTCAGCTGGTACCTGACCAAATAAGTGCCTTTTCTTCCCAATATCTTCTGAAGATTGCTGAGCTCTGCTTGTATCGTTTTCCTTCCCATACAAAAGGAAGTCCCATTTTCTCAAATACAGAAAAGTTTTGGAGCCAGAATTAGACAAGGCAATGTTTGAAGATAAGGGGGCAGGGACTGATTTCTCCCAGTGGCAGTGGCTCTGTGCCATTAAGCCAGGTGATTAAAGACTCTTCCCACCCCAGGAAGCTGCCGGTGTCTGATCACTGCCTGCATCTCCCATTCAGGCACATTTCTCATCATTACCCCTTAACCCCCCAGTTTCCAGTACCACCTAATAAGGTTGTGTTTATTTACCTGTTTTTTGGCATGACAGATAAAACAAAGCTATCCCAAATTTCAGTCCATAAATCCCAGTAAGTAGATTGGATGGGCCTAGATCATAAAGGAAAATAACTGCAGAGAATTTACTTTGGAAAAAAAAAATGAAGGGTCTTAAAACTGATTTGCTGACATGTCATTTGCTTGATGTCATCCCTCTACAAGTGGGTTATGATTGTTCTCACAAATGCAAAATAATATGCAAATATCCATCACGTCCTACTGTTTCCAGTTTTATCTGCCTGTTTCCTAGTCTTTTCTCTCCCTTCCCCTAGAGTCTCCCAGAAGCTGATGAGAAGCATTTGTCCCACTTGCAAGGACAGGGATAAAGTGGGTGGAAAAGGGAAAAAAAACGGCACTACACCTCTTCTGACAGGTATGTGCTTCGTGGTGGTTTATGTCCCTATCACACGACGCACAGTTTCATTTCTGCCCTTGAAAAACAGCCGTAAGACCATTGCCAGTACACATTCTTCCTTGACAATTTTTCTCTGGTTTGGGAAAACATGGAAAGTTTATAGTCAGCCAACATCCCTCCTACAGTGACAACTCTGCTGTCCCAGGTGCTTTGGAGCAAGCAGGACTCACCAGGACTGTCAGAAAGTCTTCCTTAAACACAGAGCAATTTGTAGCACAAAAACAAGCAATGCTTTCCTGCAGGAAGGGAAATAAGAGTGGGGGGTTTATCTCTTACTCTACTCAGAGTGATCTTTAGGGTCCCCAGAACAAGACTGCTCCCAAACTAAACCCCAGCTCAAACCCCATGGAGTTTGTGGGTTCCTATAGCAAAGTGTAGCTGGGAGCTCGGATGAGGGCTGGGAGCCCAGTCCTGGCTGCTCTCCCCACCCAGAGGGGTTCCCCCACCGTGGGTGGGTGTGAGGTGGGGGCCAGGACTGGTCATGCCCTATGGGGTGGCTGGAGCTTGGGCTGCCTCCAGGCCCTGTGCTGGCAGCTCTGTGGGAAAAGGCTGCTGCTCCTAATTAAACAGCACAGATCCATTCCCGCTCATCAGTCTGTCGGCCGTAAGCCCTTCTCCTGCCTCGGGGGCTGGAATTAATGCTGCTGCGAGACAACATAAATTGCAGCTTGAAAATGGCAGATCAGGTGTGCGCTTACTGCCATTAAAAAGCTTTAAAGTGCTTTTGAATTGAAAAAGAAAAAAAAAATCTCCCACAAAAGGGCCAGATACAGCTGTAAAGGGCTGAATGCAAATTACAGGGCGAAGTTGATCTCATCATGAAGTTGCTTTAGGACTTTGTCACGCACACCCAAAATGCTGGCCCTTAGTAAGAGACACAGAGGCTGGCTCTGCTTAGTGGCCAAATTTTAAAGTACTGTCAGATTAAGAAACCTGGCTTTGAAATACTGGATGTCTCTTGAATAACTTTAGGCCTGCTTTTATAATGTAGGATCAAAAGATTTGAAGCCTTAAGACAGAACTGAATTGCAGAAATTCTGGACACTCTCCACTCAGATCTAAGATCTGTGCTGTTAGGAATTATTAATACATGAATAATCTCTTACATGACAGCAAAGTGAATGTACTACATCCATATTTTAATATATAAAAATGTATAAATGTATATATAGATATATATTAGGTCTGTGAGCTACATTCTCACTTTGTAAAGGAGTGACCCAGGAGTGACCCACTTTTCTGCAGTTCCTAAAGTTCACTCTACACTGAGAATATTTACATTTCAAACCCACCAAACAATCATTGGGTAAAAATCTATCAATAATTTTGTCACAAAAGTCAAAACCCAGACTGCCATTCTTCCAGGATATCCTGAGCCCACCAGCCATGGCCCTTCCCTCTCAGCCCAGTGAACCTCCTTCTGCAGTTGCCAGTGGGGGCTGAGATGGGAGAGGGCAAGTGCTTGTGCCCAGGGGAGCCCAGAGCCTGACAGCAAGGGACACCTCCAAAGGGGGGAGATGGGAAACCAAATCATCTCAGGAAGAAATAGTCCACTCTGGGTGTCTCCCATCTGTTACAAACAGTGACTCATCATGCAAGGGTCCCTTTCCTCAATCTGTCAGAGGAGGGCTCTATCCTTCACACTTCCCCAAGCTGCCTGGGAGATCAAAGCTTTTTGACTATCATGTACTTTGTGAATCCTTAAACATCTTCCAGCTGAAGAACAGACCCACTCACAGGGAACACAACCAAATGTCCATCGATTTGCTCTCCTACCTACCTTTCATGGAAGGGTGGGAAGAGAAGGCAGTGCAGGGAACTCACAGCAGGAGGATCAGGGAAGTCTGGAACAAGACGCTGAAGTCACTGCCTCTTTCTGCTGTCACGGAGAATCAGGAGAAGGAACTCACAGCCCCTCAGCATTTTGGGTCAGGGCTGGGGACCCACTCACGTGGTAGCCATGAAACACCAGGAAACAAGAATGTTACAGTCCCAGTTCAGCACCGTTAGCTGGACACTGGTGTCACAGGGACCGAACGATTCTCACATAAAATTTTCTTCTGAAACATTAGCCACAGACAAATATCTTTCTCTGTATGAATTATGAAGCATAATTTTGTGTTTAATTGCACTGATTTACATTGAAAGCTTTAAACATCAGCCTAATAATTACCTTAAACCAATTTGTCATCAGGAATACAATAAACCATTATCTGTGCTAGTGCTTACAAGGAGCTGATTCTCCTGCGTCAGAGGAACTGGAAGAAAATAAGAAGCAACACTTAAAATGCCAAAGTATCATCCAGGTTGCTGCATTTCGGGAAAAAAATTATGAGAATGATTGTCAGTAAAAGTGATGGTAGAAAAAAAACTTCAGAGCCAGCAGTGGTTCTTACTTATAGAGAAATGTCCAGATGGTGGTCAGGGGCTGGCACCCACCCTCACTGAGCTGCCCTGGTTGGAGTCACAGGTCACCCTGCTGCCCTCACACCTTCTACAGGGCTCTTCTGCAAGACAACCAAAGGGGACCTGGGTCCCAATCCCCCTTCCCTGAGCTGAAACCAGCCCTGGGAATGGTGATGATGGTTTGTTTTGTCGCTGGTGACATTGATGCCTTTCTGCTTTGTCACTCCCTCTTCCCTTGCCCACCGACCAAGATGACGTTTCTGCTCACAGAGAGAACAATCAGCAAATAGTTTTTGTAAGGAAACTTCACACCACTCCAACCCCTGCTCTTAGAGAACCTCTAACCATTTAAAAGCAACACTAAAAAAACCTGGCTAGAGGCATGGAAAATTTTAGACAAAGCAATTACAGCCTCAGCCAGCTCCGAGACACCATGACAAGGGGAGAGCAACGTGAGACACATTCTGGATTGAACTGCTGGGCCAGGGCTCCTGAGCAGGGCTCCCCTCCCAGTGGGGACAGGCTGGGGATCCCCAGTGAAAATGATGTGTGCTCTGAGCCCCCCAATTCCTGTGGGAGTGAGAAGGATGCAGCAAAGGAGAGCTGTAACACGGCTTGAATATTTGGAACTCCTTTGACAGCCAGGTGCTATAGTGCACTTTATCTGTGTGAGATTTTGCAGCAGCTGAGCACTTCACAGCCCTGTCCTGGAGCAGACATCACACGCTGCTCTGCTTGCAGGATCACCCCAAATTTTACTACTACTGCAAAATTTCAGCCCCACGACCAGTTTCAGCAGAATGATCTTTATTTTGCAGAGTGATCTTGAAACGTACACAGCGGTTTGTCAGGGCACGATGAAAGGCTGATGTAAAGGTGATCTCAGGGATGTTTCCAGGGCTGCCCTCCCCAGCAGGGAAAGGCATGTCACAGGGCTGCCAGCTGGAGGGGCACCCCATGCCTCCTGCCCCAGGAGCTGCCAGCTCTGCCCACCAGAGGCACAGGGGAGCTCAGTGGGGGCAAGGGGCATGCCGAGGGTGACAGTCCCTGTCCTGGGTGCTGGTATCATTGCTCTGTGCTGCAGGGCTGAGATCTCAGGTGGCGTTCCTTCTCCAGCAGGGAAACCTTTGCATTCCACGAATCCACTGATGCCTCAGGATTTCCATTTGATGTCCTTGATCCATGCACCTGCCCCAGGCAGCCCAGCAGAAGGCTCCACTCACCAAGTTGCAGCTGGGGACGGGCTGAGATGTGACTTGAGCCGGGTGGAAGCTGCAGCACAGGAACATCTTCCACAGGGTTGGGGCCTCCTGCTTTCACCACAATAGCCATTTCTGCCTCCAGCCCTTTGTATAAAGCATCATCAAATAATTTACAGTAGGTGTCAGCTGCAGGCTAGAGCCAAAAGGAAGGTTTATTTAAGATACCATGTGGATTGTTATACAAGATCCTGATGGATTATTCCTATCTGAGAATTTACAGATACTGCAGGAGCATGGCCAACAATTTGGATTAGTTTAGATTAAACTCAGATGGGGCTGGTTTTCCTCCCTTAGGAAATCTCAGCCCTAGGTCTACAGATTTTTTTTGAAGGCGAGATATAGATAGAAACAACTTTTACGCTTTTCCAGCAGGCACCTGAAGTACTTTTCCATCAATCACCTTTGATATACAGAGGCAGAAGTGTGAGCTACTTCATTAAGAGCCCTCACACATAACTGGGTACATTTACATATTAATCAGACAGCTGAGCTGCTAATCTTTCTATCTTATGTGCTTCTGTAACCATTAGTCAGAGCAGGGTGCAGTTAAATACTCCAGGTAGCACCAAGAGCTCTAAAATCAAGACAAGTGCAGATGACAGGGAAAGGCTCATATTTACAACTCTCCCGTAGAGCTGAGCACTGTTAGCTCTGCCACGGTAACATAAATACATATATCTAACACCGGGAGCTGGAATCCAGTGGGAGCACTAAGCAAGGCGAGGCACTCCCACTGCCAATCAGTTCACTGATTCCCAGGATAAAAAAGGCTGGTTCCAGTTCAGCTCTGTGCTGGTGTGTGAGTGGCACAGGGCACCAGGCACGATGCAACCTGGGCAGTGGGCACCCCCACACAAGACCCTGGGAGATGCTGCACAGGGGGGTCGCCAGGGATGCAAAGGAGCTGATGGGGATTTCAACCAAACACGCCGCAGGCACACATGGACTTACCATCGACAAGAAGGTGCCAGTTTAGGTGTGTGTTTCTCTGTTCCCTCCTCCCCTGGCTTTCTGAAATACTGTTCACACTCATTTCTGTGTAGTGATGATGAAAGTCACTGCACACCAGGGCTCACTCTGTCTTCCTCTTTCTCTTTTTTGTTTCTTTTTAATTTTATAAGAGAAAAGTTCCTCAAAAAAAAAAAAAACAACCAAACACCAACAAACCAAAACCAACCAACCAAAAACCATAAAAAACTCCCAAACCTCTAACTCTCTCTGCAAGTAGTGCACCAGCTTTAATGAAACTAACATTTCTTTGTCCTGAAAAACAGGAGGCAAGGGAGCCATTCCCCACCAGTGTGAGTCAGAGGGCCAAGCTACCTGGACACTGCACTCCTCTGCCTTTCCTGGGGCCACACAAAATGTTGCACAGCCCCAAGGGACAGGGAGGAAGCAGGGTGAACTTTTGTTTGTTCTATCAAAGTGAATAAAAGAAGACAGAGAAACCAACTCTCTCCATCCCTGATAGCTCACAGCCCAGCCCTGCCTGTCCCCCAAGGGCAGCAGCTGCCCCACGCCTGGGCTCAGTGGGGTAGGAGAGCTCAGCCCCTGTTCTTATCAAAGAATCACAGAATGGTTTGGGTTGGAGAGATCATCTTGTTCCAACCCCCCTGCTGTGGGCAGGGACACCTTCCACCAGGTTACTCAAAGCCCCATCTATCCTGGCCTTGAACACTTCCAGGGATGGGGCAGCCACAGCTCCTCTAGACAACCTGTGCCAGCGCCTCACCACCCTCACAGGGAAAAATTAGTCTTTTGCAAATTCCAACTGATTTTCTGGACAAGATCCGGTCCCTGGGTAAATCAGCTGCAGCAAAAGGGGTTGAAGCAATGAGGGATGTGTGGAAACTGCTCCAGAGTTACTGAAGTGAACAATTGACACGGAAGGAGAGAGAGAGGATGCAGTCACTGGATCTACAACTGAGCTGCTACTTACTGTGGTGCACCCAGCACCCTTCTCAGATACAGCACAGTAGTTGCTTGGTTTTTTGTTTAACCTGTTCATTTGCCATTCCAGGATCTGCCAATCCACATCTTCAGCCCCCATCTCCCTCCCTCCACTGCCTCACACACAGGTCTCCACCTGGCTTGTGTGGTACCAGGCTTTGAGCTGTGGAATTAAATTCTCTCCACCCTCCAAGAGCAGACAACATCACAGGGTTTAACCCTTGGGTGAGAGGGCCCTGCCTGTTCCTTGGCAGCACACACTCATTGCTACCTTCACCCCGAGGTGGGTGCCAGGGTGAGCAGGGCACGGGGCAGCTGGTGCCCAGCGGTCACACACTGACAGCTGCAACCACCACAAAAAATACAAACATGTAATAATTGCCTTTGCCGAGGAAGTGATCTGTGGTACCCACTTCCTCCTTGAAGAACTGTCACAGTTTACATTTCCTGGGCTTTAATTAAATGAAAGAAAAATAATGTGTGTGGCTTCAGCGATCACACGGGCTTTGCAGAGCACACTGATCTTCCCTGCTTTGGGCCTCCAAGGTTTTGTTTGCCACTTCCGCCAGATTAAAAGGATGGAAAGGCCAGCCAGACCCTGAGGAACAGCTTTATGTTTTTGCCATGGGACATCACATGGGTTACCTGCAGTTCTCAGTGCTCAATATGGCATCAGGCTGGCCTTGCTGCCCAGCCCCAGCACAGTAACCCAGCTGCACTGGCACCCCAGTGCCTCTCCCTCATGTCCAAGCAGCCCCTCAGGCCCCCACCAGCTCTGCACTGCCCTGGCACCCCCAGCCCATGGCAGCAGGAGGGTGCTGAGGTGCACAGGAATGCTTTGGAGACCACAAGCTTCTGCACAGGCTCTGCCATCATTCTAGACCCATGACCAAGAGGTTTTACCAGTGGATTTAGTTCTTAGAGGAGAGCCTGGACGCCCCTCTGATGATATCAC
Organism: Neopelma chrysocephalum; assembly: GCF_003984885.1. Classification (NCBI taxonomy): domain Eukaryota; kingdom Metazoa; phylum Chordata; class Aves; order Passeriformes; family Pipridae; genus Neopelma; species Neopelma chrysocephalum. The sequence continues at coordinate 574,248 of NW_020897734.1, forward strand.
AGCCCTACATACCCCATCCCAGCAGCTGAAGATGTTCAAGACTCCTGCTCCTCACCCCATGGGAAAGATGGATTTTGGAAACCACCAGCAATTCATGCTCCTTGTCTGGAGAGGCTGCACACAGCAGTGGCATTTTACAACCAATGGATCTCTCCTCCATCTTTCACTGCTTTTTATAACATTTTATTGATTGGTTTTGTCAAACTATTTTATTGATTGGAAGTATTTCCAACCTCTGCAGTCTGGACATAAATATTAAAGAGGAGATGAGGGGACACAGGCTTAATGATGGAGCCCTGGCTCAGCCTTGAGTCTGGCTGAACACCCAGCCCTGGCCCAGTGTCCTTGCTTAACCCGGGCCAAACCTTGGAGAAAGGAGCTGGGACACACTAACATCCATCTCCGTATTTCTACCTTCCAGACAGAGGCACAAGTACAGCAACCCTGTCTGAGTAGGCTGAAATAAAGCCTTGGCCATAACTGACCCTGGGTGGGGGTGCTCGAGGGAGAAGGGGAGTCACAGCCACCACAGGTAGAGCACTGTAGCCTGGGACACTCCCAACAATGTGAGAGGACGGAGGTGGAAACAGGGTGAGGTTGCTGTCTGAAACCACCCTGACACGTTACTGCTACTGCACATCTCACCCACCACCTCCTGTCTCACCATGACCCCTCACACGGCTGCTGCCTCACCACCCCCCTCTCACTTGTCTTGCTGGAGCCTCCCCGTGAGTGCCGAGAGGGACTCGGCGCTCGGTCAGACACAGAGGGTTCAGGTTGGCCCCTCCCTGGGATTCAGCCCAGTAATGCCTGCTTTGCCTGGCTCAAAACCAAGAGGGATGTTCCCAGGGTGAGATGCCACACAGCTCGCTTTTGGGTCAGGATTATTTATTCATTGTTGTTTATTCATCATTTTTAAATGAGCTTTGCAGTTTGGTTTTGATTTCTGGCACTTGCCTCTCCTATGAGCATGTGAAAGAGAAACACCACAATGAATGCAATGGGGCAAAACCTCCAGCCCCTGAAACACCAAACCACTGAACCAAGGTCACACTGACCACATTAACACAAGGTTCCTTCCAGAGCACAGCAGGCATGACCCTGAGGAAGAGCTGGTTAGACCAAATAGGAGCATGCATGATGTGGGGACTCCCATCTCACACACAAACCATCAACAAATAAATAAAACCATAGAAAGCATGACTGCCCTGCTTTCTCATGCAAACCCCCACTTAGAAGGTTTTACCTTTGCTGTGGTTTACTTGTTTGGTTTAAGCAGTGGAAAGAACCTGTCTTAAAACGAGCCATGCCTTCAGCTGGTGCTTCTTGCTAACAGCACATATTGGTATTTTCCTATAAAAACTCAAAGTCACACAAGCAAGTCACTGAGGGTTTGCCACAGGGTAAGCTAAGCACAGGCAACTACAGGCAACAGCTGGCCCTTGGTCCTGCTCTCTCATGGAAAAACAATGTTCCACCCAGATCCTACAGTGGGGATTTGGTGGCCTTTTCTACCCCCAGGATCAGATCCACCTTTCCTGCAGGAAGGCAAAGCTCAGTCCCCACTCTTAATTGAGGAAACCTCAATTTCCATTTATTTTCCTCATCTCTTTGCAGCTGCAGGGAGCAGCAGCGCCCTCCTCCACCTGCCTGCAAGCCCCAGCAGCACTCTGGAGGGAAGGAAATGTCCAACCCTCACCTGTGGGAAGGAAACAGAATAACTTTTTAATCATTGTTGAACCCAGTTATTTAACAGCTTCCAAAATCTCTACTGCCCCCCAGTCCTCAAATTACACACATTACATGAAATTTGCACCAGCCACTGTTGGGAAGGGTGGATGAAGCTCTTTTTTTGCCTTCTTATCAGGAAAGAATACACAACCAGAAAATGCAGTGGCAAAGCCAGCTGTCCTTTAGACAGTGGATTTCACAGGTAGGTTCCTCCCCAGCTGCGTGCAGCACAGATCTGATCATGTCTTGCTCCTACACAGAGCGGTGCCAATACAGGACAAATCAGTGCAATGTTATAGTGAACAAAACTCACCTTAACACTCGCGTTTTTCAGCCTCAGTTGAGCCTCTTGAAATCAGGAACCACTTCCTTTGCCATGGGTGTCTGCACCACGCTGATCCATGGGCTTGTGAGGCAGTGCTCCATGGTCTCCCCTTTGAGACCCCCCTGTATTCAGCAGCACTCAGGGTGGTCCAAAAGACCCAGCGCTGGGTGTTGCCTCCAGGGGCAGCAGCAGAGCTGCTTTCTTGTCCAGTCCCTCTCTTGCACCTTTTCCATTTATTTATGAGCGTTGCCAAGTCTCCTGCGGTTCCACCAAGCCACAACCTCATCCATGAGGAAAACAGACACAGTGCTCCTCTCTCCCCTCCAGCACCTGTCAGCATCCACAAGTGATCCAAAGCACAGCAGAAGCAGTGTTGTGTGTTCCTGGTGGCTGGAAGGGCCCTGGGACAGGCAGGAGCCTGGGGGTCTGGCAGGCTCTTAGCTCAAGGCAAATCACAGAATCACAGCATGGTTTGGGTAGGAAGGGACCTTAATGATCATCTAGTTTCAACCTCCTGCCATAGGCAGGGACACCTTCCACTAGACCAGGTTGCTCCAAGCCCCATCCAACCTGGCCTCGAACACTTCCAGGGATGGGGCATCCACACCATCTCTGGGCAACCTGTGCCAGGGCCTCACCACCCTCACAGGGAAGAATTTCTTCCTCATATCTCATCTAAACCTACCCTCTGTCAATTTAAAGCCATTCTCCCCTAGTCCTATCACTGCATACTCTTGCCAGAAGTCCCTCTCCAGTTTTCTTGCAGCCCCTTTAGGTATGGAAGGTACTCTTAGGTCTCCCTGGAGCCTTCCTTCTCCAGGTTGAACAGCCCCAACTCTCAGCATGTCTCCATGGGTGACAAGGGGGAGTAAGAAGAGTTGAAATGTTTTTCTCTCCATCATACTTGCACTCCAAAAATAAATAAAGCTAATATGAGACTTCAGTGTTTGCAAACACCTTCAGAAAGTAAATGGTTTGGGGGGGACAGCACGGCTGGTGTGGGGTTCTGGGCAGAGGGCTCAGGGCTGCTGCCATTGTGCCCAGGCAATTCTTGCTCCACTGTGCAAGCTTTGATGGCAGCTGATCTTGCCCTGTGCCTAAAATATTTCAAATGGCCAAGCCACCCCAAATGTCTCGGCAGGGAACAAGGGTCTTGCAGCACCGCAGATGGATCATGCTGCTATTTCTGGACTGTTCTATAAATAACTTCTTTTCTCTGGAAACAGCCCTCAGCTGCACTGAGGCCAAACCTCTGCCCAGCACTTGACCTCTCCTTTTTGAAGCTGCCCCCTTTTCTTCCCTAGAAAATCCCCTCCTGGATTAAAAGTTGGTTCTCCACAAATGCAGCTCTTGAGGGAGCTGGGGCAGCAGGGGCAGGAGCCCAGCCTTGCACCCAGTGAGCCAGTTTGCCCCGTGCCTGCCACAGTCACACAGAGTGAGCTGCAGCGAGGTTTGGGTGTATTTCCCAGGCAGAGGGGCCCATATCATGGGGTACCTTGGGGCAATTATAGCACCTTCCCCAGTGCCAGCAAATGAAGCCATTTTAGGGGACTACAGGACCATCCCAACCGCTGCCCCCACCCCTTGCTTTGGGATTGCTGCTCCCAGGCTCTGTACAGGCTCTGCTCACTAATCCCTGACCTGAAACCTCCCTCTCCATGTGCCAAGGGGACAAGGCCCAGCTGGGGAACAGGCAGCATGTCCTGAAGCACCCCAGCAGTGGGATCACCACGGGCTCAGCCACAGTGCAGCACAAGCCCCCCAAGTGCCAAGTGCTGAAGGTCTCACCTGGGCTGGGGAGTTTGTGTGTTCACTGCTTCCTTCCTCACCCATCAGCTCTGTTCTGCCACAGCCCAGTCAGGCTCCTGCCACCTCCTCCCTCTGGGACACAGGGATTTACCACCAAGCAGCACCTAGTGCAGAGCAGATTTACACAGCCTGAACCCTTATTTACACTTCAATTCTGTCACTGCTCATGCACAAACACAAATCACATCTCTTTCCAAGGCATTCTTGCCAGCAAGGCTGCACAGGCTTTCCCCCTGATATTGAAGGGTGGAGTGCAGCCATTCTAGCAGCTAGATATTAAAAATAAATAAATTGAGAAAAAAACCCAGAAGCCAGCAGCTCTGATTGAAGATGAACAGGTATTTGGATTTTCAAAGAGACAGTGCTTTGACTCAAGCACATCAGTGACTGATCACATTTATGAGACTGTTCATCTGCTTTGTACTTGAATTAGATGATGCACGTTTAAAAACCCATCCCCAGGTGAGTTCTGGGCCTTTCTGGAGGTCGGGCATCAAAGCAGCAGACAGACGGGAGGCACAGGCTGGGTGATGAAACGCCGCAATCGCTCACCAAGTGCCGTCGCTCGCGCCTGCTGCTTTGAGCACAGTCTGGAACAGAAATGCAAATATCTATTTTTTATTAGTGACCCAGCTCAAACCACTTCAGTCCGACCACAGAGATGCAGCGTGAGCAGTTCATCAGAACAAACATTTGCTCAGGTGCCTGCAAGGCTGCAGAACTCCAGAGTAAAAAGGAAACCTTTAAAATAAAAAAAAAAACAACTCTTTTTTTTTTTCCCCTCCCCGAGCCATGAGGAAAAGCCATGAAACCTTTACACACTTCTCTCACAAACCCAGAGAACAGGGGGTTTCCTTTCCAGCCAGCAGTGCCCTGTGCTGAGATGGTGGGAGTATTCACATCCAGGCTCTGGGGCACGAAAAGCAGGACAGATGTCTGTGAAGGACCACGTGGGATGAACAGACACCCACAGGATGGAGCTCAGCCTGACAATCAGGAGTGTCAAGATGATACATGGTGGGGACTGATCTGCCTATCCCCACCAAATACCACACCCTGGGGACAGCACCCTCCAGCCATCCCCACTTGAAGACTTTCTTCCAAAACCTGCAGCCATTTTTTGGGACAGACCTAAATCCTTTATCCTGCCTCCCACGGGGTGGGTGGGAAATGGAGCTCTGCAGCTCAGTGGTGTTCTCCATGTGTCCAGAGAAAGGCCATGGGGAAGTGTCTGAAGCCCAAGTCTTATGGGGAGTCCTGAGGGAGCTGTGAGGAGAAAATGAGGCTCAGGGGGGACCTTGTTCCCCACAACTCCCTGAAAGGAGGTTGTAAGTCAGGTGGGGGTTGGCCTCTTCTCCCAAGTAACAAGAGACAGAATGAAAGGAAATGGCCTCTAGTTCTGCCAGGGGAGGTTTAGATTGGATATTAAGGAACATTTCTTCACCTAAAGGATTGCCAAGCACTGGCACAGGCTGCCCAGGGCAGTGGTGGAATCACCATCCCTGTAGGGATTTAAAAGATGTGTAGATGTGGCACCTGGGGACGTGGGTTAGTGGTGGCCTTGGCAGTGCTCTGCTAATGGTTGGATTCGATGATCTTAGAAGTCTTTCCCAACCTAAATGACTCTACTGTTCTATGTTCCCTGGGTCAGCTGCAAGAGCATTCATGGCCCCTCACCCAGCAGGGCAGCCCCTGGGTGCTGCAGGGAACACAGCAAGTCTCTGTCAGGGAGAGAAAACACTATTCTCCCCAAATGAGAGAGACCTAAGCTCTGGGCTGGAGGTGTTTGACTAAATCAGTTTTTAAATTATGTCACCTCTTTCTTTAAAGAAAAAAAGAAAGGAGGAAGCAGCAGCAGAGTGGAGTCAAGTCCCTCCCCCACTCCCAGGACAGGGATGAGGAGGGGGCTGAGATGCCTGTATTCTGCAGAACCAACCTGAACTTTGGCTTAGTGCCCCGTGGCACACAGGAATGTTCTGATTAACCTGTAGGCAGGTATTACATCACGTGCTGGATTACACTTAATCAAGTAGAACAAAACTCACGGGGTTTTGTGATGAGAGAGATTCAAAAAGCTGCAAGAGCCCAACCATGAGGAGCATTAGAGTCCCACTGCTGGAGGAAGCTGTCCCACCAAAGGGGTCCATCCTCGTGCAGGCAGGAGCTGCTTTTCCTGCCCTCACCTACCTGAGCAGGGCTCCCGCCGGCTCAGCGCCGCTGAGCAGGTTTATGCAGAGCTTTTTGCCTTCTGTGGCTCCCTGACTTCCTCTTCCTTTCCATTTTAGTGACTTCAGATTTTCCACCCAGCACTAAAGTTTCCTTCAAAGCCCAGGTTCTTAGAGCAGCACCAGCAGTTTCCTCCTCAATCACATCTCTCTCCACTTGCTGGCAGGTCCATTTTCCTTAATGGCTTCTTTTCCCAGGACATGCACAGGTCCACCTCATGGACAGATAACCACCTTGACTGGCAGTAACAAATTTCCCTGGTTTTCCCTCTCTTATGGTATTTTTTCATTTCCTAACCTATATCTCATTTGATTCCTATGCCTCCTCTTGTCCACTTTCAGTCTGTCCCCCCAAACACAACTACAAGCGGCAAACTCCAGCTCACTGCCACCACACAGGCCAGCCCACAGCTCACCCCATGACATCACACCTCCTACCACGCTGTTTGTTTAGGTGAATGTCCTTTACAACCTGTAGTGCTCCTCAGCTTCCTTTATGGATGTAAGATGAACACAGAGCTCCGCTGTGTGGCAGACGAACAGCAAAGAGTCCACAGCTCACCAGCCACTCCCAGTCCATCTCCAGGAAATCACTGGCTCTCCTCCCCAGCTCAGACCCCCTCCTTAGTGCTACCTGGGAGCACAGGGATGCTGAGCCCCCAGCTCAGCTCCCACGGCCTCAATGCTCCACACAGGGACACTGAGGAGCTGCTGTGAAATGGATCCAGTTACATGAAGTGCAAAATGGAGGCAAAGAAAATCAAGTCATCCAAGGTTCTGTGGTCATTCCTCAGGAAAGAAGAGGGTTTTGCTCCCATTTCCTCTAACATGTATTTTATCACTCTAACAATGCCTCACTGATGGGAGGAGGAGCCAGCAAAGTTTCAGCCTGGGTTAAAACAAATCCATCTACAGCACCAAGGACACTTCAACTACCGTAGAGAGGGCGGAGACAGAAACATTCATTATTTAATGGAAAGCATATCAAGTTTCATAGATCCTAAATTCCTTCTTAAATGACAGTGATTAGTCCTAATTGGTGCAGGAGTTGGCATTACCTCAGCCCTGACATCAGCTCAGGAGCCGAATGCAAAGTCAAATTTCAGTTTAAAACTATTCGGATTTTAAATAAAAATTGTGCGGGTTTTTTCCTTTTCTTTCCCTACGCCAAGAACATATTTGACAATTAATTGTGCAAATGTCTAATGACTCAGGAAATTGCAGCAATTTGAGAAGAAAGGTGTAAGGAAGGCAGTAAAAAGTCGAGGACAGCGCTTTGAACAGGCTGCAGATTTCAAACCCAAGGCTGAAAAGAACTGATAAAGGTAATTGCTATTAACGAAATGATATACGGCTATATCTTATAACTATATGGAAGCAGCCACGTGCTTTCTCATGTTACTGCTTTAAAGCTTTACTGGTGTCCACTTCACAGGGTCTGCTACTCCAAAGGCCAAGGTCAGGGTGGGCACTCCCCAAACCACTGCAAGACATCTGTCCAACTGCTAGGTCAGGCAGCCACAAGAGGAGGGAAAAATCATCAGTATTTTCCAGGTTGAAAAGCTTTGAAGCCATGACAAATCCATTCACAAGACAAACCTGAAGAAAAAGGAAATCTGGGGAAAACTTGTGAAGTTGAATGACTGACTTCTGTGGAACTGCCATCCCAAATTCCTGCTGAACACGCTCAGACTTTTCATTTTTTCTTTTTAGCTGGAGGGCCACTGAGAGGACACATTACTAGAGAAAACACAGTCCAGGAGAGGTTGAGACACATCTTTTTTGATAATGATTCAGAGAGAATCTCTTCCCAAAGCCCTAACTAAAGACCACTCTACGTGGTGAAGATCTCCTATTATCTTGAGAGGGGCCCTACAGGAGAAATGGGGAGGAGTGGTCCCTGTGATAGAAATGGAATAACCAGCTTAGACAGCATTCATCCCCACTGATCCACAATAAAGGGTGTTATAAGGACCCGAAACAAGGCCAGATGCTTCCCCAGAAGCATTATGATGAGAATATGGAATTTGTACCGTGGTTTGAGGCTCTTAAAGAAGCCCTTCTGGTGGCCATCTACCCTTGAACACCAGCGAGGTGACCACCTCTGCACAGATCACTTTATGCTGTGGAAGCACAGGCGCCTATCAGGCTACTGGAGGATCCACAAGGGGAAGATAAAGAGTATTTGTACAGCATAAGGCACCACAACACAGACTTCTGGGCTATTCTGTGTCCTAGAATAAATTTAGCTGCATTTATATGTTGCACTCAAGCCCGAACAAAAAGTATTCTCTTCCCCAAACTTCTGGTCAAGCGGAAGAACGATGAAGCCCTTTCCCCAGGAGCCCAACATCACTCACCTGACCCTTCTCCAGCGGGCAGCACAGTGTCTGCACCACAGCGACGCTCCAGCACTTAAAACCTACTTTCCATTACACATCTAAACCAGAACATCTGTAAATCACATCCCGACAGTACTGAAAAGTACAATCTGCCCTCAAATTTCTAAGCCACTAAAACCAGGCAAACATCTCTCCTGGTTCACCTTTCTATTCTGCCACCTCCTTAATTTTAATCAGAGGTTCCTATTATTTAATATTTTCCTTAAATATTAATATTTTCATAAGGCAGAGACCTCAGCCCATTTTAATAAATTAATTCCTTTCGACTCCAGAAGTAATTCCACGTTGTTCATTAACACAGAGGTAATCCCCCACCTGCTGAAAGGTCAGAGCCTCTGCCAAGCTGCTCTTGGACGAGAAGAGCCTTCACCACCTCCAGCTGGAGAGAGGCTCCAGGGACCAGTCAGACACCTACACACACCCCCCTTCCCAGTGCCCTGTGACAACCTCTGGGGCCCAAGCGACACAGGGGGGAGATAAAGTCCCCACAGACAGTTTGTAAGACACAGTGGAGAAGCCTCAGTCCTGCTCTCACCACAAAACCCCCAAAGTATCCTTTAAGTTAAAGGTTGTTCTCTTCACCACTATTATGAAACATGTTATTAACCCATTTTACCTTTACTCCACAGTGGGTCAGCATGACTTTCCCTCATCTGAAAAAAAGGATTTTTTTTTTTTTGTTACAGCAAAGCAACAAGAGTGGCTCTGTTTATTTGTATTTTCTTGTAGAGATTTAGTTTGTGAAGATCTGCAGGGACAAAGTGATAGAGGGAAAAAAAAGAGAAGGGGGAAAACACCCCAACCCCAAGAAACCTTACCCCAGAGGGGATAGCTGTGAGCCCAGCAGGGCAGTAACATTTGCAGCAAGACATCAGACCAATGCCAGCCCCAAGGAACACCCAGGCTGTGCCCACGCCAACGGAAGGAAGGGAGGGAAGGGCCACTCCACACCTTTTGCACTCTGCTACTGTACGGCACTGAATGTGGAATTTAAACACAAATATCAGAGTTAACTGGAAATAATTAGGAAAAGATATAATTTTAATGCATTCACCACCTGTACTCCTGACAGAATGCCAGCTGCCTGCCAGCAGGGCCAGGGAGGTTCCACACCTCTCCAGAGCAGCTCTGCTTGTTCTGGTGCAGTAGAACCTCTGCTCATGCAGGTCGAGCAACTAAACAGGCATACATGGAATATTTAATACTGTACCAAATAATGATTTTTTAATACAATGCACAGTAAAATATATTTGCCTTATAATTCTGGAAGTGCTTGCTGAGAATCAGCTGGATCTAAAAATGGCTTGATCCTGGCCTGAATGGATTAGAGAGGATCTTCCCTGTCTCAGGGCAGCCAGGCTGGCGGCACACAGAGGTGTGACAGTCTCTGCTCCAGCAAGGCCATGCCTGGAGCAGCACCTTGACTGCAGGGCCCCCAGTCCAAGAGGGGTGTGAGGAACTGGGAAAGCCCCACGAAGGCTTTGCAGGGTCACAGCAAAGGGCATGGGCCCTTCTTGGAGAGGGCAGGGACCAGGATGTGCTGGGTGCCAGACAGGGCAGCCCCCAGCACTGGGGGATCAGCCTCCTCCTGGCTGGGGCAAGCGATGGAGACAGGGAAAGACTTGTGGTGCAGGGTGCTCAGCTGGGACATGCACAGAACCCCTTCCCCATTCTGTGACTATACAGTCTTACTACAAATTACGTCCAGTCTGGATACAGTAACAAAAATCTTGTTGCTTTAACAACATTTTGGATGTCATAAAAAATTACTTGCAACTTTTCCTCAATCTCATTGGAGACTAGGAGCTGTCACAGAAGTCTCAGGTTCCCTGCCAATATGAAGGTTATCTTCACTCAGTAATGTGTTAGGGGTCAAGAACTATACTGAAATAGCATTAAAAAGCCTCAGTTGTCCAAAAGTGATATATATTAAAAAAAGACAATAGGGACCAAAGATAACTAGAAAAACTCCCTGTATTCTGGAAGAGTGACAGAAAAAAATACATGAATCTCCAGCAGGGATAGTACCATCAGAAATAGGAATAACTGAAAAAACACTCAATGCTTGAACAAATCAAAGAGGCCAAATTCAATGAATAAGTTACCACAAATTATCTATCCAGAGCTGTCTCATACAAAGTCAGGGAAATCTCACCCTTAAATGCTATGGCACTAGAATGAAAACAGAATTAATGCTTTGACTTTGCAAAAGCTACAAGGCCTCACTTTTAAAATCTCATACTGATTTGAGGTGCCTGGTACTACTAACCTGAGCTTTACTTTGCCAGCAGCAGAATTCCAAATAAGAATTCTGTGGAAGCAGAATTCTTTGTAATCATATGTACCACAAACATCACTTTATCTAACAATATGTATCTGCCTTGAAAGACAAGGCTCATTCAGTCTAAATTCCTATAACACGCACCCTCCTTTACATTGAAATTGTACAGGATAAATCTCTCATTACAAGAAAGAGCCACTGTTCTGAAATTCAGAAAATAATCATCCCATTCAATGTACAGAGGTCCCCATCCCTCTTCCCCACTAAATCCTATAGAGATAAGAGGCATAGTTAATGCTGATTAATCAGATCTTTTTATTCCTAGAATACAATGCTTTGAAAGCTTTGGCTCAAAATCAAGCTGGTTTATTTCTCTTAACACTCTTCTGAAAAAAAAAAGAATTCTCTCACTCCCCGAGCAGGTGAGACATGACCGCATTGGCCTGGCTCGAGCTGACCACACTAAGCAATTTAAAATGAACTGGCCAGCAAAAGTAACATATTTGGTATTCTTTTTGGTGAGTCAGAATGTGGCTGACCCAAGGTTACAGGACTGGCAAGGCCACTGGCAGCTTGGTAATATTAGGAATGGTAATTAATAATAATTAATTGCTCTTTGAGAGAAGATGGGCACCCCACACATCCGACACCACGTGTAAGGCAGAGCCTGAGGAGGCACCACATGGTGACCAAGCTGTGGTGACTGGTCAGAGCACCTTGTCCTCCAGATGTGAGTGATGCCACGCAAACCAGGGCTGGTGCTGTGACCTGTTTGTGTTTTGTAGAACATGAGTCGTTAACACCCACAAGACTCATCCTGCCAAGCTACCACGGTTTTCATTACACATCACTGACTGCTGTGGTTTGGCTCTATGGGCCACTCCACACGTGACTCACTTCTGGTAAATGAATGAGAGATGAACAGCAAATCAAATTTAAAAAGAAAAAAATCTGACTTTCCTTGCGGGAGAGGGATTTAAGAAAAATCTAAAAGACATGTATTTTGAACTTTACTAATTCATCAAGTGACCTAAATCTGTTAACTACAGAAACAGCATGTGATGAGATGATGCTTCTAAACTGTCTAAATCCACAAAATCTGCAGCTCTGTCACAATCTGTGACAAATCAGTAGTGTGCCAGAACAAACACAAACAGCCTATTCTCTCTGGTTAACTCAACACAAATCCCAGGAAAAGGAAACACAAACAGCTGAAATTGCATCCTTGGCAGTCTCTCTGTTCTACAGGGCACCCTTTCTTTCTGTCAGATCTACAAATCCAACCCAGGAGAGCTAGAGAACTATGCAGCTAAAAGTCAGTCTAAAGTAGAAGATGAAGCATTGCAAGGTTAAAAAAAATAAATAAGAGAATTTGTAATGAAAGCAACTTTAAATAGAACATCTGTTCCTTTTACTTCAAGGCACTTCAACAAGATGCTTTCACTACATACAAGCTATTGATACGAGAAAGAAAGAAAAAACAAGGAAAACTACTGATAGTCTAAATCTGTAGGCTTCTCTGATTACAAGCATTTACACAATAAGCCCATAAATTGTAACACCATCAGTCTCTCAAACAGGACAGAACTGACAAGACAGTGTTTTCACTGACAAAGCCACTTCCCTGATCCACACTAGGTTTCACAGAGCACTTCGATTGTTGTCTGTAATGGAAGCCTTCAGTTAAAAAAACACACAAAAAAAAATCTGCTTTTCAAGATTCAAAAGATTATAAACTGCCAACAGAAATAATGGAAAGACAGGTTTTGTCAGTTGATACGTAGAGAACAGTTGTGTAAAAGACAGCTCACTGCTTTAAGATGAACAATACAAAGAGCAGGCTAAATATAAGATGTGCCACATCTTTAAGTGCTTTTGTGCATGATATGAAAAACAAGTGGATGTGGTTTGCTTTTCTGCTTTTGGTGGAGTTCAGCAGAAGAAAACAGAATATAAGACTGTGAAAAGAGTGTGTTAAAATAATAAGAGATGGGCACGTGCATCGCTCAAGGACTGTGGTTTAACTGCTATTCAAAAGGCAGCGAGGCTTCCTGGCATGCCCACATGGTGGTAAATCAGAGGCTTCCCGTGGAGCTGCCAGCACAGGACGCAGCAGCACTCCAGAACACAAATACAGCACAGGATCAGGGGTGGAGAGGACACCCTGTCACAGATGCCACAGCTCTGAGCCAACCCAACCCCACCACTGACTGCGCTGACCAGGGCACTGCGCTCACACCAAGGCACAAGGAACTGGGGCCTCACTGCTGACAGATGTTACAGGTGATCTGGAGAGAAAGGTACACAGCAAAAAGTTTAAGGTCAAAGGTATTGAATGAGCAGTTTAGAGAAGGGCTAAAGGAGCACAAGGATGTCATCCCTGCTAAATTTCTGAGAAATAACAATGTACGTACTCTGGAAAAAAAAAAAAAAAGGGTGTAGTGGTGTGTGGAAAGAACAAAATCAAAAGCTTTCTCAAAGGCACTCAAAGACTGGAAATGAAGGGGACACTGGTCACTTATCTAAGAGATCATTCTGGCTACACCCAAGGCCCACCAGATTTGGAACAACCTGCTGCTATTTTCACTGATCTCGCCTGTCACTACACACCTCAACAAGAACCTGCCTTCAAACCAATTAACCCATTTTCCCAAGCCTTGTTGTATTACTTCAATGCTTTCACAAAGTAACTACCAACTACTACCTTCCTAATTTGAGATGTTCTAGGCCCCCAGAGGTTTTATTATTTTTGTATTTTATTGTATTAGGTGCTTTTAAACAGCTTTTCTGAAAGTGCAGAATTCAAGCTGTTATTGGTCGAACACAAATTTCACTTCTACACTGGTAATTGCAGTTTTTTCTTCAGAAAAAAACAGTTAATATAGACAAAGTATAATGACCTTTCCTCTTATTTTCCAATCAAAAAACTGCTCAGAAAAGCTCAGCAGAAATTACACATTCAGGTTTGGGAAGCACGATGACATTAAAGAACTGTGCATATTCTCTGGAAGGATGCGGAAGTTTTCTGTCAGCCTGTCATCCAACCACTTTAACATGCTTTGGATCATTTTTCTGGGCACAGTTATAGCTTCTCACCACTGTACTGCCACTATGATTTACATCCATAAAATCTGGCAGGAGCTACAAAAAAAACACAACAAAAACCAGCAATTGAATCTCTAGCTGGAAGGCACTCATTTACAAAATCTGTAACGACTCGAAGTCTAGCTGTTAAAACTTTAAAGAAAAATGAAAATTAAGATTTAATCAAAGAAATAGATTCAAGAAAGCTCAGCAACATGAAGAAAGGATACAGGAGAGAAGGACGGCCGAGGAAAATGACAGGCACAATTCACACTGAATTGTTACCATTAGAATAGAATTATTATTACAGAAGAGTATTGTCCTACATTACCTTTTTTTCTGAGCATGTGTCATCATCCACCTCCATCAAAAATATGATCCCCTTTGGATGCCAACAAATACACATGAAATTAAACAATCTCAGTACCAGAAATTACTTAGGATTATGAAAAATGAGGCCATGGCATAATTGCCAAACAATTCATTAAAGAGTATTAAAGCACTTAAGTAGGAATTAATATATTTTTAAAGAACCAATTTGTGTTTTTATCAGAAGAATGCTGAAGCACAAACTGACAACTGTGACAAATGTTTCAAAGAATGAACACGCTCTCGATATTCTTTAGGCTATAAAAAAATTAATACATCTATGGGTTAAAAAGCAGCAAATCGTTGTTGTGAATCAAAGCAGTTCAAAAAAACATTATGGGTAGGAAATTATTGAATTGGTATCCTGAAATCCTGTGGTAGGACAAGTGTTTGTGTAAACTATGGGGAAACCAGAGAGGGGCAGATTTTAAAGAGGCAGTTTTTCAGTTATACAGAGATGAGAGGATATGGGGATTTACGAGCTCTGAGAAGCTACAGGAATCAGCAGCACACCAACCAAAGGAGAAAAAACCCCAAACAAACAAACAACAGCAATCACTAACTTCTTACATATTGTCTTTGGTTGTTTAATATCAAGAAATACTTTTTACAGAATATGTGAAGACTATTCCTTTGAAATTCATTCTGTGTCAGTACCTTCTCTGTGGCCTCTCTGCTAAACCAGAGGAGAGGCTTTACTTTCTCTGAATTGCTTGCTGTTTTCTACATTTTATCACATCTCTCTTCAAAACCCAAATTTCTTTCATTTACAGGCTTTTGTACCAAAATGGTATAACTAGAACAGACTTTACATTGTATAGTGAAGGTACTTTTCTTGCATTATAAACTTAGACCTACTAAAACAATTTTCCACAAGATGCTATTGAACTTACAGCAGGATTTAGAGACAGGAATGAACATTTGCAATAATAATAACTTAAAAAAAGAGAAAAAAAAAGCAACCCAAACCATACAAACTTAC
Source organism: Neopelma chrysocephalum (assembly GCF_003984885.1). Lineage (NCBI taxonomy): Eukaryota > Metazoa > Chordata > Aves > Passeriformes > Pipridae > Neopelma > Neopelma chrysocephalum. Next base: position 589,456 of record NW_020897734.1, read on the forward strand.
ATTAGCAAGGATTAGAATTATTATCTCGAAGATTCTAAAATTACTGCTTTAAAAAGTCTTGTATCAGAAAGGAGTTTTCAACACCCAGCCAGAGGTGCTCAGTAGTTGAAGACAAGGGAATGGGGAAGAGATGTTTAGGGTTTTCCCCTCATTTCCTTGCTGTCTTGCCAATTAAGCTCAGAATGTTTCCCAGGTGTATGATAAATTTAAGGGATGGAAAGTCACATACACGTTTAGTGGTATTTCAACTGGACTCTGTACAGCATCTCCAATGTCTGAATCAAAAGCATTCTGAGTAATGTCAGATAAAAGTTAATAGGAAAAAGAAACCAACAGAAAGGCTATTGATACACCTTTAAAAAATGTAACACAAAAATAATTAACCACTGATTTCTTGGCATGTAAAAGTTCTATACAAATTTTAAAAATTTTATTTGCAGGTACTAACCTCTTGAAAAGCTCACTCTGTATTTACACTAATTCTTTTAACAAGTTTATCTCAAATTAAAGCATATTTAAAACAATCATGATTGCATTAACTTTTCTGCTTTAAATTATTACCCAATTAGTGCTTTATTCACATTTTAAAAACTTGTACAATTTATTACAAATATAAAACAGTGCAGTTTTTCATACATTATCCCAACTCTGAGACAAACACTTAAAAGACATGGAAAAAGATTTTGATTTCTATAAACATAACATTTGCATTACTCATACCCCTTTCTTCACTGTCCTCCCGTAACCCCGATTTAAAAAGATCAAACATACAACATACTGTAGGTTTATTTTTATTCAAAAAGTTACTGTCTCAAGACATAAATACAAATCAGAAAACAGTACAATTAGGACAATAGAATGTGGAGGACAACAGGTTAAGGTAAATATATAAAACATTTTTAGCTGGTTGAAAACAAAGCTGTAAGAACTGCTTTCACAAAGAAACACTCCTTCAAGAGTAAGAAAAATCAACTTAGGTTTAAAATCATATATACAGTCCTCTCAGCAGTTCTATTAAATGCAGTGGTGTGAAAAACAATATAGGCAGTACTTTTAGACATGAGAATATTTATTTATGTAAAATGAGTTAGGCAGATCTAGTTTTGAGTTTGTTGTTACCCCATGACTTAGTAAAATAATTATATTTTATCATGATCCTTTAGATAATCTATGGTTTTTGGCTACCACAGCCGAATGTTTAATTTCTGAGTCTAAAAACAGGAAGCCTTTTTGTATTCACCCATTTGGGGAGATTCTTGTATTGCAAGCGTATTAAGGCATGGAATGATTAAAATAATATACCTCAAGAACTGAGAGACAACTGACAAAAAATATACATATGTAATATAAGTTAATATTTCCTTTAAAATGATGTCTAGCTGCCTAAGCCTTGCAAAATGAGTCGATGTCAAAATGGCATAAATCCACTTTCTGTTTTAGACCAAATTTAATTTATTTGTGAATGGACACAAAACGAAGTTTAAAGCTTAGCTTTCAAAGAATATTATGGGTTGTTTATGAATTTCTATTATCCAATCTAATTTACATACAGAGGAAATGTACTGTAACCTGTTAGAAGTATCTTTAACCTGAAGACTGCTTGCAAAGACAGATAGATAAAACAATATAAAATACAAATTTAAAAATCATTTTTAAAGCATGAATTCTCATGCTCTTCTATTTTTAAACATTGTTAAACTTTCAATATATTTCTGAAACCTCATAATTTTAAGTTGGAATTTAAAAGTAAGAAAAAACTAAACAAACTGCGCAATTATAAAATCAGCACCAATTTATATATATATATAATTTTATTTAAAATTTAGATCCCTATTCCCACACTCTAATAAGCTGTATAATTTTTGTTTAGAATTTTTCTGCAAACATACTACAATAAGCTTCTTTTATTTGGAGACAAAATACAGTGGCACTACTGGAAGGAATTTCACAACATTACATTTTTCTTAAAGGACAAGCAAACTTTCAGGGTTGGTAATGGGCAAGCATGAGTGAGATCTGTTACGTTCTGGTAGCTCATAGTTTATGGACCTTTCTGAGAAGGCTAACATGAAGCTTTTGGAATAAAAGTGTGTTTTAGATTAAAAAGCTGTTAAAGTTCTGCTTTATGTACTTTTTTTTCCATGATTAATTAATACAAACCTTCTGTTGCTGAAGTTTGCATTTAATTGAAAATACTGACAACTCTTCTGGTTCTATCACTGTAAGAAAACCAATCCATCTACTATTTCAGTTCATGGATGTGAACAGCAATCCAGCAGAGTTTATGATTATTTAGTACAGCCAGCAAATGTATAGAGAGGGGCTCAAATCTGTACCAAACACCTCTCAGACTGTTAGAATAAAACTCAGAGGGAATACTTCTTATGATCCGGAAATAAACTGATAGCACATAAATAAAATATTGATTTGTTTTCCCAACAAAAAGTGTAGCTTATCCTCAAATTGTTTACTTGTCCTTTACATTTCTTTTTTTTTTTTTCAGGCAAACAAAACTGCCCCTTCAATGCACTTGATCTTGAAAGCATGTCATTCTCCTTAGAGAAAAATCTGTTCAGAATTTCACTGTATCTACCACAATTTTGTATTGAAAAACTTCCTCTTCCACTTAGAAAATGACTTCACCACTGATTTATTTGCTGTTCTGGTATTAAAACATTGACACCCCAAGAACCTAAAAAAAAAGTTAGAAATGGTGTCAATTTTTAGTCTACTACACATTTAACAAAAAACAAAGAAATTAGTATATGTTTTAAGATTAAGACACTTCAAGATACGTTAAGGCATTATAAGTTTATTTTTCTTCCAAACCAGATTCACCACACTTCTGATTTAGGTAATGATACGAAAAGGGCTCCTCATTAGTTAGAAATATTTATCTCACACTTCAAATTCATTAGATCCAGTAGAAATATGACAAAGCCTGTGTTTTAATTATTTTAGGTAATAATTGCGAAAGAATTTTTAGTTAGTTGCCTAACTCAGACTTCTTTGACAATGACATTCTGTTGGCCTGAACCTGAAATCAAGTGTGTCATTTCCAGCAACTAAACCTGGGACAAAACACCCCATGCACCAGTTGCTGCTGCATCTGTGACCATGGAAACCACAGGTCACCTCACAGCAGCCAACCAGGACACAAACTGAACCCTTCCTATGAAATGTAGCCACTCTGTCAGGAAGACAGTGGAAAAAAACCCAAACAATCATCAGGTAAAAAAAATCAAACAACTGTCCTTTGGGTCTGTGTGACTAAGGAAAGAAAAAGCTTTCCTGAAACAAAGAATCAGTTTCCACTTCCCTCGTGAAAGCAAGTGGGTATCACCACTGATATGCCCAAAAAAAAAACCCAACCAGAAGATCCAGATTTTGTGACTGTCCTAGCTTTTACAGGACTTTATAAAATCAGAAAGAGCCACTAGGGACTTAATTTTCCTGAATCTTAACACTGCTGTTCACTTTTATCTGTTTACAAACCAGTTTTTACTGTTTTTTTTCAATTAAATTCACTTTAGATGCATCATACAATGTAGCACACAGACAGAGCTGCCTCTGGTGCCGGCAATAACCAGGCACATCAAAACATGAGCAGATAGGCTAAAATTTTCATCATATACCACATGCATCTCAAAAAATTAAACTGCTTTATTACGCCTCGGTCTATTAAAAACAAGTGCAGCAACTCTGAGAACAGCGGACCTCTGAAATAACCTATGAGAATAAAGCAAATTAACTTTATTCTGAGAAGATTTTCTTTATTTTTCTCCTGCATTTCCCAAATTGGCTCTTTCCCGTCGAGCACGGAGGGGCTCCGGGCGCTGCGCTGCCCTCGGCTGCCCTCGCGCGGCCGCGCCCGGGAAACGCAGCCAGGGCCGGGAACCTCGCGGGCACTAAACCTGTTAGAGCGGCTCTTACAGAACTGAGAAGCTAAAAGCTTCCTGAAAGCAACGAAATGTACCTGTAGAAAGCCGAATATTCAGCACTGTCAGGCTAAAAAATGACTGACAATTATTTCACAAATCAACCCAGGAAAAAAATGGAGAAGAGGAAGGGAAGAACTATTTTAAATCAGAACAAGTGAGATACTTTCTTGGTGTTACTTGAGGAACAGAACACACGACAGCCAGACACACGACCTAACTGATTCATTATTACTGAAGCAAAGGCCTACTGGTACAAAATATATGGATTTGCATTTAAAACAGTATTTAGGACTTCTTTCTCCCATAAACAAGAACATGTTCACGCTGCAACAATACTGTAAAAAAAATACATAACCGTCTTCCAAATTCCACCAAGCTGTCCAAGATTCCCAGGAAGCATTGTTGTACTGTCCTCTGCTGGCTTGCTGCAGCTTGTTATTTCCAGTGTAATTTTGTACCAGCTACACAAGGTCAAAAATGGCTGCATACATTACAAGTGGTTCAAGACAGAAGGAATCCCTCATGCAGATTTTTAAAAGAGAATAGAGACTGCAGATTTATCAAGTCGGATAAAAGGGCAACTGCAAGCAGAAACTACAGACTTCGGATGTTTTGGACCTAAAACTTTATATGGAAAGAAAAAATACCTCTCATCTCTATAAACAGGTATCTGTATTATCTCCATTTTCTTCATTATCTTACTTATGCACAAAAGTAAATATGCCAATTAAAAAATATGGAAGAGTTAAAAAAAAAAAGAAAGAAACCCAACCGAAAAACCCACAAAACTCAAACCATCCAATGCTGACAACTGGTAATGACAACAGAGTCACTGAACTAAGCTCAGCACAACAGGAAATTTGCCTTTTATATTGTGTGTGCACAATTTTTTATTTTTATTTTTTTTAACTCTCTTTGCTATCAACCTCTGCGAGGGTCTTTTCCATACCAGATTTGTTTTCTCCTCAGACTCAAAGGCTTTTAGTTTTTACATAGCTACACATAAATATTAAGAACAAAAATCCTATAAACTTGCAAAGAACACTGACTACCTTAGAATTTATGAAGCTGAATTACAGCATAAAATATTTCTCCGACTGTACCAGTCTGCCAAAATAAGCTAATGAAGACAACCTGAAGATTAAATTCTTTCCACTTAAAATCTGAAGTAAGAGAGTATGGTAACCTTAAGACTGAGTTTACATTACTTTCCCTTACATAAGTTAACCTACCGATTCATCCATGATTGAAGCGGGGTCAAAGAAATCTGGTTTTAGTTCCGTTCTTTCTCTCCTGTTCTTTGATGGTGGCTTTAGAAAGCAAACAAAAAAACAGGTTAACTGTAATTTCACAAGAAAACCAGAGGTTTTACAGTGTAGTAAGAATTACTGACAGCAGCACAGAGCTCTTTAGCACAGCTCTCTTTAACGACGCAGAGAGCAACAAGAAGGATTTTTCTGTTTCCCCAGAAGGAAAATGTGATTCAAATATCTTACTTTAAAAGCAGAAATACAAATCCCAAGTCCACTAAAACCATAACTAAATCTCTTACTAGGTCTATGTCCATGGTGTCGAAATCCATGCCTTCATTAAGATCTTCGATCCGCCCTTCTGATGACATCATCACATCTTCAACAATTGGCTCCTCATCATCTTCCATTAGACTTGTGCCACGTCGACTGAAATGAAAAGAAAAACATTCTGTGTAGCACTAAATCAAGTTAAGTTTTATCTGAATATTTAAAAGGCTAATACTCAATAAGGAACTGCCAACAAATGATCATTTCTCTTCTATCTAATGGAATTAAGTAATTTAAAAAAATGCACAACTACTATTAAAGAAAGCTGGCATTTAACCAGCTAGAAGATACTAATAAGAGTGTGGGGGAATGGCTAACAAAGATAACTGAAGTGTGGTACATTGCTAAATGGGGATTCTGAGAGAATTGTTTCTGTGAGAATTGATAAGCAGATCTAAACCACACCTAATTTTGCACTTAATGCTCAAGTGAAAAATAACCTAAGTTTTACCACTTAAAATTTTTTCTGGCTTATGATAAGGCAAGGAAAAATGTGTTTGCAATAAAGTAGATGTGTAAAACCATTACAATATTCCCCCACAATCCTTCATCCTCTTTTCTCACAACTTCTACACACAACATCAGACCTTATGAGAAAAGTAAGGAGTCATTCTAATTTCACTAATTGCTGTCACTGTATTAAAGAAGCCACCACTGAAATTATGTTACATGAAGTACTGGTAACAGAATAATTAAAAGTAATTAGGGGAAAGATGTAAAGCTCCTCAATATATATGCCCATGGTTTTAGGGATTTTTTCTGTAGATCCACATAGTCCTTAGGAAAGCAGAGAACTTCTAAACCTAGTCTTCCCCCCTCAGCTAAACAAGTTCCGGAACATACTTTTATTAACATGCTTGTCAAAATGCACATGTGATGACTCATAATGAAGTAAGTGACACTCCAGTAAGAACGTATGACCTCTGAAGGACAACACTTGTTTAAAAACATTAGATTGTGTTCATCTTCATCCACAATATGGAGGACTTTGGAAGTGTTTTGTGTGTTTGTGTTGGCAAGTTCTACAAAAACTGATACTATAGGTCTCCTCTCAACTTTGGTTCAGTTTAGGTGAGACAAAGTCTGTACCAATTACAGAAATGCTGAAGACAGCAGCTTCTTTTAAAGGAATACTTGTACATTAAAAAGCAACAGAAATAGCAGATTAAGCTGATCAGAAACTTTCTGCTCCACATGCTGAACACCTATTTAAAAACTTGTTTGTAGTGTTCCATTTCTAAATATGACTCTGGAGTTAAGAACATATAAAGATGATGTTTCACATGTATTGATTGCATCTATCTGCTACAGATAACACTGCTCAACAACCAGTTCCCTTTATTACAAGGCTCACTACTATTCAATTTTTCTGGAATTTAAGTTCAAAAATAAGCAAGAAATACCACCTTCATTTACCACTGCTTTTCTAAGGCAACTTAAAATTTCAGGACACAGAAAAAAACTAGTCAAGAACTAGAACATGGATCCCTCTTAAAAGACACAGGTGTAACATTGCATTTAAACCCTCCCCAAACCACTGAAGGAACATTTCACTCTCACTCACATGGCGTGTTGCAAGTTGCTTCTCAGCTTGACGTAGTTCATCGCTGCCCTCTCCTGTTGTTGTCGCGCGGCTTCTTCCTGTTGCCTTTGAGCCAACATCCACGTTACTTGCGTGCTTAAAAAGACCATTATTCTATTTTAAACATGTACTGGTTTTGTGTATGAACACTAACACAAAGCAGACCTACTCATCTACGTACTTGTAATCGAGGGGAGCTTGGTGGTGCTCGGGCTGCATAGGATAGACCCCCATGTAATTCTCGTCAGGTCGCAATCGCTTGGGCTCCCTCATTATTGTGGAAGTCAGCTGAGGTGTCTGCATCATGACTGGTGTGTGCATCGACTGCTCCCTGTTCAGCCACATACTGTCACTACTGCTGCTTTCTTCAGCTGGAGGGAAATGCAGTAGAACATCAGTAAAGTTTTTTTCAAGCTACTCTAAAACTGAATGTTTATACACAGGTTACATGCATGTCCTTTCTGCTTACTGAGAATACTTTTTACCACGAAGTTTTACTTGTGCCTCAAAAGGCCTGGATTTATAATCACTGGCTGTAGTATTTAATATACTTTTCTATTCTGTGACTTAACACAGTGTAGTGCCCTTATTTCCTCTTGTGAATCAAGTGTTATTTTATTCAGACTCTTCACATGAACAGTTTTCCCACTACGACACAGACATGTACAGAAGTTATCCTGTTTTTAAAAAAATACATTAGAACATTCCAATACACTTATGCTAACAAACAGAGAACAACATGTATACTTTATATGAACATCTACTCTAGTAAATTTTAAGATGAGAAAAGTTCTACCTTCAGGTACTTTCCGCTTGCCTGTTGCTGGTTTTGTCTTCTTATTTCTTACTGTAGATCCTCGACTACTAATACCACTAATCACTGACATAGTATCATCATCCCCACCAGCTAGTAAAGAGTTTCTGTAGGACATGAGAGGAAGCCACACATCTTCTCTTCGTAGAGACATCTGAAAGGTCATGAACTTCTCCAAGTAAACATACCTTTAAAAGAAAAACATAATTACCAAGATGCAAAATATCTGTAACAAGATGTTAACACATCAATATAGTTAACTACTAAAATTAACACCCAGAGCTCCTCATCTAGTTAACAAAAAGGCCTGACAACAGCAAATCCACAATATGACTTCTGTTCATCCACCATAAAATGAAAACAACAAGGACAAAAACAATTTACCCTCTGTGATCATATTTGATTCCACCTGAGGTGAATACAATACACATAAATATTTATTCTGATGCATGCCTTTTGTGGTTATCATTATAAATATCAAGAATACTTTAAAAATACTTACACTGTTCTTTTGTCTTGTCTGAGAAGTTTGGAGGAGAACTCACTCAGGATATCAAGAAATGCCAAATTTAATGGTGGGTGGCTCTCACCTTGTGGATTAGGCTCCTTAAAAGCAAATTCTATGCCATCCCTAAGAAAAAGTTAAAAATTAAGTCACAAAAAGCACAAACAATAGAAAAAGTTCTAAGCACTGTGAGCTATAAAAACTGAACCCCTCTCGTTCATGTTATTAAAGCAATAATTTGTTGTTTCCATATTCTGTCCAAAAAAGTGAACAGTGAGTCTGGACACACTCTTTCTGTCATGCTACTTCTACTCTGCATTGCAAGTTTTCTGCACGACACCAACATAACCACCACTGACAGTGAAGTGGATCTGTTCTTACTGTTGTGGGTAAGACATTAAAAATACTTTTTCATTATAGCATCAACACTGCTATCATTTACAGGCTTAAACAATGATGCTGGAGAACACCAACAATATTTAACACTCGGGTTTTACTCACAAACAAAACTACAGTCATCTCAGTTAATAAATGGGCTGTATCATCTCTAGAGCTGATGTGTTTTGTACTAATAAACTCATTTTGAAAGACTGAACAGATAGTTTTCTGTTGTGTTTACAAAAATGGAAGTAATACAAAGCACACAATTACTTGTGTAACATAGCAATAGCTTCTCTTGTTTTCAACTGATCCAATCCAAACGTTAAAGCAAAACGTCGAGCAAGTTCCTTTATGCCACTGAATGTCGGTGAAGATCTGTCGAAATTATAACCATTTTCTTGAATCATTTCATTGAAAAGCTGTATGAAATGAGAAGGGAAATTCATGTATTTAAAGATTATGCCAAACTTTGGAGCAATACACACAGAGTTAAGCTGCAGTAAAAAACTATGTTTTACAGCTTCCCCCCCTTAATTTCATAAGATCAAGAGACAAACATGGAAGTTTAGGACAACTAAGTCAAGGCTATGCTTGAGAAGTTTGCACTTCAGAGTTAAACCTTGAAATGCACACTGTCCAAGCACACAGGTCTCCACACAAGCAAGCTCATTTACTGAAGAGAGCATTCAATCATGTTTTAATACCGAGTATGTGTGAAGCCCCTACCAAACACTGATATTGAATTACTAACACTTCCCATTAATTCTCAGGTTAAAAAAAACAAACCCAAAACCAGAAAAACACATCAAAGCAAAGCAAAATAAAACAAATCCCCCACAAGAAACCCCCCAATCCCCCACCACACAGGCAGGAAGTGTTTTCCCTTGGTTATCTGTTCACAAATAAGTAAACTGTTAGTTAAACTATTGTTTTAGACTTACGAAGGTGTCACAGTTATTAATTTTGTATTTATTGGCCTCTCACATACACTTTTCATAGCATAAGAATACTTCCACAGTCTTTCAAAGAGTTGTAGAAAATGTGTTTCAGTTTAGACCTATTTATTGCCACCTTCCATAAGAATTCCTTCATCAATACCTCACACTAGTTATTAAACAGGACGTGATCTACAGTGTGGAATTCATGCATAAAAATATTGTAAATTCTTACCTGCTGCAAACTAAGAATAAGTGTCTTAGCACACTGGATTTTGTCTATCTGTCTTGTTTTACTCATTGTTTCTTTAATAATATCACCATAGTCATTGTAATACTACAAAAAACAACAAAAGAAAAACATTAGGTTTCAATATTAGCTGAAAACATTACAACTACTGAATTCTTCTGAAAATAAAATCTAAGATCTGCTATAAAAAAAAATTGAACACTTCATTCTTGTTGTTCATATTACTTTAGAGGCAGAATGACCTATTTATCTTCAAGGCCATGACACATTTGTTAATGACACGTGCTCACCCCTTCAGGGTACAAGATTAGAATCTAATCTTTTTAGTAACTCCTGTAACTCTGGTGGGGAGTTTTCTATTTTCTCTGCTGAAAGGAGGCACCTACAGACAGCATCACAGCTGAAATTTTTCCAGTGAAGACAGTTGCCCGTTCAGTTCTTTAAGTATTTCAGGTTTAATAAAGATCCAATTAGTTATTTAGAGATTCAAAATATATGTAGGGCACTCAGACAGATAACAGCAGGCTGCCCAAATTTTAAATTTTTTAAGGTAATCACCAAGGAGCAAAGCTTTATCATGTTCACAGAATGAGAACTCATACTATTGCGCAGCTGTGAATCCCAGGAGCCAAAAGGGGTTTTTATATTTAAGAAAAATTGAAATAGATCTAAAGGTAACATGGGGAGAGTGGGACTCAAAACTTGTTTCTCTTCTACAAAGTTTAAACTGAAATTATTTGATTATTTTATTAGACATTAGAGAGGATCTCTGGGAGAAGATTCTCAAAAGGCCTGCTAAACTAATAACTGATTTAAAAATACACCATCAATCAGGATAAGAAAATAAATCTATTAAAAACAACATAAAAAATAATGAGCGAGTTTCTTTCCTCCCTCCCTACCACCCACACACTGGAACTGTGAAACTTATCTCAGTCATTTTTATCCCTGCATACAGAAAAAGAACTTTTAAGGGCCTACAACTCTGGAGTTTTGAATTCTTCACATTTTGAATCAGTTATCTTGTAAGGTAAAAATTAAATAATAATTTTAAAATCCACAGCTACTGTATTCTAGTAGTTTTATGAAGGATCACTAAGCTTCAGATTTACCTTCATATATTGCTTGAAAATGTCTGCAGCTGTGTTCATTTCCACCACAGTATATACAATGAGCTTACAGAAAGCTGCAAGTAGATTTCTTCTTTTGTGCAATGCTTCAATTTTGCTTGCTTCATCATCCTGCTGTCCATCTGGAAGAGTTCAGAACATGACAACTGTCAGGTTTAAAGGCTTCATATTTAAGCATTTAAAGATAAAAGTGATATGGCTAGTGGTCAGGATTCAGAAAATCAGATCTCAATTCTAGTGGCAGCGCACTTCATTGTGCACTGTCAAGTCTCTTCCCCGATATCATTGTGCCTATTAAACCAAACCTTTACTCTGATTATCCCACATGTTCCCAAACCAGCAAATGCTTTGGTCAGCTGCCGACATTTAAAAGCCAAACCTACCCCTGTGCCCATGCACAACCCTAAGTGACAAAAAAACCCCACACCAAAACACCACAAAACCCCACCAAAACCCAGAAATGCACAGGCAAATATATATTAATTAGAAGGTAAATAATGTAAAGGGAACCTAAGTTTTGTACAAACCTGCACTATTATTATCGTCATCCTGATCAATGAAGACATGATCTAAAATAAAACTGAGTAGTTCAGACTGCAATGAAGAATCAGGAGTGTAAACAAGTGGCTCCAACATGTCACGTCCTCCTGTCATAATCTGATGACTGAAGATCATCAACACATCACACAGAATTGTGAAAGCCTGTTAAAAAGAAACCTTAGTAAATACTTGCTTGGAACGTGGATTTTATTTAGAATAATGTATTTGCACTTGACAAAATACTTAGAGCCCAGCAATGTACACAGGCAATGAAGTTCTGAACAACTACAGAGGCCAACTGGAAGTCAAAATGTGCATAGCTTCTTGCAGCAGGTTCCTCTGTCAAGACTGGGTCTCCAAATAAAAATACTGCACAGATGAAGCCAACTAAATATGAAAACATTGCGAGATTAAAACATGAGGAGCCTGAAACTCCAGAATTCTGCCTGATGGATACTACATTAGGTCACTAGGGACACCAACCATAACAGTCTCCTTTTTGCTTTCTTTTTTTAAAATTGTTTTGATCACATTTGTAGAACATCTAATAGCTGAGGTCATTCAACCCCTTTAAATCATAATGTCTTATTTCCAAAAGTCCAACCACCTCTTTGTTTTGCTGGCTAACTTGTGTATCTGATGTCAGACTTAAATATCTGTACTCCACCTTCCTGGAAAGTTCAAATGTCTCAGTATCTGACACAGACTGACAGACACTCTTCAAACTAAACAGACCAAGGCAACTCTAATCTCTCAAGTACTTCCATGAACAGATCTGTTCTCTAACTCCTCAAAGTGAATATTACTAATTTGCCCCTTCATGACATTAGAGAAGAAAAGTGGAACCAAGGCTACTGTACCCTATGTGACAGGTACCCTGTGTAACTGGGTAGTTCTAGTTTCTAGAGCATTCACCAGACTGAGAGTTACACAGCTTTTTAAAGAGACCTACTCATAGCCTCAGTAATTTTTGTTACTTAGACTTTCACACCCTACACCTTGTGACTATTATACCAGATAGCTCTTTGACACAGAACATGCCTATTAAGTTTCAGGGATATTCTTGTTCTAGCAAGAGTTTCAAAAGCTGCAATTGTGAGACTCAGTGGACCAGATTTTCAACTTCAACCAGGTTATTATTATCTTTAGAAGCAAAGAGGCTCCTGGCTTTCCATTTGTTTAATTAAACCGTCTACCTAGAAGATAATTTGGTCCTTCCCCTACAGAGAGATACTGCCCTTTTTTTTTTCATCTTAGCATTCTCAAGATTGTTAAAGGCATTTACTTAGAATTAACCCTGATATCAGTAACCTGTTCTCTTCACTGGGACCTCAAACTCCTATGAGTGAAATGACCAAAGAACTATTTGACCACAGACTGGAAGAGACTCAGCCCCTTAAAGTATTTAACCTTTTCCTTTGACCCTGTTATCCTCAGAACAAGTGTTCCTCAATATGATGTCTCAATTCTTTTTGAAACACAACAAAAAAAAATACAGAGCAACCCCCAAAAACTTCATGTCAGCATTTCTGGGAGACGAGAGGGAGAGAGGGAGAGAGGGAGAGAGGGAGAGAGGGAGAGAGGGAGAGAGGGAGAGAGGGAGAGAGGGAGAGAGGGAGAGAGGGAGAGAGGGAGAGAGGGAGAGAGGGAGAGAGGGAGAGAGGGAGAGAGTTTTAGTGGTTCTTCAGTGGATAAGCACACAAATATAATTGTAAAAATGTGGGAATGTAAAAGCATTCAAAGACAGAACTAAAAAAATAACTTCTCTCAAATTGCTGTCCTTAACTCTACCAGTTTTGAGCCTGTGAACCCACAGTCAGCTCCCCAGGAGATGTGTGGGCATGAGCACACGGTAAGCAAGAGGTTTGAAATGGAACTCTTTCACTTGAACTTAGAAACCAGAAGGTTTCTACAGTGCACCTGCATAGCCATTATTTAAAGAAACAAAAAGCCCTTTGGAATAAAAGTTTTTGCTGCCTAAAATTACCAGAAAGAATCAAGTTTAAATTGATTCTCAAATCCTACCTACATTACCTAAGGAGGGCAAAGCATACAAGTATAGTGTGAATTCACACTCCAAGGGCCTTCAGCCTGAACATGCAGGACACACCACATTCCCACATAAGCACCAAAAATATCAGCAATTGCTTTAAAAGTATAATATTAGAAGACTACCAGTATAAACAACAGTCACTAACCTGTTCCTTAACAGCAGTGTTTACATTGGTCAGGTAGTGTTGACAGATTTGACAGAACACTCTCATCTGCTTCTTCAGACGTAGAAGATCCTCCTTCAAAGAGAATGATTTCATGTAACAGTTTTACTTTTTTGATTTTACAGTCACATTCAGTGCATGAATTTTCACAGAGTATTCCACCACAGACCTCTTGTGTAGTGGTAACATTCAAGTCTAGTGCATTATTCAAAAATCACTATTACAAAAAAAAAATAGCAAGTAGCAATTTCCTCACTTTGGTCATCCTGTGTGGTGCAAAACAAAATGGCAGTTGGGATGAAAACCACAAAGTTATTTACTAAAAAAGTAGTAACAAAAACCCTTCAAAATCAAACCAAAAAAAACCAAACACCTGCCCCCACCAAAAAATATTCCAGAGCATAAAGCATTTTCTCTTTAAAATATCTGTATTTTCAACCTAGAGGACAGATTTTAGGCAGCTGTTTATAACTAAAAAAGACCAGGCTACATGGTATTATTTTATTTTTTTAACTCACTGCTTGGGGATAAAGTAGAATATCAGATGAGAGTTGGTGTTTTCTTCCCCCACTTTCATTGGAAAACAAAACTTCCCAAAAAGCACATTTCTGAGCAAATAAAGTATAAAATTGGTAGAAGTCCCACCCACACGTGTGACACAGTTGGTGTTACTCAATCACGTGAAGATTCTAGGCCCTGCAGAACTGGGGAAGTGATAATACAAAACACCAGCTGTGTAACCAGCATCAGCCCAGACAAAGATGAAATACCCCTGAAAGAAGTTTAAAAACTCTCCCTGCAATCTAAACTGAAACAAGGCTCTTCCTTCAAGAAAGCAGATACAGCATATGATTTAATCTTAACAGGAATCATAAAAGCAACAGCTGCTTCTTGACAGGAATCTAAGTATAAAATTATTTTAGAACACCTTTACTACAAAAAAACTTTTGTCTCAGATTACTACGCTGTTGTTAAGAGAATTACACATGGGACTATTTTCTTTCTTTCATACAGAATTATTTATTTACATTTTTATTAAAATTGAACTATTTATATAGTCTTAAATTTAGCAGCCTGTATAGTATGAAGCTAATTCCCATACTTAGTCAACCTGTTCACAACAGCACACAGTTAACAGTTAATATTGTCAGAGAACAAAAAACCCCCCAACCAACCAACCAAAAAAACAAATAAACCAATCAACCAAGTAAATCTTTAAGCACAGTACATTTCTGTCACTTCTGGTTCTCTGTCTATTTTTTGCTGTTATATTCCACTGTCAGAAGTCAATGAAACTTCTGTAGGTACCTGATATATTTGGCAGCAGTCAAGTAATTAAATAAAACAAAATAGTTGTAGTTCAGAAGCTAAACCTAAAAGTTTTAATTTACAAAAATTTATTATGTAGGAGGAGAAAAAAGTCTTAATAAAGGACAAGTTTTCAAAATTATTTTCATTCCTGGTGAAAGTACTGAAAATTACATTTTACTGCAAATCAGCTAAGTTAATCTTTATTTCTAAACTGTAGTGTCAGTGTTTCGCTCAGCTTCTGCCATCAGGCTTGTGATAAAGCTTTAATCACTATTACAGAAACCTCAAGACTGTTTACCCTGCAAAGAATAAGCTAACAAAGCCTCCAAATCTTTCACACACGTAAATGCTTCTCAACAATCTACGTCTCCATATCTGATATTTGGGGTTGGAAACGTGTAAAGCCATTAAAACACAGATGGGTAAACTAGCCAGCCAGTGTTCAAGTTCACATGTAGTTAACACACCTTCAGACTGTAATTACTCACTGGACTAATGAAGTCTCAACATGATAGGGGAAAACCACCATAATCTGGCACAGGTGTTCTCTGTTATAAAATCATTAGTTACAGAGCATGATTTTCCACTCCTGCATCTACCAGGAGCTCAAACTACCACACCCTAAAAGGAAAAAATTTTAAAAGAAAAAATGTATACATCCTCACATTAAAATGGATTATTAATTAATCATATATTATTAATGCCATGAGTTCTCTTTGTTATCTCCCTAGTAAATTGTGGCAGTCACGTACATTAATTACAAGTATGGCAATCAAAGTGTTCAAAAAACCTGAAGAATTCGCTTATCTCCTCTCTGACATAAAGAAAGATGGGTTAACAGTAACTCTAATAACAAAGTGCAACTCCAGCATAAATTTCCAGTAAAAGAGCACTCTGCTTTCAGGACTGTAGAGGGCTTCCAGAAAAAGTCTGTTTGATTATAGATTTTTTTTTTTCAAATTTAAAGAAATCGTCAAAATGTTTCAGCACTTACAAACTCCACCCTAAACCACCTAGCCTTTCAAAAAACTTTTTTTCATGAGGCAGTTCACACAGCCAACCACCTGATCGCCCCCTTCAAGCAATGCTGCCTAGTGGATACAGGAAACCTTAATCCTTCCTCCAAGATTTTTCAAGAAGTGAAATTAGAAAGATGACATTTGCAAGAGCTTTGCCCTTCAAGATTACTATACATAGAACCAGAACAGGCCCTCTCGTCACTCCCTCAGAAAATCTGAAATTAAACTTCATCTTCTTGTGCCTTTATTTAACAACATATTTAAAAGACTGATGAAGAGCAAAGTGGAATTGCAACATACTGAATAATAAGAATACTATGACAGTGTGCAAATTCTTAGATCTCACTGACTTGTCACTGGTAGTTCAGTTTGTAAACAAATTCAAACTCACTACTTGAGAGTAGTAAAACTGACCACACTGTGTTTTATAATTTGCATTCTATCCCTCCTTAGCATTGTTATTATGCCTGATATCATATTTATTTACAATTACTTTAAAATTCTGTCAAATTAAACATAATGTTATCATTCAAATAATATAAACATAACAATTGAGGTAAACACCAGGTTTGTAAGTCAAGCATTTAACTGCTAAACTTATGAATTCGGATGAACTTATTAGAAAGGCAGAATTAGGCAGATACCACTATAAAGAAAATTCTTAGTCTTAATTAATTCCATCACAGTTCTCACTTGATGACACTGCAGCTATGTACAAATGTTTGTTTACTAATACAACAGGAACAAGGCATACCTTTGTGGAACTGCTTTCAGTAACTTTTGCTAGCTGCCAAAGGATTACATAATGAGTGCACTGCAGTGCATGAATAACAATCTGAAATCAAAAGGGGAAAATGCATTAGATGACAAAGGCCAAAAAAAAAGACAGCAACAAAAGCTATTTGTTGTTGTGCCTGAAGAACACATTTTAACTACAGACCTGTTCTGGCATGTCTCCATTTTCAATACCAGTTTTCAATAACTTGTAGTTGCAGCTAAACAAGTCCCATCTTGATAGGTCATGAGCACTGGAAGCATCAGAAATGAAGCAAAATGTAATTTAACTAATACCATTTCTCCAATTTGAGGTTAACAACTACTAAAAGCTTAACTGGCCTAAAAAAAAACACATTAGTGGAATAAAGACCCCAACCATAAATACCTCCCTCCCAACCACCACCAACACAAACAAAAAAAAAGCAAAGCAAAAAACCCCTGTGACATTGCATTGAAAAGAGAGATCAAATTAAAAACAAACAAAAACAATGCTCTACACCATGAACTCCAACAGGTGTGTGCAGAACTTACTTGTGAAAAGCAGTGATTCTCTTCAGTGTTGACAAGACTTGATATGCATCATCTTCATCAGGTTCCTCCCCCTATTTAATAATCACACAGTGAGATATCTCAAACATTCTAAGCGAACCGGGGAGCTTACAAAAACCAAACACAAACTGGAGGGCGTGACGGGGTGGGGATCTGATTCTAAATTATTTATCAATGTCATATTTGCTTTCAGAAGAGTTAGAGAGATAAGGCATCAGTTCAGGTCTAGAGATGGACTCAATGATCATAAAAGGTCTTTTCCAACCTAAATGGTTCTCTGATTCTATAAAATAGCAGCAGAAGGAGAAATAGGGGAGGGGGAAGGGGGGAAAAAAGGGAAGTCTAGGATAGCAGAATACAATGTATAATGTAGGTGCTTCTATTTTCTCTGAAGAATCCAGCAGAGGCCACTGTCAGACAAAAGACACTGGACTAGATGGGCCACAGGTCAGTACTTCAATCTTACTTTAATCACAGAAAAAGGTCTTTGACAGAGGTAAGAGAAGTGGTTTGTTCTAATCTTCCCACAAGTTCTGACAATCTTGCATTTAGTGAAAGAAAAGGAGTAAAAAGGAAAGGGTCCAAAAAGTATCTATTCATACATGGGATAAACTATCTGAGGTCAAGAAACTCCTTCTCAGTTGAGCAGAGATAATGCAAGTTTTACTGTTCTGTAGTTGCACAACCTTGTCAAAGAACTATGGATTTCAACACTTCCACCAGAGTATTTGCCATTTTCCTTCAAGCCAACTGACATCTCATTTCCTTGCTTTACTCTCATTCTTTCTTCTCCTCACAAAGGGAAACAAATGGATAACAATTCTTCTCTAGGGTTTCTAGAGTGGAGTCCTAGTTCAGGACAAAGAGCAAGAAAAGAAAAGGAGCAGAGCCTGATAAACTACATGCACCTAAGAAGTGTGGAGAATGAAGTCGTCAAAAAGACACTTCCTATGCTCCTTACCACCAATGAGGAGGAGAAACAAGTTTTGTCTGAATGTCAGAGATCCCACATAGTGAAGTTAAATACTCCAACAGAAAATTCTCACTTTTCAGATCAGTACAGTGTGGGAACAGTTATTTTTAAGCTACTAACTGCATCTGCTTGCATTCAGGAAGGGAGGGGGAGTGTTTTCTAGAGATTTTGATATTTAACAACAGCAACATACAATCACAGGCAAGACCAGCAACAGTAGTACATCTGAGGAGAATCCTAGTGGAATTACAATACTACAACTCTCAAAAACATAAGTCTCAAAACCTAAGAGTAGAAAGTTTATGTAATTTCATTGTTTATCTGAAACTTATCCCAAATTTCCAAAAGACATTTGTCAAAAGGAGATCAAACATAAGACTACTGCCCTAATATACAAGAATAGCCTGTGTTCACATAATCATAGCAATGATACTGTTGTGTTATTGCACTTGATTCAACAGTTTTAAAAGTCAGACTGAAGCTGCCATCCCTAACTCATTGACTCACAGAGGAAGGCAGAAAAACATACTGGAAATATTTACAAGGGCAGTAAAAGTTGATCTTGCACATTAAAATACCTCTTGCAGGAAGTCCTCAAGAAGTCGATTAAACTTGTCTGCCAATTCATCTATTAACTGACTTCTTGCAATGTCAACCCTGTTAAAGATTGTGAATTCTTCATTACAGAGAGCGTGGTACGTTTTTGAACAGGCTTCCAAAACATCTATATCTGTGTGTTTCTCCACAATATCCCGGATTTGTCGCAGTAAGGCATCCAAATGCTACAAGGAAGATGAGCCATAGGAAAAAAATATGCAGTCATATATATATACACACACAAGACTTTTAATAAACCTCAAGTTTTTACAAGGTAAATTCAATTTATTACTTTTGTAACTACGATACAGAACACAAAACACAGAAAGCCAGTGAAGCTTCTGAGAAATTAAAAGTCTACTTATCAAAAATTAAGTAGGAGCTTGTCAAAGACCCAAGATTCACAGCATTTTAAAAAGTCATTAAAAATTTGCAAGTGTCTGCATGGTTTTATCTAATTTGAATTTCCACTGACAACTGAACAATACAGAAGAATTTACCTCCTACTCACACAAACATTTATACATGGTCTTAAAAGCTGTATAACTGAAGATTTAGTTTCACAGCATTCTAGTGTTGGCACTGGAGCCAACTTCAGTCGTTCTTATGGGCCTCCCCTCAACCTGAGCTGCTCTCTACTGCTCCATCACTGCTGGCTATGCTGTCAACTACACAGTTTATCACTTTTTGACTCTAAGGATTTCCAATTGCTTCACAATGCAATAGCACATCTGAGGAGGAGAAAAGAGAGATGAGAAGAGCTTCACCAACTTCATCATAATAGCACTCACAATGAAAGCAGTAACTACATAATTTGGGATATGGTAGTTTTCCCCTTCTTCACACAATGAAGATGGTGGTTTACTAGTTTCAGTGATCAGAAAAAGAAATAACTTACTAAGCTATTTCTACAAACTTTTATCTGCCAGGTAGCATACCTCAAACAGGACCATAACCCAACAATACATGTTCTCAAATAAAGTTCATCTAACTGGCAAGATTTTCTGTTAAAACCTGCCAGACAGGCCTTAGAAAACTCAAACTTTCTGTATCTCTAAGAACAGCAGCCAGTCACAGCTCTGAAGTCCAAGTCTCATTCTCAATAAAGGTTACAATAAATAAAGTCTCATTTACACAAAAAACCACATCTAGAATGGTGACAGAAATTAGAGTGACTAAGTCTAAATTCTGGGAGTTTTCCTTTTGTTTTAAGTGTTACTGAATGTTACCTTACCTTTTCTAATCGTCCTGTTGTATAAATTTCCAAATCAAAGTACTGTGGCAACTGCAGTAAGTTGGTGACTTTTTCTGCGTCTACAGAATACTGTAAAATTGGCAAGGAAATGAGTTCAGACGAAAAAGTCTTAGACAAAATAATTCATTACAGAACAAGCAAATATTAATAAAGACTAGTAAGGAAAAAAATAATACTTGTGGCAAGCCATACCATTAATTACAAAAACTATACTTGTAAACATTTCAGCAACAGTCCATCAGCAAGAAATGGAATTAAACCCACCTTTGCTAGCAACTGAGGGAGTGCCACTGCAAAAAGTTCAGTAATTTTTGTCCTGTCATCCAGTTGGGTTTTCTTTTCCTTTGCTGTCAGCACCTAAAATATTGGTATTGTGAGCATTTTACAGCTAAAAGTTCTGGAGCAAAGTTTCATTACCATTAATGAAATGATGATTAGGTACACAGATCTCTAATATCACTGTAAAATATCAATGAAAAGCAAGAGAAGGGGCATGCAATTTCCAAAAAAAAAAAAACCAACCATTCAGCATTCAAAAATGCAATTCAAAGTTAGACCTCATGCTATGATTAAGATTACAGTGAAAAAAGAAGTGATAATCTAGAATGAAGGATTTACCTTTCCTGCAACAAAATACCACGACTGGAATGATAATGAAAGAACAGCAAACCCTTCTTTTTAATGGTATTTACCCAATTCATATGCCAATCTAATCTTCATACAAGGTTTCAATCTGTACCTAAATGGGTTCCTTACCAAAAAAAGCACCAGTCTTGAGAGCAGTTCTCTTTCCTGTTTAATGCCTCAGTAAAAGAGGGCTGCCTAAACTCTACAGAGTCATAGAAAAGCCAATTGGTGGACTGTCCTCCTTCCAAGACACTATGGAGTGTATTTTCCTTTCCCTCATTTTGCTCTTGCTCACTGAAAATAGTTTTAACTTTTCCCAAACATTGATTTTTGTCTTCCTTTCCAAGCAATACTGCTTTGAAAATCAATTTTATATTACATTTAATAGTACAAACAAATGCAGCAGTTCAAACAGCATTAAGCAAATGCCAAAGTCCAGAAAAAGTGAACTAGCCAGGGCAGTCGGATACTGGAGGCTGTGGAGACCAAAGCTGAACTTCCAAACTCAGTCCCTTCAGCAGCAACAGCCTACAACCTTTTCCTTCTTCCCACAATGTCCCCACAGAGCCATTCCCACATCTCTAGATGAGTAGCTTTTTGCTTCCTACCCTTTTTCCTGTTCCTCTTCCCACAGGAGGATGACATTCAGCCGCTTGCCGAATTGTACAAAGCATTATTTCGATCAGTGCACTTTCCTGTCTATCCGTTAAAGCTGAAATTTAAGAAACAGATGTTAACACACAGCTTGATTTTTCATCTTCCACAAGGATCAAAATATGTTTGGTTTTTTTTAAAGGAAGACAGACAGACATTTAGGCCAACAGCTCATTTCCAGAGGTGGCGATGGCAGAGGGGATAGAGAAAGTAAGTACCTTATAAAACAATAGCAGGAAATATTTAAAATTGAGAGAATATCCCTGGATGAGTCACAGGACAGGATGAAACAGATACCAAGTTTTATAATCATTTTAGCTCCTTTTCATTTTTCAAAGGTCCATTTACTGGGACCTATGAATTACAAAATTATGCCAGGGGTTTTGTTTGGGTTTACTGTCATTAAAGAAATTACAGTATTTCTCTATATGGTAGTTGTAACACTCAAGAAATGAACCAGTTTCACAAGCAACTTAGTTTCTCTGATGTCGAAAGTGCAGCCTGAACTTGTGGAACAAGGCAGTGGGACTCTGCATGCTTATTCCTTCTCTTTTCTTCCCACCATTATTCTTCTGTCTCACTCCCATACCAGTAGAAGTGATCTCTTTCTACTCTTCCCTACATTTTACAATTGGTATTAGTGACTGATTTCTCAGAGTCAAGGAAACACAGAGAATATATGGAGACTCATAAATGTGAACATCTTATTTCCTTATACATCAAGAGTAACAGAAACTGCACAGGAACATAAATAAAGATCTAGAAAAATCTTTTACGTTCTTCTCCATTGAGAGGCTCCTCCAGCAGAAGACTGTTCATACATTCCCAGTCCTTCAGGAGGTCTGTTGCACAGTCCCACATGCTGTCCACAAGATAAGCAGCATGTTCATGCAACTAAAATGAGAACAGATTAAGTATTTGATCAGCAATAAAGTTCATTACAGAGCAATAATACAGGGTATTTCTTGCACTCGGCTCCTGCCCGTGGCAAAAACACAAAGCAAGTTTTGTGAGCTCTCTGGTTAAACAGAAGACTTTCTTCCCCAATTAACTTTAAAAGAGGAATCCAGACCAACTGCTACAAAGAGCAGGGCTACAACATCTGTCAGAACTTGTGAGATAGGTGGGTAAGGATTGTGGTTGTGAGTTTTTTTTGTTCTGTTTCACCACCACCCCCCTTTTAAATCTCCTAAATCACAATTTCTTTACATCTATACATCAGCATGTAGAATGACAGAATATTTGTCAAGAGTAGAATTCACAACCTGTCTCAACACTGTACTGACAGATCCTTCAAATAAAAACAACCACGCAAAACAGTCTTTTAACCCCCAGGTTGCTCAAATAACAGGAAAACCCGGACAGATTCATGGTTATTAATCAATGAGTGGGGAAGAGAAAAACAAGAAAATGAAATTTAAAAAAATTAAAATGAACCACAACAACAACACAAAAACCACACATACCACAAAAACAAGGATATCCCTGGAACCCAACTTACTTCACTTTCCAAAAAGAAAAACACTAATGTCTTCACAAGATTAGCATTCGGGCTTTGTCTTCCTCTCCTTTTAAGTATTCCATCATCTTCAGCATCTCTGCGGCTGAAAAGCCTAAAAGAAAAATTATTTCTTGACAACTTTCTTCTTCGTTGCCTTTGCCACAGTCAATTCACATCAAGATACTGTTTTTTACACACTTAATACCTTGTTGTTCAGCTCCACATTCTATTTTGAAAGGAAGTAATTTGGGACAAGTATCATTTGAACAATTTCAGATATGTTGAGTGGATATTTCACTGACTGTTTCCAGTGGAATGTATAATTATAACAAAATGATTTACAAACATCAGTGATAATTGCAGGTGCTTGAGGTCCTATGCTCCTCTTTAGCAAACCATGTTTTCTGAATCTCCCCACATGAGACTTTAAAGCAGCAAAGAAATACTGGAAGAAGGTCTGAAAAGTATTAGATGAAAAGTCTGTTTTGTTCTCCTACACACCTGAAATATATTGGATTTTTTTTTTTTTAAACAGGAAAATATTTTTTGAAATGGTCAAATGAGCTAATGGGAAGAGGGGGGCGCAAGGGAGGAACCACAAATGGGAAAATACTCATTATGATCCAAGCCCAAGTTCAGGCACCAAATCACATGAGCATTTTAAGATGCTTCACAGGAAGAATGGGAAAGGAAAAGACAGATGAACATTTTTATTACATTCCCTGAAGGTACAAGCTTTTCAAGGACAAGCCTTCAAAACTGCTCTCTATTTCCATTCAGAAAAACTACAACAGTTCAGAAACTACAGTAATGTTACAGTCTCTCTTCTCTCTTAAGGCCAGTTCATGATTCAGTTTTTTCCTTTTCCTAATTAAAACTAACGACAATCAGAGTGTTAACAGACACATGAAATTCTACAGAAAGAAGTCGTTAACTATAATTTCCCCATCTTACTTTTTGTAAAGAAATTCCCCTGCGGCAACTGCTACTGGTCGGTGAGCTGAATAAACCAGGTGGTAGACATTTTCACAGTCTTCTGCAGTCAGAACTTCTTCACTACTCCTGGGGTGGGGACGGGAAGAAGGAAAGAAGAAAAAGAGGCTGAGTTAACAGATTATGAACTTTAATGAGAAAGATGAAAATGAAGGAGAATCGAAACGTTTTCCTTCAATTTGTCATGCTAAAACCCAAAGTCTTAGTTCCAGCATCTTCCTGAACAAAATATACTGATCAAGTACAAGCTTTTGCTAGAAGGTTATGCTCCAAAGTTCAACTACTGTGTAATGTTCAGTAGATTCCATGTTCTTCATTTTAAACATTCCATGATCACTTCAAACTATGGAGGTTGAATCCCAAATTCCATCCACCTACCTAACTGTGGGACATAAGTAACAGCACTGTTCTAGTCAGATTACAATTACTTTTGAAATTCCCATTTGTCTGATAGTAAGATGCATAGATATTTCTATAGACTTCAAATGATCTGAAGTGTCATGCTGCTGGCCTAACCCACAGGGATTAGAAACATTTTTTAAGTTTCAATATCTGTTGTAAGTCAGATAAGAAAATATACATGTACTTACTGTAAAACAAGAGTGAGTAATTTTATTGCTTGGACTGCAACATCATATTCTTTGTCAAGAGTCATAGACACAATTCTATCCTAAGAACACAAAAGAAAATATTTTTCAAGAGGAAAGAAGTGTAATCCAACTTTAAAAATAATAATACTGTACCTAAAAATAAGAAGTTACACTAACCTTGAACCGACTGGTGAAGAGTTCCAATTTGGAATTAAGCTCTTTATTATAGTAAAGCCCTTGCAAAGCAGTTAGGCATTTGAGTCTTACTTCCCCTTGCTAAAATAAAAAATAAAAAAGTGAATTAAAAGTCAACTATAGGATACAGATCTTCACATCATACAAGATAAGTTTCTTTTACACTCTGAATTAATTCAAATATTAAATGCTGTCCCAATATACTACCAATGATCATGTTAATGACATAAGAATATATCCTTGTTTGTAACAAGCTAATGAAGGAAAAAAGCCAAACAAAACCCCAATATCTTACTGCAGTTAGCATCTCTATCAGTCAAAATACACTTGTTTCATTCTTTCTAAATGCTCAAGATATTTCTAAGTAGAACTCTATATGTTTCATTTCTATTAAATTAAAACTGACAACATCTGTATTTGTATCACCAACGACCATCTCTTGTTTGATCAGAATTAGTAAGTAGATAATGAGAGAAATACTCCTTCTGAAATACAAGATGTACTTCAGCAGAGGGCATGTTTTATGGTACAGATACAGAATGACTTTTCCAAAGTTTAGGACAACTGACTCCACACAGTTTCTATGACCCCACTGCCAGAGGTTCTTGGTTATTTACCCCAAACCCACAAAGAGCACAGCACGAGTGAGCACCCCTCATTTGTGCCACTTTACAGTCAACAGTTTGAAGTCTCCAATGCAAGAACTGAGACAATGTGCTGACTCAAAATCAGGGAGTATTTGTAAACTATGTCTGCTGACCCCTCCAAGCAGAGAATAAGCTCTAGGTGGTAGATATGAAGTAACAGCTCGAGGCACTCACCAGCACAAAAGGGGACCTCTCCCATGCTTTTTACAGCTGGAGGAGAATGCTAGAAAGTTTCTTAACTTGGCAAAACAGGCTACAGGACTGCATTATTCCATATGACATGCACTGATTTTAAATAAGTATTCTAAAGTAAAAGTCTGGATCAGTAATAAATAAATACAAAAGACTATTTCTTTACAAATAACAGTCCCTTAAAAAAAAAATCTATATATACTCTCTAAAAACATTCAAAAGATTCAATTCTAGTTTATATATATGTTGAAATGCCAGTGCTTCTGAATGGTAAGAATAGCAGTGACAGATTTAAACAGTTAGGAGATCTGAACCCAGTCTGACAAGATAACAACCAAAACCATGGAGTTATGCTTCCTGGCTCTGCTCCTTTTCCCCAGTGCAGTTTACCTTATCATGCATAGTCCACCCCACATATTTTAAGTAGCTGTCATTGAGAAAGGCATCACTGTACATCTTCATCCATATTCCAATCTCTTCAATGCAGATGGCTCTGATTTCAGCAATTGCATCTCTGTGGAGAGAAGTGGGGCAGGAAGTTCAAACAGATGAATAATTAGAAATAACCTGCCACCGGCTTCCAAAATAAATTAACGAAGCTACAAATTACTTACTGCGAGAAACTTACCGGTATCTATGCACAAAAACACCTTTAAATATTGCATTCATCATGTTTTCTATTTCATCCTGATTTTCTTGAAGCTGAAAGAGTGTACAGGGTACATAAACAGTGAGGAGCACTTTTACAGGCAGATCAGATGGTGGTGATGCTACACAAACTAAATTAATGTTTAAAGTATAACCAACAAATCCTTTCCAGAAATATTCACAAATCTGTTTCACAGTACAACATACTATTATTTAAGGAATTGTATCTATCCCAGCATACAAACTAATTAATTGTGACCACTGCAAAACTGTTCTTCAAGTGTAACTAAGACATCTTAAGTTTCTGAAAGGTCCTTCTAAGCTTATTTATAAGAAAACTTGATTTAATTTTCTTGTAACATCCCTGCCTTTTTCATTTATCTATGTATTACTCATATGAGGACTGGTCCTGTACATACATCTAGCACAACTATACTGAATGGGTGTTCAAGGGATCAGTCTCAAACTGCAAGATCTTTGCAAGACAAACAGAAGACAAAGTTGTTAAGTTTGTCTGAACTGTCAAGAAAACAAAAACCTTAACAGGTAACAGCACAAGCACTGAAGAGCAAAGGTCAGATGTTTCCTTTGATCATGAGAAGATTATTTCTAATGTCTAAAAAAAACAAACAAAAAAACCCCCAACAACAAAACAAAACAAAAAAAAGCAATCCAAAACAAAACTAACCCCCCAAGAAGCCCCTACACAAAACAAACCACCAATTCCCCCCCAAAAAAATACTGAAACCTGAATGAATTGGGCTTTCAACAAGACAGCACTGTCAGCAGTGAATCAGCAAGTCTCTTTTACACAAAAGAAAGAAAATAGAAATAGGCTGCATTTTCAGTTTTGACAGTGCTTTCTGTAGATCAAAAAAGCCTTATCTAAAGCCTTTAAACACACTTTCTGCTGAGATCGATATTGACATTATAAAAGCAGTACTTTGCTCCAAGATCCCAGAGATCTTCTCTAGAAGCCAAAAAAGTCAATGTATAGTAAATTTTGTTATGTATTCCAGCTTGGTTTAGGAAACTAGTCAAGAAATACAACAAAAAATTAGCTTTTATGAATTGCCGTCTCTCTTACTAACTTTCCTATGACACTACTATTTTTAAGAGTCTACATTTATCTCAGAAAATCAGACAGTAAGAAGCACCTTTCAAAGTTTTTTAAACATTAAACATGAACAACTTTGAAGAATTAAACAGAGACTAACAACTACCAAAACATATTACAGACCAAGATTAATTATGAGTTGTCAGCTATGAACACTCATCACGTGCACACCAGCTAGAGTTGCACTAACCTCCTTTCTTTTCTGTAGTAAGAGTTCCAGCCTATCATTAGCTCGTTTCCCAATTATTTTATTTCGTTCTGCTTCATACTGCCGCTGTGTGTTGTCCATGTTAATACTAAGATTTAATGCCACATTCACTAAAGCAGTCATCAGCTTCATGGCTACAGAAAAAAAAAGCGACAAGAATAAAGATTATTTAAAAGGTTCTGATCTAAGAAAATTTATAAACAAAAATCTTGACACCTCCTCCTTCCAACTCTTCCTGTATTTATGAAAATATATTCACTGTAAATTTCTTGGTACACAAACTTTAGCAGTGTTTTACCAAGCATTGCATAACGACTGATCATCACAACAGATAAATACTTATTCTGTTCTTTTCTGCCAATTTTACAATGTTATAAGCATTATTCTTGATTGAGATATATGATATGCTTCCTCCCCATAATGAAGGTAAAATGTAAGATTTACAAACAGCCCAGGAAATATTAAAAGGATTCCATTATCAGAGTCTGTAAGACTGACACCATTCAACCTTAGATACACAACAAGTTTCTTTCTTTAAAAGGAAATGTCTCGGACAACCAACACCACCATATCACACCAGTCTTTTCTCCTCAATTTAATTTTAACAAGGGACAGGTTTTTTTAAAGATTCCTTTATTAGCAGAGGAAGCACATTAGCCAGAGAACTGACCAAAATACGAAACACACTTGCATGGGCTTTTTGCTGTGTTTTTATTTCTAAATCAACCCTTTTTAAAAGGGTGCAGACAAATATCCTCCCAGAAATGAGGAGGAGGTCAACAGTGTACTTGCTTTTCTTGTGAACTTCTGTAACAAGGCATGAAAGGGCTTGCACTGGCAGAGCACACATGGAACATTGTTGTGAGCGTATCACCAGCATAAAGCTGATGAGCAAGACTTAAAGACATGCAGTTATATTGAAATATCATCTCACACTGTGATCTCCAAGGAAATCAAGATTAAAGAACAAGTCTGAGCTCATCACAGAAGCCAAAATTACCACAAATAACAGTAAATATGGATACAGGGATTTTGTTGGCTTTCTATTCCATATAAAACATAACCTTCAAGAATACAAACTGTAAACTCAGATCAAACACACTAGTAATTACACGAAATCAACAGAATTGACTACTGATGTGAACAAATGCAAACAGAACTGCTGAAAAAAATATTTTGTGTGACAGAAATCAACATGCAACAGGGCAACTTCTGCAGCTTTAATTCAGGAACAACTCAAATAAAAATTAAAAAAAGGGGGTAAAAACTTGCTTTTTAAGACCTAATATTTGTATTAGTCACATGTTACAATAGTCAGAATTGATGATACAGCAGAATCTGTAAATGTGTTCCTCTCTCCATAAGAAATGCCCAGGCTGGTGGGAGTCTCACAGCATGTGCAGTGTGCTAATGTAAACTCAAGGAGTTATCAATGATACAGAACAGCTGACAGGACAGTCAGCACTGAAGCAGCTGTAAACCAGACAGGTCCAGGGAAGGTAACAAGAATTATTTCCAGTGGGGCAAAAACTCAGTTTCACATACAGCTTAAATTCACCTTGTTCAAAGTAAAATTGCTACAATAACCTCACATAAGCTGAGGCTACACAATGCCATTCACAACCCTTCTTCAGGAATCAGTGCACGTTTAGGACTTCCTTATCCAAGAAGCTTATCCTTTGTCCATATAAAGACATATTTCTTTAAAACACTCTACACTTAATTCATAAGGGATTTCTTCATAATTTAACAGATTGGAAAAAAATTCACGTGAAAAGGTCAATTACTTAAAACCATAAAGGTACTTAGTAACTGTATCACTGATGAAACATGCTTTAAAATTATTTCTAATGCAAAGACTGGAAATGCTACTTTACATGGTACCACGGCCTCAATATGCAGCACAATTTAATGTGTAGGAAAAATTGCATCCAACATAAACTACAACTTTAGACTTTATGCAGAGAATTAACAGGCTCAACTGGCATTTGAGGTTAGAGATCCCTACAGCCTTATTTATGACCAAAGACAAACTCGAAGAATCAACAGAAAGTCTCCTTCTATTTACTTTTTCTACCAGACTTAAAGGTAATAAAAATTAAGTACCAGACAGCTGGTGAAGAATGCTTTAAAATAATGCTGTGCTTTTCAGTAACAAAAAAAATAATAAAAAGCTGTCCCAAACCAAGTTGCATTAGATGAAAACTGTATCACACAATGAAACTCAGTTGAATGTTGAGTATCAAGAAGTTTAACCAGAAGAATCCTTCCCTGTGCAGCACAAAACATAAGATGTAGGCAATACACAAATAAATCCAATTCACTGACCTGCCAGTGTGCTCGTGTGCCGAAATGCTCTGACTTGTGAGTCTGACAGCCCCGTGAGCAGTGAAATGACAGTATCCATCATATACTCATCATAAATGATGCTATATTGACATTGTCGGACGAGGACTCCAATGAACTCACAAAAACTGGATTTGAACTTCTTCCACTGGGGGCCAGCCATAGTTAGCGGATAATCTCCGCTATCCTATTAAAAAACAGAAAAGGAAACTCTTTCGAACGTCTTAAAAATTATTTCATGAAATAAAGATTAAAAAGAGATGGGTACAACTTTAAAGCCAAAACCTCCAAGGCGCTAAAAATGATACATCAGAAGAATGCGATTCCATAAATATGCATCCACTTTGCAGCTCAGGCTTGTTGTAGCACAAAGACAACATTTTAACTACTAATTTCTCTTTCTTGTTCTGACTCCCAGAAAAGAAGAAAAAAAAATAAAAATCACACGCCTTACAAATCTGCTTCAGGTTCCACCAGAAGCATCACACGAACAGCTGGGTGCTGGCTTAGGAACAGTCAATTCAGGGCCATAATACAGCTTAGAGGGAGATGTTTACATATCAGACTGAAACTTCCTCATGTCACAAAATGACCAACTACAACACCTTGAATACAACTAATGTGTGTTCCTCTCCTGATCTGGGAGCCTTTACAAATCACGGTAAAATGACAAGGAGAAAAAAAAAATGCTTTGTGTCAGTGCTTCTGTGAAGAGTTTCTTTAAGAGGCTGAACAACAATACAGGTTGAAAAATTAAAAAAGGACCCATGAAAAGGGATTAGAAATCAGAGTTGTTCATTAGAATTCCGTTACAAGAACAAGTGAGCATGACAGTGATTAAAAAAAACATGAGCAAACAGTCCCAGCTGTGGCTTTATAAATTTCATACAATATTGCCTTAGAGTAATCAAATCTATTTATGCATTCAGATATTTCTAAGGAACACTAAAATGCTTTTTTAAAAAAGAGTACTACATTTTCCCCTCAGTTAAAGTTAAAGATTTTTTTTTATGTGAGGGTGGGGGGATTATTTCTGTACTGGACAAATCTGGGGAGGAGGTTTTAAAGCTACCTTTATGTTCCTTGGTACACAGGGTGAAAGGAATATCACTCAAACCCACTACAAAAAAAAAAAACCCAACCAAAAAAAAACTCACCACCAAAAAACCCCCAACATATCTCATGTATCCCAACACTCAGTGGACAGAAAGTGACAATTTAAAGGGAAAACAGTTATAATCCCCATGAAAGGAAAAGCATTAGTCTTTAACTGGAGATTAATCAAATTCAAACCCCCACAATTTATAGATTAATGAATGCATAGAAATAAATTTAGCAGCCATTTTAAGAGAGAATTTTAGGCCTTACATACACAGTAGGAATGGGGAGTCATCCCACACAGATCCACAGTAGTAGGAGTTCCCACTACTTAAAAACTCAGTAGATATTGATTTCTTAAACCATTAATAAAACAAGTTACATACATGCAGAGCTTTACTTCCTAGTCTTACAAGCTCAGTGAAATAAGGCAATTTAATATTTTCATTCATGAACGTCCTGTCATTTCTGTAGATGAACTTATCCTTGAAACAAACCTCTACCAAGGTGATCCAGCAACATTAGGACAGGTAAAAATAAAACTAATATCAGTATGTAATCAATACTTCATTAAATTACCTCATCAAATTCTTCAGTCATTTTTCGGATTATTTCAGAATTCTGCATATGTCGGAACATCTCTGCTGTAACAACTCCTACAATTTAGATATTTGACCGTTAGCACTTTTAATATGAAAGTGGGTAGGTGGCAGATGACATGACTCCTGCTACAATGCAAAAATGATCCATTTTCAGCTAACCTACAGTTTACACATGTATTTTTTAAATAATTTCCACATTTTTTTTCTTTTAGCATCCATGTATAATAAGCACTTGACACCATATATATATATATATAGAGGGGTTTATTATTCTATTTAAGAAGTGTGTTTATGTGCATGTACACATACATGTAGAATTCACTCATTCACTCATATTCAGAAGTCAAAGATACTTGTGCCAGAGCTCTTTATCAACAAGAGATTACACCATCTGAAGTGACCTTTTAGGACTCAAGATTCTAGATGGTGTAAGACAATTCTGAACAGTTGTATGGCTACTTATTATCTTCTGCACTCCAATAAACAGAGTGATTTCATGCAATTTCTATTTGTCTTGGCCTCAAATTGTTAGGGTGTAAATAGTGATATAAAAACCAAATAGATCTCCCGAAGTTTACTGCAAAATTCATGACAAGGATCACCACAGAAAGCATTAAAAGATTCTGCAGCTTTATCTTGTACCAATAATCAAAAGGTCACTGCTCCTGAAAGCACGGATAACCTCCGAGGAACGCTGCTGGCTTTCTGGAGATTTATGCATGTTAAAAGTTTATCAGGACAGAGAAACGCTTGAGCAGAACAAATTACATCCAGTCCTACTCTATCAAGCTCAGTGACGCTGCAGGATAAGTTACCTCCTCTTCAGAAAGAGGTGAGAGAGGAAAAAGAATGAAGGATGTGGAAATGAGGAAAGAAAAATCAGAAAAAATAAAATATAGAAATACCACCTTACTGCAGACAGGCTACCATGAAGTTGTCCATTGCATCTTTTAAATCAAGCACATCTACAAAAGCTATGAAGCAATCTTAAAACACTCAATGATAAGAACAGATAAATCCAATCTAGAATGCCAAGACTGAACAAGCTAAACTATCAGTGTTAAGAGAGATGGTTTCTGAAATAATAGCAGGAACAGAAGAAGATGAAGCACGTGTTAAGTACCAGTACTGCAATCTACCTGCTGTAAATACAAAAGGCTTAATCTACGTTTTAAACTACAGTATAATATCTCTAAACCTCCTGCTCACACCTTCAGAAATCCTAGTTTAACTCCAAGAACCTGATAATGTAAACTAGCTGCAGGGATGGAGCATTTCTACAGCATCTGCAGTATAAAAGCAAAATGTTATCATACTGTAATATTACTTAAATGGATGAGTAAACATTTCAGTGTCTTACCTTTGCAGCCTGAACACTGAATAAAGAAGTTAATGAGATCAAGAAGTGCTATATCTCTGTCATGTTTGTACGACTCTATCCAGTCATCCACTACAGACTGAAAGGAAGCAAATAAAAAAGGCACTGTTCAGTTTTCATAAATTGAAGACAATGTTATTTAACTGCTTTCCATAAGTGATTCTTCTTCATTCCTTCAGTAACTTGAACTCTTTTTTGATTACAGAACTAAATGTCTGAATAATCCTCTACTGCCATAATATTAGTCCTCAAAATAAAGAACTCATTCTATAAACAAACGTATACAAGTACAAAACTGACACCTTAACAGAAAGCACAGGAATACCACCTCCTTCTACTCTAACTTTTTTGGAGGAAGAATGCAAAAATAGTTGGTATATTTTACAGATTCAGGTATTTTATTTACAATCACCCCACCTCACCAAGCTAGTGACACTTCTCTAAAGCTACTCTTTGGGTGTTCAGTTCCTACAGCTCCCTGTATTCTTTCAAAAATGTGCTCCTTTGACGAAATGGGCACCACATACATTTGCCAAAACAGGATGAACAACACTGCCCTACACTGCATGGACAGTAATTACTCTGCAGTCACTAACCTAAAGAGGAACAAGAGCATTTTATTAACAAACTTTAACATGAAGCAAATTAATAGGAAACCTGTGATAATGGTTTTGAGAAAACAGAATTTACATGTAATTATGTTGCAACCATCCATGTGTATGGTACAAACTGTCTACTGCTGAGGTCATAAAAACAAAATCCCACAATTTTATTAACTGATTCTTGTTCCCAGCCCCAGTGCAGGAGCCTGCAAACCTCGAGAGCACTGCAGAGTGACCCAGCTTTCTGTGTGCGTACCACAGAAGCTGTAAACTCTACGTTTCCAGTCCCAAAGATAGACTTTCTTCCAGGCAGCCGAGGAGTCACATGAGTGAGTCAGCAGGAAGGCTTCATGGCTGACAGGCTCACACTTTAACCCTCTCTCCACTGGAAGACTCACAGTCAAGTAAACGCTTTAGAGAGTTAATGGAATCCAAAAAAAAAAAAAAAAGAGCTGTATTTCTTACTAGTGTGACTTCAGCCCCGCTAGTAAATGCAGTGGGGAGAGTGCCTAATGCACAGCTTAAACCTCCTCTAAGCTGACTTGGCTAATGTATATTGCTACACTGGAATTGGCTGGAATTTGGGTCAGGAAATTTTAAAGAGGAGCTCTGAAATTGTAGCTTGTGATTTTACTCTGGGTGAGAGAAGAGAAGCAACTACTTATTTTCAGATAATCTAAGCTCTGGAAGCACCTACAAACTACAGACTTCTTGTTAAGTTCTATGACAGCTATAGGCCTAAACCACATTTATATTTAGCTACAGTCACACAAAAAGGACTTTAAAGTCATGTAATCTAAAACAGACTTTCTTCATTCAGAATATTGAAAATTTACTTTGAATCACAGTATGAATTTCTTCATTATATATGTGATTATTCATAGAATCATAGAATCAGCTGAGTTGGAAAGGACCTCTGAGATCATCAAGTCCAACCCTTGATCCAGTACCATTCATGCCTAACATTTAGAAATGAAAAATTAGTTCATTCAAATTCAAACCCTAACAATGAAAAACCACTTTATTTTGATCCTTGTCTGCAACTAAAACCAACAAATTTAGGAAAAATATTACTTTAGGCTTCATTTGATTACATTGCATGTAGAGGACAGTATTGTTCTATTTAAACTGTATATAATTCGAGTCACAGAGAGAACCCAGATCTTACCTGCATAGCACTCTTGCCCATTTTAACTACCTCAAACAGCATCATGTTTTCCACACCATTCTGTTGGTGATGTCCATTCATCCGATTTGGACCACCAGGTTTCCCTCCTCCGTTTCCACTTTTCCCCTTCTCTGCTGGTCCTTTTTTTCCTTTTTTACAGGTCTGCAATCACACACACACATCAAGTATTAACTGGGTTTTATGCAGAATTAAAAAACAAAAAGCCAAACACATCACTATCCATACCATGACAAATATACACAAGGCCTTTGATTTTCAGCAACCAGATTTTAATTCTATATATAAAAAACAAAACATTCAGAATAACAGCAGATCTTGACTGATACGAAGACCAGCGAGAATTCTACAGGTTCCACTTTCTCCTTCCCTCATTTAAAATCTTGTAGCAAATAAAAATGTGATTAGTGACTATGTATTACACACAGATTTTTCTCATGTTTAAATTGTAAAACAGGTTATGCATATTTTCTTGAAAACAGCTAAGGCAATTCCCTAAACACATCACAAAGTCTCCTCTGCAATTCACTAACCTTTTGGTTTTTTAATTTGAACACATATTAGCAAGTGGGGGTAAGGAAAAGCAGACTGGTGTCTTTGTATTTGATTTCCCAAATCAAGTATGACTTACAGAAAGAAGAAAATATTATTTTAAACACAAATAAACCACCATTTTATAAAACTTATCACCAATTCTCAATAGTTGGGCCCTCTCCCCAGGTACAGGCACAGGGGGTGGCCAGTGAGGTGGTCACAGCCCAGCACAGCCTCCTGTAGTGGGTGCAAGGCCAGTGAGAGGCAGGTGGGGAGGAGGGGAAAGAAGGGTTGGTAACTGGGTTTAGACCTCCCCACTCCAGCAGTGTAGCCTCCTGCCTGTGACCTATTTAAAAAAACCCTTCTAACTAAGTTACTGGTTTCTGTTCACTTTTCAAATTAAAAGAGACAGAATTCATGACAGCAACCAGAAGAGACTGTATTACTCAAATTTATGTATAGGATGGAACACATGCAGAGGGACTAATCAAATCAAAGATTATCCTCTTCTCCCCTACCTCCCTTATGCCTTCATAGCACTAAGAAAATATCATGGAAACAGTCAAGATGAAGTGATTCCATGCAAACACAAATATGAACTCTCTTCACAGAACACTTGTGTTTTCAGAAAATATTTCTAGCTCATTCAACTTCAAAGCAAGTATTACACTCTTCATTTCTTAACAGTGGAAATGTTTCAGTATCCCTAAAGACTGAACATACTTTGCCTTTGCCTTGTTTTTGGTTTTTTCCTTCAATATCCTCAAAGTCTGTATCAGAAGAGAAGTGTGTTTCAGACTCCCTGCAAGGATAAAAAGACAAACCATTTACGCATTTCATCAGAAATGTTCTTAAATATACTACATAAGATCACAGTATGCTCTCAGCCCAGTAAGTCAACACCAACAGTGAAACTGCTTTTGTTTTCAAGTCTGCTATTGAGGAATGGAGCACATCCCCACACTCACACCCTATCCAGCCTCCTCCAAACAATGTACCAGTGAAGAAAAAGCCATACAGTAAGATTAAAAGATGTGAGGGCAGGTAGAAAATAGCAACAGGCTGGGAACCTTGCTCTTGGCAAGTGACAAACATTACAGCATCTCAAAAAGCAAAGAGCACAAAAAATTCTGTGCCACAAACATTTAAACAAAATGAGAAGGGGAAAAATCCCAAAATCCCAACAGCAAAAAAATCCTCCGTCACTTTCCCAGACAATCAAAGTGTCTCAACATATTCCTTCCTGCTGTTAGAAACTCAGGAAATAGTTTAGAGGTTTGCACTTATGTTGAAAGGTATAGAATAAAAGTTTAGGTGAGGTTTCTTCAAAAAGATTACCTGTAGTCCTGTTTAGACTTATAAGGTAAAAACACACTAAATACACAGTGATTTGTTTAATTTTCTACACATTAAAATATGCTGCATCAATATACAAATCCTTTAATGCCAATATTGATGAGGGGATAGTGTCTGAAATCAACTGAATTATTAACAGAGAATGTTTGGCTTATATATTCTCTACTTCTACATTTCCTGTAGAATTTAACTGAAATGATGCTACTAGATCTCATTTTAACACACTTCTGTGCACACTTCCTGATTCAATTAACAACACAAACAGAAAGACAACCAGGGAGCACAGGAGACTCATTCCTATGGATTTCTTTGTAACATTCTAAAACACTCCAGAAACTTATGGTCTCTCACTAGTTCAAGTATCTGATAAGAGGTTTCTGCCTTTTAACATGCATCTTGCCATTTCTGGTTTTGCTGGCTGGGTACACTCATAGGGACTGGAAAAGCCTCCAACAGGGGGTTAAGGGGAAGACTGAAAGAAAGAAAAAGGTAGGAAAAATAATCTCTTCTTCAAAGACTCCTAAGATGTTTCTAATTTTCACAGGAAAGAAATAAACACAACTTCCAAACATTTCACCACACAATGAACTCTACCAATGGAGTAAAACCCCATTATAAGCAGTTGTAGAAACACTATTTCATATTAAACCATCTTCCAGTTTATTTCCAATCTTTATTTCTCACTGATAAGAAAAAACACCCAAGCAAATAACCTCACGGACATAAAACTACATCCTGGCATCCTTTTCGATTTCATAACCAAGTTAATCCACTTCAGCAGTCTAGAGGAATATATTCATGTCAATCCCTTTACCATAAAAAGGTATATCTTGGAAATTCAAATGTCCCTTTCTTAAAAAATGATTTTTAAACACTTATTTTAATTTCTGCTGAATTAATACTCAAGAAAAAAATTAAAACAATGCTTTATCAACATCTCAATAGAAAAAAACCTCAAACCCTATCATTTTGTTTCCTTGTTTCCAAAAGAAAGCAAACAGTAACATTAAAAAGACAGTAGATTTACAAAAGAAACCACAAATTCTTAAAACACTTACTGAAGGAGAGTAAAATCAGTTGGTATTTCTGGAGCTGCTATCATTTCTTTATCATCTTCTG
The DNA here is from genome assembly GCF_003984885.1 of Neopelma chrysocephalum. Classification (NCBI taxonomy): domain Eukaryota; kingdom Metazoa; phylum Chordata; class Aves; order Passeriformes; family Pipridae; genus Neopelma; species Neopelma chrysocephalum. The sequence goes on from NW_020897734.1 coordinate 627,404, forward strand.
GAACACCACTGTATTAGAAAGATATTCAAAAAGCAGTCTGAAATGCAAGCTTACTTTTCTTTCTTCCTTTGTAGTGGGCAACTTCTAGAATAAAATTTAAAAAAATACAGTGAAAATTACTCCAAATATGAAGGCATAAAAAAGTTGGAAACACAGAAAATGTAGATCACACCATCCTCTGTTTCCAACCAAGCTTCTTCCCATTTACAGATTTTTTGACTCCTCCCATGATCCTACTACAAAGTACCCCCACAAATGGTAAAAGCATCACAGTAAAAAATACAGAAACATTTGTAAAACAAACACACCCAACAACAACAACTACTACTTTCTGAATAGGATGAGCAAACTAGAATGTTTTCACTAACACCTTTCAAGTAACAGTTTTACTTTCTAAATCTATACTAGATTTAAGTTTGACCTGTAACACCATGCACGGCAGAGCCCAGACTTCAGAACACTATGGTATTTCTGGTGGACCAAACCAAAACCAGATTTGATATTTAACTTAAAGCCTGGTGTGTGTACATTTAAGGACACTATAGGTACCAACTTCGTATCTCCAATTTGCAAACTTCCATGTCATTTTCCATAAATATAAGCTCATAAAACAAGTTCTTATAAACAGATGTTTCACAACTCCATGCCTTTCAAAGCTGATAAACCAGACTTAACAACAGTTTTAACAATTAAAGCAATTTGCCAAGATTTTAGAATATCAAGGAAGATAATACTATTCACATGGTATAAAGAAAAACATCAGAAACACCCATGGTGTTTTAACTAAAGATTGTGAAATACTTGCTTTAAACTTAATAATAGTATTGTCACCTATTCACAAATTTTGTTATTTCTATTATTTTCCTATTTTTTAAAGGGGAAAAAAAACCTCCCTGGATACTTCAAATGCAACCATCCAGGTTGAAGTTTTCCATGTCGCTTGGCTACCCCAGGCTAACTTTTACACAGTGAAATTAAGAAACCATGATCTTCAGGTATTTTAAAAGACAGAATACTAAGGAGGAAAACCTTCAGAGTCAGTCTGCTGACTCTACAGCTTGCTGGAGTGATGAGGTATTTGAGGGAATGATTTAATTTTGGCATGCTAAGCACATGTTGCTCAATGTCTGGGAGCTGTGCTTCAGAGGCTGCATTTCAATCGCGTGTACACAGAGGCCGGACGGCTCTTTCCTGCAAGTGCTGATTCCGAATGCTAGGGGCCACTGTAGCTTCCAGAATTTAGAGCTGAGAGAAACCATAAACCCTGAACTTAGCAGGTTCTCTTTCTTCACATTTCACACAACTACATAAAAGCAGAGAACCAGAGTGGAAATAAAGAGTGGCAAAAAGAGGGGAGGTTCAAGAAAGGCTGATGAACCTCAAGGTGGTCTGCAACTACCAAAGCATGTTCCATCCAAAACATCACTGCTGCTGAAGGGCAGCAACCTTTGCCATTCCATTCCTCCCTTCCCTAAAACCACATGGGCATATGACCAGTGCATTCCATTTACACCCCCTGCAGCAAACCATCAGTCCCAGGCAGAGTGACAGCCCTGCCCAGCCATTACCTCTGCCATTGGGTATCACCCAATTCAATCCCCACTAAAATGGGCAAAATACACCTCAAGTATTTTTCCCCTAGATTCTCAAGTTAAACTGGTTCAACAGCAGATATCCAGAGCCAAGGCACAGGAAACAGACTGCATAGCCACAAGCAAGGGAGGGAAGGGTAAAACTCCCTTCTTTGGTGGCAAGGAGCTATATTATACCATCCAGGCTGTCTGTGAAACTATACACTCAGGCAGTAACATATCAAAATGCTCTACACTTTGGGGGTTTTAAATTTATTTTTAATATATTTTTTTTAATATTTACTTTGATTCCAGTCAGCAACTTAAACTTGGAAAAAAGGCACACTTAGTGCCTTGGTTACCAGGGTGGCACCTGCTCAGGTGTACTGGGGGAAACAAAAAAGAAAAATGAAAAAAAAAAAGGATACAGCCACACAACCACACCAGTCCTTTCTGAAGCATGCTTGTGATTCAGTCCCAGTGCAAAGTAAGGATGCAAACTTCAAAAACCACACTGCCCAGTTTCAAGTTCAACCTATCAATGTGTTGTTGTTTGATTTTTTTCTAGTTTACATTCTTCAATGTTGAGAAGCAACACATTTACCAAAGTGACAATCAGGATGCTTACATGCAAATTGGCTCCCTTTATGAAAGTCAAACCTCCTATTTTACCAAATTTTGCAAAAATCTCAATATTCTTACAACCACAGACTTAAAAAAAATGAAATAAAACTATGAAAAAGAATGAGTATACATGATTAAAGTACATATTCTCTACATCAAGCAAGCCAAATAAATCACTTAACAAAACAGGCTGGCTGCCCTTCACACCAACGTGAACTTCTTGTAAGAACTGTTCTTCTAAGTACAGACCACAAAACACGGGAGAAAACGTGGCAGTTTGGTCAGAATCACCTCATAAAACAGAAAAGAAGTAGGAAGTTCTTGCTAGATGCTGAAGTGTCAAAAAACTGAGATTCACATTTCAAGAACTCTTTCTCGAAGAAGAAACTTGGCCCTGGTGAGTGCAACTATATATTGGTATTATGGAAAACAGCTACAGATGAACACCTGCAACTGTGTATGAGGTAAGACTGAAAGGGATCTCCAGCGTCCAGCTCAAGCTCCAGTAATGACTGAAAAAAAAACCCCAACCTTGCATTTGTCCTAGAAAAGGATAATTTTACAAGATTTACACACATCCAGAATGAGACATGGATTTTTAATGTTCAACCAGCAGTGCCCTCTGGAGCGGTGGCCAAGAGAAGCTGCCCAAGGAAGAACACATTTGCTTTGTTCGTATCAGCAAAGTTTCCCTCCATACTTCCTGGCATCCAGAAATAACTCAGGGATTTTTTCAGCCAGAGTGTTTGTCTCTGTAGTTCATAACACCTTCTTTTTTTCCATTATTATTTCCAATTACTTTTTGAGCTCAATATTCAGCAGTGATCATCTTCCACACAAGAACTCCCACAGCCAAACTCCATACTATGAAGTCATGTTCTTTGCCTTGAATTTATCACTTTCCAATTTTATTTCATGGTCTCTTGGTATGACAAAAGAGTGACATTGGTCATTCTCCATTATCCTTCATCTCACTATCATTCATTCATTCCAGCCTGCTGGAAATCCAAGATTACTGCCAGCCATGTCTTCCTCATGCACACACTGGATGACTCATTCCAAGCACCTGGTGGTTCAGGAAGTCAGTAAGAAAGGAAAACAGTCCATGCAACCATCCTATAAGAACTTTTAAAATATATCAAGTTCATCACAGTGAAGTCTGAAAAAAGTGAAATTCTTGCAGATGTCGTTTCATACCATGGAAGTCTGTGTTATCCATTAGATACACTCTAATAAGCAGATTACTTTAAGAACTTAAATCTAAACTGAAGTGCATCGTAAAAATCAGCTCTTCAGTTTCTTTTCTTTTTTGGCATGTTCACAGAATTCCAACTTTAGTTTTCCCAAGGAGATACTCTCAAGCCTGTGAAAACTTTCTGAAGTCACTCAACTTTGTGAAATCATAATTAAATTATTAACTATAAAAAGAAAATGTATCCTGCTGAAGGATCACAAGGTGGAGCTCTAGCCTAAAGCTAACTGAAGAAACTCAAAAAGACAGGTCATCCAGAGGTTGACCTAGTTATTTCTCTGCAATAAACTTTATAACATATTGCTAAAACTGCAGTAATATTGTAGCATATTTGCTTTACGTTTATATTTAGATTACATTAAGACACCAGAGGATTCCTGCATCTTTTCTGAAATAAAGGCATAAACATGTTTGATTCCAATTACTCTTCCAAAGATGGAAATACAAACACAGCTGTTGTAGTATGACTAGTCTCAGTATTTAGCTTTCAAAACAAGTAGAACAATTATAATAGCAGAAATAGTGTATCTCTTTATTATACCTTGCTATTTAAAACTGCTAACAAAACATTAACGAACTCAAAAACAACTGGAAAAACAGGAGTAGTCCAGGAACACTAATCATACACAATGCTTCCAACTATAAATGTAGGAGGGGTTTCTATTTAAAATAATTTGACTGTTAAAAGCAAGAGCTAAGCATGACACAATATCAGACCCTAAATGTATCTTCACTGAAAAAAAGATTTACATCTTAAAGGTTATTAATCCCTATCACATGAATAATTAATTTAGGTATGGTTGTGATTAACTGAAATACACTGGCCAAATGTTGAGTCTGCCAAAAGCTGACAGAATTCACCAGCACAATTCACACAACAACACATGTGCTGTGATCAGCAGTTGCTGAGGGCTACCTGTCCTCTCACAATTCCTGTTACACGCACAAACAGGCTGAACATACGTTAATATAATTCAATGAGCAGCCTTTTTTAAAAGAATATACCTAAATACATACATACACACACACAAAAAATATAAAGAATCACAAGATCAGTCCCAGATGCCTGTGTTTCATCCACTTGTGTAAATGCAGTAACTCCAGTGTTATTTAACAAGCTCACAGTGAGGTTTCACGTAGGTGGGGTTTGATTTGGGGGCGTTCCCTACACAGGCACTTTTTTTTTTTATTGCTGTTGCTTGGCATCTATTATCTGGAAGTTTTATAAGACAAATCAGTAAAGCAGTTACCATTTTTTTTGTGAAGGCAGAGATGCAAAGTTAAAAAGAATGGCTACATGGCCAGAACAAAGATTTTGGTAATGCAGGATTGGCTGTTCAGAGATGTATTGATTTTTTTCCCTGTAACTCAATTAATCACCTGTAAAATCAAGGACCTCACTTGATTCAGAATACTACAACTTCTAAAACTATGATGTTGAAGTGTGTGGCTACAGTTCACCTCTGAATTATTTATTTATCCACAAATGAGAGATGCTGATGCTTCAGGACCAATTATGCAGCAGCAACAGTTAAAATGCAAGTCAGATAAAGGATCAGAAATATGTCCAATATTTTCCCTTAACTATTTTAGAAGAGAAAGCTATTATCAGGTACATCATGCCCCTCACTCCTTTTCTGAGAAACTAGAATACTTGGTTGATAAAATAAAGTTCAGTTGTCTGGGTTTTTTTCCCCAAAACAAGTCTGCTTCTTCATTTGCCTTTTGCATCCATCTTTATAAATGGATTTTTAAGCAAGATTTTGAGCAACTGCATGAGATGCAAATCTCCATGCAGGTCTGAAAGAGTGTGTTATTTCTACTAATATTACACAACCTAATATTTCAGCTGCTAACCATCTTTAAAGCAATTTGCAATTTGAGAAAAAATACAGAAACCATACCTCAAGCAGAAATCTAATGTAACTGTACTTTAACATGAGTTAGTTATAACCATATCAGCAGTTCTGATCACATTAAGATAGTGTAATCAAGACTAAAATGAACAATAATGCAATTAATACCTTTAGGTGTGATTATTTTTGTACTGTTTGCTTAACAAATGAGACTTGTAATTCCTTTACAGAAAGACCTGAACTAGACACCATCAATCTACATTCTTCCCTGCCTACCAACACAGACATGGTTGATACACACAATAACAGCCCATGGTGCCAAAGCCACTGAACAGTTAACATGCCAAAGAACCTACATGGCCAAATTCATACAGCTCTTAATATTTTCAGTTTCTTTCTTCACTTTTTTCCTTTAAATTTCCAGCTCCTACACCCCCTCCACACCACCATCTCTCCATCTTTCAAAAAAAATAAAAAAAGCCATGCTATGGTGGTTGTTGATTTTATGCCATCACTACCATTTTTTCCCTTGGTTGCTCTTTATTCCTTTTTTTTTATAATGTTTGTTCTTTAATTCCTGCAACAAGTCTGCTGAATAACTGGGAAAAAACCATCTCAGAACATGCTTTTCCAACACTGTGGGCTGTTACTGAAAGCATTAGTCCTCCTTCCCACTCCCTAAACACACAGGAAAGTTCCTGCTTCTTGTAGCACTCAAACGAACCAGCAGCAAGCAAATCATAAAAACAAAACCATTTCCTACTCCCATGGCTCTCCACTGATCAGCCAACTGAGTCAACTCCACAAGTGGTTGCATGTGGGATCAGGGGCAGCTGAACTCTACCCCTTCACAGCAAAGCCAACGAGGAGCTTTGCCAAGGTCAGGCATCACCAACAGTGGCAGAGCTCTGCTGCCACACGGCACCACACACACCCAAGACAAGGGGCAAACTGGAGTCCTTGCATGGCTCCTGCTGGTATTCCTACCCTTCCCTTGGGAGAAGCCACTGCCAAGAACCTGCTGTTCTGTGGGGCTAAGCAGGCAGTAAGACCCCAATGCTCCACCTGATCCCTGCTACACCTGCCACCGGTGGAGGGCAGAGGTGGCCCTGCAGACCAGCACCTCGCCTGGGACCCACACAGTGCAGAGACAGCACGTTCTGCCTCCAAATTCACCAGGCACCTGCCCAGTCTTAGCTGTCTTCTCAAAGCACTCTCCCCACTCCTTTTTCACATCATTTCCTACATGTTCATGATGCAGCAGACAGCACATGTACCTACATCACCACTCCCTTCTCTCCAGCCTCAAGCCTGAAGCCCGGTTGACAGCGATGCGGACCAGAACCAAGACAGCCCGGAACAGCCACGCACACGGAAACACAGGTCCCACAGGTAACACACACACCAGGCAACACAAAGTAAAATTTGTTTTCACAGGTTAATGCTGTGAAAGCAAAATCTTAAACAGGCTTTATTGCAGGGGGGGTGAAACAAAAAAAAAATTTAATGGCATATTAAAAAAAAAAAATCAGCCTAAAGCGAACATCAAGACTTTACCCCAAGTTTAGAGACTCAGAAAGTGAACAATATACAAGAACCTTTGTACCACCCTAATAACTCTGCCAACCTCAACTTCACCATCAAATAATCCCCTTCTCATTAAAAGTATTTTTTGACTTTTGCTGGTTTTATTAAATATGTGGAACAACTACTACAGAAGGAAAAGAGATTGCTACCGTGCTTCAGAGTCACAGAATTATTCACTGAAGTACCATTAATAACATCAGTATCTTTAATGAAGTAAGTTAAACACTATTTTGAAATATAAGTACACTGTTACTGCTTGAGTCCTATGAGGTTTCTATACTGGTATCTAGCAATTTACACTGTCCAGTAAAATGTGAGTTTAAAATACCTGAAACAAGCATTACAAAATACTTAAAGATTATTAAACTGTAATTAAACCGTACAATAAATGCAACCATTACTCTTATTAAAGGGGAAAATGCCTATATTACTCTCTAATGATCCTGCCCAGCAGTATTCCTGAGCTTTGCTAAAATGCACCTGAAATTCCCACACATCTTTAAAGTGATTTGGTTTTAGATGTCTTAAAAAGCGCAAAGGTAAGATAACAAAAGTAGAAGTTACACCTCATTGTGTCTGTCACATCTTTCCTTGCCAAAGCAGAGATTGCTTCCAGATGTTGTAGTCTGACTGCGTGGAAAATGAGGCTCTTAGGAAGAATAAAAGCCAAGTCAGATGACAACCAAGACTTTAAAAAAATAAATAAATGGGGCAAAAAGGTGGGGAAAAAAGCCACACAGCCACATATGTCTACTTAAACAAGTCGAAAAAGGAGTAGTACTACATTTATGATACAAGGCAAGCATACCTTGCAGCTGCCTAAATGCCCTAAATTTCCAAACTACAGCAGAGATCAATATGCCCCTTCGCATACTGATTTTTCAAAAACGTACTTTGCACACCCCTCCAAATCTTGGCTCTTGAACAGCTAGGAATGAAGACCTCCACACTGTCCACAGCAAGCAGGTAACCTGCTACACAGTAAATCCTCAAGCAGAATTAGCATTGTTGAAATGTGCAGCCAACAGCGATGAATTACTTCAGGACACACGGCAGAGGCAGAGTTCTCCAACCAACAAGGCATCTCCCACCCAGCAAGTCCTATTTTTTGTTCTTCCACTGATCAACATGAGTCTGCAAGTTGCCTCACTTTAGAGGAGCTTCACAGCTTCCCCTCCTACCACATGGATTTTCTCCTTAGGAAAGTCCAGGTCACCAGGGATTTGTGCACAAAACTTTGGGCATTTCTAAGATCAACTGCATTTGATTATAAATTCTTGAAAAGGGACTACACAGTACAGACTGCAACAGCTTCAGCTGCTGCTCTAAGATACAGTCAGTATGTATTCAGTCAGCTGAAATAAGGGAAAACCCCATAAAATAAAACTACTGAAGAGTGGGAAGTCAAATGTCTCAAGCACATCTCCCAGTCAGGTTGTACAAGCCCAGGTCAGTGCACTTTGGGTAGTCCTTGGAAGAGCCCCCTGTACTCCCCTGCACGGTGATTCAAAGCCCTCCAAGATCAGAGGGCAAAAAGAGACCAGCTCAGTTCTACTGTTTTGTCTGCTGAGATTCACTGAGATTTATTAACTTAAGGTTCACACTACATAAAAATGGTTGAACTGGTTCCAGACAATAACCAAAAGAGACTAAACCCACCACAGCAACAAATAGAAAAGGAGTCAAACTGTGTTAAGTCTTACCAACCTCCAAAATAATTTATAAAAAAAAAAAAAAAAAAAAGAGGGGGGGTGGTCGTGGTAAGAATGCTTCACTCAATTCCATCCTGCTTTCTCCTGCCACTCCAGCCCAGCTTTTTTTCTAACAGGCCTGGACCACAGCAAGGGCATCACTGCCTGGTATTCCCTTGGGCCACCTGCAGGAATGCAGCTGCTCTGCACCCAGCACAGGGTGCTCCCATCCCTCCCGGTAGGATCACTGCTGCACTGACAGCAGCACCGTGAACTCCCAGTTACAGGGAGGTCCAAAGACTGCCATAACCGTGGTGTAAACAGTCAAGACAATCATCCCTCCTTCCCAGGCCCAACTGAAATCTATGCCATCCAAAAGGAAAAGGAGTATTTAAGAAAAGAGGAGTAAATACTGTGCCGCATCCAAACCAAGCAGTATGACAGCTAAGACCTAAGCCTTTCATAAGTGGATTATGGCTCTTTCAACAATCAATCTAAATAATCATCCTTAAAAATAAAATTCAAGCAAACTACTCATGTATGCAAAAGTTGGCTTCGCTTCTAAAACAGAATAAAGATAAAAACCTGGTTATCTTTCATTAAAAAGTTATCTCTGCAATTCTGCCAACCTCAGAACATCTGTGCTCCATACATCCTCAGTCATAGCTTAAACATTTTTAATACCCAACATTTTGTTCTTGTTCTCCCTCATAACATTTGGGCTAAAATCCCAATTGGTTTGTTCAGAGATTTGCAGCACTGAATACTAATTTTATATGAACCAGCAGTTGTGATGTGCATGGATGGCTTTCCCACACACAATTCAGAGAACTGAATATATCTGCAATGAAGAATGCTAATAATCCATTAATGAATTCATTACCGGATTAAAAAAAAATAGATATTGTCATCACCAAGTCTAAAAATGACCCTCTCCTTTTTCTTTATTCATCCTAAAACAGCATCCTCTTAAAATAGTTTTGTGGGAGAGATGACTGGTGCTAAAGCCTCATGTATGGAGACCTACAGTTAACTACTGACATTCATTAAACATCCAGAGGAAAGCAGCCTGGCCATTTGCATACATCCTAAGAACACTGCAAAAGATACTGGCAGTATTCAAATCAATAAATTTTTTCAACTCTGTTATTGCTTACTTGTGGCAGGTAATAAATTATACCAGCTGGGAGAGCTGCAACAAACCAGGCCTGTTTTATGAAAGCTAACACGAAGAAAACGTATAAACCCAAGGTTTTTTAGAGAACAATCTCATTCTGCTAAGTAAGCTGACAAATACCAAGCAAGTCTTGATGTGTGTAAATTACTCTGAAGCAAAGGTTAGTGAGACTTGTCCTTTTGAAGTTATCCTCCTTTGTAAGTGCCTCAAATACTGTGCTTTAGGCACCACAGGGACACAAGAGCATCCACTCCACACAGATCTAAAATGCACAGGTATAGCTGGTTAAATAAACCAAAATTAAACCCTAATTTTTTTCATTTAATCTAAAAAAAAAAAATTATCAAAAAACCTGTACCCTTACATGTTTGCTCTTGAGTAAATTCATCATTTAAAAAAATCTAGTAGCTCGTCTTTCAAAAGACAGTTATAGCCTATAGGTAAATTTAAATTCTGTTGAAAATTTACTGGTAACATTATGCAAGTATCACAATTTGTAGTAAATACTTTATTTGAGCAATGTTTAATACACTGAAAATATTAAAACTACAACCATCAAACTTACAAGCTCAGCAACACAGTAGAAGCTGTTGAGATAAGGTAGTTACTTTCAGCCTCTTTTTCCTGTATTTTCTTTTTAAAAGAAAAAAAAAACAGGAGTAGTAGTGCCAGATGTCTCTTAAACAAGCTACATGTGCTACGATTTCTCCCCCTTCCCCCACTCCAAGTGAGGCATTCTGGAATGGGGGGTACCCTGTAGCCCAGGGAGCTGAATTCCCAACCGCCCCACACTCTTGGAGGCACGTGGAACTCAGCATTTTTCCAGCACTGGGAGGTACCAATCACCTCCCAGTCCCCTCACCTCCAGCACATGTAACAAGTCTCGCATGCTAAATATTGTGTTTGGGTTTTTCCTTTTTCCTCCTCCCAGCTGAAACAAAAATGCCATCTTGGGCATAAGGTAAGTAATCAAGCTCTTGTTTTTACCCACAAACAAAAAAACCATCATTTTTTAACCCATCACAGTTTACTCACTCCTTTAATACAAGGAATACCAAAAAACCACTTTTGTCTGCTGAAGTTAGTTGACAAGTAGGTAGAAAATGTAAAACAACAGTGTTGACTGTATTTACAGCAGCTACATTTTAATTCATACAGCAGTTTAACACTCATGATTTTGTGTATCAAACTCAGATACATTTACTGCTGGACAACCATTTTCCAGCATTCTTAAGAGGATGCTACCCAGGGTGGGAACTTAACTCAATTGAATATCATCATTCCAGTGGAAAAGGAAAAAAAAAAAAGGAAAAAAGAAAAAAAGGAAGAAAATCCCCACCCCCTAAAAAGAAAAACAAAAATAAACACCCCCAAAAACCCAAAAGCACCTCCAACAACAAAGAGAACAAGTTTTCATATTTCATATGCTCTGTCTTACAGTCAGATCTATTAATGGCACTCATCTGCAGTGACAATTAAAGCTAATATTCTGCACTTGCAAACAGGGAGTACTGAAGGTCTGACAAACCCCATTTTGCTGACTTTCGTGGCATGGGTGGTAACCTCTGACAGAGGGATGGAAAAGTCGACTGCCATGGCGGAAATCACCAGAGGACAATTAACAAACCCAGAGTTGTCCGACAATTGCATTAGAAAATGCTTTAGTCACTACAGTTTCGGCTTCTAATTTATTATCAAAACTGTATCTATCATCTTCTTGTGGTTTTCAGTCCATGATCATATTTGCCTTATCAGTCTGCAATTACCTCTAATTATTAAAACAAGAATTGCTAGAATGCAAGTGCTGTATCTGTCACCACGTCTTCCCCAGCAATTGCTGTGGTTTTGTAATTAACTGCATCCCTACTCTTAGCACAGGTTTCTCTTCCTCTGCTCTGTACCAACTACTTATCCCCCACCTTCCCAACACTCATATCAGAAATGGGTAACTCAGCAGGTGAGAACACAACATACATGTAGAGTTTTTCAGTCCTACTTTAGTTTCTCTGACATTTCTCAGTAAATAACAATTCCAAGTATTTTGAAGGGTTGGACAGAAGAGGGATTATTTAAAACAGGCAATACCTCTTTCAGCTTGCTTTGATCTTTCCACTCCATTTTATGTTGTGCAATGATGCAATGCTAAAATATGTCAATACACTTTCTCTAAACACACATTTAATTTTCTGAAATGGATATTCAATCTTGTTGACTCCCCCATATTAGGTTATTCACTTCTTCCAGATACTCACTCAAGAGCAGTGTTTCTTTGACTTAATTAGTCAGCCATCAATTACAGAATTATTTATTACTCCTGTGTTGAACTCTGCAGACTCTGCTCTTATGCCTAACAGATTTTGTTCTCATATTACTTTTACCAACAGTTTGTAATGACCATTCAGGATTGTAACATCAGATCACAACATCTAATAACAAATAAAAACTTTTAAACCTGGTATGATACTGCAAAATCATTTACTATTTTACTTACAGCAAGTTCACAGCTCCTGAAACCATGATTTATTTAAAAAAAAATTTCAACTACATGCAGTTTGTAATCACAGGGTTGGCTATACATTATGGGAAAAGGGAAGAGGCTTAAAATTAGGTAACTGGATTAGGATTCATGCATGTTTGAGATACCCTTACACAAAAAAATAACCCAGTATGTCTAAGTATCATCAAGTAGCAGATTTTTTCGAGTCCTCATTTTAATGCTCCAGGCACCAATTTCATAAGAACACTGGATGAACAACAAGCTACATTACAGTAATCTTTCTACATTACTAATGCAAACTGCCAACTTTGTGTTTTTACTCAAAAAGTCACATAATGTTTAGAATTGCTCTGGCAATAAATCAGCTGTATAGAACTCTCATGCTGTTGTACCACTAATCAGGATTACAAGTATAATACCTTGAGTTGTTTCAACTCAAATGGAATTCCTATATAGGCATGCCACTGGAAGTTAACATCACCTGACAAAACAGCTACATGTGATGTTAGTTACAATAACACAATGCTTGAAATGAAATATATTTGCCATCTTTCCTTTAGTTTGCCCACATATAACTAAGTGTAATTACTTTTAATGTTTCAGAGTACAGTTTAATTGCTCACCTAACATATATTAAAAAACTCACTGTTTTGGTCATGATCTATTACACAACTGTCAAAACATCAGTTACTAGTCAATCAATTGATCTGAAGAAGTAATGATACCAATCCTACTGAAACAACTTGGCACTCTCAAATGCCAATAATCAAAGGGGTTACATCTTTCCAAGATTTTTTTTTCTTCCTATTTCACCATCAATGACTGTTGCTTTCACATGGACATCATATTAAGGAGAGTTTCTCTATTAATAAAATATTCTACTTAGAGTAAGTCTCCTATCCCGCACAATACAGGTGCCGAGGCCATTGATACATTTACCTGATTCTCTGCCACTTCACAAACTCAAAAGGAGAAACTAATATTCCATTCAGAGGATGCTTTTTTGGCATCAGACCGCCTTGGTCTTGAAACAATATAAAACAATTTTCAGCACAAGTTAGGGAAAGAGGTAATAACATTCAATCTAATTGTTAGACAAGAACATTTTTATCCAAGTGTAAATCAGGTCTGGCGGTTGTTCAGCTTGACCTCCACTTACTATAATCTTGCCCTAGGGTATGAAAATCCTAGATCATTAAATGCTACAAATTTAGTCTTGCAAGCAACCTAAAATGAACCTGCAATCAGAGCCACAGTTTTCAACTGCTGTTAAAGAGTTGGAGACAATAGTGATAACAGATAACACAATGTTAAATTGGGATTTTTGTTCATCTGGGTTTGGGGGTTTTTGTGTATTTTTAAGAAAAACAACTAGTATCTCTATCCTTAGCATGTGATTTTTTATTTTAGGGTGTTTTTGAGATTAAGGGAAAGTAACTACCCTTTAAATTCAGAGGTCAAGAGAAAAACAATTCACTGGGTTTTTAAATTTTTATATAGAGAGATTTCAGTCAGAAGTTTTTCTGAGAAAAGATGGGTTAATATAAAGCTGCCCACTTCTTTCAGTTATGAGAAAGATTTTTAAATGCCAGCTTTCCTACAACTCCCTAGACAGTCAACAGACATTTTAGGAACTGCTACCAATTCATTACTGTGAAACAGATGCCTGCCAAAAAAATTAATTACAGAACATAAATTTTATTACTATGTGAATTAACTTATAACTTTATATGCTAAGTGTAAAAACTACTCCAGAACCGCAGACTCTGGTATTAAACACAGTCCACTAAGAAAACAAGGCAGAAGAGAAAAACAACCAGAAAGGTGTGTAAGCACTTCTTGCAGCTGATCAGAGCACGATACACTTGCTAAGCCACAAACTAGTAAAATTCCTCTTCTGCAGGGAAGGAACAAAGGTAAGAACTGCAGCCCAGCAGAGAGGGAGCCAGACAGCAGCACCGAACCTTTCCAAAGGTCAGCGAAGACTGATGAGGGCCCACGGAACAGGCAGTAATGAGCTACTCCTGAACTTCACTTAGGTAAGGAAAGGTCCAAGAACACAGCTGGAGCATTCCAAGGACTAAAGCAAAGAATGGCAAAGTCACAGCTGTTCAACAGCAAAATAAAATCACAACACACGAACACCATCTGAGAAATGAAAAAACCTTTAGCAAGAACTGGAGATATCACTCAATTTACAGAGCTCTGATCAGGTCTCCAAGGCAATTAACTCCAATTAACATCCATGTATATTAATAAAAATAAGAAAGCATAGTAAGCGTTAAAAATTATTTATCAAGTCTTAGTACTGAATTCACACACAGTAAACATACTACCAGTGACAAGCTCTAAATAAGCCTTTTCACCCTCTGAAGTGATACAGACAAATAGTACTCCATTAAAATTGTTGTTCACACAGCTTTCTCACAAATAAATGCATAAAGCTTTAAACACCTAGGATATAATTAAGGAAATAATTCTGGCATTTTATGAGGAATACCAAAAAAGCCAATCCACAAAGGACATCTTACCCGTTGAGGCCTAACAGAATATCCTCAGGTTTCTCTGTGGCACACACAAATACACATCTCTTCTTCCCAAGCAAAGTAACCGAATGCCATTCTCTATCAGACCATATAATGATGTTATTAACTGTATGGTGATTACAGACAACCAAGATACATTCTGCAGCAATGAAGGTTTAATTATTCTTTACATTACAGTGTTTCTATATTTAATTCTGTATTACAGCCCAACCTGAATATACAATTTTAGAATTGCAATAACAGTTCCCTCAACTCCCCTCAAAAGAACATTTAATGGAGAAAATTAAAGTTGTTTCAACTGACATGTGAAACTCTGTGCAGTATAAATTGAGAATTTTAACGACATCAACATATCTTCACCTGACTTCCCCAAGAATCAATTGCCTTAACTGAAATAGGAGCAAAAACATCAAATTTGCAGAGAAAAAGACAATTGCCCAGCACTATACAGCAGATACCAAAATATTTTCACTTCCTCTAATAACCCTGACAAAAATGAAGTGCTCATCAAGCAATTCACTTTACGGACAAGGCAAAACCTTGAACACATGCAGCAATTTCCAGCTCAAGAAATCTCCCAACTATTTGCTGGGCTGCAATATTTACAACCCTCAAGCACTAGCATAAAATGATGCTATTAAATGTTTCCCCTTCACTAAAACAATCTTCTTGTTCAAAATGGCAACCAATATTTGCAAGGGAGAGAAGACAAAGAAATACCTCGGCTGCCAATTTAAACCACAAATCTCACCAATTAACACATCAAGGTTCACACACTATGTCGATTCCCCATTCTGAAATTAAAGGAACAGATTTAATACTTATAATTCCCCAAATTTACATTGAAATAACAGACTAAATATTATTTAATTATTTATTAATAAATCACATGGTCTAAAACATGTCCATCTCCAGCACAGCGGTATAATGTAAACAAAGTATGACCATACCGGTGTGTGCTGGAACAAATAAAACCAAACAAATAAAAATACTTAAATTATCCAGGCTGAAATACTATTTCATGTTTTCTATATCACACAGTCTCTAATGTGCAATATGACATGCTGCTTGTTAGCAGTTTTCACCTGGGCAACATGATGGCAGAACCCAAAAATTTTGGATGTGATTTTTCAGTTTTCTGGAGCACACAAGGCTAAATGGGTGAGAAAACAATATAAAACACCTAGAGACTGACTGAATCCTAGGAAAAGGGAAGGAACTTTTATCTTCCCTAGGAAAATGAAGAAAATACATTTTGCACAAAAATTTAATTAGTAAAAATCTATCCACATTTCTGTCAGCAAGACTAAGAACTAGACAGAACTCATACTGGAACAATGAGTACAGGAAAAATGTCACAGCACGTGGAAGAAGTCCACAAAAACTAAACAGACTGGAGAGAGATCCTTAATGGAGAACAGAAATCCAAAATGAGGAGGGAAACATTATGTAGTGACCATGTTTAAGTATTCAGCCCTAATGGCTGATAATCATATTCAGTAAGCAGCAGGATCAGAGGTGTGATGTTGCAAATGCAATAAATCCCCAAGGAGACAATATGTCTTCAAGATGTGCTCTAGAAACTGCTTATGGTCAATTAAAGCAGCATCAATAACACCTAAGCACAGGCAGGTAACAATCCCCCCACACTGCCAGGGAGAGGGAAAAGGTGAGAGGCCACACAACTTGCTTAACCTTAGCAGTTCAAAGCCACAAATATCAAGCACTACCACAGTATTCCAGTCCCCTCCGTGCCATGAAAGGAGGGTTACATGTGCATTTTGTCAGGAGTGGAGAGAACATACTACTAAATACCTTTGTGTTAAGCCACAACTGGCAAAACTGTCTTGCACAGGAAATATTGATATTTCAGTATTTTCAATATAGACACAAAATCACTTGTGAAGAATAGTATTTCAAGAAAAATTGAAAAAATAATTTATTAATTTCCAGTCATTTAAAACAAGCCCTTTCACAAACTTTTATACACGACAACAGGTGACCTGTTTTCCAATTAAACAGTTTGAAACTAGAAATAACTATAAACATACAAAGCCCGAAGAAAAGTGCAAACCTGGAATAAAAAGTATTCATCTTCCTAATCTTCCCTCAGCCATTTTATAGAAGACAAATTTTCTGTTACAGCTGCTTCAGTGCTGCCTGTATTGTCATGTGGGGAGCAAGAAAAGCATATTCTAACAGATGATACCCTAGTTCTTCAAAACCTTCTTGAGTATTAACATACAGAAAGCACTCACACTTGCATCTCTATCTACCCATCCCTGTAGCACAGGCTCCTCCATCCTTCCTGATCCCTTATTGACCAGAAGGAAATCATGAACTACACATTTTTACAAATTTTTTTTAAGTCTCACTTTAACCTGTGACAATTACTACAAACTTCTTGAAGGCTTCTGTAATTCCCAAACTAAAAAACCCACAAGCACATGGAGTACAGGCAAATACAAACCCAGGCAGTAACTCATCAGCTCATTCATCAATGGTTCTAATGCTACAAGGATGATGTTCAGAGAAATCCATTTGGAGAATGTGTATATATTTTAAAATGTTGTCCGCCACAAATATTTGCAAATACGTAACCAAAAATTTTTTTTAAAAAAGGCAGCCTTTTAACTATATAAACTTAGTCCTTAAAACAGACTATTAACCTAACATTTATTCAAGAGTACAATACTGTACTTCTCACTCCAAGCTAATTAATAATTTCAATTAATGTTGACTGATCTAGTGCAGAAACCTTTCCTGAGATAGTGAAAAAATGTTTGGTTTTTATCCTGTTCATCAATACATACAAGAGTAAAATGAAATTTTAGTTCAAGAACTGCTTTATGAACTTGAATTTATGACTAAGCAGATTGTGGGACTTCAGAATCTAACAGGTAGGCAAAGCTATAGAAGCCTAACAGTGTTTTTAAAAACATAATTAAAAAGCACCTTTGTGACACTGCACAGCAAACTGCACACCGAGCTAAATAACAGAGAGTGAAAAACAGAAAACCAGGGAAAATAATTTATTTCTCCCTTTCCAGTCTTTTGCCCTAACTGGTACTGACTGATCAAGTCTACTTCCATAGCTGCAAACAGGTCTCTAAACCCCAGGGTGTCCCTTAAGATTTTCTTCAGTTTAGCACTTTTCTTCAAAAGGTCCTGATGGAGCTTCTGATGCCCTGACACTGGTGGTTGTTGATGTGGACCCATGAGCCCACATCTCCATTACTGACAACTCCCCTGCTCCTACTCGCTATGCCAAAGACCTTTTACCTCACAAGATGAATTAGCAAACGTCAATGTAAGGAAAATATTCTTTTTTTAATGCAATTAAATAGGGAAGCACTACCGTGTCTTTCAGAGAATTCCAAAAGATGGGAGTTAACGGTGTTAGAAGACATGGTATTCGTAAATCTAAATATCTGGGGGCAGGAATGGGGGAACAGGAGGAAACAAATGAAAATGGCGTGGTTTAAGAATTACTTCAGGAAGGCAACTGCTACCAAATTACAATCAGAAGATTAATATTCAGCCATTAGGAAATGGACAGTAGTTACATACCATATAATTTAGACTTAATTAAGCAAAATTTGTAGTACTGACTTTTCTGCAATAACTTGGGCCTTTATTTTAATTAACCTCTCAATGAGGAGAAGTCCAGGATTCCAGTAATACTTCACAGTTATTAGAAACTTCAGCAATAATATAACTTATGAATTTCATTTTGTAACCCATAAAGCAGCACAGGCAGGTAACACACACCAGCAGGCACAGCCACCTGTAGTGTCCACACACAGTCCACAAGGAATCAAGGAGCTGCACAGCATTTTCAGAACAAATAACCATCTTATTCCAAAATTAAGCTACCAGAGAAAGAGTCTAAGCACAGCAAGATGTAATTTACAGGACTGTCAAAAACTGCAGCGTGATACTGAAATCACACCATCATCCAGGTTTCTGCATAAACATCTGCCTTCTGTGCCAATGAGACACAGGAACACACCCAGGAGTCCTTTGACAGTGATATCACAAGTGTTAATACTTGGACAAAGCAGTACCAGATCACACAGCCATGGAACCCTGACATACCTTAGACTGAGGCCCACAACTACATTTCTGATAATTCTGCAGTAACACATAATGCCAGACCTGTCCTGGACAGAAGATACTTGATTCATCATTAAATCTGCTTGAGAATTACAGGTTGACTTTACAAATAGGCAAATTCAGCACCTTCTTAACATGTAGCTGTGGCCCTTAGAGTGCTACCAGCCTTATCCACAAAAGATGGGCACAAAATATGACTGTTTATCATTACACTATATCACTAAAATAGTCTAAGCAAGTGTTTTCTTACCATTTTTGACAATTCTATTTCTTGGTAATTTGTATTTCTCCCCAAGTAAATTTATTTTCCTTTCCTTCTGAACTCATTATATGTATATCTATAGAAAGACAATCCTCAGTGCTATGTTCTCAGGGTTTGAGGATCTAGTAACAACAGTGCTGAAATATATTTTTCAAGTAACTTTTTTTGCATGCAAATAACTTTTTCTTATTATTACCATAAAATATTAAGTTATGATTTGCTACAAGATATTGTTTCAGAATGTGACCATTGCAATAATTGTTTGTATGATGCCCAAAACAGCAGTGTTTTTATAGCAATATGCAACTTCTACTGTTTGACTTTGTCTAAGTGATTAATTCAGTCATTTCTGTGTTCCCTGAAACACGTGAAGAATCTTCCTCCATTTTATCTGGAGAATAATCTTTTCCCAGATTAGTGGATCCAGAGAACCACTTAAACAGAAGTAACAATATGGCAGAATTTTAGCAATCTGAGAGCACAGATATCCCACCTTTCTAAGACTCCAGAGTATGTTCTACCATACCGTGATCCACAAGTCCCAATGTATGACCTGCAACACTTACCCTTTAATTCTAAATCTCATTAAGTCCTTTGTGCAGAAACTACCAAATCCTAAAAATTGCACATACATTTAAAACCATCGTGTTCCTCAACCAAGTTTTACACCATTATTGGATACTTAGAATATAAAACATGTTGCATATACATTATAGGAAATCCTTTCTAAAACTTAAGCACTTCCACCGTTTCCACTCACTTCCCCATTTCATAATCTTTGCCTTTTCTACACCTTCTCAAGTTGTCATTTAGCTGTAGAAAAGGAAGCTGTTCAACAGCAACATGTCCATGTTCTAGTAATTTCAAATTTTATTCCATTGTTCCTTTCAATTATCAACTAAGCACATTTATACCAATTTTTGAACAGATTGTATTAACTGTATCTATCCTCTTTTTTGCTAAATAATGAATGAAACTAGAAACAATAACCATAGCAGTTTAATAATACAATAGATAGGTTGCTACTGGAGAAAGAACAGTCCTACTTCTCCCTTCTCCTTGCTTTTACTTCTGGCCATATCTCTTAGTCAAGGGCACTTGTCAGGCCCTTTGTTGAGCAACAATCTATTAATTTCTTTGTGAATGAATTAGCTTTCCAACAGTTTAGTAAGCTGAGATGGCTCGACAAAAGAGTCCTGTGGCTGGTGCAAAACAGCTCCTTTCAAAATCAGTGAGACAGTATGGCAGACATGATCAACTGTCAAATTATGTCAAAAGAAAGAGAGATGTCCACACTGTTCTGATAGGCTCCAATTGCCTTAGGGGTTGCCATACACTGCTACCCTCTCTGGCCATGGCACTGTGAGCCACACTTAGTACAGAACCCAAACACCAGTACCAAGTGTTATCCAGCCAGCTATGAAATGTAAAAGCCTGGCCTCACATGCTGCTTTTCCAACAGTAATGAAAATTCATAACTCACTCTGGTTTGTGATGTCTGAATAAATGTTCTGACAAGCCAATAGTTGATCACCTTTGCCTGAAGCCTACATGAAATGGCAATGAAAGCAGCAGAGATGTGACAGAAATAGAAAGATGTTACATCCCTTGCAGAAAAGCAAACCACTAGTTCATTTGACCAAGTACAGCCAAGAGTGGTCTCATTTGGGTTCTGTAATCCATTACTATCACAATGTTTCTCCAGCACATCTGACATAATTAGAATCTACAATTATTCCACAGAAATCCAGGACTAGGTTTATTCAGTCCCAGAGAGAACTCACCACTGAGTAGTTTAATAATCCAAGAGTACGTAATGAAAACTAGTTCTGTTTCTAATTATTTTCTTCATTGATCTCTGTAGATGCCACAAATCATGTTATTACCAGAAAACAAACTAAAAAAATTTGGTTTTGTGTTCATACCAAAGTTGTTTAGACTAAGGTTTTGACAGATGATAATCAAATAGAAATACAGTTTTTGTCCATTTTAGCTAAGATCTGAAGCATTCTTAGAGCAATACCAGGCCTGGATTTGGGATACCTATTTACACTTTTTATTTTTGTACAATGCTATTTTTCTTTAAAAGCTACATTTTAGACACTTAGTGAAGGTCAAAAGTCCCACAGCCATTTAACTTCTAAAGCTACTGAACTTTACAACAAACAGTAAAAATCTTCATTAACTAAAAGTCGAAAACAAACTAAAACATAACAAAATTGGTGAACTGGTTGGTCAAAGACAAAATGCAGCAAAGTGAAAGATTAGACCTTCTTCTACAGACTTTTTCTCTCTGAAATTAACAGTCAACTTTTAATGTGTCACAATTTACAATTCAAACTTACTTACAGACTTAAAAGAATTTTCTTGCCAAAATTCTGAAAACTGTACAGAGACTACACATTACCATCAGAACTCTATTTTTTCTGCTGCAAAATACTTCTGTACAACCCACTAGTTATTTACAGTTGATCAACTGCAGTGTCAAAACCCAACTTAACAGTAATATTCAAAATAGAGCATGGGATCCTAATAAAAATGTACACAGCTACTTGGAGTTTGGTGTTGCAAGAACCTCACCATACCTAAAACAACCAACAGCTTAATGAATTTGTCATACCAGTTGGTAAAAACAGGCATTTATAATGACAGAATACAAGTAGGGCAAAGCTCAGTAACTTTTTAGTGCAGGTATACTGTAAGTAATTTTAAACATTTTCAACTTAAGACTATGTTTTAAGCTGAATGACAGTTCTTAAGAAGCAAGCTCACAATGAACATTATTCTCACAGCATTACTTGTTACGAATACGCTGTGGCTCCCCAGGCTGGAAAGAAATAAACCTTAATATTGCAGAAACAAAAACCAGCACAGAAAAGCTTGAAATACCACACACAAAATGAATGCAATGCCATTCCTTCCAGCACTCAGCATCCTACAGCACACAGACCTCCTGAAGAGTAGTACTACGCTCTATTCATAACTTTTTTCTACACCACACGAAGCCAGAAGTGTAGAGTGACAAAAACTGGTACTTTAATAAGATGATAAAGATTATTCTTACTATACTAGTTACGGCAGTTTGTTCTTTTGACATCAAAAAAAGTAGGGGTCATAACTGGCTGTTACTGATTTATACTGACAGAAATTGGGCACAAATGCTAAATAAAGATTAGTTAATATTTGCAGAAGACTTTGAACATACAAAATGCTATGTAAGTAGCAAGTATTAAGTCTTCCCACACATTCATTCTGGCACGCTTCCAAGCAGGGAAGTCCCACTGAAACATTTCAACAGCAGTAAGGAGAAACAGAGCTCAGGCAATTGCAGCTAAATTCACAACAGTCCTTCTAAGGAGCACCTGCAAAACTGGGGGAACCAATGCCTACTGCCTTCTACAAATTCAACACCAAAAAAGAAACTCCTGTTCCAACGTGGCTTATATAAATGCATGCTGAACAACCCACATTCCATACCTCTCTGTACAACCTAAAATGATCTACAGCACTCCAAAAATCTTGTAAATATGACTTTCCTGTTGTCTAGTATTTCTGACTACAACTTCACAAAGCAAAATCACAGCATATAGCTGTCAGTTTGACTTTGACACAGAAGTTTATTTTCAACAAATCCCAGTTCTGCCTAGAGCTGACCAGCTCCCCCAGATCTAAATTGTAAAATGGCAAGGAATTAGGCAATGAATCACAATGTAATAACTTCTGATCAATCAACAGTAAAGCTCTTCCCAAACACCTCAAGGAAGCCAGCACCTTCTTACCTAGAATTCCACACTGTAAAAAACACTCTGCAAGCTTTCTTCCAAGAGTGGAAGAAAAAATGGCCTGAGAACTGAGGTTTAAGTAAGGTAAAGAGGAGAGGCATGCAACGTGTTCAGGCATTTCTCAGTATCTCTGAAGGACAATATTAATATTTTATGAGATTAAAAAAGGTTATGTCTGATTTAATTATCAGGTACTCCCAGAGGTGAGACCCGTAGCCTCAGCATGCCCCAAAAATCTCAGAAGCCAGGAAGGCTGGGCCTTGGGATCATTGCATAGGATGGTCCGTATTCTGTAAACAGGCCGAAGCCAGACCATGTATAGAACTGGCACTGCAGCTTCCATAAACCACAGAAAACTCCAGAGTGCAAAGGCTCATAATAAGATCTAACCACAACAGGCTGGGAAGCATCTAGCCGAAGGAGGAGGTCTAGCAGGGTTTTGACAACAGCAGCTGATTAACCATGCCAAGGCTGGAAGAAAATCTTGAGGGGAGAAAAATCTTCTATAATTGTTCCTAAAATCTTCTCCTACCCCTTCCATCTTATTCCCAGTAACACCTGCACAACTTCTAACTAGCACACAGACTAAAACCAAAGAAAAATGTACATGATCTTCCTGCCTGCATAAATTGATGCATAGTCCTGTATTTCCTTGGAGAACTCTAACTGACCTATGACAGTCTTTGTAACATTGGGGGGGGAGAAAAAAAAAGATAAAACAGAGATCACTACAGAGATTAGAGGACTGCTTTTGGAACTGGCATATCACCCTAGTGGTTTTTGAGTTCGACCAGGTAGAAAAGTACTAGACAACTGCAGGAATAAAAAGTTTTCTTCTCCTGGTCCTACAGTCACAGAAAACATTGCCACTACAACACTTCAACTACTGAAATAATAAATACTTTGTATTCTCACTGGCTATAAGCTCCCTTATCTTCTTCCATGCAGAAGAAGCAACCATTTGACTCCACAGGGATTTCACACAGACACTCTTCAGTTCAGCTCCTTAAACCAGTTCAACTGTGAGGTCCAAATGGGAAGAAAACACAGGCACAAGACAAATGATAGAACATGCAGTCAGGAGAGACAGAACCACCCTACCAACAACAGCTACTCATGGAACTGGCCCTGTGACATGGGAAGACTCATCTGCAGCAGCCTGAACAAATATGGAAGGAAGAACCCAATGAACGAGGGAGGAAACTCTTCACGTGGAGTCACATTCAGAAATTATTTCCAGTTACATAACTGCCCAATTCTGTTCTTTCACATCAGTAAGTAACAAGTCTCTCCACCAACTACCCTCACTGAAAAAAACAACTTTATATTTTCAATGGATTGCTAGCTTGATTTCTCTCCTCCAGATCCCACTCCAATAGCCTTTAATGGTTGATAAAGTTCAGAACTAAAAAATTAAACATTCAACACAAACATTTGCAGCTTTCACAACTAACAGAACAACCTATTCCAAGATTAGGTTTTTACATCAAAGCAGTTACTTATGGATACTTATGTATCTAATAGCTCAAAGCCAACATATTCCACAACAGAAATAAAAAAGTGAAGGTGATACAAATGGACACACAACATATTTTTGAAATGGCTCCAGTAAGCATCAACATATTCTCACACTTTCCTATCTCTCCCATCTTCCTGGCTATGTTTTCCTTCCGCCTGGTAATCCTATTTCATCTCCTGGGATGCTTCATTCCTTATATACTAACAAATAGTGCTTATTGTAAAGGAATTGAAAAACTTCAGTAAGTTCCTTAAATTCCCAAGCTACCAAGAACATTGACTCAATCTTGCATCCAAAAGAATTTTTCCATGCTTCTCTTCACTGGAGATAGAGGAAGACTAAGCCCATTTGTAGGATTATGAAAGAATATATAAATCCTCTCTTGTAAACAAAACTTCACTAACCAGTTTTGAATGCAAGGTATTCTTTGCATAGTTTATAGCCCCTTGGCACTGAAAGGAAAACCCTTGAGAATTCAATTTTATAGAGACTGTTACTCCACTTGGGGGTGAATACAAAGAATCTTAATGAGTGACCTACTGTATAAGAAGAGGGTAGCTCTTAATTTCTTTATTTTATTCTACCCAGTGCTATTGAAACTAAAAGTGTCTAAAAATGTTTTTGATATTTTTACATCACACTCATGCATACAATGTCTTGCCACCGTAGAAAATTTTTGCTTAGCAGCAACTACTGCTCTGAGGTACAAACATACTCTGAGTACACAAGTTTTTTAACTTTCATAAAACCACTGCATTGCTGAATAGAAATTGGGCAGTATAACTGAGACGATGCAATGCAGCAAGAGAAATAAAATGCCTAAAGGTTGATTTTTCTGATTATGTTTGAAGTGTCAAGCCACAGGTTGTCTGTGTACAGAATCCATGCTGTTTCCCAGCAGAGTGGTAATGCAGCAGACACGCATCAGCAGTACTTCTTACTTGATGAACATTTATAAAATTAGATACTAATACATATCAGTTTTGAAAATACAGCTTATCAAAGCAATTAGAATGAAAGCACACAATAAAACAGAGCAGCTTAAAAAGAATACTGAAGACAAAAATACAACTCAGTGGGGAAAAAAACACCAAACGTTTTCCATAGTCATTCAAATATTTGCCTTAATAAACCATTTCTATGTTTGGTAAATCAACATGCAAACATGTTGATGCTTCACCTTTTCTTTAGCCAAATGTTTATTAGGCAAGTAACAGCAGGCCTATACCACAGATCGAAGAGAGATACTTGTGCAGCTTTCCCTTCTGGTTACCATAGTTTCAAATGAACTGTAGATTTCTAGAAAAAGTACTTATGAGAAGGAATAAAAATATCACTGCTTAAACATGAAAACTGCAAAAAGAATCATTCTGATTAGTTATGAATGACACTTAAGTGAACAGGTAAATGCTTAAGAAAGGAAGTTTTATTTGCAAGACTTGTCAGAGGCGCAGTAGTGAAGCTTGAGCACAGACAGTGGGAGAAGGGTAAAGGCAGCAAATGCAACCAGAGGGAAGAGGAGGCCCCAAAAAGTCATTCAGTAGCCATTCACCTCTCTCTTTTTCAAAAATTCCTAATTAAAAAAAACAGCAGCAGCTCTGAACCAGGACATTAGGTTCCCAAGCCCCCATCATCAAGGAATACTTTCCAAACAAATACCGGGGGGTGGAAAGGCAGGAATCTTTATAGGAATTTAAGATGACTTTAAGACCTGAAATAAAAAAGGCCCTTCCAATAAGAACAACACAATAGGTTGCCCGAGAGATTGCAGAAACTCCACCCTGAAACATTTGAAACTTCACTGGACAAATTCTTGGTGCTACTGGACAAGATTTAAGGAGAAGGTTGGACCAGACCTGCAGGGGGCCTTTCCCACCTATACAATTCTGTGACCAGGAACACAAATAATTTTTTCATTAGGGCATCACTTCTAGGAAGCACCTGCACAGTCATAATGCAAAGCTTTATTTTATGTGGTGTTAAAAAGAAAGTATTTTTGATATAGTTGTTCAAACAGGTACATAAGAAACAATTAAAAAAACCCAGTGCTATGTGCCCACATGTGCTACACCACACACCTTCCCAGGGAGCACCAGAGCAGCGTGTCCAGCACTCGGGTGCCGGTCACTGCCGGGACTGGGGCACCCCTGGAGAAGGGACAAACCTGGGGGAAGCCTGCAGGTCTGGGCAGGTGTGTCCTGCACATCACCCAAAACTCTCTCACTCACAGGCCAGAAGCTGAGCAGCATTTCACCAAACCTTGGCAGCAACTCGAAGCCAATTTTGGAATGCAATCCCAGCTAAATAAAACATGCATACCTAAGGTTTGTTGTTACTTTTTAAAGTGATCAGTAGTTTCAGAAATGTTTTGTGTTCTATGAAATGTCAGTGTATTTGATTTCATTATTTTGTTAATAGAAAACAACCCTGAGATTTGGAATCCAGCTACAATTCTTACCAGTCTAGAGCACCGCAGAGATACCCATTACGTGGCAACAGGCACTTTTTTCAAAATACAAGCAGAGGTCATCAGCTTGCTCTAGCAATGCCTGAACAAGGGGAACAGATGCAAAAATACTCTCCTCTTTAGAGCTTCACAGAAGTGCTACCAAAAAACTACTGCAAAAAACAAACTGACTTCTAATGTCACATATATTCCCTTGCACTAATCCAATGACAAACCTCTATTGAAAAAAAAAATGCATAACGTCAATGCATAAAGTCAAATGCATAAAAGGTTGTGTAAGGGCAGGACTAATAAGTCATCATACTCAGAGCCATAAAAAAATAAACCATTCACCTATCTACAAAAAAAAAAAAGGAAAAAACCAAAGAAACCAACCAACACATGTGCTCAGATACTTTTTTGGGTAGGTATTGTGATTAACTTCTCAATCACAGATCACAATCTACCCTGCCATATATGCCAATCTTCTTACATCTACTCACTCTTCTGATCATATTCTTTTGCAAAAATAAGTCCTCCAAAGGGGGAAATCACAGCCAGCTACACAATCCAAAAATGTACAATATAGACAAAAATAAAGTAAATACCTGGACAGAGCAGCTATCTGACAGTTAACTTCATTTCCCTCTGAAGCCACAATAAGACAAGAAGTAGCTGCATACAAATGTAGTCCTACATATCCTTCATTTCTGACTCAAATTGGCACAAAGAAGTTTAAAAACAGACTGTGCCTGTGCTCCTCCATGCAAGTTTGTAGCCAGTAAAGGCTAAAAAACTAACTGCCACATAAAAGCCAAGGGGGTGCCATGGGGGAATCAAATTTTCCCACATTCCTATCTCCAAAACTGGGTGCCAGATCTCAGAAAATGTTTGAGAGATGAAACATCTCACTCTCCCTTCTTCTCTACCCAAGATCTCATATATCTATGAGATTGTAACAATGCAACACTTGGAAATACAAAGATACTAACAACTGATTAAGTGTTCTGTGAAACAATGCAATGGCATAATAAACCATATTTAGGATTCTGGTCTAGTCTTAGTGATCCCACTCACCAAACTGACAGGATGAAGAAAAAAGAACACAGATTACGTGCTGATACCTGAGCAGTGAAACATCTTGAGACAGAAGCCAGTCAGGTAACAGCCCCTCAAGCTTCCCAACTTCAACAAGTTAGCACTAGCCCTACTAAATGAGGGTCACCTTCAGAGGGTTCCCTTACTTTGTACTTATACCCAAAAAAAAAAAAGAAAAATAAAATCCAACTTTACCAGATTTTTATAAACTGCAAGATGAGAATAACTAAATAAAATAAATTCTAGTTAAAACAACATACAATTAAAACTACATTTTTAATCTCCAATTCTCAGAACATAAGTTTTCACTGTAACACTCTTAAATAAATACGTGACCTTGTCAAAAGTTACATCAGATTTCAAAGCTTGCCCTTAAACCACAAAGATACAGAATTATTTGAAGGCAGACTTTTTTTCTAATATAAAAAGCCAACTGAAGTCACTGGACTGATCTTCAACCATGAAACCTGTTCACTGAACGGTGGAAGTTTTCCACTGGCTGACTCCCCCCAGCAGTGTTGGAGAAGGCACGGATGCAGCACAGGAGCTGCAGTGCCGCAGCTGTGCCCCCGCAGACGCTCCCGCGGGGCTCCCCCGTGCCCGCTCCCAGCGCCCCCCGAGCCGCGGCCCCGCCGCCGGAGCGCCCCCTGGGGACCGGGGGCGGCCGCTGCACCCGCACCCCGGCCCTGCCCGCGCCCGTCCTGCGGGAACGGCTCCAGCGCCTTCACCCGCACCTTGAACCGGCTGCGGCCCCGTTCGGCTCCACTTCTGTGCGAACTCAACAGGACAGAAGGGGCAGGAGGTAGAAGGAGGCCCAGAGCAGCCCACATCGCTGCACTGCCTGTGCCAGTGACAGAAGAGCACTGGAACCATGAAGAATTCCCATTTTCCTTACCCTTGGAGTTTAAAAGGGGAGTTTATCTAAAACACTGGATGGCGTTGAATCTAAACCAGGGCAATAAGCTTCTATGTCACCATTTAAGCTTTTGTGATGCTGTGTACACGATTTGTATTTTCCAACCTAAAACTCCAGTTCCCTGCTCACCTCAGTTTCCCAAGGACTAAGTTATCACTTCATTCTCTCTTCCTCTTTGTCACTGATCCTCATATAAGGAAAACGAGGTTTTTAGAATGTGAATGTTTTAAGTGATACTGAGAAAGTGAGCAGACCTTCAAGTGTATTAAACTGGTAGGTTGATGGCTGCCATCAATCACTTCTTTCCATGACAAAACAAGTACTGAAGCAGATGAAGCTCTTGGAAATTCTCGCTTCGGTGACAGAGACACAATCGACAACACATTCCTCTTTCCAGTATGTTTTCTTAATTACACACATTAAAAAAAAAATGGCAAACAAACAACACCCACCACCAAAACCGAACAGAACCATTTTGGAAATTCGCACCTACGATATTCTTCTAAGTTTTCAAACTAATCAGAGATGAAATGGCCACACTGTAGGCAGAGTTCAAAACCCCTGACAAAACACAGCATTCCAGTAACACAACCAACAAGCACAATAACCAGTAGAAACATTTGCTTACTTTTGGGGATTCATCCGGTGAAAATAAACAACAAAAGTATTTCAGGTTTCTGTAAAACATTCAACCTGTTTCTTCTGGCTCACAAGTTTCAGAAAACCTAATCTCTATAATATTTGCCTGCAGCAAAACAACTGAGACAGTAACACAACAAATGAACATGACAAACGAGGACTCTCGAATCATTCTAAATCTGAACCATAAGTGACAAAGAGCAATCTAATTTTAAAAAGTTCATAAAGCTCTGATGTGCCAACATCATTTCATGACTTAACCAAGTCTAACACAGTTGCTCCCACCACCAAGAGCACGAACTTTCAAGTGGTTTGTTGCCTGCAGCTATTTTCTAGAGGAGACTGTAACAGCATGTAATATTCAAGAGAAGCTGTCTACATTACTTTTTTTAAAGAATTCAGTTGTTGTTGATAAGTTACACTGAAACAAAATAAAACTAGAGTATTTAACTGACAATTCTATTTACAATCCTTCCAAGTGGATATTATTCCATTCTGCACATTTAGAGACTTGAACACATAAAGCTGGAATGTGATATATTTATGGAATTTGAGTTAGATTAACAGCCAGCTAATTGAATACTCCTATTCTAAAAATGGAGTGCTATTCAAGTAATATAATGCATTTTTAAAATAAGTATTTTAATAATCTATGAACCTACCAATTTTTTGTCATTTCACAGAACCCAATTTTTTAAAATATATTAAAATATCACAAACTCCTTGATTTGAACCAACTCACTCAAACCAATTTCAGCTTTCAGTTGCAAAACATCAAGACAATATTTAAAAGAGGAGCACTGGACATGAATTTTAATTGAACTTCTAAAATACAAATTCAACAAACCCTTATACTGCTTATTGACTTTATTCAGTAGTATCTTCCTGACACGGTAAATACATGAAAAAGCTCCAAAACCATAACTCTGGCCCAAGTACATATCATGGGAGTTATGCAAGTGCTAGAAAGTATCACAGGAAAATTAAAGTCTTTCCAGGTTCCATGGTTAGTTTTGCTTATTTATTTGAATTAAATTAATGAAATAGCCAACCTTAAGTTTACCACAGCTAAATTAATACAAACAACAGCAACAGAAATTCAGGTGTTTGTCTCAGGTTGCACAAAGGCCATCTGTAGAAAACACTGTAAAATGTCACTGGTTTTGCCAAGAAGGACCAACATGAGCCTCATCAGTTAATGGAAAAAAGATCTATCTGGTAGAGATGGGATTCAATTGATATTTTTCTCCTTTGTACAACTTTGAAGCTTTCTTAGTCCTTGTTTAATTCATCATAACAGCGTGGGGATTCCACCCCATTCAGCTCCAACTCTTTCAGCAGCCAAAAGATGCAGGTTTATGCTAAGAGCACTGCAGCTGCCTTCCCACACCATGTTTTATTTAGTAATGAAACTGTTATCATGGCTATAATGAAAAGAATCCGTGTTACCCACTAAAGGAGCCCCCATAGCAAATCTGTGGTACTGTGAGTCTGTCACTGATCACCACCAAGATTTATCCACAAAATTATGAGTTGGGGATAATGAGCAAGTGATACCAAGATGGCAGAGATTAATGACTGTCAATTGCACAATCACTCGTGGTATTTATTTACCTGCACATAACTAGCCGGCCTGCACACGGGTATTTAGCAAGTCTTGGGACAGTTCAATACCAGATAAACACTAGGGAATGATAGAATCAACTGGGTTGGAAAAGACCTCGTCAAGTCCAACCCTTGATCCAACACCGCTGTGGTTACTTGACCATGGCACTAAGTGCCACATCCAGTCTCATCTTAAAAACCTCCAGGGACAGTGAATCCGCCACCTCCCTGGGCAGCCCATATATATATATATATATATAGTAGATAACCGTTTTAACGAAAAGAGAATAAGGGGAGAAAGTTGCTTGAAATGGCCACGACTACAAACGAGAAAGAAGCGATCAATCACAAACCGAGACTGAACCGCCAAGAGTTAACAGCGAGACCTATGCCTGGAGAACACCTCGCTACAGGAAACCCTAGGAACTCTCGTTCCTGGCCATTTAAAACGGGATTCAACAAAACTCCCGGAGAGCACGAAAGCGGCAGTACAACGTCTTCGAGGGAAGCGATCCAAAAGGCGTTTTCCTGCCGTTCCCTTCCAGCAGCCCCGGGACGCGGCCACGCGGGATGCGGAGCGGGGGCAGCGGCGGCGGGAGCGGTGCGGGGGGGCCCGGCCCGGAGGAAGCGGCCCCTCCCGGCCGGCCGCGGCCAATGGGCGGCGGGCGCGGCCCGAGGGCGGCGGGCACAGCGCGCACA